>NC_140581.1:687214477-687836977 GCF_964204655.1 Triturus cristatus | reverse complement strand
ATAATTGAGGGCAGACCAATCCAGTGCGCTAGTTTCCCATCAGTGCGCTAAGCTCTCTCCAGCCTTTATTTTTACAAATCTTGACCCATGGACAGGCGCTGCGTTGGTTTCTTCTGCGATGCGTTGGAAACAGGTATGGTTGCATCGCGCTTCTCGTCGTTGCATTGCTTTTCCAGCTCCCAACAGCCAGAACAACATCCAGAGGCCCAGAACAGCTAAAGCACCTCTTGGCAGGTCAGAACTCCCAGCAAGGAAGTTCAGGGGAGCTGGGGGTGAAGTCTTTGTGTCCCTGAGACTTCAGAACAGGAGGCAAGCTCAATTTCAAGCCCTTGGAAAATAGCCACTGCAGGCCAACCCCAGACAGAAAACAGCGCTGGGGCAGTATTCCTCCTCAGTTTTTCCAGCTCTTCTCCTTGGCAAAGGTTCCTCTTGATTCCCAGAAGTGATCTAAAAGTCTGGAGTCTGGGCCCCTCTTTTTATACAGTAAATCTCTTTGTTCTCTAGTGCAGAGAAGCTCCTTGCCCAGCCAAAACCAGTTCTGTCCTCTCTGGTCAGCTCCCTGGCAGGAGGTGGAGACAGCATTGTCCTTGGCAAACCAGGCCCATTCAGGTGTAAAATAAATCTCCTCCCCCTACTCTGAATGCAGCCCAGGTCTATTCAGCCCAGCCCTGACTTACCCTGGAAAGGCAGGACACACCTCAACCACCCAAGTGCCTGTCTGAAAAGAATGCACGTACCAAGCCTCTGTCACTCCAAAGCCAGACCGTCAATACACAACCTAGCAGAGGCACACTGGATGGTTAGGCAAGAAAATACCTACTTTCTAAAAGTGGTATTTTCAAACCCAGAATGTAAAAATCACCCTAACTAAAAGATGCATCTTAACATTCTGAGTTCAGGCATATTAAACTTTATTTTCCTATCTTGTTTCCATGGGCCGTAATGCTCATAAGATGTTATGAGCAAACTCTCATTCTATCCTATGGGGACATATAGCCTTACAAAAGTGAAAAAAGAAATTGTAAGTATTTCACTTCCAGGACATGCCACACACATCAGGGCATGTCCCACCTTTCACATACACTGCACCCTCCCCACAGGGGTACTTTGGGCCACCCTTAGGGGTGATTAACAAGTAAGGAAAGGGAAGGTTAGGGCCTGGCAAGTGGGTGCACTTGCCAGGTCGGCATCGTAGTACTAGACTGCACCAGGCACTGTAATGGCAGGTGTGAGTTACATTTACAGGCTACTTATGTGGGTGACACAATCAGTGCTGCAGGCCCACTGGCAGCATTTGATGTACATGTCCTGGGCACACACAGTGCACTGTACTAGGGACTGACTGGTAAATCAAATAAGCCAATTATGGAAGCACCAATCCATAACAACTATTTCCAAAGGGAGCACTTGCACTTTGGCACTGAACAGCGGTGGCAAAGTTCCTAAAGCATCTAGACCAGCAAAACGAAGTCCAACACACAGCAAAAACACAGGAGACAAATGCAAAAATACGGGGGAAACCCAGGCCAGTTATGCCAGATCTAATAGACATTATGCCATGTGGCTTCAATTATAGAAGTAGAGGTTACAGTAGAGCACATGGTACTTATAGTTGACTCTAAAGGCAGTGTGTTGAATTCTGAAACGCAATAAAGAGAAGAAGAACATCTCCCAAAGCTGGCTTTAAAGTGGATGGGAGGATTGCCACTTTGATGGTTGATTCTGGCTCACTCTATACCATCATTTCAAAATGTTTGTTTGAACACACATGGCCTGGAAGGGCTTTGTGTACTACTGATATTTTGAAGGGGTATCAATGTACTAGTATTGGGATGATGGGTTATGTAACTGCAAAGATTGAGTTCATGGACTGCTGGTCACGGGATGACTGAGCAAGAAAATACTTGCTTTCTAAAAGTGGTATTTTCAAACACAGAATGTAAAAATCACCTTCACTAAAAGATGCATCTTTAGATTCTGAGTTCAGACATACTAAACTTTATTTTCCTACCTAATTCCCCGGGCCAGTTATGTTTATAAGATGTTATAAACAAACTCCCCATTCTGTCCTTTGGGGAACAGGTAGCCTTGCAATAGCGAAAAATGAAATTGGCCATAATTCGCTATCAGGACATGCCACACACACACCAGTGAACAACAAGAATACCAATACCGATCCCTTACTTAACTTCGAATTTAAGAATAGGTCATATTGATCCAAACAAAATGACCACTCGCCTATTTCATCTCAGTTTTCAATTCTTATCAATGTTTATTAGACCACAAAATCATTTAAATAAATATATTCAAAATCATTCCAATACTTTATCATACAAACTGAATCTCAAACATGTTAATATTCACAAAAACTCTTACATACTCGCAATCTAGTCTTAAACGAGCTTCCCATCCCAATCTACACACAATAAACCAACCTTCACGCATTCACTCCAGCAGCCAAACAACCATTCTACCTTTCATACTCCCTCACTTATACAAAACATTAGAAAAATAATTTTTTTAAAAGACCTAAGGTGCATGAGTTTAACAACAACTTCAATACTCCAAGATGATTCTAACAAATATAGGCACTCAATAGGTCAAAGCAAACAGGTCGACGCGTTTCGAACACTCAAATTGAATTTGTGGTGTTCTCCTCAGGACCGACAGGCTGCAAAAAACAAATGAAAAGACTCAAAGTTACTCTATCCATTAAAATACCTCCTCCTACTACCCTCCTTCAACTGTACCTAAGGTCTCAGGCTTACCTTAGTTTTCTTAAATAGATCAGCCGATCTATTCTCTGCTGGAAGTCAGATTCAATATCTGCAAAAACAAATTGTATGGCACCTACTGAGAACACCACTCCAGATTCAGCTGATAGGAATATGACATATATTAAACAACGCTATCACTTACTTGTGACCACACAATGCACAATTTATTTGTTATGTTATGTTATGTTATGTTATGTTAATTAGTTGATATAGCGCTCAACTCACCCTGGGGCATCTCGGCGCTGACTAGTAGACTTGAAATCCTGGACGGGAAAACACTGGAGTAGACTAAAGTAAGAGTTCAGAACAAGAAGGCTTTCAGCTGTTTCCTGAAAAGTTCATACTTAGGAATTGATCGCAAAGTCTGGGGAAACTGATTCCAATATTTTGGAGCAAGATATGAGAAGGCTCTGCCACCCGTCCGGGTAAGACGGAAACGAGGAACCTGAAGAAGGCCCCGCAGGCTAGATCTAAGTCTCCTGGGTGGACAATATTTGAGGAGTTTTTTTTGTAAATAGAGGGAGCCTCTGTTGTTCAGAGCATTATAGGTGAAACAACATATCTTGAAAAATGATCTCTTTTTCACAGATAGCCAGTGTAGTTCTCTGAGCAGCGGAAGCGAGGGGGAGCCTGCCGGTTGATTAAAAATCATTCTTGCTGCTGTGTTCTGAACCACCTGCAGCTTAGCTAGGTGGGTCTCCCCTACTTCTGCCAGCAGTGCATTGCCGTAATCCAAATGGCTAGTTACCAAAGTCTGCACTAATGTCCTACGATGACAGCCGGAAAGGCTGTACGGTAGCTACTTAGATGATATCACGCCCCATTATACATTCCTGGAAAAAAATCAAGACCACTAAATCTACAATCTTGTAGCAAGAACACGATTATTTGCCCCGTACTGGAATTTCGGGCACTTACTTGCCACGCTGTTGCAAGATCTGTATTCAAATGAAGGCACTCCCCTTCCTGGTAAATGCCCAGTTTACTTTGGGTGTATTCTAAAATGCAAGCAAGGTAAAAACAACCGTGAGGACATACTCTTAACGCAAAGCCGAAGTACACCAATATCGCCCCTTGTTCAGACAGTGACTCATACCTTATTTACGGTGCAATTTACTAGGGACTAACAAGTAAATCAAATATCCAATCATGGAAATACCAATCCATAACACAATTTACCACAGGAGCCCTTGCACTTTACCACCGATCAGCAGTGAGAAAAGTGCGCAGAAACACTACGCCAGCAAAAACAGAGTCAAAACCGGGAAGTCAGAAAGCAAAAACTCAGGGGAACCACGCCAAAAGATTCCAAGTCTAACAGGCAAAGGTTATCAACACAAAATAATCTTGAATAAGGATGCCATCTCTGTTAGGCATGTGGCGAGGACGGCCCCAGTGGCAATACGGAGGGGAAGTCAGAGGGATTGTAGAGCAAATGGTCCAAGATGGGGTGATTGAACCAGTTGAAGCCAGACAAGTGGTTCTCTCTAGTGATGATAACGTAAAAGGCAGATGGGTCACTGAGGTTGTGTGTGGACTTACACAGCCTAAATCAGAACATATTGATTAACCATTTTCCTCTACTTAGCATTATGGAATTGATATTTTTGCAGGCAGGGGAAAAATACGTCACCAAACTCGATCTCAAGAGTGCTTACCATAAGGTCATGTTACACCCTGACTCTAAGCATTTAACAGCATGCATCACTACTTAGGGGATGTTCCAATTTAACAAGTTGCCATTTGGCTAGTCCTTAGCTGCTACAGTTTCTCAGAAGCTTATTTCTAGTGTGCTGTCCAGGGTCAACAATGTAGTCGTCTTACAGGATCACATTTTGGTCTTTGGGCACAGGATTGCTACTCACAATGGCACCGTGAATGAGGTTTTGTCTAGATTATTGGATTCAGGTCTCACATTGCGGAAAGAGAAATGCTACTTTTTTGTACGAGAGGTTGAATATTTGGTTTCTGGGGAGTGAGTGAGACCAAAAGGGGACCTGGTAAGTGCCATTGTGAATTCCGAGATTCCTGATGATAATGACAAATTGCGTTACTTCATGAGACTCGTGGAATTCTACTCAAAGTTTGTGAGGGATTTTGCCTCTAAATCAGAGTCGTTGAGGGAGTTATTGAGTAAGGGGAGAACATTTGAGTGGGGAGAAGCTCAAAAGGAGGGCTTTGAACTAATCTGGCATGACATTTCCAATGATGACATTCTGGCCCCCTTTCAAAGCAATGTGAAAACATTCCTAACAGTGGATGCTAGTGCCGTTGGCATTGGGACTGTCCTGTCTCAGTTGACAGGGAAGATGGAGAGGACTGTAGACCGTTCGACTCCTTTATTGACAGTAGCCGTAAGGAATTAGTCGGTCATTGAGGGGGAGGCTTTGGCTGAGGTTTGGGCAATCATTTATTTTCAAGCTTTCATTTGGGGAATGGAGGATAACACTCAGGACTGATCACAAGCTGTTGCTTAAGGTGTTGGGTTCAAATCAGGCACAGAATTGTTTGGGGGTTGGCTAGACTAGCAGTTAAGATGCAGGATTGTGACTGCAAAGTTGAATTTCTGCCAGGTTGGAAGAAAAAAGTGGCAGATTGCCTGACAAAGCTACCAGTGAGTGTGATATTGAAATGAAGGAGGTTGTAGCAGATGCGGAAGATGTGTTGGAGGGTGTACATGGTGGTGTGTCATGGGTTGAGTTGGTGAAGGCGATGAGTGAGGATGAAGTACATAAGATGGTGATGAGAATGATCAGAGAAAGGGTGTGAAGGGAAAGCATTTATTCTGATGCGGTTAAGCCTTTTGTCAGGATGGTTGAGGAGTCTCCTTGAGTGGGAACAGGCTCATTGTGAGGGGTGAAAGGTTCACACCTCCGTGAGCAGTGAGGGACAAAATTATGTGGTTGGCGCATGAGGGTCACATGGGACAGACGTTTACCCTTAAAAGACTGAAGGAGTGTTTTTGGTGGCCCATGGTGGATAGTGAGGTCTAACAGTGGGTAGACAGGTGCCAGGAGTCCAAAAACTCAGAGAAAAGAATACAAACAGGAAAAACAGTTAGTGGGACCAGCAGCATGTGTTGTAAGCTGCGTCTGTGTGGGATTAGTATGGATGTTATGGGTCCTTTAGATTTCTTGCCTGATCAGGTGAAGTTTGCTGTAGTCCCAGTGGATATTAAATTGAGGCGGTTTGAAGTGGTGTTCATGAGAGGTGTGAACACAAAGTCTACCATTGCTGTTTTAGAGGAAATATTCAGGAGAGAGCATATTCCTTCCATACTGATCACAGACAATGGCACACAACTTACTTCCAACAACATAAGGAGCTTTTTGGAAAGGGTTGGAGTGAAGCATCTTTGCACTTCATCATACAATCTCCAGGGAAATGATCAAGTAAAGAGAGGCAACCAGTTGGTAAAAGGCGCATTGGAATTGGCTAGCAAGGCAGGGTTGAGTGCACAGAATGCAGTGAAGGACATGTTATGGGTGTATCACACTGTGACCAATGCTGCCACTGATTAACCCCTTTTGATATGATGAGAGGAAGGAAACCAGGGACCAAGTTGGTTCCTTCATGGTTGAGAGATGGACATGTTGAGGAGGAAGTGAGCACTGAGAGTTATGGTCTAATGGGAAGTGTGATTGCTGTGGGAGATTGGGTGGAGTTGAAGCCTGGAGATGTGAGTCGAGGTTTCGGGGTCCCTACAAAGAAAAGGTTGTGGGACGCAAATGGGTGCGTTTGTACAATGATCAAACGTGGAATTTGAGGAGGGTTGCGCTGTTTCAGAAGGGTGGGGAGAGTCAAGTGCTGACAAGCAGACAGGGTGGTTCATGTTCAGGGTGAATAATGATGGAGGATAGGGAATTTTTAGCAAACACAGCTGGTGTGGACCGGGTGCCAGAGGGGATCTTGTTTCCAAGAACGTCCGTGGTTCGGATAATATTAGGATGGTAACATGGAAAAGGAGAGTTTGCAGCCCACCAGGCAGGTTGGGAAATGTTGTGTGTGGTTAGTTGGGTTGTTGCAGGAATAGGCTTTATGTTTTTTTCAACAGGTGGTCTGGGGATTTGTCTCTCGTCTCTGTGCTGTCGGTGTTGTCTGCGTTCCTCATCGTCCTTCTGGGGGGGTGCTCTGGGGGTTCATCTGCTGTTTGTGTGTTGTCTGTGTTTTCTGTGCTCCTCGTTCTTTTACAGGGTGATGTTTTGTGGAGAGAAGGAGATGAGTTATAATGCTGTTCTTATGGTGTGTTCCTTTGCATTCTCCATGGGGACAGAGTGTATATATGCAAGAGGCTATTTCATGTCACAGTGAACATTCTGAAGTGGTTGAGGAGCACAGCAAGAAGCTTTTGGTGTATGGCTCCTGACACAGAATTTCTTCTGCTAAATAAACTTGAGTCTTCAGTCGTTTGAGGATAAAGAAAACAACAATTCTGCTTTGATTTGTCCAATGGGCCAGTGGCATTTGGGGTGATAAGGCTAAGGCAGCACAGTTGTGCTTAGAAGTGCTCTCGATACTTCTAGGAGAACACTTTGTGTCAAACCCGCCCATGCTCAAGACCAGTCCATAGTGTGAAGTCAATGATGCTGGACCAAGTTCTGGCATTCGAATGAACATTCGTAAATAGCAATAGATTCAGCATATGACCTTGTTTCTATGTTTGTGTATGAAGGTTAAGTACAATCATCATGTACTGCAAATTCAAGACAATTGTGACCCTAAGAAAAAACATTTCAACAAGCCTCAATATTAAAATCCAAAAGAGTTTTTCTTTGTATCTTCATGAAGAGAATTTTTTGCTACTTGGTGGGAAAATTTAATAGCAAATATGATTGAACTTTAAAGTGGATTAAGGAGAATTCCCTACACAGACACTTTAGAATTTTTAAATATTCATCACTCAAGACTGAAAATACCGCAATGTGTGCAGGTGTAACTTTGGGCAGACTCTTGAAGTGGCGAGGGTGGTTGAGCACGGGGTGATATTTGACTTTATATTTCTTCTGTGCCAGATTCAAGGCATTCTAGGACCACAAGCAATGCTGTTATGTTTTTATTGTATTGTACGTGTTATTCTATACATCAAAACAATACATATATATTACAAACAATAAATTCGGCACTCCAAAAATCTTTGCTATACTTTAAATAATCATTTTTAGTAGAAGCAACCCTATGTAATTTATTTTGGTCAGTCTCTTTCATCTATGGCCGACCATGTTAATGTTATCTGATATTATCATTTTTTGCACCTTGATAGTGAAATAAAACTTTTTGGAAACTTCCTGTCTGGATCTTTCATTTTTATCTCTCGATTGTTGTTCAAGTTTTTTGACCTGCACCTTATGCCACATAACATTCTGTGAGAAAAGCCTTGAGCACTTCTAAGCTACCAAATACGGAGGCCCAGATTTGAATTGACTTGAAGGCAGTTATGATCTTCGAGCCTTTGAGAGGTATCAATCATCTGAGAAGCTTTACTCTCACACTCTACTCCACAAGAACGTGGGGATAGGAGATGATCCACAGAAGTCTACCCATTTATTCCAGACACCTGAAAAAGGGGAAACACCACCAGCATGGAAAAGGGATGGAAAACGATCAAGGCAAAAGCAGCACTTCCAAAAGAAGAAAATAGCTTATGCTAAAAAGCAGAACAACCTAAAGCAGGTTCCCCTGCTGACTGGGAAGAGTAGATAGCCATCCTAGACAGTGTAACAGAAATCTCAATAGCCCACTTGGATCTTACGTCACTCCTGAGAAGAGAGAAGACTAAAAATGGTATTTAAATCGAAACTCTAGATGAGCATTTCAGTGAACTGGCCTCAGTTTACAGAACTAAAATCTTGAGTGATGGGGATATTGAACAAACAATCACAGTAGTATTTTAAGATTATTCCATGGATTGCTCTTAAATAATATTAGCTGAGTGGGATTAGACCCCACAAGGGATAATGATGCCACCACGGAGAAGACATTAGTACCAAGGAGCCACAAAATGCCCACTATAGTTGACTACTGCCCTTTATGAAAACCCTTCACCAGTACCCTTTGAAGCTAGATGACAAGTGGGACTTAAAGATAATCCAAGATGAACTATAGGTTAAGTGAATATTTTCCACATGCCGATCCAAAATGACTATTCAATATTTCTTGTTTTGAAGGCCAGTAAATCTAATCCTAAAACTTAGCTTTTTTGATTTAGGGAAGTACAAATATTCCATTTGAGCATAACCCTATGCGGAGAAGGCAAGAACTTCTTCAATATCAATAGGCTATCCCACATAGCCATATGGGAAGCCTCCACATGAGTATCACACAGTAGTCTGTATAGACCTCCGGCATAGTCGACAGTGGGCAGGAAACAGTGCTACTCAGTACTTTAGGAGCACTTAAGGGTCAGGAGAAAATTAAGCAGATTCATTTGAAACCCTTCAGAGACTCTACGGAGTAAATCACAAAAATAAACACTCTACTTCTAGCCTTAGAAAAAGCAGTCACTTCATCGCCTGTACTGATAGTTTCTGACTCACCATTTTGCATTCAAGGTAGCAATGTAGATTTCAAATATTGTGAGTCCAATAATTATACAGACTTATAAGGGAAAATAATAAAAGCCAGGCAGTTTTAGGTAAGTATAGATGCCTTCCGTTGGTGGATGTACAGCAAAGGTTGAAACAACCCAGACAGTAAATCTACTCAAAAGGTAATTCTGCTATTTGCCATTCTGCAAACTTGTGGCTAGGGTATATAAAATAGCATAACTAGGTTGTAGACTAAAGTTGAGCAAGAAACGCAGGTATACAGGCATCACACAGTAAGAAAGTTCTGCCTCTATGACACCCACTCACCACAGCTGCCACACTTCTCAGCTAAAAATATTTACTCATTTGGAACTGACTGGTTTCCCAAAGTTATACCAGGAGTAGAAGACCATGATATACCAATGTCTATGTGACTTGACATAATCCAAGCAGCTACCAAGGAATAGAATCAGCTCTTGCTTGAATCACAGGCAATCTGCATATGTAATATGAGTGTTACGGTTGATGACACCAAAAACCCGTCAATATTTACAACAGCGTAGGTTATGGGAGTTACCAAAACTTTAATGAGTTGCCTAGTACCTACCGGAAAACTTCACAAAACAGAGGACACATGTTGCAACCTTATTCTAGCCCCTACTACCAGTGAATACGTGTGTGTGTGTGTGTGTGTGTGTGTGCGTGCGTAAATGTGTGCATGTTTGTGTGTACCCCACACTGTGAGGACTTATCATGTGTGTCACAAATAAATGTAAAGCAGAATAGTAAACTGAATCCTACAGCACTTCTGCAGAAGGAGCAGTGCAGGCCTGGCATTTTATAAGTAGCAATATAATGCACAGCTATCCAGCTGTAATAGCTCAGTCACTGGTGGCTGCTAACAATTCAAAGAAATGGGAAACTAATCTGGGGCCAGGGGCTATAAGCCAAGTTATAACCTATTGAGGTGCAGAGTCTGCAGAATTCACTGAAGAAGGCAGACTGGGCTGCCACACGCTAAGCTGTGCACACACACCCTCTTTGCCTCAGATCCTCTGCACTTGCCCCAGCTGTATTAATGGTCTCATCCCACTAAGATTGCTACTAAGATTCAAATATACCCAGAAATGTTAAACATGGTACATACTGTTTTACATGTCAGTGTTCTTCAGGATCAGGATTGCTGCCAGTCAATTTGAAGGGGACAGTCAGATTAAATGTGACAGAGCATGGAAATACTCAGGCTAAAGTTGACAGAGTTGACAGAGCCTCTTGCCCAAAATGTGGCATTATCCAATAAGTAACCAAGGGCCTGATTTAGAGTTAGATCAAAACAAACAGAAAACCCTCTAGTTTCTTGAGGAAGGATTAGGAAATTCTGTGAGGATTTTTTGTTACTATCCAGTTCCACCATCGCTGTTGCCTGACAATGATTACATAGCCTAAAGGGTCTCACACTCACAAGGATATTTTTGTTTGTAATAAAATATTTAACAAAATAGAGTAACCAAAAATAAACTCTGTCACCTAGAACACAAGCTGAACAACAGCATTTTTGATTTACTTGTCAGACCTTAGTATAGTGCACTGTGTGTGCCCAGGGCCTGTAAATGAAAAGCTGCTAGTGGGCTGCAGCACTGATTGTGCCACCCACAGAAGCAGCCTGTAAAATATAACTCTGGCCTGCCATTGCAGAGCCTGTGTGCAGCCTGGGACTGCTATGTCGACTTTGCAAGTTCACACACTTGCCAGTCCCTAAACCTTTCCTTTTCTACATATTAGTCACCCCCAAGGTAGGCCCAAGGTACCCCTGTAGGCAGGGTGCATTGTATGTGAAAGGTAGGACATGCCCTGATGTGTGTGGCATGTCCTGATAGTGAAATACTGCCAATTTAGTTTTTCACTATTACAAGGCTACCTGTTCCCATAGGACGGAATGGGGAGTTTGTTTATAACATCTCATCAACATAACTGGCCCTGGGAACAAGGTAGAAAAATAAAGTTTAGTATGCCTGGACACAGAATGTTAAAATGCATCTTTTAGTGAGGGAGATTTTTACATTCTGTGTTTGAAAATACCACTTTTAGAAAGTAGGTATTTTCTTGTCTAACCATCCAGTGTGCCTCTGCTAGGTTTGTGTATTGCATGTCTGGCTTTTGGATGACAGGAGCTGGAGAGGGGCAGTGGCCCCAGACGTCTGATGGGTCAGGGCTGGGCTGAATAGACCTGGGCTGCATTTAGAGTAGGTGGAGGGGATTTCCTGTCACCTGAATGGCCCTGGTCTGCCTTCCACAATGCTGTCTCCACCTCCTGCCAGGAAGCTGCACCAGTGAGGACAGAACTGGTTTTGGCCGGGTACAGACACTCTTCCTTCAGGGAATAAAGGATTTTTGTGTATAAAAAGAGGAGCCCAGACCCCAGACTTCTAGAACACTTCTGGTACCTGTGCCAAGGAAAAGAGATGGAGAAGCTGAGGAGGAATACTGCCCCTGTGCTGTTTGCTCTCTGGGGTTGGCCTGCAGTGGCTACTTGCTGACAAGGAAAGGAGAAAAAGGACTTTGCTGTTTGCTTTGTCACCTGCTTGAAAGAAGATTTCCAAGGACTTGAAACTGAGCTTGCATCCTGTTCTGAAGTCTCAGCGACACAAAGACTTCACTACCAGCTCCCCTGAATTCCCTTGCTGGGAATTCTAACCTGCAGAGAGGTGCCTGCTGCTGTTCAGGACCTCTAGAGTCTGTTTGCCGCTGCGAGCTGGTAAAGCAATGCAACATTGAAGAAGCAAGACGCATCCGCACTTGTTTCTGACGCATCGCCAAAGAAACCGTCGCAGTGCCTGCTGTGGGTGGAGAAAGTGCCACACGCTACATCGAGTGCACCGATTTCTGAAGCCCTAGATCATCGCACCAAGTTCGATGCAAGGCCTGCTGTGCGGCTGCACAAGTTCACGTATCGTTACCGGAGCATCACATTGCATCAACGCGACAAGTCTGTCGCATCGTTGGTGGACGCAGTAAGAAACCGAAGCATCACCTCCCCATGCAGTAAAAAACGGACGCTTCACCTCCTCTTCAGTAAAGAACCGACGCATCACCTCCCCTGCGCTGCAGTAAGGAACCAACGCATCACCTTCCACGAAGCAAGGAACCGATACATCACCTTCCCTGAGTGTAAGGAACCGACGCATCACCTTCCCTGCGGCCCGTTTCGTTTGTTTGCGTGACGCATGCCAGGTAATTTGTGAGAAAAGTGTTGCATCTGCAATTTGCTTGAACTGAACTATTTTCTACCATCTGAAAGTCATATTTTTTATTACTGTATGGTGGATTTTTATCATTTGGTATTGTTTTGGTTTAGATAAGATTACTTATTTTTCTAAACTGGTTTGGTGTCCATTTGTAGTGTTTTCACTGTATTACTGTATGTGTTCACAAATGCTTCACACACTGCCTCTGAGATAAGCCTGTCTGCTCATGCCAAGCTACCAAGGGGGTGAGCAGCAGTTATTTTAGGAGTGTATCCACCTTGCCCTAACTAGAAGCAAGGTTCCCTATTTGGACAAAGGTACCTACCTCGGCCATCTAGAGACCCCCATTTCTAACAAACCCTTTATATGCAATGTCTCCCACTATGGGCAATATGTGACTCTTCTCCTTTGTATTTCTCATTCTCTAATAGCACGGTTCCTGTATATTGTTTTACACACTGGTATGATTTATTGTCTCTGTATAACGGGGTGTAATGCGAAATGCTCTTCAGTGGAATGAGTAGCACTAGGCTAGAATTAAATAAAAACATAAATACTATTTAAATCATTATTTGTGTAATTACTCATACACATACATCTGACATTCTTCCACTGCATTCATGTCTCTTATGTACAAGGGTTGAACAAAGTAAAAAAGTGTGTCTCTAAATCATAGTTTCTCTTAGGTACTCATGAAGTGAGAACAAGCTGTATGTCCTTCTTTCCCTACATTGCATTGGCATCTAGGTGCTAGTTTCCACATAGCTCCCGGCCAAGATGATACTGGAACAAAAAAGGGCTCGTGGTCCTTCAAATCACGCCTTTGTTGTGGGCCCAGTTGGAAGTGAAAATAAGAAGTTCTCTTCTCGCCTGCAGGCTTTTTCTCCATCACCTCCTCTTCTGAAAAGAACTAACACATCACCTCCCCTGCACTGCAGTAAGGAACCAACGCATCAACTCCCCTGAAGAATGGAACGCATCACCTTTCCTGAGTGTAAAGAACCAACGTATCACCTTCCCTGCGGCCTGTTTCTTTTGTTTGCGTGACACATCCCAGGTTTTTTTTTAGAAAAGTGCTGCATCTGCAATTTGCTTGAAATGAATTATTTTCTACCATCTGAAAGTCATATTTTTTATTACTGTACTGTGGATTTTTGTTGTTTGGTATTGTTTTGGTTTAGATTAAAATTACTTATTTTTCTAAACTGGTGTGGTATCCATTTGTTGTGTTTCACTGTATTACTGTATGTGTTCACAAATGCTTCACACACTGCCTCTGAGATAAGCCTGTCTGCTCGTGCCAAGCTACCAAGGGGGTGAGCAGGGGTTATTTTAGGAGTGTATCCCCCTTACCCTGACTAGAAGCAAGGGTCCCTATTTGGACAAAGGTATCTACCTCTGCCAACTAGAGACCCCCATTTCTGACAAACCCTTTACACGCACTGCTCCTACTATGGGCAATATGTGACTCTTCTACCTTGTAATTCTCATTTTCTTATAGCACGGTTCCTGTATATTGTTTTACACACTGGTATGATTTATTGTCTCTGTATAAAGGTGTGTAATGCAAAGTGCTCTTCAGTGGAATGAGTAGCACTAGGCTAGAATTAAATTTTAAAAAAATACTATTTAAATCATTATTTGTGTAATTACTCATACACGTACACCTGACATTCTTCCAGTGCATTCATGTCTCTTATGTACAAGGGTTGAACAAAGTCAAAAAGTGTGTCTCTAAATCATAGTTTCTCTTAGGTACTCATGAAGTGAGAACAAGCTGTATGTCTTTCTTTCCCTACATTGCATTGGCATCTATGTGCTATTTTCCACATAGCTCCCAGCCAAGATGATGCTGGAACAAAAAAGGGCCTTTAAATCACACCTTCTTTTTGGGCGCAGTCGGAAGTGAAAATAAGAGGTTCTCTCCTCGCCGGCAGGTTTTTTCTCCAAACACACAGACAATGTGTGAACGCTGCTGAACGAGTCCCAGAAAAGAAATTATACGAGGACAAATTCAGAACATTTCACTGAGTCCAGCTGGATCCCGGTAAATAATAGATGAGGGATCTGACTGGACCGCCTTCATTTCCTGCACTGCTTTGACCTGAAATCGGTTAGGCAAATATAGCATTGGTTGGAGAGCCACATTGGCCGAAAGTTTCGCCAGCCATTTTCCCGATGGACTGGAGCCCTTGGAGGCAGATTATAAAAGCCCAGGTCCTCTCCTTTTGCAGCTGTCATTTTCCCCAACTCCCTGAAGTTCATGCTAGCAGGCAAGGAGAGGCTTCAATAGAGGGAGAAAGGGGGAAGGTAGACAGAGAGTGATCGGCTAGGTAGAAAAGAAAGAGCAGAGAAGGATAGATAGGGAATGGATGATGAAACAAGAGAGGCTGCAGGAGGAGATGAAGGAAGTGAGGCTTTGAGCATTTGTGCCAGGGCTAGTTTTGTTTCCCCAGTTCGGCCCTGTTTGGTTGTGTGCTTTCTCACAACTCCAAGTCAAGAAAAACTTTATTTCGGAGAATCTCCATAAAAGGTACATAAAATGAATATAAAAGCATTAAAAACCATACATTAGGTAATTAAAAATTAGTAGTAAAAAGAAAAAAAAAAAAAAAAATTGCAACATTAGTGCAGCCGCACAGCTAGATATCTGCTAGTTACGTAAAATCATGTGCCATTTAACACAGTGCAAGATGAATCATGTTGACATTTTCAAATATCGTTTTCGCTTGTGCCATAAAGCCCCCAGAAATTTGGCCACAGCAAACACAATGTGAATAGTCATTTCACTCTTGAGAATTCTAAAGGCTTCGTGGCACCTGGTGAAACCCAGATTCCTACAGACAGGAATGATCCATTTCCTGCGCGCCTCAGTATAGCCCGGACAAAAAAATATAATATGCAGCTCAGTTTCATCGCTTACTCTGCATGCCGGGCACACACAACTATAATCCAGTGTCATGCTCTGATAGGGTTTTGGTCCCATTATTTCAATCAAGCCTCTGAATGTGGATATGGTCCTTTCAGGTAACAAGCAATCATGCGACCAAAGACGTGATTTTTTCTTTTGCTGCGTTGCTTGTTCCTCTCGTTTACCCTGTCCTCGGATCTGATCAACATATTTAAACCCTCCAAACGTGTGCGGTATTTGAAAGAAAGAGTGCAAGGAGCAGCTTCTCTGTGCTAGGTCACTCTGAGCAGTGGTGGCCAGTATGGCTCACGGGTGGGGGGGCGTGGGGGAAGGTAGCGGGCGGTGAGGGGGGGATACAAATAACCCAAAAAACTTACCTTGAGGCTGGGTCCTGCGTCTCTGCTCCTGCTCTTGTCTCCGACTCCAGGAACAGGAAGCAAGCAGCCAGGCTCCCTTCCCTAAGCCAATCACAACACCTAAATGCAGCATTGTGATTGGTAGTAGCGCCATGGCATGGCACTCAGCCAGGGGCTGGAGGGGTGGGCATGTTCTACATGCAGGCTGTAATGCAGCCTGCATGGGGAACGGGGAATGTGCGCATGACTGGTTTGGACGACCCGAGAGGGCCGACCAAGCAGTCATTGCGCACTTAGGAGTGGGCAAACCCCTCCTCCCCTGCTCCGAGAGCAGAGCAGCCCTGTCCGCCTGCAAAGCAGCAGGACACAAAGCATAAAATGATAATAACTCTGTTATTATCATTTTATGTTTCTACTTGCACTGCTTAAAAGCTGTGGGGCAACGCTCCTCCGCCTTAGCGGAGGAGCCGCCATTGACTCTGAGAAAGGTGAAGTGCTGAATTGAAGCTGATTTACTGTGAGATGAGTCCTACCTTGCTTGATTTTCTAACCCACTTGCACTTACTCTGTTACTGAACCGCTTCTTACTTTTTAAAGGTCTTTCTAGTGTGCACATTTTCAAATCCAGATAAAATATATCCCTTTTATTGTTGAAAAGGGAAAGAGATTTCCATCTAACATGATATTCGGAAAGGCAGAGACTCACATACATTTTCCTCTTCATCGCACAGAGGAAAATAGAGTGCATTCGTGACCCTTAAGAGCTAGATTGTAATTTACTGTCTTAGTGAAAGGCAGCGTTGAGTTCTGATTTAATCTTAAAAGTACCACAATGGTTTAGAATATTACTGCAGTATATCTCCGCAGAAAGCAGGAAAACCACATGCTGCTGCCCAACATTTGCTTCTATGTTGAAATCATAATTAGATGAGATAATAAATGGAATAACATGTGGAAATGAAAATCAATATACAATCTAAGCTCGTACACTTGATATTTCTGTATCCATGGCAATTGCTGGAACAAAACATGCTGTTCTGAATAATCTGAGAGCTTCTCCTGTTACATAAAGAAAAAGCAGATATTCAGTTCAACTAGTGTTTGTGAATTTGTGTAACCTTGAGAAGTGACTTGCTTTTTTACATATCCATGCCTATAAGTATATGCCAAAATGTAGATAATGTAGAACAATCAAACATATGCAGAGGCATTTTAAGACATGGCAGAGTGGGCATTTCCGGGGGCCCCCTAATAGAGCGAGTTCCTGTTCTTCAGAGAGTCTTGCCCTGATAACCTTGAATCATTCTTAAACAGATAGTTTTAAACATGGATATGCTTTAATTTATTTTTAATGTGGGTGATTTGTGAGAGCCTATTACAGACAGTTTGCAGAGAAATATGTTTATGTTTCATGCAACATCCATAAATTCTTTTCTTCTAGATAAAAACAGGACTTCACATTTCTGAACTGAGAGGATGTCACAGAGATTATTTGCATTAACGTTAGTGAGCTGCTGCTGTGTTACAATACTGAAAACAGGGATCACTATCCCTGAATATTAGATATAAACACATTTAGAATTTGGAAGAGTGTGCCTGTGCACTGTCAGTGGCCTGGCCAAAGAGGGCATGAAAGAGCTGAAACTTGATCATAAATTAAAAGCTGTTCTGAACAGGGGTCCCCAAAATACGTTTGGGCCAGGACCCCCAAAATCCTTAAAAGGTCCCTGAACATGGATACAGATTTAGTTAATCTCAAATATTCAGACCTTGCAGCTGAGTGAGAGACTGAACACGTGCCTGTCCAAAGCAGCTGTCACTGCTCCTGCTTTTAGTGGGTGTGTCTCCGTGGGGGGGGTGAAACCTCTCACCCCACTTGGAAAGCTCTAATGCTCAGCAGGGCTCTGTAACCCAACTTCATGCACATAGATAGCTGCAAACCAGGATGAAGGAATGTGCAACTTTGTTAAATTCGACAAGGTACTAGAATAAATGTCTGTATGTCCTTTAAATATTGCTCTTCTATTATATGGCATAAATGTAAAATAATGTAACTTTAGGTTAAAGTATTCATACTCTCTTGCTTTTAATTAAGAGTGTTGGTTTGCATGAGGACACATATTTATATCTCACCTGCCAAGATGTTGCCTAAGGTGTAGAGGTGTAAAATTGACACATATGATGCCAGCCACTGACCTACATGCTCAGATGGCTCTCTCTAAAATGGACTGATTGTAGTGCAGCAAACACTACACCAGGCTTTTCCAAAGAGTAGCTCATGAGCTACTAGTAGCTCTACAGCTACCTACAAGTAGCTCTCCTGTGTGCCTCCCAGCCTACTAAATTAGAAGCTTTTGCTTGGTTGAATTAACGTGTCCCAAATTTTAAAGTGTGTGTTTGAGATGAATATGTATGTAGTTTCAGAACTCATTAACTGGTGTTTTGAGAAAAATAGTTTTCCACAATATATTTAAAGTTGTTATTTGAGTGATAAATCATGCAGCATTGATGATACTTACTAATAGTATTACCTTAGTGCCAGAGGCATGGCAGTTGTGGCTGTCATACATCACGCAGACGCATTTAAAAATTGCTGGTAATCCTGCATATGATAGCCGCTACTGTAATTTTGTCTGACGTGGTCACTATTTCAACACAAATAATAGTAACTCTTGATGATTTTCATTGAACCTAAGTAGCTCCTCTTACAGAGCCATCGTTTATGACAAATATCCTCATTTATTTGGTCATTTTCTTTTGTAAGAACACTTAAAGTAGGTTTTGGGCAGCCACCTCAGCCATTAATTAAGTACTTTGGGCCAAACCCTGCTAGTGATCGCATTAAAATAGTGTCAATAACATGTTGGATAGAGTCCAGGCCATTATTTCTCTCTCCCCTTCATGCTATTGGTTATTGGGTGTATTTTCCACTCCTAGAACATTCTTCCATTGCAGTGCGGGAGGTGCATTGTTTTCAGCATCTGGCAGGGGCCATAAGTGCACATAGACGACATCCTGAAAAGAAGACTTCCTATAGCAAATCCAACAATTTCTGTAGTATAGATATATACACTCTGGAACGTTCTAAATATGTAAATAAGTATGTCATGCACTATAATATTTTTTAGATGGACTTTTTAATAAAGTAATTGCTTTTTCTATTATAAAAATGGGTACAATCGTTTTGATTGCACGTGAGAACTAACAAATTCTATAGCGTGTTTACATTATTTTTTTGAGAATGCTCCAGTTTTTCCATTGCTTTGAGATAGAGTTTTCTTTATGGTGTGCCCAAGCATGGCAACCTGTCCAAGAAGAGTTTTTAATTGAGACGTAATTTGGTGGATTTTCCTTCATTTGTATTTGGTCAGTGATTACTGCAAGTCATCTAGCACTTAGGCAGTCAGGTGCTCACACTGATCCAACAGAACTTAGCGGCATATCAGCAACAACCGGCGATAAATATCGTTAAGCGCACTTAGCGCTAGGATAATTTTCGCTGGCTAGCGTGGATTTTTATCGCTGAGATAGCGTGCTATTAGCAACGCTTATCTCAAAAGCGATAAAAATCCTCACGCTAACTGCCTAACGTGAGATTATCGCTGGAAACCCAGCGATAATCTCACGCAATGTGGCGTTAGCTTGTTGATAGGGCCCCACAAACTTAGCCATGATATCCTCCTTCCATAGGATATCATGGCTAAGTCAGTCCTGAAGCAGGCGTAAGGAAAGTAGCGATAACAGGGGTTATCGCTACTTTTCTTGCCGCTATGCTTCATAGCGTGGGGCTTGACGATAGGAGAAATGTCGCTTAGAGACATTTCTCCTGTCATGTCAGGTCAGGAACACCCACTTTGCATCTCATTAGAGATGCAAAGCTGGGCGTTAGGAATTCCTACGCTAATGCAAGTTTTCACGCGTTAGCGTGAGCTTGCTAATTAGGCGATAAAAATATCGCCGCTTTTCGGCTGAAAACGGCCGCAAAAGCGGCGATAATTCTATCGCCTCGCCTCGCCTTGCTGATATGCCCCTAAATCTTTAGGAGGAATACAAGATCAATGTGGAGTGGTTTGGGCTTGCTGAGAGATTTCTCGTTTTTTATTGGACCTCACAGACTGTACTGTTCATAGTGATTGGCTGGTGAGAAAGCTTTGCAGTTATTAGTTGAGGGTGGTGTACTGATGCTTTTCCTCAGCACGGCATTTACCTGCTGCACGGCTCTTCCCCACAGAGGAGATCACTGGTTCAAATGTTTGTGGCCATTGCCAACTGCATCCTATCTTGCAGACTGTGACAATTAAAAGCAAACAACATTTTGAAGTGAAACAGTCACACAGCCTGAAGGAATAGTTCATTTAAAAGACTCTGTCTCTTATAACTTGAAAAAGTAGTTTATGGCCAGTAAGCAATTGAGCAGTGTGGACTGCTAATAATGGACCCTTTCTGCTGACTTCAAAAGGTAACTGTAACGCCCTGAACGTCTCAGGATCGTTTAACAGACACGATAATGAGAACGCAACCACTTGTGAAGGTTTAGTTATTTTAATGAAGGCAAAAATAATACAAGGAATAAACAAAGGTTATAGTCACTGGAATCCTCCAGGCTAAGTACGTTACCAGCCCACAGCACGGATGGTCCTAGCCGTCCTCTGCATATACGCCGATCCCGGCGTATGCCAACAGAGGGCAGAAATGAAATGGCCGACAATGCCAATCGGTAGGCTGTGAGGGGCACGAAGAGTGTTGGGAAGAATCGAGGAGTCAGGGAAACACCCAGCCGGGGTCTCTACCTGAAGGGAGCAGCCGCTCAACCTCTTCCTCAGACTGCACCGGGACGCGGAGTCACCTCCTGGTGATGCGTCACCGATACCCCAATCACAAGCAAAGAAGACTGAACCGAGAGCAGCCGCTCGATCGATCCTGTGGACTTCCGAGTCTGTAACGCGGCAAACACCTCCTGGTGTGCGTTACAGCTGGCAGTCCCTGTATCTCTGGTCGGGCTGGGAGTTACGACTCCAACCAGCAAAAGCGCCACTGCGCTTTGACTCAGCCGAGTCAAAAAGCGAAGCTCAATGGTTATCCGGTAGAGCTTCCGGGTCCTTCACCGGTGACGATGGGGCAAGACACGGCCCAGGGAGTAACGACTCGACCTACCTCCGTTCTTGCCTTACTGGAGCACCACTCCGGAACACTGCTCTTCACTAAGCAGGTACGTCGGTGTAAACACAATATCCGACAGCGTTGTACCTCCCGGTTCCTCCCTTTATAGGGCGTGTTTTCCTTGAGTTATGTAACAGCTCTCCTGTTTACATAAGGGCGTGTTTTCCTTGAGTTATGTAACAGCTCTCCTGTTTACATAAGGGCGTGTTTTCCTTGAGTTATGTAACAGCTCTCCTTGTTTACATAAGGGCGTGTTTTCCTTGAGTTATATAACAGCTCTCCTGTTTACATAAGCTCTCAACCGCTAAGCATCCTGGGAGATGTAGTCCGTTTTCGCTGGTTACCGTTTTCCTCCCCTCGCATGACAGGAATTCTTGACAGTACATCCTCCCTCTCAGCGGCTCCCCACGGGTCCAGCGCTGGCAGGAAAACGCCGATGGAACAAGAAGACCAAGCGCGGAGCATGAACCCCTTCAGCCGGTTCCCATGACTGCTCCTCCGGGCCATAGCCTTTCCATGCAACCAGGTACCACAGCTTCCCCCTGCGCCATTTGGACGCCCGTATGCCCGACACTTCATACTCCACCTCCGACTCCACGCATACCGGCCTAGGTGTCCCAGACGGCTTGGAGGGCGCTGGTTTGAGCAATGATACATGAAAGACAGGGTGTATCCGCAATGACTGGGGCAAGCACACCTTCACGTTCACGGGACCCATACACTTGGTAATTCGATAGGGGCCCATGTACTTGGGATGGAACACACTGTTCTTTCGAAACCTCATGTTTCTTGTGGATATCCAGACGTAGTCTCCAGTGCGGTACAGTGGCCCGGGCCTTCTCTTCCTGTCTGCCGCAGCCTTGTATCTTCTCTTGGCCTCTATTAGGACAGCCCTTGAGCGCATCAACGTGTCTTTTATGTGTGCCACCCTGTCCGCTGTGGCGGGAATCCTGTCCTCTCTGAACGGATGTAGAAATGGCAAGAACCTGGGATGTTGGCCATAGTTGCTATAGAACGGAGATGCCTGTGTGGAGCTGTGAGTGGCGTTGTTATAGGCTATCTCTGCAACCCATAGCAAGTCGACCCATTCTTCCCTGCCCTGGTCTACAAAACATCGCAGATACTGTTTGAGCGTTTGGTTCAGGCGCTCGGTTTGGCCGTCCGTTTGAGGGTGGTAGCTGGTGGACAGGGCGGTCTTAACATGCAGCGCAGTGCACCAAGTCTTCCAGAATTGCGCAGTAAACTGCGACCCCCGGTCCGACACGATCACCCCAGGTAATCCATGCAGTCGTACCACATTCTTTAGGAGTAGTGACGCCAATTCCCCGGCCGTAGGGACTCTCTTGCAGGGGATGAAGTGCCCCATTTTCGTCAAGTAATCCACCACCACCAGTATTGCCGTCATCCCCTGGTCTACCGGTAGGCCCACCACGAAGTCCAGTGATATGCTATCCCATGGTCTATCCGGGGTCGGAAGTGGATGTAAGAGCCCTTGGGTTCGGCCATGGTCGGCCTTCATGGTAGCACACGTAGGACACTCCTGTCCCCACCTCCTGACATCCACTCTCATGGTTGGCCACCAGAAATGCCGTCCCATGCTAGCCACCGTTTTTTCAAAGCCCAAATGACCTGCGCATGGAGAGTCATGGCACCAGATGAATGCTTGTTTCCTTAGCCTAGGCGTGGGTATCAATAGGCACCTACCCTTCAGGGGTATCCCGTCCTTCAGCTGCCATTCTCTGTGACTGAGGAGCCACCTCCGCCATGCGAATGACCTGATCCCTCTCTTTATTCCCCTCAGGAAAGTATCCGGTTGGATAACCCCCAATACCATCCTCGGGGAAATGATGGAATGCTCGGTCGCAGGCAATGGTTCCTTAACTGCAGATTGACGGGACAGGGCGTCCGCCTTCCGGTTTTCTGTCCCCGGCCGATATGTGATGCGGAAGTTGAACCCCGCAAAGAAGATCATCCACCGCAGCTGTCTGGGAGAAAGGTGTCTTGTGGCCGTCATGAACTGTAGGTTCCGATGGTCCGTGTACACCGATACCACATGTCTTGCCCCCATCAACCAATGCCTCCATTCGGTGAAGGCGTCCTTGATTGCGAGAAGCTCCTTCTCCGCAATATGGTAGTTGCGTTCGGCGTCGTTGAGTTTGCGGGACATGTACGCAACGGGATGAAGCACCCCTGTGTCGTGGTTGCGTTGGGACAAGATAGCCCCCAGCGCCACATCCGATGCGTCCGCTTCCACCACGTAGGGGAGATCCGGATCAGGGTGAGCCAACACCGGCGCCTTACCAAAGGCGCTTTTCAGGGCCTCAAAGGCTCTGTTCGCTTCAGGGGACCAGACAAACTCCTTGGACTTCCTCAGTAGCTGTGTGATTGGGGCCACCAATCCTGAAAATCCATCTATAAACCGCCTGTAAAAGTTGGCGAAGCCAATGAAACTTTGGACGTCCTTCACGCTTTGGGACACCGGCCATTCTTTCACCGCCTTGATCTTTCGTTCTGCCATCTCCTGTCCCTCTGGACTCAGCATCACTCCGAGGAATTCCACGGATGTGACGTGGAAGTCACACTTGCTGAGTTTACAAAACAGCATGTTTTCCCTCAGCTTTTGGAGCACAGCTTTGACGTGGTGTACGTGCTCCTCCACACTGGACGAATAGATGAGGATGTCGTCGATATATACGACCACGTAGATATCCAACTCCTCTCTGAATACCTCATTCAAAAAGTACTGAAAGGCTGCCGGGGCGTTGCACAGACCGAACGGCATGATGAGGTACTCAAAAAGGCCGAACCTGGTCTTAAAGGCGGTCTTCCACTCGTCTCCGTCCCTCATGCGCACCAGATGGTATGCCCCTTTCAAATCCAACTTGGTGTAGATACGAGCTTTCTTGACCTGTTCCAGAAGTACACTGATGAGAGGCAAGGGGTACCGATTCTTTACGGTTATCGCATTCAATGCCCTAAAGTCCACACAGGCTCTCAGCTCCCCATTAGCCTTCGGGATGAAGAAGAGTGGCGAGGCGGCCGGAGACTTGGACGGGCGGATGAATTCTAGCTTGAGGAGTTTATCCAGGTACCCCCGGAGATGCACGTTTTCAGGCTCCGTCAGGGCATACAGCCTGCCGCTGGGAACGCTGGCCCCTGGCACCAGGTCGATCTGGCAGTCAAACTGTCTATGTGGTGGTAGCACTTCCGCCTTCACCTCATCAAATACATCCTCAAAACTGTGATAAGCCTGGGGGAGAGCCACATCTTTTTCTGCCGCTGTAGCCACCGTCTGACTCCCGCTCTCATCTGCGTCAAGGGATTCCGTTCTTATTCCACAATGCAGGATGCAATACGGTGACGTCAGTTCGATGCGATGTGTTGGCCAATCCACAGAGGGGTTGTGTTTCTGTAGCCACGGCAATCCCAATATGACGCCATATTGGGGCGCTCGGATGATGTTAAAATCGATTTGTTCCAAATGGTTCCTCCCACATCTCATCGGAAGGACCCCCGTGTGCTGCCCGATGGGCCCCGTCACCAATCGCCTTCCGTCTACAGCATAGACGTCTTCGGGTACAGCTTTGGGAAGAAGCACTAGCCCTAGCCTGCATGCCTCGTGTTGGTCCATAAACATGCCAGTGGCCCCTGAATCCACCATGGCCACAACGGGTATCCACTGGTCATGCACTCCCACGTGCAGCGTGAGAAACAGGTGTCGTTGTCCCTTAGTGACCGAGTTGGAAAGTGAAGGGATGGATGAGTGACTCCGAGATGCCCCTTCTTTGGTCTGGGAGTCCTCTAGTTTTCCGCCGGTACGTCCACCACGGCTGTTACCAACCGGTTGGCCCGATAACGTGACGTCTTCGGTTTGGCAGGGCATTCACGTACGTAGTGGCCTTTTTTGCCACAATATAGGCACAAGCCTTGTTTACGGCGTGACTCTTTCTCCGTGGCTGTGAGGCTCGCTCGTATTGCGCCGATGTCCATGGGTTCTCCCTTGGATGCGGTGGAAGTTTCAGGACTTCCCACTGTCACATAGGATGGAAGGGAGTTTCCTTTTCTCCCATGATCCCCCTTTCTTTCACTTAGCCTATGTTCCAGCCGTAATACCAGGTTGATAAGGCCCTCACATATCTTGGGTTGTGGGTCAATATGAGCCACGGCGTCCTTGAGCTCATCGCACAGCCCGTGATGGAAGAGCGCCGTCTGTTTAGCAACAGGCCACTTGGTTTCCGCAACCAGCCTTCGGAACGCGTTGAGATACTGCACCAGGTCGTTGGATCCCTGTCTCAACTCAAGCATTTCACGGTCCGCCGTGTACGAGTCAGCCCTTCTGTCGAAGACTTTCAGGAATTCCTCGCGAAAAGCACCCCAATCACATAAGATGGGGTCGTCCCTGCTCACCAGAGGTACGCCCCATTGTGCCGCGTTTCCAGCCAAATAGGATATAAGGAAAGCCACACGAGCCTGACTCGTGGGGAACGCCCTTGGTTTGCACGATAAATGTAGCGCCACTTGTGTGAGGAATACCTGCACTGTGTTAGGATCCCCACTGTACCTCTCTGGTGTTGCCAAGGGGACGGCTACCGGCATTTCCACTACCACCGCAGGGGTCTGGTTCGTGAGGGAGGTGCTGGGCGTGAGCGGGTCCAATTGGATAGCATCCAGTCTGGCTTTTACATCGGCTGTTTCTTGCCTGGAGGCAGCCAATTCAATTTGCACGGTCGCTAAAGCAGCCAGCACATCATCAAGTGTTGCCATGTCTGTTATCGACCGGGAGACAGTTAGTGTTATTACGGTCGGATATTTTGTAACGCCCTGAACGTCTCAGGATCGTTTAACAGACACGATAATGAGAACGCAACCACTTGTGAAGGTTTAGTTATTTTAATGAAGGCAAAAATAATACAAGGAATAAACAAAGGTTATAGTCACTGGAATCCTCCAGGCTAAGTACGTTACCAGCCCACAGCACGGATGGTCCTAGCCGTCCTCTGCATATACGCCGATCCCGGCGTATGCCAACAGAGGGCAGAAATGAAATGGCCGACAATGCCAATCGGTAGGCTGTGAGGGGCACGAAGAGTGTTGGGAAGAATCGAGGAGTCAGGGAAACACCCAGCCGGGGTCTCTACCTGAAGGGAGCAGCCGCTCAACCTCTTCCTCAGACTGCACCGGGACGCGGAGTCACCTCCTGGTGATGCGTCACCGATACCCCAATCACAAGCAAAGAAGACTGAACCGAGAGCAGCCGCTCGATCGATCCTGTGGACTTCCGAGTCTGTAACGCGGCAAACACCTCCTGGTGTGCGTTACAGCTGGCAGTTCCTGTATCTCTGGTCGGGCTGGGAGTTACGACTCCAACCAGCAAAAGCGCCACTGCGCTTTGACTCAGCCGAGTCAAAAAGCGAAGCTCAATGGTTATCCGGTAGAGCTTCCGGGTCCTTCACCGGTGACGATGGGGCAAGACACGGCCCAGGGAGTAACGACTCGACCTACCTCCGTTCTTGCCTTACTGGAGCACCACTCCGGAACACTGCTCTTCACTAAGCAGGTACGTCGGTGTAAACACAATATCCGACAGCGTTGTACCTCCCGGTTCCTCCCTTTATAGGGCGTGTTTTCCTTGAGTTATGTAACAGCTCTCCTGTTTACATAAGGGCGTGTTTTCCTTGAGTTATGTAACAGCTCTCCTGTTTACATAAGGGCGTGTTTTCCTTGAGTTATGTAACAGCTCTCCTGTTTACATAAGCTCTCAACCGCTAAGCATCCTGGGAGATGTAGTCCATTTTCGCTGGTTACCGTTTTCCTCCCCTCGCATGACAGGAATTCTTGACAGTAACCTAGTAACTGCCTGTGGAGCTACACTTTTTCTTTTGAATTCAGATGGACCTCCACCATTAACCTGAGTTTTTCTTTGTCATTTTTGTTACTAATTTCCGATGCACCTCTATTAACGGCCTGAGCTAGTGCATCCTTTTAGTGACCCCAAAGACATCATTGTTGAACGGTAAAAAATATATTCTGTTAAGTTAGCGTCTACTCCTCTTCCATTTTGTCTACCTGCTCCATTTTGTGTTTCTGTGGGGACTTTTGTAAGTTAGAAGTTACATGTTCACTGGAAAGCTGGTTGTACTGATAATACTTGCGTGCCACAGAAGGCAGCCCTGCCCTGCCGAAGGGCCTACGTGCACAGATGTCTCATCTGTTAGCCCACCAACGCCTGTAACGTCCCTTGCCTATCCATGAAAGAGACATGGGTAGGGGTTTATCAGGATTCAACAGTTCAGCATGTACGCGTTATGTAAAAATGCCATAAGAGGGTTATGCACAGTGTGATGTAACCATGACAAAGGGGTAATGTAAGGGGTTGTGTAAGCATTATGTAACAATGACAAAGTGTGTGTCACGAGGCACCGAAAAGTATAAATGCCATGTTTGAACTTGTACTTGTTAGTCCCCTCCCTCCGGCACTTGCAGTGTCTGAGTGATGAGACTCCTCTCATGAGATGTAATAAACTTGTGTTTTGTTTCCACTTCAGTGTTGATCCACATTTACTGAACCCGTACACTAAGGGTGTCCCTGCACCAGTGAGACAGATACAAATCTCACTTCTACATCTCTGGTAACAGCCTGAGGTACTGAACCATTTCGGCTGACTTGTAGTATTTACCTGAAGACTGACTTCGGAAGCACTTCTAGTATGTGTGGAGCTGCACATTTGTGTAGCTGGCAGCGTAGGAAGGAAGGATCAGATAAAGATATCTCTGTTTATGAAGGATGTGCATGGTGTAATGTCATCTTAAAAATACTCATCTGCGTATGGCATTGATGCTGATATTTTTGCAGAAGAAATATGTCAGTATAAATGAGTGAGGGTGCATGTTCTTGGAATAGGGGAGTAATGCTGAAAACCATAAAACACACTAATAACTACTGAGTGACGCTGCAAACCTGAACGTGCTCTATGATTAATAATTGAGAGTGTAAATGTGGCCATGCAGCCAAGCCTCTTAATGGTGCAAATCTGCATTTGCACCCAGGAGATCTAAGTGTGGCATACTTTATCGTCTTGTTCACCCAGACTCTAACAGGTCAGGATGGGCTCAACCAAGTTCCAAGGAGCTTTTATGAAGATAGTTAACTATGGGGCATAACTTTAAAGATAAACATTCTTCATCCACTCCCAAGGTATCTCTTAATTAGTGGAGTGGATGGGAAAGATTAAAAATATAAAATACCTAGGGGCTTTAGGATGCAATGGTCCCATGGCCCTAAAGCACCAACATGTTTCAGCTCTATACTCATGACCTGAGAATGTCCTGGGCTTTCGTTAGGGGGGGGGGGTTATAATCGTATCACTCCCCCATTGAGGCATTTAACATATTTCTTTTGGGCGGCATGGACAAGTAGTGTAATACTTGCCACTTCGGGTTGTTCCTGAAAATTATGTATGGTATGAGGAGAATTGCCAACATTGATTCATCATACATGCCATGCGCTTATCCCCTCCTTGCTTGCAAATTCTCATGCTTAAAAATTTGCACATATTTACTTCACCCTATACTCACCCATGCCCTTCGTCACTTAATCATTCATCCCACCATGCCCTGACTTTTCTATCCAACCATGGCTTATTGTAACATTCACCCAGTTGCACATTCCTACATACACTTGCCAATAAAGTAACAATCTAGTTCACTAAGAAAATAGGTAGACCTATAGGCTTTAACAGTTGCTGTTAAAGGTTTGGAAGCTGGGCTGAACAGTGGTAGTGATGTTATGTTTGCCATCTTTAGAAGAGCTGGTGCACCTGCCATATTTACAATATTATGAAAATCCTAAAGTTAAGAAAAGATAAGTAAAAAAATGCATAAGGAATGCCCTCCCTAGGATAAGGACCACTTTTAGCCCCAAAACATAATCCAAATTCCCCTTATGGAAGAATTCGTACCCGGTGAAAATAGCACCATGGGGACCATTTGCAACAGGTTCAAATAACTGCATTTTAAGACTTGAAATACAAATTTAGAAACAGTAAATAGGTTAAAACACTACAAGAAAATGCATGAGAAACTCCTGATAAAGAAATCTTCTAGTTTTTCATATTCTTAGATTGTGACTTCTGCTGAGGTCTGAGGCATGCTAAACCTGCATTGTCCTTGGATGTTCTGCTTAAAGTGAAAGGCCCTTCATCTTCCATATACCACTTGTTGTTTTGCAGGCATGCTTTGACAGGAGGTGGAAGCACTACTCTGACACTGGAAGGTGTTTAATATTCAATGCCCATTCTTCTGTATGTGACTATGAATGTGAATTTCATCAGTACATACGTGGATGGGTATGAAGTGGTTGGTGCAGTATAATCTATTTAATTACCAAATCAGAAAGTATGCGATGTAGTAAATGACAAGCTATGTTACCAGTTTACTACACTGCTTTCATGTGTTAAAAAGGAACACAAATCTGAAATTCACAATTTCTAAATTTGATCCTCACAGCCCACATGTAATTTAGGCTGGAATCAAAAATACAAACATATTTCAACTATTTTGTTTGGTTTTGAGATAAGGAAGATGACCTGTTTCAATTATTTTCCAGCTTGCACTGAATTCTGTAGATGATTAGTGTCTTGGGTAGATCTAATTAGCTCACTATAGCCCACTTCAGCTGCCAAGCTCCTTGTACTCCAAAACCTTCCTGGGACAAAGAACATTCTAGAGGTGTGATCCTATCAAATAGAACAGAGGGAATGCATTATCTGAGTATTCTTGTTGCATACATTTGCTTTCTTCGAACTTATTTTCATTTAAGGGCCACTTGCAGTCCTTCTCAGAACTCCTTGTGGAATCTGCAGTGCTAGAAAGTAAACATCAAAGAATGTACTTACATCACTTTGCTGCAAAAGTAAATGTGTGTTATATGGCAACTATTTTAGCTGAGGTTCCTTAATCAATTGCGTAGCTGGGTATTACCTTCAATGGCCGAGAAGGGCTGATCCCTTATTCAAGGCTGCAAAATGGAAATAATCATTCAAAAACATTCTGTCACTCCAGTGAAGTTCTATGTTTTACATAATGCTTGAGGGTTCCGTTTGGAAGGTGTTGGGGTTGGAATGCATTGGGTTTTTCTGATATGAGGTTCCAGGTCTGTCAGTTGACTGCAGACACCTGGAGCTGAGAGATTTTTGTTGTGCTGTCTGGTTGTAACTGAATAAAGTTACTTGGCAACGCTTCATTTGGATGCCTCTTCTTTCACTGCTCGGAAGAACCTTAGATAATTTGGGGATGATTAGACCTCCAGATGGAACCTATTAACGGCACTGCTCGGATATCATCATTGCAGTGAGAGGAACTTAATTTATGCTGAGCAAGGTTCACTGCATGCGTGCGTGAGCTCTCATTTCAATTGCCGGCCTCCTGAACTTACTTTCAGCTGGCACACATCACAGTCTTAACCCCCTCTAGGAGTTGAGTTGCTCCTCCCCTTCATTGCTTTAAAACAACTTCGGCCCGTGTACCTCAAATAAAGCCACTGACACAGTGCTTTGGTGCCAAAAAAGGTTGCAGTTTATTCAACATAACATGTTTATACTTTTGCAACTTCATGTTCAACCTTTTCTTCATTTTTCTTGGGAATATACTTAATTTTACCTACAGCCCTTTTTGTCCCTGCATGGACCCAGCCTCCTCAAGTTCCGGGGATGGGAGGGGCCACCTGTCTGGCCTCTGTTTCCCGGGTCAAGGCTTCAACTTGCTACCAATCTGGGATCTGCCTGGGCTGCAAGTGCCGTCCCGTTTGCCCTGCCCTTTCGTTGGCCCTCCCTCCTCCGTGTGGCATCCCAAGGACCTTTCTTGAGCATCTACTCTATCTATTCTGAGGCTGAGTCCTTCCATTTTTGCTCCCTCGGTACCTCTGCCGTGAGGCATTCCGAGGGTCATGGATGAGCATCACATCTACTCTTTTCCTTGGCGGTAGGCCGCCCTTGGCTGCCTCAGTGCCCCTGCTGTGAGGCATCCCAAGGACACTGTGTGAGATTTTCCTCTACCTTTTAGTAATTTTCTCCTTTATTTTCAACCTTTCTTGTGTTCCCTCTGCCTCACCTATACCATTTCGGCTGCGACGCCCGTTCCTTCTGGTGTGGGTGGGTGGTATTCTTTCTCTACCTGCGAGGAGGGGGGGTGCTTTGTGTTTGCTTGGGCCTATAGGCCCCTATTTATCCCCCCCTCGCCTCACCAGCTCGCCGCCTGGTTGGGGGTGGGTTCGCTCTTGCCCTAGGGTGACCAATCCTGGTCACCCCCTTTCGAGCAGGCTATTTGGTTATTGTGCGGGGAGGAGCTTCGTGCCTCCAGACGGCGTTTGTCCCGGGCCCCTATTGGGTCCGGCTTTACCTTCCCCACCCCGGGTTCCCAATGCACTGCCTTCCACCTGAAGGTGCAAGACTCACATGAGGTAAAGACTTTCTTTAACTCCAAACAAACTGATGTTCATGCATGTGTGCATGAGCCTTCGTTTCAATTGCCGGGCTCATGAACTGACTTTCAACCGGTACGCGACACAGCCTGCACGTGCTACAGTCTTACTGCCTTTGATAATTTAGCCTGAGACGCCACCTGTCACATACTTTCCTCGCTTCAGCCTGCATGTATTGCAATCTCTTCAACTTCAAGTTTCCGCTTGGTATACTGATTTAGTCTTTGATTCTGTGTCGCTACTCACTCTCTACAAGTTTCCCTTTGGAGTGGCAGTGAACGTCCGGATCTGAGGCTCTGATTCATCTCAGTTAAGCAGATTTTGTTACACCTGTTTCCATTGGATAATTATTCTGTCGACTTGCTTTAAGCATAGAATGCTAACCTTTGTTTTGTTTTCTTCAGTTTTCTTTTGTCATTGAATATTTATTTATATATTTTGTAGCATTCTGGTATACATTTTTGTGGTCAAGTGCCACTATGCAAAATATAAATTGCCCAGCTCATTTTCTATCAGAACCTTGGGTACCAAAAACTAAATGGAAATAATGGTTCAAAGTTCTTGAAAGCTATATAATAGCAATGGATGGATCCAAGTTTGAACCAGTCAGCAAGTTGGCGCTTCTATATAATTGTTTGGGATCAGAAGGCCAACGCATTTTTGATCATCTACCAGTGGTTACGCAGTCTGCTGAAACTGACTGGGATGTTTATGAAGAAGCTGTATGCAGATTAAGTATCCACTTTAAGGATGATACGAGTGTAATAGTGGAAAGGGCACAGATCTTATACCAGGCGTCAGCTACAACATGAATCCATCGATAATTTCTTGGCTGATTTGCAAGTATTAATTGCCACATGTGAATTTGATGGTAATATTGATTATTACTTGAGGGATCAATTAGTAGTGAATTGTTTTAACAAGAAAACACAAGAGAGGCTTTTATGCTGCAGGAACCCCAGTTTAAGCGAGACTTTTGAAATTGCTAGAGGCATTGTGAGATCGGTCTTAGCCTCAACTGAACAAAATAAATCGAACAACGAGTCTGATGCTGAATTAGTTAATGCAGTGATATCCAAACCTAAAGTTGTCACACATAAGGTCCCAGAGAACAGAAAGAAAAGTTACTGTTTTAGATGTGGATTGATCACGCATTTAGCTAATGCGAAAACTTGCCCAGCTATAGGTAAACCTTGCATGAAGTGCAGAAGGGTTGGACATTGTACGCGCATGTGTAAGAATACCCAAACAATTGGCATAATTGAGCAACAGGATGAGAATATAGATTCTAATGTCTGCACTATTCAAAGTACCAACAAAATAATCCCGCCTATAGAATCTGAAGAGAAATCCTTCTGTGTAAAAAGCAACGGTTACCCACTTGTAACAGGACTCATTGGCAATGTGGAAGTCCGCGTCACAGTGGATTTGGGGTCCCAGATTACTTTTGTAACTGATGATTTATATTTCAAAAAATTGAACTCTATTCAGTAGTCACCACTGGATGTTCGCACAATTGTGTTTGGAGGGCATGATATAGACATGAGGGGCTACTTTCCTGAGAATGTTAAGTCTAAAGACAGATCAATTGTCACTAAGTGGCAAAGAAAGGATACAATATTTTAGGATGGAAAGATCAAGACAATTTTAGGATGGTTTTAAGACCAGGCACAGCGTGTCCAATTTCTCTGGTGGAACTCCCAGCAACTAATGATACTCTTCAGCAGTTGATGCACAAGTATGATGCTCTTTTTGAAGATAAACTGGGTCTGGTGCAGGGTTTTGAACATAAAATCATTCTTAAAAAGGATGCTGTGCCAGTTGTCCATAAAGTCCGAAATGTCCGACTGAGTATTCGGGGACAGTTAAAGCAGAAATTGTGTACTAATATCGTTATTGAACCTATAAATTCTTCGCAGTGGGTTTCGTCCATTGTCGGGGCATAGGAAAAGGGCACGAGTAACATTGACTTGAGGTCACTGAACAAGAAAAATTTAATTTACTGCTTCCCATTGCCAAAGATTCAGGAGATGCTTGCTCAACTGGGTGCTGCCAAGGTCTTTTCTTGTATAGGCTTGAGGGCAGCTTACCATCAACTGGAGCTGGCGGAGGAATCATGCTCTTTGACTACTTTTAACACTACCTTTGGGGCTTTTCGGTTCCTCTAAGGTGGAGGAGAGTCACCCCACTGCTTCAGCAGCAAGCTGCATACAATAAAATGATATTAACGTTCATTATTATCATTTTGTTTTTTGTATTCAGCTTGCACCTGAAGCTAGGTGGAAGGGCCTGGGCTCCACAGATCACACAGGGGGATTGGTGCTAGCACCTCAAGTGCACATGACGCTTTGGCCGGCTGGCTCGGGCCGGCCAAAACCATCATGTGGACTCTGCATGTTCTCTATGCAGGCTGTATTACAGCCTGGGTAGCCTGCCAGCCCCTGTCTCAAAGCCGAACCACTGCACTCATACCAATCACAATGCTGCTAAAGCAGCATTGTGGTTGGTCATGGGATTCTGGGAGGCTGTGTGCTTCCTGCCGAGAGGAGGGTGGAGAAAGAAGGCACGGCAGCAGGCGGGTAAAGAGGTAAGTGGTATTTTTTTTATTATTCCCACCTCCCTTGTTCCCCCTACCCCACAAACCCTGGTGGGCAGCAACCACTACTGCTTAAGGATGCCTTTTGATCTGGCCTGTACGGCCTCAGTTTTTCAGAAATTGATGCTAAGGTTTTTTGGGGAGTTCAAAAATGTTCTTGCATATCAGAATGATATTCTGATTTTCAAAATGGATACTGAGGAGCACATGCATGTTTTAAGTGAGGTTTTGGCCATTCTTGAAAAATATGGTTTTACAGTTAGGAAGGAAAAAATTTAATTTTTAGTCAGTGGTATAGATTATCTGGGTCACCACTTTTCAGGAGCAGGGATTGAGCCTAACGCTGATCTTGTCAAGGCTATTGTTAACAGTCCTAGACCGGAGAACAAAGACCAATTAAGGTCTTTTCTGGGACTCTGTGAATATTATTCACGATTCATAGATAATTTTGCCTTTCAAACAGAGAAAGTTATTGAGGGAGGGTGAACAATTTGTGTACGAAGGGTCCAAGGTGTCAACTTTTAAAAATTTGAAAGATCTCATTTTGAAAGCGTCCATGTTGCATGCATTTAGGGACGATGTGGAATCTATAGTAACAGTAGATGCAAGTGGGGTTGGCCTTGGTGCTGTTCTCACACAAATAGTAGAGGGTAAAGAGCACACTGTTGGTTTTGCTTCGAGGTCTCTCTCTACAGCAGAGCGCAAGTACAGTACAGTAGAAAGGGAGGCGTTAGCCTGTGTTTGGGCGACCAAACACTTTGAGACCTTTTGGTGGGGAAGAAAATGTGTCCTTCTTACTGATCACAAGCCTCTTGTTTACTTAATGTCAAAGAATGCTCATGACAAGTTCAGTCCAAAAATGGTGAGGTTGTTATCCAGTATGTTTGAATTTAATTTTACAGTTGACTCGAGTACATTCCAGGAGGAAAGAATTCTCATGCTGATTTCCTGTCCTTGTGTCCCATTGAGGAGTTTCAGTGTAATCAGTCCAAAGAGGATGTGGAATGTGTGGTTGGTGTAGTTGATGGGTTAGTGGTGCTGAAGAGAATGATAAACAAACATAAATGGATGGAGTGCTCTGATCATGATAATTCTCAAAAGTTCATTAGGGAGCTCATTATCAAGGGTTGGCCTGAGGAGAGAAATCTACATGACGGATTGCAGTCCTATCAGAAGGTTAAAAATGAGTTAACCATTGAGGATAATGCAATTATGAGGGGAAATTTACTGATTCTCCTGTTGGAACTAAGATCTAGATTTATTGCTTTTGCCCATCAGGGACATCTTGGCATGACTGGTACGAAAAAATTACTGCGTCAGTATTATTGGTGGCCAGGAATGTCTGCTGAAGTAGAGATGCATATGGGGCGGTGTAGGAATTGTCAGGAAGCAATTCAAACTGTAAGTGTGCACAACATTCCTCTCTACCCAGTGAGTTTTCCCAAAGGTCCCTGGGAGAAATTGGGAATGGATTTCATAGGCCCGATGCATGACCTTAATTCAGATATAAGGTATACATTGGTGCTAGTAGATTATTACTGGAAATGGGTTGTGTGCAAGTTTTTAAGAGAACCTACTACCACTGCAGTGGTGGAACTGTTGAAAGACATGTTTCGCAGGGAAGGAGTTCCCCGAACTTTAGTCTCAGACAATGGTGTTGAGTTCAGGTCACAGTTGATCCAATAATAATTTTTGAAGATGTTTGGAGTTAAGCACCTGATGGCGGCCTTGTACAGTCCGCAAAGCAATGGCATGGTGGAGAGGGTGAGCCGGATGTTGAAGGAGACAATTCAGATGGCTGAAACAGCAGGTGCGAATGTGTCTGAACTGTGCTAGAAAGATTGTAGAGCACAATACCCCACATTCCCTTTCTGGAGTCTCGTCTTTTGTGCTGTTAAAGGGGGATATGGATCTTGCAAGTTGAGTCCCAGTTGGTGTTGGAACATGCACTTACTGTGGACAGATTGCCTGATCTTAGTGAAGTGCGTGGCAAAGAAGAGTGCGCTCAACTCAAAATTAAACTCAATTATGACAAAGATAACAAGCATTGGCATAGCCAATAGGTCTCGCCTTTGGGACCTTTTAAGTGTTTAGCCATGCAGCACATTATCCCATGAGCTGTGCCACCAGGTCTTGAAGAGCTATACACTTGCTGCATACTGTGTACCCTTTATAAGCAGTATCCATATGCAAATGGTCTGATTTAGCACTGTGCCACAAAAAAATAATAAATGCTTTTGACAATATTACAATGCCCCATCCATTTTCAGCCCTTCCCCCAAACACCTCATGACACTTACAAAAGACTGAATGAAGAAAGGCGACACTGGCAAGGTCCAGCAATATTACCCACCGCCGGGCCCCTCGCAAGCATCCATGGAAAGGTAATAAAAAGTCCACTTACATTCCATTTATTAAAATGGAAGAATCCCTGCGTCCTTATTGCTTTTGCTGTCACTGGTGGTGTTGGTGTTTAGGAGCATTTGTTTGATCTCCACACCATCCATCCACTGCTATGCAGCTTTGAAGTAGTAGAAGAGTGAGGCATAAAGTGAAATCAAGATTAGGCAGCCTTTGTGTTTACCAGTGCCTGACGTTGGCTACTAAGAAAAACCTTTGGACCCCAAAACACCCTTAAGTATTGGTTACAGATTACGCGCTGTTTCCTGCTATTCTAATTTCACAGAAGATTGTCTGGGTGTCTCCTGTCTCCACCACTGGGGGCGCTGCCGTGTTGGCAGGTGCACAGGCATTAACATATGCCTACTTGAGATCAGCTTGAAAGCTGATGACTGAGCTACATTGCACTTTAGGTGAAGGAGAGTCACTTGTGCGTTTAATGTGCTCAGTGATGAATGCAGTCAGTAAGTAAACATTGACTCAGAGAAAGTATTACTGCTCGCGCTGTATGCTAAATGTTTAACAGGTTTACTCTGACAGCCAGGCCACGCTCACATCATAGCGCCTAGGTCGTGGGAGTGTAGATTGGCGTGCGATATAAGACCCTGCAGGCTACCCTCTCTTCACCTGGCCCTGTCCAGTATAAGGCCTGCTATATACAGTACACATACAGACCGTCAAAGTTAAGAATGTTTAAAACATTCTTACAACATTATTTTTCTACTGTGTGAGTGTACAGTGGCGCCGTGATTCGGCGGGTCTGAGAAACTCCTTCTGTGTAAGGATTGCCAGCTCACTGTGTGCTTGTGTCTCTTCAGCGAGTGGTGCTGTGATGAGGCAAGAAGACGTGTGGTACACGGTCGTATGCCTGACATGCGCAATTTGCAGGGGATTCTCAGCACATTTTTCCGGGGAGCTCTGACATTTTGTGTAACTTCTCCGAGTGCAGGAAATGAGGCCGGCCTGCCCTGGTACAATCAACGCTTATCTCATGGAAGCAATCTTGCTGCGTTCAGCTCAGTCAGATAGAATGTCTTTTTTTACTTTACCCCGAGGTGCTTATTTATATTTTTTGCTTCGTTGTTGACAAGCACTTATTTCTTTAGTGCACGCTGTGCTTAATGAGCCATGATGAGGGAGGATGACGAAGGAAGAAAATCGTTGCTCGACCGCCATCTGTTTACAATTAACGCGACCGCAAGACGCAGGCGTGATAATTGGAAACATATGGCGCTAATGCTGGCTCTAGCAAGCCATAGGCCGTGGGCGGAAACAAAGGTGGGACATGCACCCGCCTTTGCCCAATAGCGTGCTGTCTATTTAGGAAGACGCACGCAAAGCCCAATAGCATGTGAGCATCACACGCACGAGCTTCAAGAAAAGCTGTAGCGATTCCAAGAGGCCCTCTCCTAAAGCAGCGCATGCGAGCTGCGCTAGGCTTGACCTAAAAAGGGGAAAGAGGTTCAGTTTCAGGTGGGAGATGTTGATAAGGGGGGGAATAACCTGTACTACGCTGTTTTTACACCGCAATACAATCACAACGCGGTTGTTACAACGACTTGCGCTAGATGGTGCTCTACACTGAGGAATAGTATGATTTTCTATTCCAACACCTTCCCTAGTGTTGCACACACTGGAGTTGGAATAGTGAATCATACTATTCCTAAGTCCAGCGCGTCATCTAGCTCAAGCGTTCTAACGACTTGTGTTGTGTAATGGAACTGCGTGGTCACAACGCGGTCGTTGTAACGACCACGTTGTGATTGTATTGCGGTGTAAAAACCACGTTGTAAAAGTATATATTCTTGTTAAGGTGAAGAGACCAATGGGGGTCAAGAAGAACAATTCTTAGTTTTTCCCTGAGACGCGCATCATTAAGGTCTCTCAGCATGCAGTTTTTTTAGAGAATGGGAAATGGTGAAGCAAGAGTAGTGTTGTTTTGTTGGGAAACAAAGGTCTTGTGGATGAAGTAGATGTTGGTATTGAGATTTCTGGCACGGAGGGATGGTACTTGTTTGAAAAAATTTTCCCTGGTATGCCAGTCCTCTTGTTTGGGTGAGAGCCATATGCTGAAGTTGGGTGAAGGAGACATGTCTGGCAGAGCATTGATTAAAGAGCAAGATAGGCACCAGGTGGCAGCAAGGGAGAATATTTGAAAGATTACGTGTTGGAATGAGGGGTCCTTTCCAGGGCACCTGTTTTTGGTGTCATTGTTAGATTTTGTTTTGTTAGGGTGGTTATCTGTCTACAATTCTGTGGTCTTGTGGTGAGTCTTCCCACCATTGTGTGGTCTTATGGTTAGTTTTTGTGGTCATATGCTTTGTTTGTTTTGGGTTGATTTTTGTTTTGGTATTTTTTTCTGTGTGGTGTGTGGATCAGGATTTCTCTACTTTTGGTGTAAGTTAAAAGGGAGAATATGTCTTATTTTTTATGTAATGCTTGAGGGTTCTGTTTGGAATGTGCTGGGGATGGAATGTATTGGGAATTCTGATATGAGGTTCCAGGTCTGTCAGTTGACTGCTGACACCTGGAAGTGAGCGATTGTCGTTTTGCTGTCTGGTTTTAATGGAATAAAGTTACTTGACAACGCTTCATTTGGATGCCTCTTCTTTCAGTGCTCAGAAGAACCCAACATGGAGGAAATGCTTTGGGACTTCCCAGATCATACCACATGATTTTCCTTGCTAGAAAGAACTTGGGCACTGGTTTACTAAGTTAGCCTCCTAAATCCGACCTTCAGGTTTTTCGAAGCCCACATCCACTGTGAAAAGTTTGTTTGTTTGCTGCAACTGTTTGCTCTTGGAGTGAGTCGTGTAAATCAGATAATGAAGATTACCCTTGTGAGACTGCCAGTTAACTGGAGCGCTGGAATCATGATTTAAGCTGCGATTCTGTAGTAACAGGCACTTGCAACTATTCACCTCAGTGGAAAACTGCTTTTAAGCTATTTTTTTATTTGAATAATCAAACATTACTTTAAAGCAGATCAATCCAGGCAAGCAGGCTGTTGTAGCAACACTGGGCCCACTTACTTTATCTCAATTTATCTATTAACACTACGCTTTAGCTTTCATTTACTTGGTCCTCCGATGCATCTTGAATCGTGCAGAGAAGGGTCGGGTAGAGGGGATCGAATCCAGTTATCCAATGAGGACCAGGAATTGGGTAACTGACCTACAAACTAGTAATTAGATTCATGTATATGACCTTCAACACTACACTAAACAAATGCAAAATTCTCACAGGTAGACCAAATCTCCTTAAGAAATTCAGTCAGACTAAAATCATACAAACCAATAACTCAGTTAGTGCTAATCATAATATTAGCATTAGAATCTGCTGTCCGGAGATCCCTCTACTTAGGTTCCCGTCCCTCATTAAGACTCAATTGGAATGTACAATCAATAACTGAAGATGAGTCAAAGAGAGACAGAAACAGAATTTGAAGATGGTTTAATTTTTCAGTAAATTTAAGAAGAGTAAATACATCAATCTCAAGCATTTAAATTTAGGAGTGCAGTATATTGAAATGTATTCTTTTGTATGCCATCAATTACCAAATTCCTAGGAAAGTTCAGGAAAGGGTATGAACCACCCCAGGTCAAAGGTTCTCTCCCATGAGGGAAAGAAGTCCGGGAATAGTGCACACAGTGTATGCATCAGCCAATAGAGTCCGAATGCTGTCCCTCAGTCCGCAAAGAACAATATCTCCAAAGAAAGAAGAAAAGGGTCTCCAACTGCGACAGCTCAACAACGACTTCACACTTTGTCACACAGCATATATTAATCCACAAGTTTCGGGGTTACACCTCCTGGGCCACCTCATCTGGTCAGACCACTCGGTCCATTGGTCAGTTCATATAGAGTGACAGTCATGCAGCATAAAGAAGACACATGTTATAGCAAAAAGGTGGTGATCATCATGTAAACCATCGAACCATCAAGTGTATGTTATTTTTCAATAACGGTTCTTTTGCAGAAGCACATGAGTGAGTTCAAGAGGACAGTTTCTCACAGCAGATGTTCCCAAAGTACCCAAAAAGTTGCAAGTAGTCCTAGCATGCGCATGGGAACTTTCTCTATGAAACGTAGTTTCAGTCCACATTGTAAGTCGGCGAGGCCTTCCCATGAGATCAAAATGCAAGCAAGTAAGGAAAATGCAGGCCTAAATTGAATTTGGTTCATGAAATATAGAAAATAAAACAATGGAAATATACATTTCATTCTTGGGTCTTGAGATTCTTATTTATGTCTTTAAACTCATTTGCACTCATAAAGCAATTTAGTTTCATTGAAATTGGCACGTGTAACTATGGCGTATTGCTAAATTTTTGAAGTATCAACGCATAAAAATATTTCAAAACCAAGAATAGAATTGTCATTACTCGTAATTTTTATTAGTGCATATATGAAGATTATTCTCTGAAAGTTTCAAGACATTTGATCTTATTATAAATGTGCAGCATCCTTTTCTCTTTTTAACACTCGGTGCACATTTTCACATATGCAAAACATGGAGTCTTAAAATGAGACTCCTGAAATGCACATATAATCTAAAGTACATTAGTTTCATTATCATTAATTCTTCACACACATTATTTAATGAAGATGATTTTTGAATCTGAGTCATCACTATCACTTTTCTACTACACGTTAAATATGCCATCACAAATTTCATAATTACGAACCTATGTTACTCAAATGAATGATTTTATCTAACCTACTCTTTTCAGCATACTTTTACGATGCAGTAAATAAATCTTTTCATGATCTTTTTTTGATAATTTTCCAACGTGTTTTTAACACAATTTGTGCTTGTTTATTATTTTCTCTCAAAGATGTCGAAGTCAGTCTTGTGTCATCTAGAAGGATTTAGCAGTTTATCTGCTTCATCAAGGCCGAATACAAAATGTTGACATTGAAAGTGAATTTGCACTGCTCTGAGTTTTTCTATGTTGTCTTTTCTGGTTCAAGGAGACATCATGTTGAAGGTATTTACCCTAGTGGAACTCATATTCAATACATACTCCAGGGTCATGCCACTAGAGGTCTTTGACTGACATAAACATATCTAAGTGTGATAGTGCAAGAGTAAAAATCTCATAAAAAAATTAGAACCAGCTCCACCTTTAGGCTTACTAAATGAAACTCCATCTGCCACGCATATGTCTTCTCCAGGTTGACAAATCTTTGTCACCATCTTAGAGTGAAGCACAACCTGAATACATTGCTGAAATAGCCATCAACTTACAGCATTTAATGTTCAATCAAGGAAGAGAGGTTTGATGGAGTTTTAAAACTTTATTTCTTATTACAGAGATTAGTTCATATTTTTGTTCTTTTATTCAGGTTAGTCAGATAAGTCTGCTTACAGAAATATCAAAATGATTTGTCATTAGAGACAGCATACAAACTAACAGCATGTTCCATAAAGAAATCTGTCCCCAACTTAATCTAAAGAACCTAACCTATCCTAGCAAGAGCCCATAAAGAGTTCCTTTGGAAAAGAGCAAGTACATTTAGAAAAAAGCTAATAGCTATGAAAGATCAAACTCCTCATAAACAGTAGTTCAGGAAACTCGGCTGAGTTCCCTAACAACTGCCGTAACAACCATAAGAATAGGTTGAAGGAAATTATAACACAACAGTAGCTATGATCAGCAGAAAAATAGGAAGTCTCCTAAAAAATGGTGAGGAAAAAAGAAAAATCACAGTTATTAGTAGCTTACAGCAATCTTGGGCAAGAGTAGAACAGTAAAGTGTTAAGGGGCATGGCAGGGAAGGTGTGCATAGAATGTGTTGACTCTCTAGCTAGGAACACGTACTATATAGAAAAGCACAAAATATGCTCCAAACTCAAAATGTTGACTCATCGCTGGCCAATGGGAAAGGATTTTCCGATTGTCTGTCATCTTCTTCCTCGATACCCACGGTAAATGTCTATATCGATGTGCTGATGTTTGGAAGCTGCTACAAAATGTTACAAAAGATACATCTAGGAAGCTTCTCATGAGAGCCTTTAGCAAGCCTACACTGTCAGTTGTTCACTGTCCCATTGTGTAACAATAGTCTGCTCTATGAAATGAAACATAAATATCTAGCATGTCCGGGTTAGATTATGGAAATAAGCTATACCAAGAATTTTCTTTCATTAGTATATTTTGTTCATTGTAAGCATGTGGCAGACAAAACTATCTAAATACGATGACATCATATGTTATTAGGTGAAAAGAAATACATTTTGCAGATGTCAAGTTTTGCAGTTCAATTATAACTTTGTTAGCATTTAAAGAAATCCATTTATTTTTATTGAAGGGACAGTAAAGAATAAGTATATTTTGAGACCTAGTAGTGAAAGAACGATAGATATAGAAGCTTTCTGCAAAAAATAATAGGCAGCATTTTTTATGTGGTACTTTTAATAAAAATGCTTTTTCTCTAACCACTAAATGGACACACATTTCCTACGTTAAAGCACATTTCTATATTATTATGATGCTAAATTTAGGTAAACATTTTCAACTGATACAAAAGTAAAAGCTTCACATGAGCGAAACCCTGCCTTGACCACACGTGCTGGAAAGTGAGCTACAGTGTGCATCTAGTTCAAAATCACCTAAAGGAAAGTCACTTAAAAAATGTTCCTTAGATTTGTCAAGAATGTATTGCTTTAGGTGAATTTTTCAAGATACACTTTTACCATTATTTTTCATTGAAGATGTTTATTACATATAGGGTTGATTTTTAATGTTACTTCCCTTCCTGGATTTTCCCACTTCATTTTTCAACATTATTTTTGTTTGTGATTTTTTCCATTATTGTTGACTTTTCACTAATCAAAAGTAACATCTTTCGTTATTGAAAATTTATTGATGTTATCTTATCGGGTAATTAGCCGCGATTTATACATTCTGATTGATTGATTGACTTATGCCAGCCAAGGGTCCAGGACCTGGGGCAGAACATCTTGGGGATCAGGACTACCTCCAGCAGAGGCTAGCAGCAGGGCTCAGGCAGGTCCTGTTGCAGGTCCAGTTGCTGCAGTTCATTTGGGAAGTTGCAGGAGGCCTTCAACGTTTGTTTTGTTCCTGTAGCTCACACAGGAGGTCAGCCACCTGACTATTGGAGGCAATCTGGTTAGCTTGGGAGCAAGAAAACCAGGCCCAATCTTCCTTCTTCAGACAGCAGGGAAGTCATTCAAGCAGCATGGCAGTCCTTCTTCTGAATCTCCCATAAGTCCAGGAGTGTTCCAATATGTTGCTCTTGAGGTCCAATATTTATATCTGGTACCAGTCTTTGTGTGGAGGGGAGCTCCTTGACCTATCTCGAACACTGATTCTGGAAAGTTTCTTTCCTTCTCCTGGTCAAGGTTCCAAACTTTCTGGGGTGACAAAAGGCAGGGCAGGCCTGGTGTCAGGTGCCTTTGTGTGTGTTGGCAAAGCATGTGAGGCTGGGTACAACTCCTCCCTAGCCATCATGTCAGGATGTCCGATCCTGTCCAAGCCTAAGCCCCCTTTGTGGCACTGTCTGGATGTTATACACAATCACCATCATTTTATCCTTGACACTGGAAGAAAGTTAGTGGGGCAAAAAAATGTTAACCTTCCAAAAGTGCCATTTTCAGAAATCTGACTTTACCAATTAAAATGACTTTAAATTACAATTCATTTGGGTGTAAGCAGCATATGTCTACCTGCTCCCAATCTAAAGTCAGCACTTGTTAAATCTAATAAGGGAACCCAGTGTTAGTCAATGGTAGTGATAGGCCTTACAACATGACTTTTAGGAATTATTCACTGTCAGATATGTAAAAGTTAATGCATATGGCCTACCTTTTAAATACAATGCACCATGCCCTCTAAGGCTTTAAGGCCTAGTTTAGGGGTGACTTATACGTTTTAGAAATGATGGTTTAGGCCTGGCAACAGGTTTTTTTTGTCAGGTTGAAATGGCACACACACGCTGCAGTGGCAGGCCTGGGTCATGTTTTATATTGCTACTTTAGTGGCTGGCACAATGAGTTTTGAATTTCATTTGCAGGCCCTGTGGAAATGTAGTACCATTTCCTAGGGATTTACAAGTAAACTAAAGGTACTAATCAGGTATATGCCAATTATACTATGTTTTAGGGAGGGAGCACTAGCACTTTACCACTGGTTAGCAGGGAAAAAGTGCACAGAGACATAATGCTAACAAAAACAGGTTCAGCAACAGAAGTAAAAAAGCCGGAGGTGCCCCTTCAAAAAGGACCACGTCCAACAAAGCACCGTAATATTTCTCCCCCAGTTCTTCTATCCTGCATGCGCCTGCTTTCTGGGCATATGTAGTAATCAGTTGAGCAATCAGTTGAGCAAATCAAAAAGCAAAGTTCAAAATTGATGCTGTGAGCAAGTTGTGAACATATGACTGTATACTAATTGAATGGGATTATATTAGAGGTGCCCTTCCTCTGCATCGGATTTGCCTTTTTTAATTTTGGGAAGCTCTCTCTCACCAGTAGTGTATAAAAGTGAGGCATTCTGTAACCTTTTTAATTGTTCTCCCGACCACTTAGAATCTGGGTTTTATCAGCAATCATTTGAAAGTGCACCTAATGGTGATCACAATTTTGTTCAAGATGGAGCCAATAGCCACTGAAGAGCAAAGGTGAGGGAGGGCTCAGAGGTGTGGCATTTGTCAGGTTGCTTGGGGATGATAGTGATTTTCAATTTCATGCATGTTGGCTTTGATTATGAAGATTAAATCCAGTCTAAGGCTAGACCAGACATGGAGACCCATTTTTACATCACTTCATTATAATTGCTTAGCCAACCCTATTATTTGTTGCTGAGTAGTTGAGTAGCATCAATGTAGCTTGTTGTCCTTTGCCTTGGATGATGATCCAGGATGATGATCCGGTTTTCTTTGATTCTGGCTAGAGCAGATTACGTTCCTTATATTACGTACTACTACCTTTCTAGTGCAAGAAATCTGATTGAAGGCCACTCACGATATTGTTTTGCTTCATTCTTGCAGTTGTCCAAATAGCTCACTTTCCAAGATCTTACGAATATTTGAGGTTATAAAGTGGACATTAATTATAGCAAATCTGCTTTCTCATCATATCAAGAACCCTTCCAATGAGGGCGGAAGCATGCAGTGGTAGGAACACATGAAACTTCAACGACAGAAAAGTGCCTCCCCATACACGCTGCTGTTCACTGCTTCTGTCCTAAAAATAGGGACTAGTATTTTTCTGGCCATGCCACAGGCGTCCTCATCTGTTGCTGTGGTAAGTAATGGTTAAGAACTGGCATGTTGTGGAGGCTAGTAGAATTCTGAGAAGTAATTTTCAATACTTTAGGAATAGATTGGCCTTGGGAGAAACTGATGGTTTCCATAATTTGGTTTTGCATATCTCTCATTGATGTGACAGTGAAGGTTCTGAGTCGGATGGTACTAAACAGGTTGTTAGAATGGGCAGAGGCCTATCAAATAATAACTGATGTACAATATGGGTTCCGAGCCAGTAAGTCCACCACAGACCAATGTCTCAGACTTTATCTCATTATAGTAAAATATACAATAGCTAAATCAGGTGCCGTTGTATCTAGCTTTTATGGACCTTATTGCTTTTGATCGTGTGAATCGCTGGAAACTCTGGAAACTCATGGGAGCGCTGGGGGTGGAACCAGCATTAACTAACACCCTAATGGCCCTACACTCGAACACTTCTGCAGTAGTTAGATATACACAGGAGGGGAAAACCACGGTTCATTTTTAACTGCTCCAGTGGGATCAGACAGGTTTGTATTTTAGCGCCGTTTTTATTTACACTATATATTAATGGTCTCGACTCAGCCCTGACAGCCATACAAGCTGACACAAGGCCGGTCCCCATTCTGCTATACGCGGATGATGCTGTACTTCTTGCACGTATCCCGAAGGGCTTGCAGCTTTCATTAGATGGGTTTGTGACTTTTATGAAAACTATGGACCTAATTTAATAAATCCTATATAACGGAAATTGGAAAGAAGTGCAGGAAGCATAATACATACACAGTAGGCACTCACAGTCTAGGGAAAGTACCGGCCTTCTCCTATCTGGGTAATTTATTTGATGAGAAATTGAGTTTTAAACACTTACTAGAGGAGAAGTGTCATGGATTGACAAGGTCTACTGGAGCAATTGCAAACTTTACTCATAGATTAAGTAACTGGTCACCTGGGACAATTTTAAAGTAATACAACTCTGTTTGTAGTTTAAAAGTTTTATATGGTAATGAGGTTTGGGGATATAAGGTGGTTAACCAACTGCAAACTGAAGAAAACAGACATTTTAGGTGCTTGCTGAAAGTCCCTCATAGTACTCCTGGGTACACTGTACATGACGAAATGGTGTCCAAGTACATCTCTGATATGGTGGCAGTGAAATCCCTCATGTGTTGGGCGAAGATCTGATCCAACGAGGAGGTTGGCATTAATTGGCTGGTAATCCAGGACTGTCTCTCCCTCAACTATGCGTTAAAAAAAAACGTAGCTAAAATTTGTAAATGATACCCTCAACGCGTTAGGGCGAGAAGATTTGTTCAACAATCATTATAAGGTGGGATCACAGGAAAAAGTGCTTATTACAGATCTGTTTTTTAAACATGTCACTGAACAACGTGAGGATAGGGAGCTCAAAAAATCCAAGGTCAGAGAACACATTTTAGTAAAGTCAGTTCAGGGCATGGAACCATATGTATCCCTCATAGCAAGCGCACATGAAAGATTTTTAATTACACGTTTTTAGATTGAACTCCATCATTTATTGGCTGTACCCCCTGGCTTCATGATACACGCAGAACATAGAGGACCCTGTGGCTTAGATTTTGTCCTCCTTTGTCCTCACTACTCACACCCGAGAAGAGTGTTCCTTAAGGGGCTTTTAGGAAAGCTTAGATTCTGGCAGGCACACGTTGCCCTGTTGTTTTTACAACTTTCATCAGATGTTTTGACACTTTTTTGTGTTTCTAACTTTTTAGGATTTGCTTTAAAGATAAGAACCACTAGAGGTGGTTGAAGGATACAAGAGTTTCTGCCAATTTTGTATTGTGTGAGGTGGCCATAAAGGTCCTGAACTGTGGGTCACTTTTTAGGATCAGGTCCAGTTTTTATATGTTAAACCAAGGTCAATTTAGGATTTTAATGATTATATATTTTTTTATCTGCAGTAAAGGCTGCTGGAAGCATAATGAATTTAAGAAACCAAGGGGGACAGCAATATTCTATGGACCTCCTGCTAGCTTAATGTATGCTTGGCTGTTTTATGAAAAATGTTTACATCTGATGTATGTGTAGTTAAACTGTTTCTTTTCTGGGCATATTTTTTATTTGCCGAATAAAGATTATTATTATGATCTTGTTGAATTTGTTTAATGTTGTGTGGTAACTGGTGTTTAACAAGATCTCTGGATCATTCAGGTTATGATCTTTTGAAAGTACTGCTTTATAGATTGGGGGAAGCTTGTCCGCCCTTAAATTATTCAACTGATACTGTTCAAGAACGTTTCATTACCATAGTAAAAAAAAAATCCACGCCAATCTGGCCGATTGTTGAATGTATCTGTCTATAATCTTTAATTTAAAAAAACGTAATATAAAAAAAAAATTGATGCAATAAGTTTCAAATGTGTTGGTTGAGTGGAAGACTGACTCTGAAATAAGGCAGTAGCATACAAACACTTTGAAATTTTCCTAGAGTTCTTGTTCATTTAGGATAAGTAAATGTGATTCGTAATTAAATTCAGGGAAGTAAATTAAAAATGGATATAATTATTTTAACAGTAAATATTTTTAGCATGTGGATCACATGTGCCAGGGTATTTTCCACCACCTTCCAATGCCCCCAGTTGCCTCCAAACTCTGAATGAGAATCAGGAAACCACAGTAGGCCACAGTTGGTTGCTCTTGTGCACAGTCATTTCAGAGGTGGGATCCCTCTGCAGACAAAGCTGCTGCAGAAAAGTTATGCAGACAGCGCTGCCATGCCACAGTTACTGAGACTTTGGTGATTGTCTTTGCAGCTGCCAAAGCCTAATGCAGCAGCTGATCCTGAATGAGGTAGCCATCTTGGGGTGGTAATAGCTTTACTGCATCTCATCTAATTTCATTAAATGTGTTGTGAAAGGTAGCATTACAATTTATGATGACAGCCACATTCAGATCCAGTTGTTGATTGATGCTTTTGGTAGATGCTTTGAAACTGCAGCAAATGTGGTGCTGTGGGTATGGGGTGCCCTGAAACTTTAGACACCCTAAAATGTACCTCAATCAGAACATCCACTTTTACTGGATTCAAGACTGCGTCAAACCTCAATTTCATGAGGCAATGCATCACCATGTTAAGGAACCTCCCACTGCATCAATATGTCAAAAGATAATCCATTAGGTATGTGGACCCACTCAATACTTGAATTCTACATCAACAGAAAGTCAAAACGTTTTAATACTCTCGCCAAGGTAGTCTAACCCAATTCACCAGTCTGGACAAAAGCAAGTGGTAGACATACTTTCACTAACCAAGTCAGGGTCCCCACTTGACCCCTACCCCCCATACATTTTACATTTAGCTACGGATGAGGTTGGTGCATCACTGACCCCTCTGTTAAATCTAGTTATTGGAAAAGGGATCTTCCCAGCAGGATGGAAAATGACCTGTATTAGGCCTATTTTTAAAAAAACATCACTTGAGCCTTTGGAGGCTAAAAACTACCGCCCTATCTCCTGTTTACCTCTGCCCTCTAAGGTCCTGGAGAAAGCCATTAACTTGGAACTGACTGCTTACCTTGAGGAAAATAACATTCTTGATTCCACCCAGCATGGGTTCAGAGCTCGGCATTCCACTGAATCAGCTCTGATCATGGCTACATAGGAGATTCGAAGGGTGTTGGACGAGGGTGGCAGGGCGGCCCTAATATTGCTAGACCTCACGGCTGCTTTTGACACTGTAAACCATACAGTGTTAATAAATAGGTTGCAGTCCGTGAGAGTCAGTGGCAAGGCCCTGACACTTCTCACATCTGTCCTCGTCTCCAGGGAACAAATAATATACTGGGAAGGTCTGAGATCGGAACGGTTCACCCTCCCGGGTGGAGTCTCCCAGGGCTCTGCACTTTCGCCCACCCTGTTTAACATTTATGTAACACCATTGGCAAGACTAATTAAAAGTCATGGTCTTGCGCTTGTGTCTTACGCCTACGACACGCAACTGGTGGTGTTGGTCACTCAAAATGACAGGATGTCAGCTGAGCGGTTCTGTGATTGTCTTTCCTCTGTGATGTCATGGATGAATGTCAATTTTTTAAAACTTATCACCGAAAAAAACGAGATTCTGGAATTCATCAAGAAACCTTCAATCTGGGCCAGTGTTGGTGGCCCCCTGAAGCCGGTACATGTCCGTCGCCGGTGTCTAAGGCCAGAAATCTCGGTTTTCTCATCGATAAAGATCTCACTTGTGCCCCCCAAATAATCCAAGTGGTCTCTGCCTGCTTTTTTACACTCAAGATACTGCGTAAAATTCTCCCATTCATCCTGTTTTCCCTCAGGAAAACGGTGGTTGGCGCCCTTATCCTATCAAGGATTGATTACTGTAATGCCCTTTATTTAGGTGCTGGAGTGAAACAGCTCAATAAGCTTCAGTCACTTCAAAATGCTACAGCTCGAGTTTAGTATGGTCTATTCAAGCATCACTCCACTTCGGCCAGCATTAAACAACTACACTGGCTTCCGGTGAGATGACGGGTGGAGTTTAAAGCTCTATGTCTAGTGCATAAAGCCCTCTATGGAGGTGGGGCGGAAGACGTACATTTACTATTCCCCCGATACATTCCATTGCGCTGTTTAAGGTCTATGGACACTGGGCTGGTTCTTCCTCCTAAGATGAAAAGGGTTAGCTGGGGAGGGAAACGTTTTTCATTCTTGGCAGCCAAATTATGGAACTCCCTCCCCGTCTCGCTCCGACTTCAGCCCTCACGCACCATTTTCAGGAAAGCTATTAAAACCAGGCTCTTTACACAATGCTAATCATAGTGCAACTCTCAGATCACTCTACCCAGCGCCAAGATGCCTCGGCAGAAGTGCGCTCGACAAATACCCTCAGTCAGTCAGTCAATACTAAATTCAAAAGTAAAGCAGTACAGAGTCAATGCAATGAAGGCTCTTAATGAAAAGGGTAATGCAGAGAAATGCAAAATCTGAAATTAGACCAAGTCCCAACTGGGCAGCAACATTTGGAGACTAATGGACAGCATCCCTAGCAGAATAGGAATGTCTACTGACTGAGACCCAAAATCGACGGGTTTTATACATTATTTTTGCCTATGAAATTGACAGAAATGAAAAATCACTGTGGTGTGAGCAAATGTAGCATTTCATCAGCAAATCAGAGCACAAGAAAAAATTCACGTCATATCGCCTTAGCATTTAAGCACTATTCCCCTACATGAATAATTATACAGACCCCTATATGCTAATGTCATCCGGAGACGCTAAAACTAGATACATTAACAACAGAGTGTTACATGAATGAGTATCTCTCAGTGAACCAGTGGAAGAACCTTGAAGTTATAGGTGCAGTTTGTCAAGAGCACCATAAGCAATGATAGTGGAAATTAACAAGTATATCTCAGCTTCAGTGTGTGCTGCAGAAATTGAGAGGAGAAACATTGGTAAGAGGGGAAGAGATGAGCAACAGGGATGGCTTCCATCTTGGACACGATGGGGTTTTAGAGCTAAATTGAGGCCTAATCAATAAGTATCAAAAAAGACACCTTTACACATTATAGAAAATGTGTTTGAAAAGCAACAGTACTATATGTGTTTATATGTGTAATCGAATATGAAAATGCATTCCGACACTTATTAATGATGAACACACATAAAATCTTTAATAGTGTCGCAGATTTGTATGCCTGACGGCCATGTGCTCTCTGCAGCTGAAGCCATTGCAAGGTGCTCTGCTCCTGATGGCGTGTCATACCGTGACAGTGGATAAAGCATGTGAAGATTTGGAAAAGGAAGCTGCCCGGTTTGGTTTGGTCCATGGCACTACCATACATCTGATCAGCAGCAATTCTGCGAACAAACAGCCTCTTTTTGATGTCCGCTGGACTACCACCGACAAGCTGTCGGAGACTGAACACCTGACAGACAAGCCATCAATCGGACCGCCACATTTTAATGCATGCGGTGGAACCTCAGAGGTCAGAGGGTAAGAGCGCCACCTCCGACAGGATCCAAGATCTCATTGTTGGCGTTCAGAATCCTATCCCTACAATTGAGTTGGTGACTTCGCAGACACTGCCGTAGGGTTTAGGATGCCTCTTTCTGATTGCCTTTTCATGGTAGTTCGTCCTGTTCTACTTGGTTTAACCACATTCGATGTCTCATAACTAAACAGGAACACACTGTAAATAATTAATTGCAAACAGCACCAACTACAATTCTAAAACATCAAGGGGCATGTTATACATACATTATATGTGAAAAGAAAATGGATGGAACTACGAAAATTATTATAATACGTAGCTAATTATTTAACCATGAAAATAAAAGTATGTTATCTCACATCCCATTTGTTCACAATGCAGGACTGGGAAACCAAGAGCAGCCGTGGCACAAATGTCCAAACCAGCCCGCTCCATTTGTCTTCTCATGCGCTCTTCTCTGTATTGTTTCCCTCCATCCTTCTCATTCCCTCTGTTTCACTTTTCATCTCCAAGCCCCCTGTGCCCGCTAAAGATCAGTTCAGTTTAATAGTCTTTATTTGGTCATAACAATTTCCATAAAAACACAGATTTGAAAAAATACATCGTCCATCACATAGTTTGTCAGATTCAGAGATTATTCACAGATCAATTAAAACAAATTTAAAACCTCATTAAACATAATTTATGTATACATTTAGCCAATTGTATAAAAATACTTTATGAGCAGCCCTGGTGACTGGCACTCATTTAAAACTATTAACAATCTCAACAGGGCTGATCTTGTGACGCATGCCTCCTCCTCACAAAATGCTGCTGCAGTTCACCTCCTAGGCCTGTGGAAAGTGCCAGAGGCATCAGGAGTGGTCCTGGGCTTCAGAACCGGCCCCCAAGGGCTTCAGCCCACGGGGAAAAGCTGAAAGGAATAAAAGATCTGCCTGTTCCCACTCACTTCAACCGGGAAGACCTCCTAACATGTCCAATGATGCACAATGTGTTCCGAGCTCCTGTTTTCCCAGTGTTCTTGCCTTGCCTCGTATATTTGGCCTGTACAGTAACAATGCTCCTTCGAAGTGGACTATTTGCAGTGCTAATTGTCGTTAACCTGCGAGGCTGCTTAACCAACCTCTGGCTCCCAGCACTTACCGCAGAAACGAACCCCTTCCTGCAAACACTAATTGAGCCGTAAACTGAATCCTGAAATGCACGCCGCGCTGGTTGAGCTAAATCCGCTCTCTATATTTGTAAGTTAATGTAATTGTGCGAGAAAGGATTGCTGTTTCCAGGGCATGTTGGAAACGCTGAGCACAAAAAACACGGATGCCTCCTAATCTCTGAAGATAACGCAGCTCCTGATGTGAGCAGGCAATTAGGCAGGAAAGCTTCTTACTCGGGGAGAGACCGAGAGCACAAGATGAGTCCAAAACGGCACCATTTTATTTCAGATCGAGCAGGGTCCCTGCAGCGACATGTCATGCATCAGTGCTGGGTCATATACCAGCATGTTTTTCTGCTCTTTTCATCTAAATGTATTGTTATGCCTGAAATGTTTTTATTTATTATTTATTTATTTTATTTATAAAGTTTTATATTGCGCGAACAAGATCCCGAAGGATATCAGAGCGCTTTACAGCAAGGATGGGAGGAGGGTGATACATACTTATATGTAATTGCACACTTTGGTCCTTGTTTAGATGTTAATGGTGCTCTGAATCTGAGACCTAGGAAGAGTAAAGGTGCAATAGCTCCCATCCAATCCCCTATACACACACACACACATGCATGCACCCCCCCTCAACCTGGTGCATCAGTGCCATTGTGTTTTTAGTTTCCAAGCAACAAATTCCTACTTTGGAAAGGTTTTAGTGTCAGCAAGAGAGACACCTCCGCCATGGCTCCATTGAAGACAGAGACCCCGCCTACAAGCAGGGCTCTCTAAATAGGGTGGGCATTCCACTCCCAGGGGAGGACTATCACTATTTTCATCCACCGACCCTGGAACTTTTTGTGGCCTTCTCTCCTATTTGATTTAACCTTCACATTCAACTTTTGGGGAAGCTGGTTCAGGTACATGGTTTCAAAGCACTCTCATACACGATTATATCCAACTCTTGGTAAAGTTTGTCCAACAATCCTCACGTGGCATTGGATACTTGGAGATAACCTTATCCCAGTACAAGATTGGGTGGCTCAGAAACTGGAGGAGCTGAATCAGTCACTTGGTTTCAAAGCATTCTCATACACTGATTATAACCAAATCTTGGTAAAGTTTGCTCAACAATCCTCAAATGGTGTTGTATACTTGGAGATAACCTTATCCCAATGCAAGATTGGGTGGCTCAGAAGCTGGGGGAGCTGGGAGAGGGGGGGGTGTGCAACTCTTGGTGAACTTTGATCACCAATCCACACATGGCATTTGAGCCAGTGGTTTTCTCAAAAATTGAGTTTAGATGTACATGTCTAATAACTTGTCTGTTTAATGTGGCTATAAATGATGAAATAAATTATTTTGTTTATTTCACCAGCAAAACAGCACCATTAAATCTGCCATTGTTGTGTGGGGCTACTACAGAATCGGCCTGGGTTTTCACTCTGATCTCTTCACTCCCATGTTCTTTTGTGCACCCTAAGATCTAGTTCTGTCCATCCATTGATGCTACTTCACTTCAAACAGTTTTGCTGTGGGGTAGGGATTTCAGAATCTTGCGGTCTCCCTCCACTGTGGAATGCTCTACAAATCAATCCAAGAACAATCTTCGGCCTCACTTGTACCTGGAGCACCCTAAAACATATCATTCCTGTTAGTTTATTTTTCTGTTCATATGATTTGGCCTCCTATGTGTTGTCTTCGTCCCACAATGACATTTCAGTGAAAGTCATGCACTCTAAATAAATAAATAAATAACATGAATGTATTCTTGTTCCGCGTGTGTGTTCTTGTGCTGTGTGTTTGCTTGTGTGTGTGTGTGGAAAAGCACAGCATCAACAGTATAGGAGCTCTCTAATTAGACCCTCACCTCGCTTTCTGGATCCAGAAAATACTTCTAGATAACAAAGGGAGCTTAGTATAGAATGTCAAGGAAAACTCAGCCTCTTGCATGGAATAGCTACAAAAACATACTCATGTTAGACCTGACATCCTTGGTTTGGTATCCACCTAGACTTTTTGCCTTCAACCACCGATTTTTCCTTAATTCATTTTTATTGGCTTTAGGACACTGTGTACTTTATCTGTGCTAACCAGACGTAAAGTGCTTGTGGTTGCTTCCCTTACACATGGTAAAATTGGCATACACCTGATTGGCACATTTAATTTGCTTATGTGTCCCTAGTAAATGGTACTACATGTACCCAGGGCTTGTACATCAAATGCTTTTAGTGGGCTGGAGCGCTCATCGTGCCTCCCACTAAAGTAGTACTGTAAAATATGTCTCAGGACTGTCACTAAAGCCATTTCGTCCTAGCAAAATAAACCTTTTGCTAGGCCTAAACTTTCCTCTTTAATACTTGTAAGCTACCTCTAAGGAAAGCCCTGAAGACTCATAGGGCAGGGTGCATGACACTTAAAAAGTGGGACACGAGTCTTTAAGTTTCACATGCCCTGCCAGTGAAAAACTCCTACTGTCATTTTTTAAGGCTATCCCTCCCATAGACTAACAATGGGTTACCTTCTTACAATTAATGAGGGATAACTTCAGTTTAAGGATAGATAGAGAAATACTTCCACTCATTTAGATTGTAATTTTAAATCCTCTTTAATAGAAAGTTGAATTTTAAGTTACTATTCTGAAAATGCTACTTTTAGAAATGTGCCTTTCTACCATTGTCCAGGGTCGCATGACTGTGAATGACTGTGTTGTGGCGTGTTGTGTATTCCTTCCAGACAAAAGGGGCTTGGGTGTTCAGTTAGCGGGTCTTCGTGACAGGATGGCTGGGGAGGAGTTGTGTTTAGCCCTGAATAAACTTCAAAGGACCCTGCATGCAGCCCACACAAAGGAATAAGATACCAGGCCTGCCCTTACCTTAGTCCCCCTAGACAGGTTGGAGCCAAACCCAGGGGAAGGGGAAGAACTGACTAGATCCAGTTTGGGAGTAGGCCAGGGATTTCCCCGACACAAAGGGATAATTGTGGCACCTTCAGAACCTATCCTCAGAACACTCCTGGGCCTGTGAAAGATTCAGAAGATGAAATTCCCTGCTGCCTAAAGAAGGAACACTGAACCTGCTTGCCTTGAAACCAGGTTCCCCAGAAGTGACTCCAAGGGTCAATTGGCTGACCTGTTTGTCCTCCAGATACAAAAGATGCTTCAAGGGGCCTTGCCTGCAACTGCCCTGCTGACCAGTCCCTACTGTACCACCCTGAACCCTGCTGCTGGCTCTGCTGGAGTGAGTCCTGATCTTCAAGAGCTGCCCCTCAGCACCTGGAGCCTTGGCTGGCATCAGAATTTACTCCTCATCCGACAAAAACAAGTTAAAGGTGAAACTCCAAAAATCTTTGGGCTCCTTGCAACCAAGAGCAGACTTTCTCACCCAGAAACACCAGGCTAGCGACAACCTGCTCTTAGCATCAGCTATGACCGCCCGAGTCAGAAACAATCCAACATCTCCCACCAATGAGAAACTCCAGCAATTACCTGTTCTTCACAGCGACTGCCCACATCAACAACCAACATGAAGCTTCAGCTCCTTGCGCCAACAACGACATCCTATCCGCCGCCAATGCAAAGCTCCTGCTAAGGCTCCTCGCGTGGACTTGAACTTCGAGACAGTAAAAACTCCACTGGGATAAACCTGGTCTCTGTATCCAACCCATGCTCTAGTGTGTTCTGTCTGAACTTGTGACTTTGACAAAGTCCAGTGCGCCCATTTACCTGTGAGTGACACGTGCTTTTGGTGGTATTCACTGAGAACTTTAAAAAATCATAATTCCAGTTCCACTTATTGGGGTTTTTTTGGGGTGTCATTATATTTAATATATTTTACTCTACATTTCTAAATTATTTGGGGATTTGCTTCTGTTGTGTTTTCATTATATTTCTGTATGAGTACTGCATACATTCTTTACACATTACCCCCACGTTAAATTGACTGCTTCTTGTGCCAAGCTACCAGAGGTTTAAGCACAGGTTTATTTAGTTACTGACAAGGAATATGCATTATTTGAGTGGGGCTTCCAACCCTCACATCTAATAACCTTAATTTCTTACAAGTAAGCGCACACAGAGAATCACATATACTTCTCTGTGCCCTGATCCTAGTGATCATTAGTCTTACCATTTTTAGATGCTCTTTAGTTTAGTACCAGTTGACCCTGTTTTTGTCACTACTATGTAATACTGTTTTGGGTTACACTAACCTGGCTTATCATACATTTCAGTGCAAGAGTTTTATTTTTGTCGATGTTCTTACTTTTGTAGAAGAGGGTCATACAATACCATGGGAAATGTAATTTAAACTCCATACAATCCCAATATGGCAAACTCTATTGCATCTGCACATGACATCCCCAGTAACCACCTACCATCTGCAGCTCTAGTTGATCTGAAGTATGTGCTCCTGCTTTAAGGCCTGGATATCTTTTTAAAGTATCACTGTGGAACAACTCCACTCCTTATGACTCTCTTTATCATCAACTCTAATATGTCTAAAAATGGTTTTCAAAAGGGGCAAAACATATTTTTCCATTGCTTTTACAGTACCAGAATTCACATTTAAGGTATCAGAGCTGTCCATGAACAGGCATAGCTACAGAACTTGTGCACAGGGGCATGAGAAGGCTAAGTATGAGTAGTGTAGAACAGGAAAATAATAACATATTTGGCATGTTATGAAGGTAATATGAGACTGATGGCTTATTGCGCGTGCTGCAAATAGTGGGTAAAAATTGTGCACCAACTTTTTGTGACGTTCCCAGCATTTTGCAATAAATCAGTGTCACAATACCTCCTCCCAGGAATTAAGGCCCACAAGAGACACTAAACCTCCATTCTTACATTCGAATTCCCAACAGGTATTCCACTCAGGAATGCTGACAGGTTTATCATACAGTGGTGCGTCTGGATCACTGTCTGGTTCCTCTGAGGCCGGAAGTGACAATCGCCAAAGGAGAAGCTATCCCTTAGAAACAGCTTCCTCTGAAGTATGGTGTATGCATCTGGTCAATGATTTGCTACCACAATTGCTGTCTTAGAGCATTGATACATAGCATTGCAACTCCCAAAATTAATGCTCTTCCTATATGTGATTTGTAATGGGCCATAAAATCCCTCATGCAAGTTGGACATACTTTTTCAATTCACAGAAAGAGTTTTGTACATAGCAAAAACTGTCACAAAGCCAATGTTATTGTAATTTGCAGGCTTTGTCACTGTAGCAGTCTTTTGTACGGGAGGCTCTCATATTCCTAATAATATGTTAACTAAAGGTTATTTTCAGGATACCAATATACATTGAAAAACACATCATAACAGTATCATGGTGGGTACCTGTGATATTCCTAAACATAAAGCTCGCTATAAATGTGTGCGTCCTGGCATTCCTTCATTACTGCTGTACATGGCGCTTTCATCCCACAGTTACTTGTTCATAATATGGTTGAAGGGATTAAGCAACACATAAGAGAAGAACTGAAGGCTTTAATCCATCATCCAGCCTCTCCTCACTCCGAGTTATAAGTCATCAAGAGCCAACTTTCTAAAATGTCAAGGTGGCCCATGCCAGATGGGAAGGAGGCAAATGCACCGATGTAGAAGGAAATGAAGGCGAATCAGGGATTCAACTAAACAAGTACATGTGTGGAGTAAGAAATTACACGTTCCTAACAATTGTCTACAAGTTATCTGTGTTTTCATAACTATTGCACGCCCAAACATCCAAATTACACAAATGCTATAGTATATGTGCAACCAGCAATATATCCTAAGCCATGCACAGCTGGATAAACACCATGGAGACCGGTCACTGTATATATATTCATATAACCACACAAGTTGTAACATGTTATGTCCTTGTGAATCCCAAATGCAGGTACTCAACAATACACTCATGGGTTTATGTGTACAGCGGCCTCAACAATGCTACGATGATGATGATGTCTTCCCCACATGAAGTCTGTATACTGCTGATACCATGAAGTAAGGAAAAGCGGAGACAGCTGTGAATGATTATTGAACAAGTGCATGAATAATGACTGTCTTAGAAGACATCAACTGGAGTACACACGGCAAACCTTCCCAAATTAAACATTAGGTCAACAGGAGATGTGAGATGGGTATGCAGAAACCAAGGGGTATATTCACAAGAACGTGTGATAACTACCGCAAGAGTAGCCTAACGCAATTCTCAACATTGCAGCCCAACGCGGGAAAATTATGCCGTGCCAACCAAGTATGCACAATGAGGCGGTAGCATGCGATAGTTACCAGAAAACGCGTCAAATGGTCGTGCAAAATCCAACGCCACGCGAAACGCAAAAAACATGCGATGATGCCAATCGCGGTACAAAAATTCGCAAAAACCAGCCACAGGCCAGCAAATACCACACATCTGGCGGGAAAATGCACCATAAAAAACACAGAAACAACACACCAGAAACAAGCCAAAGCACGTAGCAACATGGATGCATGGATGCAACCAGACCCAGCGCAGAGGCCAACGCGAACCCCACAACCCCCACAGACCACCAGCAAGGAACAACGGGGTCGGGAAAGGCCAAGGAGAGGAGGGAGAGGAAGACGGAGTGCAGACCACAGGAAAACAAGACCAGTGTCATGGAGGCGACAGAACAGTACCAGCAACTGACCCACAAGCAGACCACCTGGAATGCAGTCGAAGTGCCGAGGAGGCCAATCCAGGAGGCCAAGAGGTGCCACCATAACGTGACAACCGAAACCAGGCACAAACCCGCTGCCAACAGGAAGGCAGCAATGGCAACAGTAGGTGGCAGTCCTGGGCCACAGGAGGAGCTGGAGGAAACCGAGGCCACAGTCATCAGTGTGGAGACGGTGCAAGGAGAAGGGAATACGGACACAGCTCGAGAGGACCTGACACAACATCAACAGGGAGAGTAACCAACAGGGACTGGAGGGACGGGGGGAGATGGGCACAATGGCACACATGCACAATGAGGCGTAGCACACTGCACACCCACAATTACCCAGCATCATGTACCTGATCCCCTTGGCACACTGCAGCACACCCACATAGCAAGAACAGCACACCCACATTGACGTCAACGTGGTACAATGCGCATATCCGACACTGCAGAACAGAGGACACAACTGGCTCCGCATATGCACAGAAAATGCCTACTACATCTGACAGATCTGGAAACTGTGAAATGGAAATGTACGCGTAGGACCTCACATCCATGTAGTCCAAATGTACACTGTCCCACAGCAGAATTCATCATCTCACGAACAGTCACAATGTACATTGTCATACAGTCTGCATGAAGACCAGAACAATGCACAAACATACATGTCAACACAATTTCAACATGCATCTCCCCTTCACATTGCAGAGGGGCACACAACACCTCCAGCAGAGCACACAAGACAACACATCTGTGATGCCAGAGAGGACCACCACACCTTCGACAACGACGCCCTACAACAGACCATGGACATCACACGCAACCCACCACCAGAACCCGGTCAGCCCAGCTACTCAGAGGAAAACACAGAGCCTACAACAGACCACACAGCAGGAAGCACCTGCAAGCACAGATGGCTCACAACACCTCACCCACCCACACATGGCACCCCTTTGCCATGTGTCAGCACGCCAAAAGGAGGTGCTGAACAGGCGTGGTTGAGGTCCGAACCCATGGAAGGTGAACTAGATCACATACATTGGTGTCCATTACACTTCAGGGACCCCCACACCCCACAAAGGAGACCTACACAGCCTTATAGACACATGCAGATGCACATTCACAGTACAGAACCACACCCAGGGGCAAGCAAATAGCAGTCACACACCCACGTCAGCTCTGCCTACGATGGCCCAGCCCACTCCCCTTACGAATTGAGTGGGTGACGACAAAACTACTTGGCCAAGCTCCAAACCGCTGCCTGCGGTGACATGTCTGCATCCGCTGTACACAGCCCAATGTAATGTCGTAGGGCCCAGGGCCCTCATGCATACAACAAGACCACAGGGACACACGCAGATATCATGTTGAACTGGCTACGGGCACATGCGTCCGGCCCCTTTACTGGCAGGGCCACATGTACAGTGACGACTTTGCTGGATGTGTGTGGGGTGAGTGTAAGCCAGCACGCACAGAGTGCTTGGTGCTGACAACCACTTGAACAGTGGACACCAGTGCAACAGGAGCTGAAAACACCTGCATAACAGAGTCAACTGCTGAGCAACATGGAGGGAGACGGAGAAAGTCCAGAGGACACACAACATGCAAACAGAAGTGTCCGTGAGTTACAGTGCACTGTGGTTGGGGCACTAGAGATGAGCACGCTCATGTGAAGAAAAAGTCTCGGATTGTGTCCCTTCGAGAAATTCCTGATACAGATGCAGTGTGGTGTGTTAGACCTGCATCAGCTTCCTCAACAAACTCCCAGGTCTCCCTCACTGCTTGAGATGACATTGCTGCGCAGCCTCTCCACAGCACAAAACACAATGAATAACGGATGATGGCTTGCGGGGGCACTGAGTCAGTGGCACCTGGAGTGCTGAACAGGGTATCAGTCTGATGATGGCATCCACGACAGGTGTTTTGCAACTCCGTAGGCTTGTCAGGACCACTGTTTTTACTCTGGCAGATGGCGGTTAGAGTTTGTCCTGGTGGAGGTGGCGTGTGCCTCCTGCAGTGATGCGATGTCCGGGCCGGTCATGACTCGATTTCATGTCTGAGCCCTGGTGGACCACAGATGAGGCCGGAGGCAGAGGACAGCGCAGAGGCCACAGATACATGGCATTGATGACACTAAGGCCATCGCCTCAGAGGACATCCAATACCCCAGAAGAAGGGGTCCCGGACATGTCCAGCACAGAGTTAGTGGCCCCGGATGCACAGCGGCCGGCACAGGCACCCTGCCACGGGACAGTGACTTGCGGTGCAGTCAGATGGGCCATGCGACCTGAGCGGGTCTTCATCAATGTCCGAGGTGTATGTTGCGGGTGTTGTGGAGGACAGTGGAAGGTGTCCTCCAGGGCATAAGGCGAAAGGTCTGATTTTATCAGGCAGCAGCAAATGGTGGGGTGGAATGCCATGGCCTTGTTTTCACCACAAAGTCAGTATCACCGCCATGATGGCGAGGAAAACCCCAAGTCCAACCAGAAAGTGACCATGGGTCTCTGGGAATAGACATCTTGGCTCCGGGGCTGACAGGGAATGTAGTCTGCGATGAGGCCTGTACATGAAGTCTGTGATAAACAAACCGATGCTGAATTCGAAGGTGTGTGTGTGACCTATTCGACCGCAGTGTAGGCTGGGGGCAGCGGTCAACAAAGACCCACAGCCACCGGTCGTTGGCTCGCGATGCACAGAGTTAGTGGCAACAGGGCAGTTGTCGGTAGTGTTCGATCACCTCCGTAATGATGATCCTATTCCCTCCGGGCTGCAACGCGTCATCCTCTCATGCCTCTCCTTGCATGCGAAGATATGTAATCTGCCGTTGAAAAATCGAGTTTCAGTTCCAATTCTGTGACCTAATCGTGCGCAGCGTAGGCCGAGTTCAATAGCCCGCGAAGACACGTGTGGTTGTGATGCTATGCACAGAGTTGGCGGCCCCACGTCGAAGGGAGTACACTAATATAAACTCTGCAATGAACATATGTACTCTGCCATCGTGTAATCAAGACTCAGTTCCAAATGTGTGACTTACTTGACCGTAGTGTAGGCCGGAGGCGGCAGTAGAGTACGTCAACGGGAAAAGTCTAAAGCGGGCCTGTGTCGTGCACGCGGTGGGCCCTCCTTGACACACGCCAATGTCGGAAGGTGCTCAGTGTGGCCTGGCTGCGCAAGGGCGGGCCTGACAGCTTCGGGGTCCAGCGGGCGGGGGTACGGCAGGCGCACAGGATCGCAGGCAACTCCGCTCTCGAGGACGGCGTCGGCCTCGTGGTGTGGTGAGTGGTGCCGCCCTGGCAGAGACGTTGGGCTTTCCGGAAGTGGACCACACCCAGGGCTACATGCTTTTTATTCACACCCCTATGCTCACCTGGTGTACGCCGGGCCATCCCACTCCGCTCACGCTTACGGGGGAGACGTAACAGGCGACATTTCCACGAACTCCCCCACAGGTTGGGGTGACATGGTTGCGTCCACTACACTCCATACACCAGCGGTGTATGTCGCCATGGATATGGGTGTGTTCCGCATGCTGCAGTCTGTCCAGCACATCTCCACCACTCTTGGCATTGTGTACTTTCCCATTCATGGGTCACTTGCCTCCTCCACACATGCCTGGTTGCCACCTCTCCCCACATTCAGCTATTGTGTGGCTGGGGTGCCATGCCGTTGATGGCTCATGTTCACGGCTTGCCCAGGTTACCGTTGTGAGTTGTTCTGTCGTGTCTGGTGGGTGGGCATGTTGTTTGCATGTTGGTTGTGATTTTGTGACGTGTGCATTGCCAGTGTTGTGAGTTGCTTGGTTGTGGAGTTGAGGTGGGTGGGGTGTTCATTTTGTACTTGCCAAGGGACTGTGCATTTCCCTTGGTACCATCCTGGTAAGGCTGGGTGCTGATGGACTGTTGGAGGATGAAGGTGTTCGGTTGTTGCCTGCACATTGATGTGAGATGTGTGCTTTTTGTTGCGGTGATTGTGTGCTGTGTCACCAGGGTGCACAGGTAGGACATGTGTGCTGTGTATTGCCCCCAACACGTGCGTGCATCCAGCTATGGTGTATGGTCCTTGCTTGGTCTCCAGCGGATCCTGGGCATTATGTTGGACGTATGGGGACTGGGGTACCAGGATGATGGTGATGTCCAGGACAGGTGTGAGGGACTGGGATGTGGCTGGCTGTGTGACTCCTCCGACTGTGGTGGGTGTTGGTTGGGGAGTACCAGGGGCCAACAGGTTCAGCACAGCCAGCAGCTTTGTGTGGGGTGGGATGTTGGTTGTCCGCTGTGTTGGTGCCGTCGGCCTGTTGAGCGTTGTTGGTCATGATGCGTGCGATGGTTGTCCTTTTGAGCTTGTAGTGGGCAATGACATTGTCAGGTGTTGGGTCTGTGAGGCTAGGGTGTTTCCTGGGGGTCCGCTGTCTTTGTCAGCGCTGCCTGGGTGGTGGTCCGGGTGCTGTATGGGGTCCTGGGGTGGTGGCGGTGGGTGTTCTGGCCCTCTTGGGTGTCCGGGCCGCATGTCCTGTGGCTCCATGGCATCTGCTGCCCTTCCGATGTGGCTGTGGGCTGTGCTCCCTTTTGTAGTGCAGGCTGTGGTCCGAATTAGCACCAGGTCAGAGCAGGTGTTATTTTCCTGCTGCTAACGTGCCTTATTGCTTGTTTTGTGGTATTATCGCAGTTCTGGCTGTTCGTTGTGAATTTGTGGAGTGATGTTGTCGCAGCATTTGGCACAAGAACGCCTACTCTGCATCTCATTAGCGATTGTTGCAGGGGTCATCCGTCGCGATGTTTTTTGCGGCTGCTATCGCGGGTAAACTGGTGCTGTGGGCTGTAAACACCAGCTTGTGATTGGGGCGAAAGGTTTATTGCAACTTTGGCTGCGATAAAGTACCGTTAAGTTGGCGATAGTTCCTTGTGAATATGGCCCATAGTGTTTTCGGTGCACAGTTACAGAGTAAGACAGTGGAGAAGTAGAGGCAGTTGCAGCTGGTGGAGGGTAATAGGGGGGGGGCACTGAACGAGTGAGCAAGCACATCTGAAATGAAGGAGGGGCTTGGGGGGTTTATCTTATGGCAAGCTGTCCATTACATTCAGTGTCTCCATTGAAAAATGGCATAGTAAATCATATTATACCTCTCTTTAAACAAAGATGTGAATAAAAGTCAACTTTTGGTGACATGAAAATCGACAGAGTAGCAATGTTACAGGAAATTTATAAAAGACAACTTCTGGCATCAGGGGCTATACATGTCAATATCGATCTTTGCAGTAGAAATGTAAAGTTCCACTCACCAAGTACATAGCTGCCAAGGTTTCAGATTGTTGTGTGACATTTTCATAATTTCAGTGTAATTATGAGTGACATTTCAACGACTATGAGTGACACTGTGTCGTGAGCAAAATCAAGTAATGAAAGTGAGAGAAACATATTATCAGAAATTACACCCATTTGAGCAACGTGACTGTGCAATCAAAAGCAAATGTTCATAGCATAGCAAGTCAGTGCAACAGTAGGAGATCATAACATACACCATAGCTGCCAAGTTTTCAGATTGGTTGTGTGCTATTTCCATTGTTTCAATGCACTTATGAGAAACATTCAACTACAAATGAGTGAAACCGAGAGTGACATTTTGCCACGAGTAAAAGCAAGCAATCAAGTGCATTGAAAGAGCTAAAATACAAGCACTTCAAACTTTGGAGCAGAGAGGTCTAAAAAATACTTGAAATGAATGCAAGACTCCCGAAGTCACTAACCTAAAACAGCTTTCTAAGGTAACCATTCTATAAAACAATTGAGGCACTATCTTTCATCTCAATTAAGACACTGCTTAGTTGAGAAAGTTCGCAGGGGCCAGTCACCAGCAGGAGTTCAGTAACTGCTGCATCAGCCATATTAGACTTGCTGTGAGACCAGCACCCCAGCGCTGAAAAAGGGCATCCCATGGGCAGAGCATGTCATATGTACCTTACAGGCACCTGCCTTGATGTCAGATGTACCCTTGAGATGAGCTGTCCTGGCGGGGTCAGGGCAAGGTAAAAGAAAGCTGCCACCCATTTCCTCATATGCTATATGCGTGTTTTGCATATGGCAAATCCAAATCACGTCCGTTTAAGCTTACTGCAGGGTTGTTTTTTATCAGGAATCATCAGCAGTCCAACCCAGCCCACCAACCTAACCTGAAAGACTCACAAACAGACAATTCATCCCACACACTGACCTGTTGTCTCGAAACTGGACTGCACTGGTGGTAGAACGGCAACTAAGCAGATAGCTGCAGCCTCAGCATCTCAAGGGGCAAATCACTGTGGTCTCAGCTGTACCCTGCGCACGCTAAAAAAACCACGAGGCCAGTTTAGGATTCATTGAAGCCCCATGTTGACCTGCCCGTCCAGTGCCAAATTATCTATTGATACACTCAGTGTCACCAGACACAAGCCCTGCCCCCGCTCCAGGGCACAGGCTTCTCTACTGTGCAGGTCCATGTAGTGTCCTGCAGGACACGTTCTAGTGTTTAGCAGGCATCTGCATTCCCAGCCACTCCCTTGAGGGCTGAGCACACTTGCACCCCCACCCATCCATCACGGGTGTCACGAGTGATGTGGCCCTGCCAATAAAAGGTCCCGGGTGCATGTGCTCGTGGCCAGTTACTGCACTTTACCACCTGGTGTCTGTGTCCGTTATTGCCATCATGTGGGCCTGAGGGCCGACACTACATTGGTGACGAGGCGGGTAGCTAACCCCGCTTGCCTGCTGCTCGGCACTTCATCGTCCCTCGTGGGGGAGGAAATTAGCCTGGTAGGCGGCACCCCCACCGAGCTGCCTATGGCCACCTGTGACTGCAGTAGAGATCGGACGCGACACCGATCTACGCATCCAGGGAGCAACAACTGGAGACTGGCCGTGCCTCATCCCCACTTGTGCCTGAAGAGGAGGAGAGGACATGTGATCCCAATGAGAGCGAAAGCCCCGCGACACCAGCAGTGTGCCCGCCTTACTTCCTCTCGCCAGGGCAGTCGGCATCCGCTTAGCAGCTGCCCCATTGCATGTGTCTACCGCTGCGGGGGCCGTGAGGGTGCAGTCACGGCGAAGCACACAAAGCACACAAGAGCACAGCTTCCTGCGCGGCATGGTCAGCCCGCTCCAGCAGTAAAAGAGGCCCACACCGGCAGCCCCAGTCCGGTACTGCCTGCCGGTTCACGCCATAAAGAAAAAAGTGAAAACCCCAGTAGGACAAAGCACTCACCACGAGCCATACGGCACAGCAACCACCCGAGTCCGTTGAGAGCGCCCACCCCGCAGTGACAGAAAAGTGAGCCGCGATGTCCTAAGGCGACTGCCTGGCACCGCACGGACTCACCCAAGGCGGAGGAGGCCGCCTTCCATCGGTGCAGCCTGGGGGAATGCCGCTGCCCGCGTCCCACGCAGTGGGACATCAGCAGGGCAGCTCTCTAGTGGCCGCCCGTCGCAGCCTTCCCCCTTCTTCTGCCTCGCGCGCGAGGCCGCGCCCAGGGAGGAGATCTCCCAATGAGTGGGCAGGTGGAGGTGGGCCGTTAGGGGGGCGAGGCTAGCCCCCCCTACATAGGCGTCCCTCTCGCCCAGTTCCTCCTCTGCTTCCTGCGTGCCGCTCCTGCCCGGACACGCGCATTCCTCTGCTTCCTGTGCGCTCCTTCCCGCGCGAGATCCGTACGGCGCCGGCCCCTGTGTGCAGGGGTCTCCGTGAACCTGGAGTCGGGTGGGCGCTTCGCCCGGTTCGTGCGTGGTGCTGTGCTCGGTGGAGGCTCCATCTGGTGGCTGGCGGATCCATTTGTCGTGGTCGTTTACCCGGAAAAGAGTCGGTAATTTGTGTGTCAGGGGACCGGGTTGTGTCGGCTATGTATTGAGAATTTGAATAGGCAGGAAAGGCGGTTTGCGGGTCGAGAATGTTAATTTTGTTTGTGTAAGTAACGGTTGTCCATCCCGGCGGGGAAGGTCTGTGGAAAGCTCCAATTCTATCACTCGTGGTCTAGAGCTGCGTTGTAGCACGTGTGATCATATCCTGTAGGCTGGGGGCACCTATCGGGTACTCTGTGTGTGCCGTTGAGGCGCGTGTACTTGCATTTATTTGGGTAAAATCGCTGGGTGTTCAAGGAGCGCCCTTTTACTCCTCGGGTACTTCCGTCTAACTATTTAGGAGAAGGAAAGCCTGGACGTCCGTCTTAATTATGAACCGTTTTCCATGTGGAGAGCCAGTGTGGCATGATGGTTCGGGGCTGAGGCTCGTGCTCTCCGGATTTGCTTGCGAAGGCCTTCGAAGTATAATGTTAATTTCGCACATGGTAGAGCCCGGTTCTCGAGATCCCCATTAGAGCCGCGCTTGCCTCTGAAATGAGGGGGGGCAGCGAGCTGTGCCTGGGTGAGGGGGGCATTGTTCATGCGGCGGTCGAGTTCGGCGGGATAGGGTTGCAGGTGAATAGGTAGCGTCCGGGCTGATCTGGCGAGGGTGTGACACGTGGAGTGGGGTTTTACTTTCCCACTTAAGGAAGTGGGAAGCCTCGCGATTCACCATGATTTATGCTGTCCTGCACTGTTAAAAAAATGTGCTGGAATTTTTGACAAAGCAACGACGGGCTGCTTGGAAAGTTGATGCATGGCGGACACTAGGGAGGATGAGCGGCAAAGGGTATGATTGTAGACAGGTTCCCCGCATAGCGACTGTCGGTTTTGGGCCCACCCTGCTCCGTACAATGAGGCTTGGGCGAGCGCTCAGTTTCAGCGCAGATGATTTTGGCGATTGTGTAGTTCTGTGCACTGAGGTTTGTATGGTTGCGGCTGGGGGTGCGTTCATTGGGTGAGCGATGGCGTGCGCATCGCATAGCGGCACGTTGGCTACAGCTTGGCGAGGGCAGCGGCAGGGACATTTTGGTAGAGCACCCACCCTTGGTCCGTGCAACGAGGCTTAGCTTCATGCATGTTACACTTGCTCCATATCTTTACTCATTGTCGCTCAGTCTACAATTGAAAATGTGCATGGAAAAAACAACTACAGCACGTTTACAGAACTCGCTCGCACGTTTTTCTAATTTCTCTGGTACGATTCACCGCCTGAGCGTTTTTGTCATGTTCACCACGGCGCTCACCTCCAGCTCTTGACATGTCAGTCCTTTTAATTTTCAGTGCTGTATTTTCCTCGTGCCCGGGGGGCTGCCAAACTGAGCCGGGCACGTACCGCTGTACCATCCAGATCTCGTTCCACAGAGCTGAATCTGACCTATGACCCGTGACTTAAGCCTAATTGGCTTTGTTAAAATTCTGCACAGTTATTTGTCACGTATATCGACATTTAGAAATGTGCTTGGCACAGCATGTTAAAGGCCATCAACTCAATCGTAGGACAGCAAAAAACATGTACTCACGGTTTATACGTCTTGCCGCAGTTTGTGTATTCCTGCTGTGCTATTGCAACTCGGTCCGCCTAAACATAAAGCAACCTTTATTGTGACATAGCATCTATGGATGAACAGTCAGTCCCGTCACCATGTCAGGCTTTCGATTTTGACAGGAAGTCAAGAAAATCGAATACAATTTAGAACTGTGGCATTACGAGCATTGGCTGTATAGATCCCTGTCTATGCGCAGTTTCCGTTATGCAACTAATTGAGTGCAAGTTAGCGATGTGGGTCGAGTGCCTGCTGCAACGATCTCTGCCTGTACGGCAGGTCATGTATTCAATCCTAACATAGTTGCTCGTTACAACAAAACACCCAGAAACGTAGGTAATTCCACATGTGGAGGACAGCCTGGTGGAAGCAGGGTTAGGAAAGCTGTGGAATGCCGCTGCCTGCGTCCCACGCAGGGGGACATCAGCAGGGCAGCTCTGGAGGTTTTTTGACTTCGGTAGTTAGTGCAGAGGGTTAATATGCCCGCTGCAAAGAACGTGTGCCAAGTAGATTTCAGAGTACGTATGATGTAAATAGGTCAGCAGCTTACTGTGTGCAAAAGAGGCATCCTTTTGTTACTTGCAATGTATATCTTAAAGCACTAATAGTCAACAGTGAGCTACGAACGCTCATCCTAGAGCTGCGTACACACCGCTAAGCATACATTATTAGAACATTGATTACTGTTGCAAAGAGGGTTAATTTGGCTAGAAATCGACTGAGCTTGTGCTTCTCCACACCAAGCAGCCTTAAACTATACTGCCTGCCAGTAGGGATGACATGAGTCTCCTACCCTTCGAGTCCTTTGGCTCAGGTACCATTTCTGACACACTGATTCACATGCGCATGATTGATTGGCTCGGCATTCTCGGACACTGTACAATGGTAGGCGTGGCGCTATATAACTAATTAAATGCATCTGAGAGTGTGGTTATGGAAACTTGGTCAACTGATAAAGGGGGCTAGTGAGAGAATATGTGTGGGAGGCAGCATTGGGGGGGCACCAACAACATTCTTGCACAGGGCGCCACCATCGACAAGGCCGGCATCGCCGTTACCGCGGGGGGCGTGCGTTCTACAACACTTTTAGGGCGTGCTGAATTACATTAATGATAACCAGCATAGCGCAGGATACAAACCAAATTATTTCCGGCAACTAGTATAAATTTCTAGGGATAACCAATGAAACTTGTTTATCGGGCAGAAATAACAGATTTCAAACGTTAGCTACTGAAACTTATGCTTTCCATGCACAACTAGCTAGTGCATGGCCCATTACGAGATGCTGGAGAGAACCAGGCCCGAAGTCTCAGCGCCTTATCAATATGCAGTGATCCTGGGAAAATCACTTAATGTCCCCGTGCCTAATAAGAAAGGAGTGTGTCCTTGGTGTAGCGTTAATTGGTGCGCAGGTAAAGCGCGCAAACACTCGATACCTTTCTGGTGGTGCAGCACTACCATAAACTGAAAAATATATATGGTACCAAGTAGTCTAGCATGAGGGTGTGTTGCAGTCATAGTAGGGTAATCAGCAGCTCACTAGTGGGCGTCAGTGATCTGGCTTGTCCTTCAAAATTGGCAGCATGCGCTATACCTATTTTTTATATTTGAGGTCCGTAACGGGATATTACTCACATAGTTTCAGTATGAGCATCCCCCTGTGCCAGCCGGTTAGTTCATAGCCCTAGCCCGGACTGACACAGCTAGATCTCTGCAGCAGCCGCCTGTGTCTCCAAAATACCGAAAAATAAGTCCTGTTTGACACCATAGGTGTGTGGGGGCAGTATTGTATTTTCGGTGACTGTTCTGTGCTGGCCGAGATGTGTGGGGATAGCGAGCTTGGTTCTTACTAGATCAAAGTTGGAGACGGGTGTGTCAGGGAGGGCCGTGACACACTAAGCTAAGTGTGAGTGGGTGGTTCTTGGACGGCTATGAGGCTGTAGTATGTTATCATTTGTGGAAGGGTTTTATTGGAAACATTCTGAATGAGACAAGTATTGGTATAGATACAGGTTGTTATTTGCAGGTACAGTAGACTGGCTACTTTTACCACCTTTTGTCGAACATAACAGCTTGCCGAAACAGCATGGTTTTCAGAGTCTGATGTAAGATATATAGGCATTGTTGTCTAAACATCATGCTCATACTGGTACCTGCAATGTAATTCGTGTTGCTGGAGGAACTACAATCCATGCAAGCAACCTATGGGGCAGCTTCCCAAGCTCGAGTTGAGTTAGTGGTCTCGCGTAACTGGAAGGATGTTAGGATGTTTCATTCCTGAAAGCCCTGGGCCTGGGGCCACCACCACTATTCACACCATTGTCCCCAAGCTTTCCTTCGATTCATGGCTTCATGTTTAAAATGCATGGCTTCATATTTCAAATGTACTCTTTTGCGGGCCACTCGCCATTTTAATAAGGAAGTAGGCCTAGGCTGATGGTGATTAAGATAGTCACATGTGACCAAACATTGGTTAAATGTTTGGATTTGGAATACCGAGGTTATTATTGTGAGTTCCAAGTTTGAGTCAAGAGGTGCTGTTGTCTTTCATCGTTACCTTACTATCCGAAAACAGCTGGTGTAATGTGTCCTTTCAACTCACAGTCATAGTGTCAGCTTGGTCTAGACAGGATAGTCATCAGCCCGAGCTGTTTGGAGACAAGCGGATAGGCCTGGGTTTGTGCGTCATACATAACATCTTTAAGGTTATTCTCCCTGTTCCACAGGGAGGCAAGGTAAAGCCCAGAGTGACATGGGGCCGGCCACATATTGCTTTAGCTCCAGCATGCTTTGCTGAATCAATTGATTAAATGAATAAAGTCGCATGTTCTAGCTCAAACAGAGCAACAGTTACTAATCGCAATGCCATGGGTTCACATGCACTGGAGAACCCCCCTTTTGCATTTATTCCCTGGTATCTTTGTCCCAAATTCAGCATCTATTAGGGTTGTCCGGTACTAGGGGGGAATCTCTTTGGCATTAGTTCCATGCCTGTAGGGACGAAGTTATGTGTCCCAAGTGCTGCACCAGGATAAGGGAGAGTATATATGTATATATAGATTGTTACCTTATTCAAAGGGAGGCCAGGGAAAGCACAGTGACATGGTTTACCGAGACTTAGCCTGGCTTGCCGCTTCTGCGACCTTGTGAGGTTTGTTATGTATTGTATGAAGGTGACAGAGCCTGTCACTGTTGTTTGATAGGCACCAGGGCCAGGTGACATTTAGTGCATTGTGTGCTGGAAACTAAGGAGCGGGTCCATTTAGTAAGCACAAGGAGTATGGGGGTGTGTTTCTAGCTCCAAAAGGGAAGTTTAGACATCCAAGTTAAGTTTCAGCGCAAGGCCTCAGTTGGTAGGGCAATTCCAGGCGTAAAGCATTCAGCCAGCAAGCCCTGGGAATTAGGCAGGCGTACGATTAGCTAAGATTTTGTCAAACTGGCTCGATAACTCTTTATTCTACCTGCGTTGGCACGTCTTGGCAGGAGTGATTGTCAAAGATTTTGCCTTCAGCCAGTTTAGGTTGACACCCATCCACTCCAAGCTAAGTATTCATGGTGATATTGGGCCACATATTCACAGCCCAGTATCAGGCCCCTGGGGTGGTCGGTGTTGTGATTTACTAAATTCTACTGAATTGGAGGTGTGACCGGGTTTTACACTAGCAGAAGTTTGGGAGGGCAAGCCTCCACCTAGGGGGTGGCTGGCTGATTTTGATGAACTACTTCAAATGTTTCACAGCACTGCACGTGGGAGAGTGTCAATTACCGGTGCATACTTCAACCAGACATCCCAGAATGAGTGTCAATTACCTGTGCATACTTCAACCTGACACCCCAGAATGGCATGCCCTCATCTACATGGTAATAATTGAGAGAGCAGAGAGCTATGAACAAAATCATAACTGAGGCTCACAACAAATCATTTGATAAAATAAGACGTTTCATTTTCAAGCCACTATGGCGGTGCCACAAATTACCTATAGCACAGCAACACCGGTATAACAAGGACTGTAGGCAAACCTATTGACCCTTTCCAGCAGCAATAAAGTCCGAAAGCTAGCTTCTATTCAACAAGTGAGGCAATTGGATACGCTGTCCCAGTGGAGGGCAGGAAAAGATTGGGATGGACAGCGGGACTAGTATAAGACTCTATCGTCCAATTTAATGTAGCTTAATTTGCAAGTAGAAAGGCAAAAACGAGGAGATGTTGCTAAGATATGGGTCAGTTTGCAGTAAACAATAGGATAATACCATGTGAAAGGAAGCAAATTTATATACCCGTGATGTCAGCTTGTGTTTATATACGTAGGTAAAGTGGCTGACTCACACGCTACCTTCACCCTGCTTGTTGTGCTGTAGCTGTTGGGAACACAATTACAAGCCAGGAAGGCACTTAATTTGGCCAATTGTAAAATATTAATAAGATTGCAGGTCCAGAAGTGCCTAATTCACCTATGCCTTGTTACCAATGCCATATTTCCCAGCGTGAGAAACAGATTCAGGTGTTGCTCTTCTCGCTCAGCCTTTCTTGGAGCCAGGGAGTTGGGAAACATTCACAAATTTGGGTCCCCGAGCTGAGAGATGTATTCTTCGGCAGCTCAGTCAGTCATATTGGGAGTCATGATAAAGGCGTCCGATTAGCAGTTGCGTTAAAAAGGTTTTGCCCAGCCGAGAAATCATGCAATCCTCGCAGTAGCCGCAGCAACTCAGGAACCATGACGCTATCTATACATCAAATTTGTAGATAGAGTGGAAATTAAAACCTTCGTGCTAGGATATGAAGGGAATGGATGGATTGAAGAATTCAGCTATGGTTCATTTCTGGCTCCATATGCAGGTGCTAGATCTTCCCATAATTACGTTAGGATGATCTGCTGTGGCATCGCTTAGAAGGTTAGGAACACCAGTCACGTCTAAGCTGACGGCAGTGGGGCCAACAGACATCCTTTCTTCAGCTGCCCTGGGCTTCTGAGTAATGTTGCAAATGAATGCCGTCTTTTACGGGTTACAGAACAGGACCCCTAATTTAGCCCATAATAAGCTGGCTCGCAGGGGCAGGGCACATATAACAGCAAAGGGAGGAAGGGGGGGCTCTGGCAGCGACGGTAGCCTCCCCAGAGCTGTGGCGGAGTTACAGGGCGATCTGGAGGCAGACGGGTACAGTAAGGGTACCTCTGCGACAGGCGGTACAGTAAGGGTACCCCTGTCCGGCACAGTAAGGGTGCCCGAGCCAAGGTCCACGAGCCGAAGGGGGTTCTGGGAAGACCGCGACGGCGCCCCGTTAGTCCTTCGGGCGGTTGGAGGGCCTGACCAACCGGGGGTGTGCCACAACACGCTCCGCCCCTGTCAGAAGGGGCGGGAGTAGGAAACAGATCACGTGACCCAGTGGATGATCTGAAAATAAATATGTGCCGCACTGCCGGGCATCGACCCACCGTGCGTGCCGGCTCACCAGGCGGGCGGAGCAGCGAGGGGCTGCTTGCCCTGGATCGCCCGTAAGAAACCCATTTATCGTCATACTTATGTTGTATGAAATAAACCTGCAGCAGTTCTTCACCCACAATGAAATTGTCAGTGTAATCCTTGGGTGACGTCTGTGCATGCGTGTTGAATGAAGCGGATGACGGTGTGGTCACTATGCCCCTGCCCGCGTCCCACGCAGTGGGACATCAGCAGGGCAGCTCTCTAGTGGCCGCCCGTCGCAGCCTTCCCCCTTCTTCTGCCTCGCGCGCGAGGCCGCGCCCAGGGAGGAGATCTCCCAATGAGTGGGCAGGTGGAGGTGGGCCGTTAGGGGGGCGAGGCTAGCCCCCCCTACATAGGCGTCCCTCTCGCCCAGTTCCTCCTCTGCTTCATGCGCGCCGCTCCTGCCCGGACACGCGCATTCCCACCCTTTCCGCTTACCCTGCGTGGCAGAGACAGCGCGTTATTGGAATGTTTTAATGTTTTTCTTTTGCGTTGCAGGTGGAGTTACAGGGCGATCTGGAGGCAGACGGGTACAGTAAGGGTACCTCTGCGACAGGCGGTACAGTAAGGGTACCCCTGTCCGGCACAGTAAGGGTGCCCGAGCCAAGGTCCACGAGCCGAAGGGGGTTCTGGGAAGACCGCGACGGCGCCCCGTTAGTCCTTCGGGCGGTTGGGGGGCCTGACCAACCGGGGGTGTGCCACAACACGCTCCGCCCCTGTCAGAAGGGGCGGGAGTAGGAAACAGATCACGTGACCCAGTGGATGATCTGAAAATAAATATGTGCCGCACTGCCGGGCATCGACCCACCGTGCGTGCCGGCTCACCAGGCGGGCGGAGCAGCGAGGGGCTGCTTGCCCTGGATCGCCCGTAAGAAACCCATTTATCGTCATACTTATGTTGTATGAAATAAACCTGCAGCAGTTCTTCACCCACAATGAAATTGTCAGTGTAATCCTTGGGTGACGTCTGTGCATGCGTGTTGAATGAAGCGGATGACGGTGTGGTCACTATGCCCCTGCCCGCGTCCCACGCAGTGGGACATCAGCAGGGCAGCTCTCTAGTGGCCGCCCGTCGCAGCCTTCCCCCTTCTTCTGCCTCGCGCGCGAGGCCGCGCCCAGGGAGGAGATCTCCCAATGAGTGGGCAGGTGGAGGTGGGCCGTTAGGGGGGCGAGGCTAGCCCCCCCTACATAGGCGTCCCTCTCGCCCAGTTCCTCCTCTGCTTCATGCGCGCCGCTCCTGCCCGGACACGCGCATTCCCACCCTTTCCGCTTACCCTGCGTGGCAGAGACAGCGCGTTATTGGAATGTTTTAATGTTTTTCTTTTGCGTTGCAGGTGGAGTTACAGGGCGATCTGGAGGCAGACGGGTACAGTAAGGGTACCTCTGCGACAGGCGGTACAGTAAGGGTACCCCTGTCCGGCACAGTAAGGGTGCCCGAGCCAAGGTCCACGAGCCAAAGGGGGTTCTGGGAAGACCGCGACGGCGCCCCGTTAGTCCTTCGGGCGGTTGGGGGGCCTGACCAACCGGGGGTGTGCCACAACACGCTCCGCCCCTGTCAGAAGGGGCGGGAGTAGGAAACAGATCACGTGACCCAGTGGATGATCTGAAAATAAATATGTGCCGCACTGCCGGGCATCGACCCACCGTGCGTGCCGGCTCACCAGGCGGGCGGAGCAGCGAGGGGCTGCTTGCCCTGGATCGCCCGTAAGATAACCCATTTATCGTCATACTTATGTTGTATGAAATAAACCTGCAGCAGTTCTTCACCCACAATGAAATTGTCAGTGTAATCCTTGGGTGACGTCTGTGCATGCGTGTTGAATGAAGCGGATGACGGTGTGGTCACTATGGGAAGTCTGCCCTGTGCTGCTGCGTTGCTGGAACTGTAAGGCCCGGAGGACTGTGAGAGGCAACGTGAACACGGTTGCCGCAGCGCCACCTGCTGGTCGCGCACCGCACCGGCATCCCTGCCCAGAGAGAGAGCTGCGTGACAAAGCCCTTGCCCGGAACCAAGCTGTTTCACCGCCCCAGCCCCTCCAGCGCCCATCCAGGGCACCACGCAGCGCAACTGAGAAGCAACCTACCTGGCTCACCTGCTTTGCACCACGCAGAAGAGCACAGTCCCCACGAGAGGGATTGACAGCTGCGCTTGCTCCCGACCGGAGCAACTAGGAGCTGAAGACACGTGAGCTGCATACTGTTCCCACACAGACTCGGACAGAAACCCAGCACCAGCCTCGGCAGCAAAGGTAGAAGCCAACGAATGAAGAAAGGTCTGTGTGTGCCTGGAGGAAATTTCTACACTGCCACCTAGTGGCCATTGAGAAATATCACGTCACTCATACAAAAGGGCTGTTCACAACGAAACGACCCACAGCACTGGAGAAGAGGTATGCTTTTTGACACATCTGTCATCCGTGGCACAAAGAGAAGAGACCAGCGAGTCAGCCCTCCCAGACAGCCTACAGGTAAAGCTCTTAGGTGACAGAGGGGCAAGCGCTGGAATAAAAGGAGCCAAAAGTGCCCTGTGCTTGGAGGATCGACAACATCCAAGAAGCATAGATTACAGCCAGTGACAGGCAATAACACAAGATGCAGCCACCAAGAGTCCAGTGTAGAGGACGCAGCGCAGCCCCATGAGACTGCAACCCAGAGGCTGCTGGCCATTAGAAGTGTGCACAGCACGCACCCTGCGGATAGTCTAGCAGGCTGAAGTGGAGAAACAGAGCCCCTGCTGAGAACCAAGAAACCCCAAAGCTGCCTCTACTCTGAGAACTGCCCAGGGCCCGCGAAAGACGCAAACAGAACGGGCGTGGCGCACACCCCCCAGTGGCTGTCGGACACCACCGCCAGCAAGAAAACTGTGTCACCCACCCAGAGCGGCGAACGGCCACCACTGCAAGAAAGCCAGACTGACACAGCAGCCAGGACCAAGAGAAGAAAAACCGTACACCCCAGCAGGGCATCGTTACATTCGCAACCAGCGAAACTCGGAAACCCCTGAACACTGACAAGATGTGCCAGTCAGTCTGCAAGGCCCCAAAGCAGCAAGCTGAACAGACAGCAACGTCACAAGGTACCTATCCCCGCCAACAGCACAAGAAATACGGGTGCAAAGCACGCACCACAAGTGGCTGCCCAACGCCACCACCAGAGAAGAGATCGCACTACTCCCTCCTACTGGGGTACTGACACAATCGCAAGCTACAACACAGGCACACTAAGTGCCAGAAGAAAGCGCCCAAGGAGAAGACGGAGCACACTAGGTCCGAGGTGCGCAGAAGGCCGCACCAGAGAACCCAACAGCACGGGCAGGCACCTGAGAGATAGAGAAATCTCCAGAGAGAAGCACTGCTGAACGCAACACGGAGATCAGCTACATCTCTACTACACCAGCAAAGCCCCGCAGTGGGCCGAAGACAACACAGAGTGTCCTCCCTCGCACTGCCTTGAGACGGAGTCGTCGGTGACCCAAGACAGGCAAGAGAGGAGTCGCACACTCCACGTGGCAGGCTGCCACAGCAACATGTGCTCCAACAACAGGCGACACATGGCCGGACATCATGTCGCACAGCCAGCTAGGAGCACGTCACACAAAGTGACCAGTCCCGACAAGCATGCCAGAACGAAGGCCAAAGCAGGCACCACGACGGTGCCGCCTCGAGGTCCAAGCACAACGCCCTCGAGGGAAGAAGAGTGACAGCCCTGTCACACCGAAGAGCCGGATGAACACAGGTGCAGTGAAAAGACCAACAAGGGAAGAAGACCGAGGATTCGCACAGCAAGCCAAGAGCACACCCAGACACACCAGACAGCCACCAAGGCGGACTGACATCCCTGGACACAGCCTCACGGGAGAACCAGACATAAGCTGCAGCAAGCGCAAACCGCGTCTCTCCTCAACGCTTCCCCATGTGACCATCCATCCCCAAGCGTTGACAGTCTAAGTCAAACGCCATCTCCACTCCTGACCGCAGATTCCACGGGTGAAAATCAGCACCGAGTGTCCTCCCTCACACTGCCTCAAGATGGAGTCGCCAGTGGCCCCAAGACAAGCAAGAGGAGAGTCACACACTCCACGTGTCATGCCGCCACGGAAGATCAACCTTAGCAAGGCGAAGACACATGGCTGCTAAGTGCCTCATGACATCCAACTCTCCCAGCAAGTCACAACCACCTGTTATTCCGACTCACCATATGGCTGGCAACTGCCACCACGCCAGCCCTCATCACATGCATCAAGCAACACCATTCCCAGAGTACCGATGGATTGGAGTCCTACACCGTTGCCACACCAGCCGACAAATGAAACCAAAGGCTACCTGCGAACCTGGCCTACACCTGAACCGCGGCAGTGAGAGCATGTCTTGGCCAAGACTCATCCATCCTTGAATGTTGTGCGTGCAACTAAGTAACAGCTCCTCGTGGTCTTGCAGCTGCCCCCAGTCGGCGCGAATGCGGCCCCAGCGCAGCCCTCCTGCAGTCCAGTAGCAACCCCAACAATGGGCCTCCCCAGGTGGGAGAGGGAGAAGAGACACTGCCCGACAGACAGGTTATCAGTTACAGCCAAGCAGTTCAACAGAGACAGTCGATCAGGCAACACCTCCGTGAACTCTCACCATGGACTCCATCCATGCTCATGACGCATCCCATTGAATGAACTATTAGAACTCACCACAGACCATTCTCGACGTCAGCAGAGGGGAGCCACGCAGGACTGTAAGACACGTCATCATCAGTGAGCTGACGGTATGCAGCGGACGTCTCCAAGCCAGCGGTCCTGTCCTGAACCCCTCAGGTTTAACTACGAGTGCCCGCCAAGATGGTCCTGCTGCAGGCAAAGTCACCAGCCCATGTCTGACGTCTTCCTGCCACCTGACTCGTAAGGCTGATGGACCCTGTGGTGTTTAGTTGACTGTTAATTGTCCCCACAGGTTGGACTAATGTTTTGTTTTGTTTCCTTCAATAAAGTTTGGGAGGAATGTAGTGTCCTGCAGGACACGTTCTAGTATTTAGCAGGCGTCTGCATTCCCAGCCACTCCCTTGAGGGCTGGGCACACTTGCACCCCCACCCATCCATCACGGGTGTCACGAGTGACATGGCCCTGCCAATAAAAGGGCCCGGGTGCACGTGCTCGAGGCCAATTACTGCACTATAACACCCGGTGTCTGTGTCCGTTATTGCCATCATATGGGCCTGAGACCCGACACTACAGTCCAGGGTCAGGAGGGGCGAGCTGCCGTACATAGGAAATGAGAAATGTACTTGTGCAAATGTGGATGGTGTACGTGTGTCTAGCAAGGAAGTAGTGCACACGAATTTGTGGAGAGGAAGCACGTGGAGTTTTGTTTTGTCATGAAGGTAGATAAAAGTGGATACGGCATTGTCCAGCCTGCAAGGTTTTGAAAACAAGACGCTAGAAGTAGAAAACAACTACTGGAAGTTTTATTGTGCACCTACACTCCCACACCCCTAATGCCCCCATAGAATGCAATTTCAATTTTGTTCATCTGGTTAATCCAGGCATCTGTTTGATCTTGCGCCTGTCATTGTGCTGCAGAACGTAGATGGAGGACCAAAAGGGTTTACAAGAAAGAGAAGAGCCGAGGCCATCAGAAGAGTGGCTGTGTTCTCTTATGTTCTCTGTGCAGTTTAGAAAAAAGACAGAAGTATGCCAGTGGTTAGATATGGCTGTCATTTGTTTATTTGTTCTCGATTTTGCCTTTAGGATTAGTAGTGTTGGTAGCAGAAGAATATACGGATGATCAAAAGTATGTTGCACAATGAGATCACCAACTGGCAGCTTGAATATAGCATGGTTAGCTACTGCAATTGGATAGCGCATGTGCACTTTGCAGCTGCAGTCCCAGCTTCTCCCTCACAGTGCACAGGTTGTTGTCAAGGCACTACAAATGCATGAACAATGTATTTTAGGGTGGTGATGAGGACCACCACACTTAAATGCGTAAGTCTAACGCTTGATGCGTGGTGCTTGGCAGGGCTTCAAGTGTCTGGGAACTGATGAAAACTTTTAAAACACACAGTGGATGAGGGCCTGGGCCTGGCTGTCGTGCTAATGGTGACTCCCACCTCAGCCCCTTGATATTGCCAGAGGCAGTCAGAGGGAGGGGGCGGACAGGCTGTGAAGCTTCTGCTGTTGCCAAAGTCCTTCATTTTCTCAACCTTAAGGTCCTTTAAATTTAAAGTAAACTCAAAGTTTAGGATTCCAAGCAGAAGAGAGGAACAATCTGTCTCAAATGAGAAATGCAGCTCATCTTTAGCATACTGCTGCAGCTTAACATGTTCTCCACCCCGTGAGGCCAGTCTTCCAGAGTGGGACTAACTGCCAGATTCCTACCCCAACACCACCCCTCCGCACCACTCTCGCCCACATTCACACTGTAAGCCAGCCCTCCCCCTGCCATGCACTTGCTTGAAGCTCTGAGGCTCCACCCTGGGCCACAATTGCTCCCCATGGCAGACCTATAAAGAGGTGCTAAAACAGACCACGCCCACCAGTCCTGATGTCACTTTACTGACTTGGACCTTGTGGGCGTTTGAAACCTCGATTGGCACATGTGCAGAAGTATCCACTCCATCACCCCTCCCTTCCTTTAAACAAACACAGTCTTGGCTTATTTACTGTGAGCAACCTGCTGCCCTTAGCCTTGAACTGTTTGTAGTGCTCTTTCTCCATGAATGGGAGGTCAACACCCCCTACGCTACTTAATACCAGCCGCCAGTGGTGTCACAGATCATAATACAATGAGATGTTATTGACAAATGATGGCCATATGGCTTGCCTCTGCTTCAGCTCAAGCAACTGATCACCATCTAGCATACATTACTTTCCTCAACACAAAGTGGCAATCAACACTTCTTAAAAAACAACCTTCGACTTATCCCAGGAATGCATTTACTTTCTCACTTTAAGAACATGGGAGCTGATTTAAAGTTTGGCAAACACAGGGTACTCTTTTGGGATGGCAGAGAACATTGCCCCCACCATCCTGAGGGATGCCTGCACGTCAAATCTAGAGTAGTCCGCAGCCCTGAAGACAACTCTTACCACTGACAAGAGCCACAGTCACTGCAATTCCTGTCACTGTTGTAAAAGTATGACTGACGCTTTTGAAAAATGAAAAATAAATGACTCCCACACCATGGGAGTTTTCACATATGATGTTGGGGGGCATCAATATTTTTTTGTGTGTCTGTTGGTGATGGAGAGCAACAAAAAGCCACCTAATGGGCCACTCTAAATAGCGTAGGCAGTCGAATTGCTAACATCTGAACTATCAGATATTGTTGGACTTGGCCCTTTTTGCAGGGTCATCCCTGAACTTTTTGCCTTCCTCCTGGTATTTATTCTGACCTGGTGTTGTCTGTTGTCCAGTGTTAAAGTGCATATGCTCTCTATGGTAAATGTGGTAAGATTGGTCTACACCTGTTTGGCGTATTTAATTTACCTATCAGTCCCTTGTAAAGTGGTATCTCATATACAAAGGGACAGTAAATTAAATGCTGCTGGTGGGCTTGCAGCGCTGCTTACGCCACCTACCAAAGTAGCCTTTCAAACTTGTCTCAGGCCTCTGCCATTGCAGGACCGGCGCACGCAGTTTTTTTGCCGCTGTGAGGTGGCACATAAAGCGGTTGCCACGTCTGTGACTCCCCTTTTACTACATATCAATCACACCTAAGGTGTGCCCTAGCTAGCTCTATGGGTAGGGTGCGCTGTAGGTAAAAGGTAGGAGATGTGCCTCAACTGTGTGGCATGTCCTGGTAGTGACAAACAGCCATTTTGATTTATCACTACTGTGATGCTGCCCTCTCAGAGGAATGCATTGGGGATTCCCTGATCTGTTTTTCAGTGGTAAGTCCTGACATGAGAGGAGTAGTGTGATCAAGTTTGGTATGTTTGGAATAGTGGTAATAAATGCTGCGTAATGATGTTCACAGATTTATTATCACTATTTTAGAAATGCCACTTTTAGAACTGGGCATTTTTGTGTGCTATGTGTCTTTGTGCCTGTGTGTTGTGTATTGCATGTCTGGCTCTGGAGTGACAGGGACTGGGGAGGTGCAGTGGCTCCAGCGGGCTTGGGTGAGTCAGCACTAGGCTGAATAGGCCTGATCTGTATTTGGAGTAGTGGGAGGAGTAGTACCTGGACCTGAATAGGACTGTGCCTTCCTTACATAATGCTGGCTCCGCCCCCCTGTGGTTTGTCTGGGGCCAGAACCTACACTGACAAAGGAAGATGTTGTGCACTGTAAAGAAATGTGCAAGTGCCCCCCATAGCTGGTTTGGACTCGGGCATAGAGCCCTGTACCAGGGCAGAAAAAAGACTAGCAGTGGTATAAATATTGGTGCTGTGACCCCAGGTAAAGTGTGGAACTTTGTGTTGACTTGGAACGTGTGACCAGCAGGCTGCTGGACTGCCAGGAACCTCCACCTGGGGCTCCCTAACTCGTGGGAGTGAAGCTGCTGCCTTGCTGAAGAGCTCGGGTGTGCTGGCCTACCGGGAGACACTTTCCTGGGGCCCCCCCTGTCTTGGAAAACCGTAGTAGCGCAAGGTGAGCACTTTTACGGCTGGTGGAAAGCGCTATTGGAGCGCTACCTCTTCTCCCTTGGTGCTGCTGGGAGGATGGGCATGAAGAGAGCTCATGCAGATTGACAGAGCTACCTGTCTGCGTGGTCTTGTGGGGTGTCCTACTCCCAGCACTAATTGTCTGGAAAGAATACGTCTGCCCCACTCACCACCTGTGACCCGAGTCCAGAGCTGAGATCACTGTCTCCAGCCGCGCCGCAAACAGGGAGCCAGGCGGAAGCTGCCTAGTTGTGGGTGGGGCTCTCGTTCGAACAAGAAGAGCCCCGTGTAAGTCAGGCAGAGGTGCATCCTGTTCGTGGGCGGGGCTCCCGTGACTAAGAGGAGAGCCCCGCGTGTTGCCTGACTCTCGGCTGGTGGTGAAGTTGGACCAGAGCCTCCCAGGCTCAATTTTGCAGCCTCCTGCCTCCCCCCGCCTGTTAGAGGGAGAGGTAGGTCTCGAAGGGCGGTCAGTCTAACAGACAAGCCAAACCAAAAATTAAGGTACCTTGAGTGGGGATTTAGATATCCCGGATGTCGGCTGCCACTTATCTTGCTCAGCCCCAAGGAGTGGTAAGTGGGGCTGAGCCTCCTTTTGCTTCCACCCAGGCCACAGTGGTGACGGGCCCCACAAGTCTAGCGTTGTGCAGCTGCGCCTCATTGCAGTGGGCAGCTGCCCCCTTACCGGGTGGTGTGAGCCTTATTTCTGCTGCATTGGCAGCCAAGGGGCCAGTTTGGGGGCCTAGCGTTGAAAGGGGCCCGAGTGCATTGTCTCCTCACCCAAGGAGGGGGAGCGGAGATCCCTATACTTCACATTGAGTGGAGAAATACTGCCAATCTAAGGTCAGAAGTACTTTTTCAGGACCTACTGAGGATTGTGCAGTGATGGGACATTGTCACTCGGGTGTATTTACATAATGTGCTATGTTGAGTGCCCCTGTGTGCAGTGATAATGATGTACTGCACTACTGCTGATTATGTTTTATTTAATGTGTACACTGGGTAATGCTATGGTGTTCATACCTAATGTGTCTATACTAAGTGTATCCTTACCAGTAGTTACTGGTTGCTTTTGTACAATTGTTAGTTCTGATGGTTACGACAGTGGCCCGATTGGCCCTGTGATGTATATAATCCCTGTAAAATCATACTAAGTGCCAGGTGGCACAGTGTATATATGTGATTATGTTCTAATGTGTTTTATGAGTAAAACAAAGGCTATTTTTGACATAACCTTGTGTGGAGTTTCTTTTGTGGTGTGCCTAGTGTGTCGCTGCTGTGTGTGTGTGTGTGTTGCGCAAACGTTTTAAACTTTGCCTCTGGGATAAGCCTGACTGATCTGCCACGTTACTAAGGGGGTGATCAGGGGTTATCTTCAGTGTGTAACTCCCTTGCCCTGACTAGAGTGGTGGTTTCTGCCTGACTTAGGCGCATGCCCTAGCCAACCCGAAATCCCAATTCTCACAGATATGCTCTGACATCAGGTACACATGCTCTGCATAAAACTTAGACTGGGAGACACTTTTTTAGAGGTGTATCACGAGTGGTGAATGAGAAACTTTGACTTAGAATATAGATACCATGGCGCTTTCCTTACTCCTTTTCCATTCCGTTCTTTTTCAGTTTTCTGTAGGTTCACTATTGGTTTATACACATCACGATCTTCCTATTATAATGATTTTCTCTGTATTGGTGTACAATATTTGGGTGATTGCTACACTTTGTGTTTGCCCATTTGACGACCTATTAGTAATAGCTTTAGTCTCTTCTTTGTCACAATGACCCGGATTGGGGACTTGATTTAACTATCATGGCATGTAAGCTTGGAGGTAGCACTATGTGCACCCTTTACTTTCTTTTATGTAAAAAAGTTAGAATATACTGATGTATGTATTTATTGAACTTACAGCCTTGAAAATGTCATCTAAGTCAAAACATGAGTTGGCTTCTTCTTATTTACAAACAATGCAACCAGTACCGGACCTTTGAATCCTTCATCAATAAAACTGGACCTCTTTCATCAGCAGACCATCAAAAGACTCTTTTTTGTAGTGATCTGGGTTTTTGACTGTTATATAATGAAGGCATGTGACCATAACAAATTGGGAAGCTGTTTCGTAAAACAAATTATAATGTCCTCGACCTGAGTTGTAGCTTATGTTGCGTTGCAGGTAGATGAATATTATTTTTCAGAGACAGTGAAATGGATTTTGTACATTGATAAGGATTTAAATTTAAAAATACAATCAAAATTAACTATTATCAGATGTAGACTTGTCACAAACAGGGAGGAACCACCAAGCTGAACAGAGTTCTTCCTGTGCAGAGCCAGTTCCAAAAATTGAGTCGCTTGCTCCATCAGCTATATCTTGTACTTTGTAAATAGGTGAATGAATAAAGACGCTGTTGCTGAACTCTACTTATAATCAAATACCTCTGGGCCAGGACAGTAGAGACGTCAGTCTGTGAAATGGAGGTACAAACAAGCATGGCAGGCCTCCGCCTTGGCGTCTGAAGAAGGACTAGCAGATCGACTTTTGCATGCATGCCTTTACAGCCAAAGGACAACAGTGACGTGCGCCTGTTGTGACGTCAATTATTCAGAGTGCTAGACCTATGCCAAAGCTCACAAACGGAGAAACAATGTAACACACTATAAGCAGGGCTTTAAGTGGGCCGGGTCTCACCGGTGCTGAGCACCGGCAGTTTTTTAAAGGGTGCCTCGAAACGGGTTTCTATCGGGCTCTGTTTTGTGCCCTGGCACTTTTTTCCGGACTGCCTGTGCCAGGGCACAAAACCTAGCCGATAGAGACCCGTTTCGAGAACGCAGGCACACCGATGTGCCCATGCTCACACTGCTTACTTCTCACTAGTGAAGAAGTTACGTCATGACGTCATGCCAGGTGAGCCTTGTAGGGGAAGGGAAATCCTATAAAGAGTTATTTTCTCTCTGGATTTCCCTTCTCTTTTTGAAACTCAGGAACAGCAACATTGTCATGATGTCACCAGGGCTTTAAGTGGAATATTTTTCAATATTATAAACAAGCCATAGTTGCTGCTTATTTATCTTATGCAACTAACAATCATTGACAAAGCCAATAGTCCTGACTTGTTGTAGGTATGATGTTACTTGTATCATATACCTAGATGTAGTGACAGAAACAGCAAAATACTAGTCGGGTGGCACACTATGCTAACCATAGATTTGTAGTTTCATGTTTTTAAGCCACGCCCTAAATTACATTGGCCACGCCCCTTTGAGAGACCCCCCCCCCCCCCAGCTTTTTCATCCCACTTACAGCCCTGACTATAGGCCGCCATAGTTCGGACTGGTCAACGCAGCAGGTTAAGTCTGTCAAAAGAAACATGCTAGGCCTTTGATTTAAACAAAATTGTTATTTGTCAGTCCCTCTTCTCTGTCTCTTGGGTGGCTTCAGCACCGCTCTAATTTGTTGCTCCGCTTTCATGCAGGGGTTTTGTGAATCAGTCAAACAAACCCTGGGGTCGGGGAGATCCCAGTCGAACAGAAGTGCTGGGAATAAATCCATGTCATATTTCAAACTAAATTTCCTCTAGCAGAAACTCAAAGTAGGTCAGAGGCAGCTAGCTGGTCGGAATCAGCGGGGTCCCTGCTGGCCTGTCTGTCCCCAGTCACACTAATGCAGTTTTATTCCAGTTTCTGAGCAGTGTTGGCACCGGAATACAGCAGGAAAGATAAGGCCTTAAGTGGCGGCGGGGAATACATTAATGTGCTCTCTGCTCTCTTTTGACTGGTATATTCTCGTGGTGGGAGCAGCGCAGACATATCAGGCCGAGCCAGGCACGAAGAAAGTAAACAACATTGTCTACTTACTATTCTCTGCTGAACACTTTCATTTCGAATCATAACCGTTTATGTGTGTCTTTTTTTTTGCCTGAATGCCAGACGACCACTTCGAAAAATCTTTACTTGGTAAACTATCAGGCGTCTTGAAAGGAGCCATGATCTCTCAGATAATGCCGAACTGCACCCTCTATACCTGCTATTTGAAATATCGATGCTCGTTTTTGAAAACATGCCCCTTTGTTATATCGTCGACAAATTGTTCATCTTTTTCAAAGTCTAGGACCCAGTTTCAAATACGCGCGACGGCACGGAAAACCGCTACAGACAATGGCAACTATTACAGTTGTCTGCCCTCAAAAATCCTGCCAATCAATACAGAAAGCAACATAAAATAATGCACATGCAGACTCGACTGCTACTGCAACGCTGTTGGCAAAAAAGGTGCTTGTCTGTTTTGATGGTGAGGTCAACGAACCGAAGAAACCACTTGTATAACTTTGTTTGAAAAAAAGAAAATGCCACAATGGAAAGACAAAACAACTGTAAAAGACCCCTGCAGACATGTGCATGCATGCACGTATTTTGAATTAGAATTTCGATAGCGTGTGGATACCCTGGACATCCTCCCAGGTGATTAGTGCGCTATTCAAAATTAACATAACATAACATTGCATTAACCTAGACAAAAGGTAATGGAGCGCTCTACAGGGTCCAAGACAAGCATGAGGTAAACAAGCGTTTGGCGACGTAGCTGGTCAGTGAAAGGTTAATGCGTTGTGATCTGACATGCGTGTTCTACTCATTCCTAAATTGAATTATCATTGGGGTTGATCCTGATGGATACAGGGATGTTGTTCCCTATCTGGACTGATGCAAGTGAACAAATGTCAAGAACCAATGGAGTTCCCTCAGAATGATGGTGATCATATTTTTTCAGGCCCTGAGTGAGAGGCACTGCACATGTAGAATGCCCTTAAGGGATACAATATGAAGTCTCTGAGGCCATGGAGCAGGGTGTTACCACCATCCGGATGCAAGAATATGAGGGTTTGAACAGCAGGTCTGAAGTCACTTTCTAGAAAAGAGTTTGTTGGAAATTTAATAATCTGACACAAAAAAGGCAAAAATCCAAACAGAGATATGCAATTTTGAATATTTAAGTGAAAATAGTGTCTAAAAGCACAAAGCGCCAACTGTGGTTATCTGGTCACGTCAGACCGAGACAAAGTCATATGTTCAGGCCAACCGCGATGGAGCACGGGCTGGATACAGGGACCAAGTTAGGCCAGCTGAAGAAAAAAATTACCTCAAATCCATGTTTGCAGAGCATTGTGATATCCTGCATCGGCAATGCGTTGTGCAGTAGCGGTATTGAGGAGCTGTGGTGTGAAGTCCTGCGTCATCGTCGAGTAGGCTGTCTACGAGGGGCTTGCAATGAGAAGTCCCACATAGAAGATGCTTCTTGCATTAGCTGTACCGAAGAAGCTACGAAATGCATTGTGGAGTCCTGCGTCGTTGTCAAGGATGCCGGCAAGGAGGGGCTTGAGATGCAAAGGCTTTTGCTGAGGATGCATGGCACAGTGACGATTTTGAGGAGACTGTGGACTGTGATGTGAATTCCGGTGTCAAGAATGCATCGTGCTGCAGTGGTTCTGAAACAGCTGCGAGGAGATGGGTATTACTGCTTCCTTTCTGCCCACGGAACAACAGTTGGGCTGGCAGAGCGCCTTCAGGCCCAGATCCAGGGGTCCGGCACTGGGGTGGCACCACTTGGGGGTAGGACTCACAGCAGACAGAGTCCAGGTGCTGGGTTCAAGGTGCTTGGAGCCTTTTCTGTCCCTGAGGCAAGCCAACTAGCCCTTGAAGTCACTCTGGTGGTCCTGGGTTCAAGATGCAGATCCAGTCCTTACACTCAAAAAGCAGGGCAGCAGAGTAGCAGTCCTTCTTGCGGAGCAGCACTGCAGTCCTTCTGAGTCTTCCACAGGTTCAGAGCTGTAATGCATAGTTAGGTCTGAGGGTTCCTTATTTATAACTGGTGCCCACTTTGAAAAAGGGGAAGGGTCTGGAGGTTTCCACCCCCAGAGGTGTTTGGAATTTCCAGCCTCCCAGCTGTGGCCCTAGCTTGTCAAACCCTTTGGGAGTGTTCTCAGGCAGAGCTTTTGTAATGTGTAAATGTAGTAGGTGACACCCCCCCCCCCCCCAGCAAGTCAGAGATGTCCCATCCTGCTAACATCTGTGCTTCTTTCTCTCACTCTCTAGAAGCAATACACACAACCAACTGCCAGCTACACAGTCATGTGATGTGACCCAGGAAAAAGGATGCAGGCAGCAACTGATTTGATCAAGAAAATATCAACTTATCTAAAAGCAGCATTTTTAAGAATCGTGACTTAAAATGCGACTTTACCAATAAAGAGGATTTTAAATAGCAATTCATTGGACATCAAACATGATGTTCCTACCTGCTCTCAATCAAATGTTAGCACTTAATAAATGTAATAAGGTTACCCAATTTTATCCTATTGGAGAGGTAGGCCTCACAGTAGTGAAAACATTATTTGGGGGCTTTTCACTACCAGGACATGTAAAAGTTAAAAGTTCATATCCAACTTTATAAATGCCCTGTGAGGTGTTTATGGCCTACCCCAGGGGTGGCATGTATTTAAAAAGAAAGGTTTAGGCCTAGTAAAAGGTTTATTTTTCCAGGTCAAAATGGTAGTTTAAACTGCACAAACATGCTACAATGGCAGGCCTGAGACATGATTAACCGGCTACTTAGATGGGTGGCACAATCAGTGCTGCAGGCCCCCTAGTAGCATTTAATATACAGGGCCTGGTACATGTAGTGCCATTGTACTAGGGACTTTAAAGTAAATTAAATGTGCCAGTTGGGTGTAAGCCAATTTTACCATGTTTAAAGGCAAAAGCACATGCAGTTTAGCACTGGTTAGTAGTGGTAAAGTGCACAGAGTGTTATGATCAACAAAAATTAGATCAGCAAAAATGGACAAGTAAGGTAAACAGTTTGTTGGAAGACCACCTAAGGCTGACAAGTTTAACTCAGTTGCACGTTTTTAGAAGTTAAAATTGGTACCCGGAAACCTTTGTATTTTTTGTTGATGAGTTCCTTGAGGGCGAGGCTGGGGTCAGGGTAAATCCAAGTGGCTTGGTATTCAGTGAATATTGGCCCTCAAATCTGTTGAGGTTCAAGTCATTGAGCCAGGTTTGTGCTGTTTCTTGTTTTTGGCAAATAACAGGAAATATGTCTTGGCTGGTTTGAGCTTTATGTAGGTGCTAGAGATTCAGGTCTGGATGCTGTGCGGGCAGTGTTTGAGGCATTGGGTATCTGAAGCAGTGGACACTTTCAAGTAGAGGTGTGTGTATCATCAGCATATTGGTGAATCTTGAAGCTGTTATCTGTGAGTATAGCACCAAAAGGCTGCAGGTGCAAGTAGGAAATAACAGGGACAGTAGGGATCCCTGGGGAACTATACATGTGATAGGGATCTTTTGGAATCTAGAGGTGAGAATGTGAACAAACTGGTGTCAATTGGAAAAGAAGGAGAAGAACCAGTGAAAGACATTGCTGGTGCATCCCATTCAAGACTCTAGGATGCGTATGAGCGTGGAATGTTCAACCGCATCAAAGGTAGCTGAGAGGGCTAAAGATTTTAGGAGGCAGGGACCATCTTCATCAGTGGTCAGGAGGGCTTTGTCTACGATCTGTAGGGTAGCGGTCTCCGTGCTACAGCATGATTTGAACCCAGACTGGTAGTCATGCTGGAGCGGTTAGCATTAATGTGATATTGTTGTTGAACATAGACTGCTCTTTTAATGACCTTGCCAATGAATTGTAGGTTAGTGATAGGCTTGTAGTCGATTAGGTAATCAGGGTGTGGTGTAGGTTTCTTTAGGAGTGGGAGGATCAGACCAGTATTGGGAACTTCTGGAAGATGCTGAGTGACAGAGGGAATTTCAATGGTGAGTATGGGTGAGAGAGCGTCCTCACTGTGCTTTGCTGAAGGAGAAGGGTAAGACATCATCATTAGAGGAAGTGGCTTTGAGGGAGTTGCGTATGCTGGTGAGATCTGAGGGAGATGGGCCTTTGAAGGCTGGTCATTGCAGGAGTCTATCGGAATAGATGTGCTATTAGATCTTCTGTTTTGTTTCACAGAAGTTGATGGCATTGCACTTTTCTGTGAAGTGAAGAATAGGTTAACTGTGGGGGGTTGATGCAGCGCTTGATTGTCTTGAAATGGATTCTGCTTCTGTTGGTGGCTTAATTGATGGTGTTAGTATACTACCTAGCTGTAGGTGATGTGATGAGCTGTAAGTGTGTTGGGCGGTGGACGTGTCCATCATGTTAAAGCTGGCGTTCCGCTAAAACAGAAAAGCAAAAATCATTTGTGGCTTAGCTTTTAGACTTAGTACCTACTTGCCACTTCACATTTTTGTATATAATTCAGGCGATTACTGGTGTTGTTTTTATGGGTTGACTTCTCCCCTTTATTGTACATCTCAAATAGAACTGTATTTATTTCCCTTCACCTCTAGTTTTCTCTTTCATAATCGACTCTCCTTTCCCAAGCATCTTTCACCATCCAATGTCCCCTGATCAATTCTCAACTGTATCTTTCACTTATCCACAACTTCTGACCCATGCACATTTCCCCATGTGTCCAAGGTCATCTTCAGCCTGTCTGAGATTTTTAGTAAACAACACTTTGGATTTAGGGACTTATGCTTTCGTTTTTCCCAGTTTCAGCATGGCATACAAGCTCAAGTATGCAGATTACTGTTGGGAAAAATTAACAATTGGAGATTCTCTTGATGACAAGGAGGTTCGAATAAGTGCACAGAGTACGCCATGCTTCTACGACAAAACGGCATTCTCTAGTCATCTTTATTATGATAGCAAGCCATTGACAGAGTGTATTAAGTTTTGCCAACTGCCTGTTTGATTTTTATTTATGTGTATTTCATATGTGCTTAAACTGTATGTTTCTCATTCTTCAATTTCTATGATAATCTCTGTGTCCCTTTCAAAACACGTTTGCTGATTGTGCCCTCATTGACCGCCCCATCCTTAGATTCCAGATGATGGAACATTCCAGCTCCCCATTTCAGTTGCCCAAGGGAGGGCTACAGAGGCCAATTTCTGCAGTGAACACCATACATAGCTCTCTGCCAATATACTGCATCCGTGCACTGTGATTTAAACACAGCTATTGCAATGCACCTTACATCTGAAGTCCCTGTTACACTACCTGCTAAGCTAGTACTGAGAAATCCAAACGGATCTCCAGATGCTATCTGCACATTGCGTACTACACATTTCTCCAGAGGTACATCTGCTTTCACCTTCAGCACTCCTGACACGTGCAGCTCCTCCCAGGCACGTCCACGCTAACACGCAGTTCCTTCCGGACTCCTGCCACGTGCAGCTCCTCCCAGGCACGTCCACGCTAACACGCAGTTCCTTCCGGACTCCTGCCAGGTGCAGCTCCTCCCAGGCACGTCCACGCTAACACGCAGTTCCTTCCGGACTCCTGCCACGTGCAGCTCCTCCCAGGCACGTCCACGCTAACACGCAGTTCCTTCCGGACTCCTGCCACGTGCAGCTCCTCCCAGGCACGTCCACGCTAACACGCAGTTCCCTCTGCCTTTTCAATATTATCAACCAACCACAACCGGCTTAGCCAATGCGCAGCTATCACATTCTTTCTCCTGGTAACGTATGTTCAAATCTTGGTACTCAGTCGGTGCCAAGCACCCATATCCACACATCACCCTCTTGTATAGCTAATGAATACACACACCTCTCTTCAATTCACCTAAATCCTGAAACGCATCACCCCAGTCATCTCGAGTGTACACAGGCTTCTCGAATTCACCTCATACTTGACACACAACCCCCTCTGCTCTGCCAGCACTTGTGACCCGCACACAGATCCACCCATGCCCTTCAGTGTTGGCTTCTATCAAGCCCCTCACAACTGTAGTACAGAGATGCACTTAGAGGTTGGTTGATAAAGCACTAATTTTCCAGTACTCTGATTTGCACACTACTCCTCTACTGATGTGCCATTCACTGAGCCTGCAGCACACCATGCTATTGCAGTTCTGTGGCCCACAGTTCTTTTAAAGCACTTCAGTGAATCTGAGCCATGCTCTGTAGCACCCCATCATTTAAAAACAATGTATTGGGTCCACATGCAGCTCGCCTCACTCCAGACCACAGCACCCCTTGCCGCCTCTGCACTTGGCCCACACCCAGCATAGACAGTGCTCATCAACACTAGCCTGTTATGACACCCCACTGTTCTGTTACTTATATTCACATACAGGGGCAAACCATTCATACCACAAATACAGTGTACCTGGGGCTGCATCCCCTGTAATTATGACTGTGAGGCCCACGCAGCTCCACAACCACTGTTGGAGATACAAAGCTCCGCCCTCAGCCAGTGCTGTCACCTACAGCACAGAGCTTTGCTAATGCACCTCTCCGATAATATAACGTTTGCTCTTGCATATGTTACACTTCAGGTGTATTTCCATCTAGACATAGACAGTTAATATGTTTCTGAGAAGGGACTCGGGCACAGTGTAGTGCAGCTCACTGTACAGTGTGAGGCGGCACATGAGGTCTTCGTATGTCAACAGAAGAGGTGGGACACGCAACAGACTGCACTATATGTATTACTCTGTGTACCACTTGCCTGAGTGAAGACGCATGACGGTGCAGTATTTTTTTTTAGTATTGTAATGCACAAGGTGAAGGTCTGCTCCCCTTGGGGTGGGGACTCTGAACTGTCTGAATGGGGTTTTACAAAGCATGTCCCTTCCTTAATTCTCTCTCCCTCGATCCAAGCAAAGGCTGTCATCAGAGGCTCATGGCCAGCCCTAATCCGTTGTAATGAACCATGTATACTTTGCTCAGCTTGTGTGAGTGTTCGCTGGAGCCCACTCAGGACCGGACCCAGTGATTTTTTCCCTGGCTTTAATGCTGCATTAGTAGTATTCATACCAAATCTAGCGCACATCTGGCTCTGTGACAGCTCCTGGCGAGGAATGCACACTATGCGAACTTAGCAGTTAAACCGGTTCTGTTCTCATAGTAGCTATGATGGGATGAAGCATGTGCGGGAATCAACGGTGTGCATTTCACATCTTTCAGAATTAAAAAAAATTATAATTGGCAAAGCCAGGAGCTTGCGCCTTTAAAAAGTGAGTGGCGGCCTATTGGCTTCACTAATGCTTATTTGCATTGCTTCTGTGCATTATCTTTTATTTATTTACATTTTTTAATTTGCCTTCTACCGTAAAGAAAAAAAGCCAAAGTGACTATCTCCTGACACATTAGGTAAATGCACTGTATATTTTCACTGATGGAGAGTGTCATGGTAGAATAAAGATTAGAAAGCTGATGCCTAATTCTTCTGAGTCACATTTTTGTACAGAATGTAGCCCTTGGGAAAGCGTAGAAGTCTTACATTTGATTTTCTAACAAGTCAATTTCCATTTGTTAAATGTCACATACATGTTTGTATTCAGCCATCCCTCTCTGTCTGCATTGTGGAGTGCACCATATGCGCCTGAAATCTTGGGGTCTTTGTTTACATGCACTCCAAAAAAAGCCAAACCTATTGGGTTCGTCAACACTTGTTCATTTTTTCCACTTTCCTTATAAAAAGGCTTTCCACCTGCAGAAAATCTATTATCAGCGTTACCTGTTCTCTTCTATCACGTTCACGGCATTTAACTTATGCTTCCTATTTCTTCATTAGAATTCGCTGTGGGCAAAAGCAGCCTTTTCCAAAGTCTGTAATATATGGCAACTCCGCACCGCAATGACTGACGAGAAATGAGGCCCTGCAACTATCTGTTGAGTCTTCAGGACAGTCTTTTATGTGGCGCAAACGACAATGCGGATTTCTGTCTTCACATATGTTCAGGCGATTTTGTGATCATTTCTGAGCTCAGGCATGGAAGGCTTTTGTAAACAGAACGTTATTTTCTTTCTCACTTGATTTATCACAGGCTCATCAAGACTGTACTCTGTGTTTGCACTGTTTGCAAATTCATCATCTGTTATTTTCGTTTTCCTTCTGGACCATATGGCTGGAAATTATTTGTAATATATTGTTTGTCTCTTTGCACAGAAAAAAATAGCATTTACATTTTTAAGAAGACAAACGTAACTTTAAAAAATGATACAATGATTAAAATACAATCAATATTGTAGCGCATATTTTTTCCACAGCAGGTCTTATGTAAATGATCGTCCCATTTTTCTGACTTTTTGATAGAAACAGTCGAAGTCCAAACCCCCACCCACAAATTAATCATTGAGGTTTGTAGATTGGGCTCTAAGCTAATGATTTTTAGCTGTGCAAAATTAAACAGCATAAATGTATAAAACAATTCCATAATTTTATATGTCTTTTACCAAAAACATCCCACTTGGCAGTAGACAAACCCTCTTGATCAGATCAACCAAGAGCATCCTCCTCAGAGACCTCAAATTCCACCTGAAAGACACCACAGACCCTGACTCTACAGCCCTCCTCAAAAGCCTCACCAGCATCCAATGCACACAGCTCGTCCAAGGACCAACCCACACAGCAGGCCACACCCTCAACCCAATTTTCCCCTCCAACAGCAGGATCACCACCACCCACACAACCCTGCTCACATGGTCTGACCACCCCATCAGAGAAACCCAAAGCATCATCAATACACTGGGGCAAAATATCAGAAGAAAACTGGACACATGTCCTACAGGAACAACCACCCAACTACACCGGGAACCTGGATGACGACATCAAGCTCTTCTATAACTGGCTTGCTGACTGCACTTCTCCCATCAGAAACAAGTCCTACAAAAACAACAAGCAACCCCCTGGTACATGAATGACTTCAAGGATTTCAAGCGCCACTGCAAACAACTTGAGAGAAAATGAAGCCTCGACCAAAACAGCACAGCAAGATCCACATACAAAGCAGCTCTCAACGTCTACCACCAACAACTATGAGACACAAACAAAAAGGCCCTAGCTAGCAGATTCAAAGCCAGCTCCAACAACAGCAAAGAACTATTCACCATTGTCAAGGAGTTCTCCAATCCAGCAGCTGCCAACAACGACATCATACCACCCCAAGCACTCTGCAACAAACTCTCAATCATTTTCAAACAAAATATTGCCAAGATCTACAACACATTCAATCCACAGCACACCGATACGAGCACCCCCGACCAGCCAGACACCTCTTTCATTGCCAAACAGCAGCTAAGCAACTGAAAGCCCCTCTCAAATGAAGAAACCACTGCCCTGATAAATACCATCCCTTCCGCAGCCCACTAAGACCCATGCCCTCACTTCATAAACAACCTTGGAAGAAGAATCATCTCCCCTGTGCTCACCACTATCATAAACACCTCCATAACCACCACCACCCTCCCATCTTGCTGAAAAAATGCAGAAGTCAACACCCTATTGAAGAAACCAATAGCAGATCCCAACACCCTCAGCAGCTACAGACCCATCAGCAGAAACTCCATCAACTCCTAGATAGCGCTCAATCGGGCTTTCACTCCAAGCACAGCACAGATACAGCTCTCATTGCAGCCACCAATGTCATTGGAAGCATCCTCGACTGAGGAGAAACGGCCACACTCATCCTCCTCGACCTCTCCACAGCTTTCAATATGGTCTCCTCAGTCACTCATCGGAAAGCTTTAGCACTTGGGTTTCTGCTGACTGGCCCTCAATTGGATGTCCCCCTTCCTCACGGACAGAACTCAATGAGTTAGACTTACCCCTACACCTCAGAACCCAATAAACTCATCTGCAGAGTCTCTCAAGGATCATCGCTCAGCCCAGCACTTCAATGTCTACATGACGGCCCTCGCTGACATCGTCAGAGGCCACGGCATCAACATAGTATCTTACACCTATGACACACAGCTAATGCTCTTCCTTACTGACTCAACCAGCACTGCTAAAGCAAACTTCGCCAACTGCATGAGAAACAGAGCTGCTTGGATGGAAACAACTGCCTCCAGCTCAACACTGACAAAACCGAAGTCCCAATCTTCGACAACAACCACTCCCCCTGGGATACCTCTTGGTTCATGTGTACTGCCAGGTTACCGTGCTACGAGATCTACATGATATATTTTACATCGCACACCAGTTGGATATTGAATGAATACATGTTTTTCCCTTTCTAAATATGTACTCATTGTAAGATGGAGTATATATGGGAACATGGGTGCCATCAATACATCCTATTACATGAGAAAATTGGGCAATGCAGTAACATTTAAATTTGGTTAACTGCAACGTCTGTGCTGTGCTGGGTAAAGTTATATGATTATGTATTTTCTGTACCATTGAATCCAGGAAAGCCTTACAAACCTAGAAAGGGCACTCTGTGATACCCCACCTGCAGCAGACATGACACCTTGGTAACTCACAGAGGCTCAAAGATGCAGTGAGCATAGGGCCTGCACATGGGTGGGTATGGCATTGCTTCTGAGAGTGTTTCTCTCAAACTGAGGCCTAATTTCTACAAATAGGTCTAAAATAACTGGACTACCCAGCCTATATTTTTCATATATTTCCGTCTCTACTTGTTGGAAAAATGTAACCCACGCTATGAATATCTGGTCCTGTCTCCTCCGCCTTTGCTGATTGGCATTGAGAATCCGCATCCTTCGCACAATCACGTACAGAACTGCCATGGTAGAAAACTCTGATGCATTTTGGGCCTTTTCATATATGCTGCACCTGGTTACCAACCGATCAAAGTTGCAGGTAATTTGCACGTGCAAAATCCATATTTTGCGACTAGTTGGTTTTTGCGAATGGTTGATGCATTCAATCTGCGATTCAGCATTTGAGAACCGGTAACAGCGACTCGCAAACTCTGGCCTCTAGAATACTGCTTCGGTAACTTGTCAGTTCCAAAAAATAGTCCAACAAATGCTTTAAACACATTCGAAAATCACCAATTTGAGACTGGTTACCGATTCAGTAACATTTCGTACATCTAGCCCTTAGTTTCAACTTTTGTTTTTCTCATTCTCTGAATACAAAAGTTAAACGGAAAACTAAAGCCTAATTAATCCTCACAGGAGAGAGGATAATTTACAGCTAACAAATTATTATAGATACTCAACAACTTCCTCAAAACTGACTCTTAAATGACTACAGGAAGAAACTAGTCTGAAAGAAAAATTGTTTTACAAATGTAACCCAAGAAATGTACACCTGATGAGCTTAGAACCTGGCCAGCACAACTAGGCCTAGCCTTCCGTCCTTCCAGGCTGACAGACCAACAGCATTGTTTTTAGTAAGTCTGGGCAGTGAACTCCGCTCTGCTCGCAGAGTTTGCGGAGTTTTCCATACTCTGCGTTATGCAGAACTCGCGGAGTTCCCCAAAACTCTTCTTCGCGCAGCGGAGCACTTTTTTTTCCTTGGCCGCGTTCATCAACATTAAGTTGGTGAACGCGAGCGTGGAAAATCAGCCTTCCGGCGGGATTTCTCAACGCAGGCGGTCAGATTTCTTATTGCAAGTGGTTGCATATGCTCGCCGCCGCTTGCATTGAGAAACTGTCCGTTTGCGTTGAGAAAGCTGCCACTCGAGTAAAACTCTACGCGAGCCGTGGAAAAAGAAGCAGTGCCCGCATCTGGCACTGAAAATCATCATGAACAGCATTTATCTAACGCACTCCGCTGCTCGCGGAGCTTCGTGTAGTGCGGCAGAGTTTTTTTGCACTACACAGAACTCCGCGAACTCCGCCCAGGCTTAGTTTTTAGCACACTTCGCGAGTAATGGTGATGCTCTGCTCAGGTGGCTGCCATCAATTTGAGGTGAGATTCGACCAATGTCAGTTCACCTCGACCACGGTTCAAAACTTCAGAGAACCACACATACTCATGGACTAGGGTGGAAAGTGCCTCGTGCATCGGGTATCAGAGCGCTTTACATAGCACCAGTTTTGTTACAGAAGGACATATGACATTTTTTGTTAGGCACAGGGAGATTAAGTGATTTGCCCAGAATCACAGGATGTTTAGTGTCGTTGCCGAGACTCGGACCCGGTTCTCCAGCTTCGACATCGACCGCTCTAGCCGTAAGGCTACATCCTCTCCCCATCTTGTGCTCTAGTTATTGGATACTCATAAGCTATGTTCCCTCCAGGGTGCGCGTCTGCGTGTGCACCCACCCTTCTATCCTGAAGCACCCAGAGTCTTTCATGGAGCGTGCACGTTGCATCAGAAACCAGCTTGGTGGGCTTCACTGCAAATAGGACAAGGAAACCCAGCAGAGGAGGAAGTCAGACGCGTAATTAGCCTAAAGGAGAGAGATTGAAAAGGCGGCTCTTCCTAATGCCGCTTCATTCACAGATAGCCTGAGGGTACTTTAATGATGTTTGTCTTCCAATTGCCCATCGACCCCCCCAAGTAACCCAGAGGTTTTCTCACAGCCTTGCCCTAAACTAGCACAAGCTTAAGTGGACAAAGCACAGAGAGTGAAAACAGGCAGGCATTTGGTATAGCGAGATGCTGAGAAAGGCCAGTCTCGAAGTGCCGCTCTAAGTAAAATAGCCAACCTGACAATGTATTTTCTCCTGCTGTCCAAAGCCTACTGGTTTCAGAATGTCATATTATATCATTGCACTGAGACACATTTATTAAAAGTAATAGTTTTAAAATATGAACATTTACACAGGACCCGGCAGAATGCAAGGGGCAAGTCAGTGTCACTTGTACCCAGTATGTGGCCTACAATCTTATACTTCGAACAACATAGTATTGGGAGACTCAACAAATTAACAGGGATGGCAGAGTCCATCCAAGAGTAGGCTCATGCAACAGATATTATGTTAAAATAGGATAAGTTGTCTTTAAACTTCAATAAAGTGTATTTCTTTAACACATGGAAGCTTTCCAACTTAGTGCTTGAGATTGTTTTTACAGTATTTATTAAACATCCGAGTTTTTAAACATGTACTGGGAAACATTCCTGCCCCCGGCCTGATGACAGTGCTGTTAGTACATTAGGCTGACCCTGACCCTCCTCCATGATTTTGCAGCCTGGGATGGCAAATTTTGATGCAAAAAAGCAAAATGAAATTTGCAAACCCAAACCACAAAATGTGCGGTATTTTTGCGGCAGGCAGAACATGTGCTTGTCACAAAACTACCACTCGGTCACTACTGGAGACTCTGACCAGTCTCTTTCTGTGACCGGGCAGAGATTTCTATCAGCACTGCACCACAGAACAGGGCGGTGTTTGATGCTAGAGAGTGCATTTCTACATTTGAAAACTGCTCTCTCAATTCCTAAGGGACACCCTGTAGTAGGTGGCAAATAGAGTGGCAAGTACATTAGAGACTTGGGAATGGGTGGGTAATGGGGGTGAAGAGACATGCCATGAGATGTCCTGGGTTTTAGGGGGAGGGGTGTTTATCATGGGAAAGAGGAGACACAGGAGGGAGTGGCTCCTCTTTTCTGTGGTAAACTGAGAGTATGTGGTGGTACGGCCAAAGCTACAGACTTTGGACCCGTGGAACCAGGGCTGAGTCCCAGCGTAGGCTCAACATGTGATTCTGAGCAAATCACTTAATCTCGCCGTACCCGAAAGAAACATGGGTTTAGTGTAACTGGGGCTGATGAAACATAAGGCAGGGGGATGGCAGGGGCTGATAGCACAGGAGGAGGGCTTGTGTATTTTAAAGGCAAGCGACAGAGGAACTTAACACCTCTGCCACATGTTAACCTGTTGCTCAGCCTCCTTTTCTTGACTCCAAGCAGAGCCAATAGCAGGGGAAGCAGCCTCAATTTATTTACAATGCCAATTTTTGTGGGCACTTTTGTGAAAATCATGGGAATTTTATAAAAGTGCTGATTTAGCATTTTGTTTGCTAATTGTGATATCCTGGGTGGGGTCTGACTAGGAGGCGAGAAGTTGACGTGTACCTTGAACATGGATTAGATTCTTATTATTATAAAATAGAGCAACATTTTAGGTTATTAAATCAAACACATAGAGGTTTTTGACTCTCCTATCTAATAATGATCAAAAAGGAGGTTTGGTGAAGTAAAATATTTAGCTTTGAAAACACAATTTGGTCAAGCGGGGATGCTGGGATTGATTCCAGATTTCCCAGTATCACACAGCAATTAGACCAGTAGATTGGTATCTCTGACATCAAAGGTTAATGCTTTGTTCGTAATTCTTGGAGGAGGAGATTTGAGAGTAGGTGACAACCAGAGTTCACATTTTATTTTTGGCAGGTTCACACAGCTGACAGAGCAAACCTTACCCAAGGACGTAAGAGCTCTTCACAACAGAAGCCACCTGCTAAAAACGTTTTATTTTCAGCAAGTGAGGTTTGAACCCTGTTTCCCATGTGACATGGTCGGCATAATAGATACGAGTCCACATTGTCTTCTGTGAAAGTTCGGCTCATTTTAGGCTTGAGGGTCCAAGAGGACCTTGAGCTGGACCAGAACTAGGCACTTGGATCAAGCTTTCAGTGGCTCGCCCACCTCTAGAGCAAACGTATTGTCTATTAAATCAAACACAGCAGGATTTTGTCCAGTGCACATCCTGGACTCACATACTTGAACGTGCTGTTTTATGTAATAATGAAGAAAAAATATGCTCAATGATATAAATATCTGCATAGAATCAGACAATTTGCTGTGAAATAGGGGAGCTGGGATTGAGCCCAGGCTTTCTAAATTCACATTGTGCAGTTCAGCCACAAGATGTGTAGTGTAGTTCCTATTTTCCTTATAGGCTCTGGGCATTGGAATAATATACAATATAGTTTTTGCATAGGACTACGGTCAGTATGCTCCTATCGAGTACATTAAACTTAATTACTTGTGTGTGCCAGCTAACTCAGAGGTCACTAGAAACTTCTCGAATGAACAAGAAGGGATTAGTTTCTGACAACCGCATAAACATGACAACTTGGTTTCTCTTAGAATCGGAACGCGTCTCAGAATCGTGGAAACAATAGATAACAGTTTCACTCAGTCAATCGTGCATGCTTAGTTTCTCCAGAGTTACACAGAAATAGATAGACGGGTGTTTCAATAAAAGTGTTTATTGAACGTCTTGTTTCTTGTGTAAGAGATATGAGCTATTACAATCATTAGACAGTGAGCAAGATATAATACGCACAGCGTAAGCAGTAAGAAGAAATAATACTGCAATAGCATTGTCTTTTTAGCTATGACATATATTCATATATACATACATAAATAACACAGGCTAAAATGTGAAAACTCGTCTGATGCTTCTAAATAGTTCTACCCCAGTGTACCTAACCTAAGTGTAGTACGAGGCAAGAAGTAGGTGCTGTTTTCTATAGCATGGTATATACTAAGTTTAGTATGCCAAGAGTCCCTCTATGTTCTAGTCAGCTCCATACCTTAGACTGAGAGAGGTGGGAATCTCTTTCCATGTCTCAAACTCTAATACCCCGCGAAGGGATTCAGAACACTGGAAGCTGGATTCTCTGCGAGCAGGGATGACAGCGTCTGGTCAGTGCGTCAGGCCGGGATATGGTCTCTTCCGAACTTGCCGTGGCGAACCGTGCATTCAAGTCGTGCTGCATCGTGCCGTGATTTGCTATGGTAAGGGAGGGTATATTTATACCTGAAAGGTGCTTAGGAATGCTAGCATTGACGTAAAGTCGGGCAGAGGAAGACGTCATGGATGAACCCCTAAGGAATAGTAGATGAGTTCTTGGAGAAATCAATAATCCTAGCTAGGGAAAGTCCCGTTCGGCTTAAGGGTCTGGTTTCTAAGAACTCGTAGTGACGTGGGATGGATGGATGTAGGGGACCATGCCTGTATTTGGTTAGCATGGCTAATGCCTAAATAAGGACTGGGATTCTATGCCTAAATAAGGGCAATGCGAATTGTGCCTATATAAGGACACGATTCAGGGAAACCTATATACGGGTATCTAAATCGAAGCACAACACCCACTCCATTGACAAATGATCGATATTACTATATGCTAAACATGCTAAATACATAAAATTGAGTACCACATGTTCACTAAAAACATTTTTTTTAAAGCATATTAAAAGAAGTCTTTGTTAAAAAGAACTCTGCTAGACATGAAATGCAAATGTGCTGTACATATTAAAGCAATGTTTCATTCTAAGCATATATTTACAGTGATGTTAAGTGAATGAACCGAAATGTATACACATGTGCAATGAAATGGTCTAGTTTTACAGAAAGGAAAAAGGTTCAGAGCCATTTCATGTCACGATTACATAAGTGCGAAGCAAGGTGACAATGTGTCCCTGGAAGTGTTTCAAAGAAGTCTGTTCTCTATGAATAATTCTACTGTAAGCAGAGGTTTTAGCCATAAAAGAAAAAGTAAATATTCACAAAAGTGCGATCTTTTAGGAAAGTTCCAAAATTTTTCTTTTTGGTTTGTAAAAATGAAGGCCGAATTCATAGATTACATGGTACACTGTGAGCCAAATCAAAAGTTATTTGAAGATGCTGGGGAAAACATGAAATCCTCTAATCCTGTAGACAAAAAGTAGTCTATTGTTGTCGGTGATAGGTTGATTACCTCGTTTAGAAGACTAACTGCACATAGATGTGATGCATCGTCAGTAGCAGTGTTCGTTGATACCTGTGTGCCTGTTGATCCATCTCGTACCTCAGCAGTAGCAAGTTGTGTCTGTGAGATCTCAATGAATGCCGTCATCAGGATAGGTAGTCTCTGGGGACAACACAGAGCATTGGCCATTATCGGGTCGAGCAGAGCATCGATATCCGTTGGCACGACTGATGGGAGTGTTAGACAGATGTCTAGCACACATTCTTCACCGCAAAGCAGGCAGCGTGGAACAGGTAAGATGCAATCTTGCCAGATTGGTCAGAACGACAGAAACCATGTGGTATTTAGTTCTCGTAGTCAAGGTAAACCCAATAGTTGCACTATGCACTCACAACACTTCCTTTCCATGAGAGCATTCTCCAAGGTGCTGGGAGTGGTGCTGGTGGATTGGCTTGCAATAGCAAAGCAGTAGGAATAAAAACATGATTCCTGCGATGATTGCTAGAATTAGCGGCAGACCATCAAACACCGAGTGAATGAAGTTTGGAATGATTCCGAGGACTGCTTGAAAAGGTATTAACAGTCCCGAACATACTGTCTTAAATACATGCACAATACTGCTCGTATCAGACATGTTTAAGATACGTCCCAACATTTCTGTGAAATGTGTAGGGCAATTTGTCCTTAACAGAGCCTGTATCTCAGCCGAAGACCTTTCGACTTGTAGATCATAGGTTTCTTTGGCCGAGGTCAAATGCACGGTTTGTTGTAAAAGAATGGCTTTTATTCTGCTTAAAGCATCAATTCGTATAGAAGAGATGTTCAGTGAAGGCCATAAAGGCGACTCCCTGACTGTTTCTATTTGGGGGAACAAGACTTGCATACAGGAATTGACCCTGGAAGTAACCGTTACTAGATATGGGATACCTGGCAACATGCCACAACAGCTCTGATCATTCAACATGAGGTAACTCCCATTTGAAAGTTGTCCAAACGCTGGATTAATCACAGCAGCTGGTGAACCTTGCAGGTGGCAGGATAAATTTGCAGTGGAACCGCTACAGGCCCCGTGTAAACTAATATCCCAACATATGAGTGAACCGCTCAGTGCATTTTCACAGTGTGTACCGCTAATAAACACTTCTCTGCCCCCCACTCCAACATCTGTGTGTGTACGGTAAATAATCCCAGGATGTCCTGATGTATTCTTTACCCAACCTTTCATATTTGCCTACTGGCATGTGTTTAAGGCAATACTGAAAATGGAAAGTTGACACAGGCAGAGTTATTTTGTCTTGTATGATCCATTCTGTAGCTGGTTTTTCTGCTAGCATAAATGGCAATTTTTCCAGTTTTTCAATTCTCAGCACTGTATACTTTGCTCCCCTTTGTGCCAGTTCGATCTGTTTATCAGTGAGATTGTAATCAGAAAACAGAGAAGATGTGTTGATGAAACACCAAGGCACATAACCTGCACGCAAGTTTTGTAGCGTCCAGCTTAATGACAGAATAGAACATAATTGAGACTGGCCTTGACACAGCAGGACCAAATCTTGTTCCACAATGTCTATAGCAGAGGATACAATGTTGCCCAATGAATATATCCTGGATGACAGAGTTGTTAACCCATTGTCGACCACAGCGAGAGATTTCTCTAAATGAATACGATCAATTTCTCGTATTCTTTCTGCAGCATCTGCTTGGGTAACCTTCCATATTTCATTATAAGCAGCATAGATGCCGGCATATATGAAACATTTTTGACGCGGTTTTCTTGGACCTAGCAAGAATTCCCTAAGGTCTGCGTCTTCTTTAAGTAAAGATAAGTGTTGTTTCACATCCTCTAGTGTAGATGTCTGTAGCCAATCAAGGCATAATTTTCCTACACTGTATGTTGTTACTACCCCTGGATACTGTCTTTGAACATAGGGTGGGTCTGGCCTATTGATTATTAAACCTTGTATCTTGTTCAGGAATCTTTTTTGACAGATGTTTGCGTCTGTGGGCCAGAGCAACCATTTTTTCCATTCGGAATCTGATCTGTTATTTGTAAAATAGTATGTACGTCGACCACCCCCTGTGTAGTGCGATTACTTGCAGGTGTAGGTATGGACGGTGTGTTCATGTCTTTGATCTTGGCTAACCCAAGGCAAGATGTTTGTTGGACAGTGTCATTGAAAAACATTATCTGCTGTGGGATGATGCAGGCTCTAAACAAAGCTTCTATCCCCTGCACTTGCCAATCTTTTGTACCCCAGAAAGATTTTGTGTCAATTGTGTGTTTCCAAAAGTCGAAACCCTGTCTAGACAGTTGGGCAATAAAGGCTGCAAAATAAATCTATTTTGTATTAGTTAACATTTTTTTCGTTCCTGTTTTGTTCACATTTTTAAAGTAAAACATTTCTGGATTGGATGTATTGTACCCTGAAAAATATGGAAACTTCCTTTCAAACGTTTTTGAGCTACCCCTTGGTGGTGTAGGACAATGTTCCCATTGGTTATACATAAATACATTTCTAGGTGTTGCAGATTTATGCAAGTAATTATGACCATAGTGGTTATAACAAAAAGCTCTTCGTAGTCTGTTGAACCCTCTAAGTATTCGTGGTTAGAGAATGCAGCAGACCTTTCTAGATCAGACATCATGTTATTAACAGTCTCTGAGTCCCAATCATCAGAATAGGTACTGGAGGTAATAAAGTCACTTAACGATATCTTAAATAAGTGTGGAATCTTCAAAAGTTCAGATGGACCGAATATATCATAATCCGTTTTGTCCCAAACTATACCATCTTGTATAGGAATGGCTGTGATGTTCACTGCTGACAAGTCTCTTGCTTCACGATAGGATGATTTGTGTGGTTTCAAAAGTAAGTTCACATTTTTATTTCCTGTCAACATGCTCAGAGTTATCTAAAGCTAGCCAAAGCAGAAAGAAAAATATTACAGAAATAATCCATAGTTCAATCCATGGTGAAACCAGATAAGTCTTTTTCACATGTTGAAAAAAGTCTTGTGCTTGTTCTTTGAATGTTCTTTTCACTGGCGTTGTTTCAGGCTCGCTGGGATCCTCAGAAAACGTATCAAAGTTAATGAAATAGCCAGAAGCAGTTCTGTCAATGGTTGAAATTGCATCAGGATTAGTTGAAATCGCTGGAACCAGTGGATCACTTGCTACGTTGGTGTAGACTGGTGTTTCAGGACGTACTGTTATTTGGGTTTCAAGAGGAATGAGTTCCATAACATTGTTACTTAGTCCTTCATTTCTTACTGTTGGATTCTCAATGGTGATGAGTCTTTCAGTTTGAACCTCTTGGACAGTAGCTAGAGGAGTGTGTCTGCTACTTGGTCGGAGTCCACATGGCCTACTGCATAGTGTGGTTTGATGAGGTCGATGGACACACATCTTTTCTCCTTTTTATCAGCAAGGGGCGGCAGAAGTACTGCTCTTGATCCGTGGATTGCTAGGACAGGTACTGGTTGTCTGTAAGAAGGCCCAAATTCCTTCTTGTCTGCAATCTTCTCTCTGACTAGATCCCCAAGCTTTGGGATCCAGACAGGCCTTGCTGGGACGGCTGGATTATCCCCAGTGGTGGTTGGCTTCAGGAACACGTTGCTTTGTTTCGATCTTAGTTCATTTAAGTCCTGTAAAACAGCCAAACGATCTTTGATATCAAATGGTTTATTTTCCACCAGTCTGCCTTTACATTCGAGATCAGGAACCCAAATTCTTGTCCCAAATAGGACCTCATATGGAGTGACCCCCCTAGAGAACTTCTTGGCAAATTGTTAAATGAGCGTTGAACCCCATAAAGATGTTTGACCCACCCATCACCCGAACCTAATACCCTAGCTGTTATAGACCGCTTAATGTCCCGGTTTTTCCTTTCCACAACCGAATTTCCCTCAGATGGAATGGAGAGGAGTACCGCAATGCAATGCCCAAACTGGCCATGGCTTCTTTGTAAGCCCGAGAGCTAAACACAGGGACCTGGTCAGAATGTAGTGTGCCAATTGCGTATGTGCTGATAAAGACTCGCAAATCTTTTATAACAGTTCGAGCGTCAGCCGAGCGCTGAGGCCACATACATAGGAACCTTGAGCACGAATCCCCTGCAACCATGATATATTTATAGTTACCATCCCTTTGCAAGAGACCACAGTGATCCAGGTAAACACAAGCTAATGGTTTATCTGAAATTAACAGTGGTGTCTGCGCCGAACGTTTCACTGTAGAGACTTTCATCTTCTGGCATATTTCACATTCCAAAACATAGATTTTGGTCTGTTTCCTAATGCCGGGCCACCAATATCTCTGTTTTAATAACGATACTGTGGCAAAAACACCTGCATGGGCAGAGGCTATCCCTTCATGTGCTGCTAGGATTAGTCCTAATCTACATTCCATGTTTGGAATTACCCTATCCCCCACTCCAGGAATTCGAGCAAACGGAACGCTGTTCGCATCAATTATATACGAGTATTTGAGTGGAAACTTTTTAGGTAACGCTGCACCACTGCCTTTGCTTGAAGCATTGACAGACAACAATATCTCACTGTCTATTTTCGTTTTTGAACAAGTGATCGCAGCTAGGAAGCCGTTTGCATAGCCCCCTTTGCTGCTTCATCAGCCAATGAATTCCCTGCAACGTGAACGCCATCACGTTGATGACTCAGCGTGTGTATCACTTGAGTGTTTTGTAGTCCATCTCGCAACTGAACTACTTGTTCCCAAAGCTTTTTATGCTTGATTGTGCCACCTTTTGCATCTTTGAAACCATTTTGAAGCCAGTTCTGTAAATATTAATTATATGATTGTACACAGTAAAATGAATTGCACACTATAAGTGTGAGGAATTCGCGATTCATATTTTCAAATGCCAATTTGAATGCTTGTAGTTCAGCTCACTGAGCTGTACAATCTCCTAGAGATTGTGTTTTAGTAACCATCGGTCGAAATTTACCATTGTGTATACGACCTTTAACGATCGCGCAGGCTGCACTGTAAGCTTGCTTACTTTCCGTAGCGGGTTGTGCTGATCCGTCAGTATAAATTATGAATTCATACTGGTCAAGAGGGAGAATCTCAATAGGTAGAGGACATTCGTGTTCGTATTGCAGGAATGCTTGTGTTTTTAAATAAGGATCAAAAACATATTCAACATCTGTTGCAGCAAGAGAATTAACCCATTGTATCCATCTTGGATGTAAAGCTTTTGCATTCGGAATGCTCGCTTTTGTAACTGCCTCACGACAATAATGCGTTTCCCCTGAGCTAGAGCTCTTTCTTTTGCTACAGCGGTTTGAACTGCTGTCAGAATTTTTTCTGTTGAAGTGAAGCACATTTCCACCTGTGTATACAAATGTGATTTGTATGCAATTGGTACTTTTTCACCTTCATTAAAAGTTAAGTAGGTGAATCCGCATTGACCCGAAATTATTCGGATCACTAAATTGCGTGTATTTACGCGCGTTTGTAAGTCATTTGTTGCTAACAAGTCAGCTTGAAGTGAACACAGGATGTCTGTGTGTTTCTGTGTCCAATCTTTGTTTTGGAAATCAGGTTTGATTAGTTCGTAGAGAGGTAGAATTGACTGTAAATTTTTCAGCGCTTTTGGAGGTTGGAGCAGCGCACACTTTTCTAAAAAGTTTACTGCCAAGATTTTGCCTTCACTTGAAAGTTCATATCCTAGGAAAAGGACATCGAGATGGGCAATTCTTGATTTCTTAAAGATGAACTCATAGCCCTCAGAGGCGAAGCCCAGTATAATGGTGTTCACCCAGTTCAAGTTCCTATCCATCGACATGATATGACTATGCCTCGTCATCATAAATTTGTAGTAACTCTGTTACTCTTGCTGAGAATCACCCCGGGCTGTTCTTGAACCCTTGTAGGAGTCGGCAAAAGTGACGCTGTGTCCCCATTATTGAGAAAGCTTTCAAGTACCTACTTTCAGGTGCTATGTTTTGACAAAATAAACCATTTGAAATATCCAATGTGGTTTTATATTTTTTACACGCAATGTTATTCATTAGTGCTGTTGTACTGTGTGCATTTTGTACTGCAAATGTTTTAGAACAAGTGTTCAGGTGTCTGTAATCCAAAACTAGACAGTATATGTTGTCTGGTTTGGAAACAGGAAACAAAGGATTGTTCATTGATGAGGCGCATGTTTCAATCACCCCATGGTATTCAAGTTGATCTAAGATCTCCCTGACCTGTTTTTTTAGCTTCTTGCTTAATTGGGTACTGCCTTTGTGTAGTAGGTTGACATTTTAATTGGATTTTATGGTGAGGTAAGTCCTCATCCCATCCAACATGATTTTTGTATAATGCTGGGGCCTTGCCTACTGGCCATTTCCTGGCATAAGTATATTTTAAATGTATAGGAACATCGTTGGAGAAGGCTGGCATAATGATATCTTCGCCATGTGGGCACTCCCTGACAAATTCAGGTGGCCAGTCTTTTTCTGCTAGAAGTATGTCATAACCCCTTGAAAGTTTTTCCCAAAAGAGTGTTTTCATTTTTCTTGGTATGTCTCCCTCCATCCGGAGTGTTATTTCATATAACTTTTGTGTAGAACTAACCCTGTTGTCTACAGTCTCAACTGTGATTTACTCATTCAAGTCCACTATCTCCAGAAGTTCCTTCAGGTTCTGGCGAGCTAATGTTACTTCTGCTGCACTGTCCAGTATTGTCTGAGCTCATTCTCCGTTCTTGAGTTGTGTCCTCAGGATTTTCGGCATGTCTGATCTTCAGACCTGCTACCTTTTTCTTGGTGAATTGAGGTTTTGGTTTGTTTTTCTGAACGTGTTGATCGTCTCTGGACTTCACGCATTCTTCTTTGTGATCTGATCGTCCTCTTCTTTCGGATGTCTGTGAAGATGTCTGAAAGGTATGAGAGTAACATATATCAGTATCTTGATACCTGTCAGGTTTTTTCAAATTATCCCTATTCCTGAGGTTATACCTCCTGTCAGAGTGCTCCTTTTGAGGAGACCTACCTCAGGATTGAGAAAGTTTCTCTTTTGAATGTTGTTTTTTGTTTTCCCACTTCTTTTTAGAAGATGTAGGATTGTGTTTAATAGAGTCCTTTTCGGGACCCTCAGACAGTTGTGGTTTAACTGGTTTCCCACCTAAACTGTCACCACCTAATTCTTCATAGGATTTTTCTATTATTCTGGGTTGTTCATGTTGATGTTCTGTTACATCAAATTCCCTTAATTTCTGTTGGATCGCTACTGATGCTGCCTCCCCTTTAATATTAGATAATATTATTGTTGAGACCTGGTCGAAGTTTTTCAGTAATTTCATACCTAAGTTCAGAGCAGGCTCTGCCCCGTATTCGTTTTGAATTTGTTTCAGGACATCAGGTATTACCGCAATAGACGGAACACCATGTGTTTTAATATAGATGGCAGCAAAGACTGTGCCCCAAGTAGTGCAGTCTTCCAGATGTGGTGTGATCCCCATTGGTAAACAGATTGTTAGGATTCTGTGTTTCTCATACGGGCTAGTATTAGGAAATACTGCTTCGATTTGAGTAACTTTTTGAGCTATCCAGAATGGAATTTGTTCACGTTTTGTGGACATTTTACCCATGACTGCGTGTAACGTCTGTGGAGTAATTTTTAGTGTATTCCCCTGATGAGGGGTTTGATTTGGAATGGTTATTGGTGGTTGGAATGTTAAAGTCTGCATGACATATTGTACTAACTGTCTGTAAATTTGAGTTGAGTGAGTAATTCATCGTCTGACATTGTTTCAATGTCAGGATGAGGTGTGTAGGCGGCTAAAATCGTCCATGTTGCTCCTGGTCTACCTGGTGGACTGAGCCTGGTAATGTGATTGTAATGTTTTAGGGCACCTTTAAACCAGAGCTGATGCTCCTGGTATCTGAGTGGAATTTCAACATCCTTGAAGGGAATGTATTCCTCAGGTGGTTCATCTTCTTTGAAGAAGTGAAACATTTTTGTTACTGGAATTGATTCTGGGAATACAATCCATGAATTGAATACCTCTGTCTGAAAAGATTCATGTGCCTCTATCACAAAAACTGCTCTACCACCTCTTGGTGTCAGACCATGTTTTATAAGTTTTAGAGTGATGGCTCTCCTTAAATTTGGATGGATGTTTATAACACCCTCATCGGATTCATTTAAACCTGTAGTTTAAAGGAAAACAAAGGAAACAAAGATAAGGTGCACAATATTTTGGAACACTGTATCCTTCAACGTTGAACAAACCAAACAGCTAATACATAGGATTCTCGTCCTACTCAGCTATGTCGGATATTATCCCTACCCACTCCATGGAGTATTATGAGTATTATATATGGAGTATTATGATTAGGGGTCTCTGAGCAAAGCAGGACTGAGTTACTTCAGTATCTAGCGTTAAATTAGTGCCTTACCAAACCGTTGGGCGCCATGTAGTGTAGTTCCTATTTCCCTTATAGGCTCTGCACATTGGAATAATATACACTATAGTTTTTGCATAGGACTAAGTTCAGTATGCTCCTATCAAGTACATTAAACTTAATTACTTGTGTGTGCCAGCTAACTCAGAGGTCACTAGACACTTCTCGAATGAACAAGAAGGGATTAGTTTCTGACAACCGCATAAACATGACAACTTTGTTTCCCTTAGAATCGGAACGCATTTCAGAATCGTGGAAATAATAGATAACAGTTTCACTCAGTCAATCGTGCATGCTTAGTTTCTCCAGAGTTACACAGAAACAGATAGACGGGCATTTCAATAAAAGGGTTTATTGAACAGTCTTGTTTCTCGTGTAAGAGATATGAGCTATTACAATTGTTAGACAGTAATCAAAATATAATACGCACAGCGTAAGGAGTAAGAAGAAATAATACTGCAATAGCATTGTCTTTTTAGCTATGACACATATTCATATATACATACATAAATAACACAGGCTAAAACGTGAATACTCGTCTGATGCTTCTAAATAGTTCTACCCCAGTGTACCTAACCTAAGTGTAATACGAGGCAAGAAGTAGGTGCTGTTTTCTATTGCGTGGTATATACTAAGTTTAGTATGCCAAGAGTCCCTCTAGGTTCTAGTCAGCTCCATACCTTAGAATGAGAGAGGTGGGAATCTCTTTTCGGGTCTCAAACTCTAACACCCCGCGAAGGGAGTCAGAACACTGGAAGCTGGATTCTCTGCGAGCAGGGATGACAGTGTCTGGTCAGTGCGTCAGGCCGGGATATGGTCTCTTCCGAACTTGCCATGGCGAACCGTGCAGTCAATTCGTGCTGAGTCGTGCCGTGGTTTGCCATGGTAAGGGAAGGTATATTTATACCTAAAAGATGCTTAGGAAAGCTAGCATTGACGTAAAGTCGGGCAGAGGAAGACGTAATGGATGAACCCCTAAGGAATAGTAGTTCATGCATAATAGTTGAGTTCTTGGAGAAATCAATAATCCTAGCTAGGGAAAGTCCCGTTCGGCTTAAGGGTCTGGATTCTAAGAACTCGTTGTGACGTGGGATTGACGGATGTAGGTGACCATGCCTGTATTTGGTTAGCATGGCTAATGCCTAAATAAGGACTGGGATTCTATGCCTAAATAAGGGCAATGTGAATTGTGCCGATATAAGGACATGATTCAGGGAAACCTATATACGGGTATCTAAATCGAAACACAACAGATGGGTGTATCTTACTCTTGCCTGCTTTCCAGCAGAGTACTGCTTTATTTTTAACTCTTGGAATATGAGGTGAGAACATATGGGTAGGCAGAATCCTCATGAAAGCTTAGCTCTTTTTGAGCTCCAAGGTCCAATAGGACCTTAAGCTGAAACAAAGCCAGTCATCTGGCTTGAGCTTTCAGTGGCTCATCAACCTCTGCATCAGATCACAAAGTGCTAGCCTACCACAGTCCACTGAGGGTAGTCAGGCTGTGGACACATGCACTTCAGCTCAGGGCCAGAGAATTATGAAGCCCACAGAGAAGTGGTTTCTTAAGTGAAGGAGAGGCAGCACATAGAGATGCCTGTGCCTATGCTTTCTTTTGCAGAGTGCTCTGTTGTATTGGGTATCATGGAGACCTATTAGTAGGCTAGTGTTTTTCCTACGCCAATAGTTATGGTTGGGATACATCAGTCACAGGTCAGATACAGTGTGAGACTTAGGGGCGTATGTATGAAACCAAAATTTAGTCGCAAACGCTGCGAATCGCAAAAAACAGCGTTTGCGACTAAATTTTCGCAATTTCATATGTATGACACACATTCCTAGTGAAAATTAAGAAGTCGCTAAATTAGCGATTTCTTAGGCTGCGAAACTCAAATTTTGCGATTATGTTTGCGATTCCTTAAATTGCGATATTCTCAAATTGCGAAATTCGCAATAAGGATATCGCAAAATAAGAAATCGCTAGCAAATGTATGAAAAACTCGCTAATTGCGAATTTACGAAATTCACAAAATAAGAAATCGCAATTAACACCGATTGCATGCAGGTGGTAAACTGGTGCAAGGTACTTAAACCACCCCACAATGCAACAGAACCAACCACAATGACAGCACTGTTTGTGATAGCCAGGAGGCTGCGTATTTGTGCTCTTGCACAGAGGAGAATGAGACAGGAACGTATATTCAGGCTGCGCATCACTCTGTTCCAGCACACTGAAGAGGACATCTATGACAAGTACAGGCTGCACCCACAGACCATAATGGACCTGATTGAGGAGCTGAAACCCTACTTGGAACACCCTACACGCAGGACACAAACAATTCCCACACATGTGCAGGTCCTGTGCTCCCTGCACCTCCTGGCGTCAGGGAGTATTCAACGGGTAATAGCGGAGGTTGGTGGGGTGTCACAGAGTGCACTTTCGCGCTTCTTTCATGCCTTTCTAGATGCAATGCTACAGAGGTCCTCACATCACATATACTTCCCAAACACCCAACAGGCATTACAGCAAACAAAACTGGACTTCTACCAGATTGCACGTTTCCCCCACGTCATTGGCTGCATCGATGGGACCCATGTGGCCATCACACCCCCATCAGCAACTGAATATGTGTACAGAAACCGTAAATGCTACCATTCCCTGAACATACAGATTGTGTGCAACGCAAAGTATATCATCACTGACATTGTACCCAAATACCCCGGCAGTACACATGACTCTTTCATCTTTAGACACAGTGGAATACACAGACGTCTGAGTGCTGGAGAGTTTGGGGAGGGATACCTGCTAGGTAAATACATGGCACACATCCATACATACACTACATCACTGGAGGGTGGGGACATTGATTTACCTATTGTGTCTATCCCTGCAGGTGACAGAGCCTATGCAGTGCGGGACTTCATCCTGACCCCGTATCTGGATCCAGCAAATGCAAGTGAGAGGAGATACAACAGGGCACACAGATCTACATGCTGCGTCATTAAGCGTACGTTTGGAATCCTCAAGAGCCGTTTCCGGTGCCTGCATGAAAGTGGAGGCGCACTGCAATACAGCCCTGAGACCTGCTGTAAAATCGTGGCAAGCTGTGCAATGCTACATAACATGGCTATGAGGAAAGGCACCACAATTGATGTGACCGATACAGACACATCAGATGACAATCGCCCTGCTCCCCCTGCCAGACCCGCGTCAGGAGTCGGGGCAGCTGCTGGACGCCAGAGACGGACTGAGATCACACAAAACTACTTCTAGGTGAGCAATGATGACATGAGACAAAAAATCTTTATAATGTGTGCAGTGTTTATTCACACTTCACAATCATTAAAAGTGTAGCTGTACCCAGCACATGTTATGCACACAGTGCAGGTACGGCACAAGTTACTGTGCAATTTGCATAGTTGGGTTACTTCACCCTGGATTGTGCTGTGGATGTAAAGGGGACTACATGAGTTTCTGTCTTTGTCTGCAGTTTGCAATCAATAAAGTTCCTACAGTTTGTATCGGCTAACCTCTGACACTGTATCATTCACTTATCCCCAACCCACATGTTGCATTAGATTTCCTATGTCTCATGGACACACTGTCAGACATATTACTACAAGTGCCATGATGCATTGCTGGGTGTGCTGTAAGACTTGGACTTGAATGATATTTTGTGAGGATATTTAGCGCATTTGGGGAAGTGTGCATGGGATGGGGATCAGTGCAGATTGATTTTGCATGCATCTTACCTTGGCTGCTGGATGCAGGGTCGGAGCTGTCAATGTCAGCCACACCACCGACGCTCTCAGGCAGGAGAATGCACTCCACAAGCTCCTCGTGGGGTGTTGGCTGTGCTGCTGTGGATGGTCCTCCCCAAGTCTGGTTTGCATCCTTTAGTCTGGCTGCCACCCTCTCCTTCGACCTCTGGCGCATATCATACCATCGCTTGCGCAATTCCTCGATGGTGCGATTGGTCACTCCCACTGCATTCACCTTCTGTTGGATGTCCAGCCAGATTTTGCGTTTCCTTGCCTCTGGGACACGCAGTGCCTTTTTACCAAACAGGAGCTCATGGCTGCAAAACATCTCCTCTATGAGGACCTCCTGCTCCTTCTCAGAAAACTTGTGTTTCCTCTTCCTCTTCTCTGCATCCTTGCCCTCATGTTGCTTGTTGGGCTCCATTGGTGTTTGCTCTCTCCTGGGATGCCTCCTCACACTCTCCAAACAGCCTCTGGGTGTGGCTCAGGTGAGCAGGTGCAGGAAATCACTCCAACTTCCTGTTTGTGATGTCATCAGGCTGCACCTGTATTGCAGATTCCCGTTTTTGCGATTTCGTAATTTGCGAATTTCGCAAATAAGGAATCGCAAATGAGGTTTCTGAGACTTTTTTGCGATTATTAAGAAATCGCAAAACATTTGCGATTTTGTTTTTACATCCCGATTTGCGAATCTCAAACTGCAAATCGCTAAATATCGCAATTTGAGTTTGCGAAATGGGAGTTTCATACATATGCCCGCTAGTCTCATATGTGGCTGACTCAACCGCGGCTCTATTGTCCTTTAAAACGTGTCTTTGGTGCACGCAACCTTGGGTGTGGTTCACGGAGACATTTCATTGCTGCACACATAGTAATACAATTAGAGGGAACATTGCTCATTAAGTGGCAGGAATTCCGCCATTCCACATTGCTCCCAAATAAGCTGCTGCAATGCATTTATAATCAGTTGAAATACTGTCTCTCCTGAAAACAATGCACCTCAACATTGCTGCTTTCATCCCTCCCATGTCATTTGCGTGAGTATTCACATCACATGAACCACTATTTAAATGTAATCAAGTACGGTGTATGTAGCCCCTGCTTCCTTGCAGTGTCTCAAATAAATGTAACATGTACTAATACGTGCACTCAACTCCAGTCTTGCAACATCTGTCTTTAAGCACCAGAACCACAGCGTTAGTGTTGCAACAATACATATGCAATGTCCTACAATAACTTGTTAATTCGGAATCAAAACAGCGATTTGATTAATATAATAAAGAGGATTGGAGCTAGAGCAGAACCTCGAAGTACCCCACACTCCACTTTAACTTTCAAAGACTGAAGAGTGCCAAGTGTTTTCCTTTATATAGGGCGAAACAAAAGAAATTAAAACAATTGTATATGTCCACAATAACCTTATTTGAGATATTTATTTGAATAATTCTTAAGACCTGGCTCTGAGATGCATAACACTGGTAGAGTAGTAAATTCCAATGCAAATTTACTTTTACGGTGTGGTAAATCCTCACAGGTACTGTGCAATTACAATAAAGCCTTATGTATTGTGGGTCATGGTTTACTGTATGCAAAACCACATGTAATTCCCATTTCTATGGGGGTTAACGCACACATTTACCACCTGCTAAGTGCAAATGATAAATGTATGGCCCTGCCTCACATGGTCCTGCCTCACTGCGGGGTATAGTGGTAGACATAGCGGTGTGGAGAACAGGGAACGAAGAGAAAAGTAAGTTGTGGCAAGGGGGAGCATTGTAATATTCCACCTAATACAAAAAAGGGGGAATGAGGCTTGACTACTGCTGTACTAAAACCTCGTTATGATTTTTTCAGGGTGAAATTACTGTCCAGAGAAATCTTGTCCAGTGTTTCCACCCCGAACCCACTTGAATTGCATACGGTAATTCTGCTTCTCCAACTCATAATCATGTTCATAGAATTTTTGGTAGCACTTTCATTCTATAGTGTTGAGCGTAACCCATTTAATGAAATTCAGGGCTAACCATCTGCTTAACTCTTCTCTAATCTCTATCAATAAAAGAGATGTGATTTATTTTGTACTACAATTTCCAAAAATCTAAAAGTGTATTTCCAAATGTTTTATCAAAGTTTCTACAACCTCCAATTTCCATTCATTTCCTTTTCCCTCATGCACAACATGATCGTTAGTGTGGATTTGGGTCATTGATGAGAATGAAAATTGCAGAAATAGATATTTCAGGATTGCTTACCACTAGTAGCATGTCATCAGGGTATAAGACAACGTTGTACTCTGCTTGCTAATTATTAATACCTAATAGCTTCTGTGTTTCTAGTGCCTCAGCTAAGCTCTCAATTGTTATATTGAAAAGAAGTGACAAAAGATTCATTTATAAACTCGCATCCCAGAAAACTCTTTCCCATGATTACAATCAAATGCTTTCTCGGCATCGTCTCATAATAGCAACACAGAACTTGTACTGAAAAACAACTTTAATAAAGTCTAAACAGAGTTGCATTATTCTGTGGATTCCTCCCTTTTAGCAATCTCAGTGGGTCCCTATTAATCAAGGTATTATCTAGCGGGGCAAAGTTTTACAAGTGCCTGCACATCCACGATAAATATGAGAAAAGGGGTGATAACTTGAGCAGAGGTTAGGGATTTGGTCATATTAATGTATTATTTTTACATCAAGTCTTTTAGGGCCAGATGTACGACCATTCTGTGAGTCGCAAATCGGCCGCAATCCGGTTTGTGCATGAAAAAACGGCTGTACTCAGTGTACGATAGTATTCGCAAATCCGAAATAGCAATGCGACTGATTAGCGCTCGCAAAAAGTAGGGGGTGCATTTTGTGAGACACAATTAGAGAATACCAAATTGCACCTCACAAAATGGCATGTACAATAAAGTCGCAAATTGCGAGTAGTCGCAAAATGGCGACTTTGCATATGCAATTTACCACCAATCCAAAACAGGTGGTAACAGGGCCCAACCTATAAAAGCAGGCCCAGAATGCATCAGAGACTTTTCGACAATGGCGCCCTGTACATGATTGCAATGAGGATGCAGATTCTGGCTGCTCAGCAGAGGAGGAGACATGAGAGGATTTTCAGAGTCAGGCTGACCATGTTTGAGAAGACAGAGGAAGAGATATATTAGCAGTACAGGCTGAGTAGTAATGTGCCCCTTATGTTAATTGCCTAAAGCCACACCTAGAGAGAAGTACGCTGCACAGCAATGCAATCCCAATCCATGTCCAGGTGTTGTGCTCCCTCCACCTATGGGCCAGTGGAAGTTACCAAAATGTCTTAACATTGGCCAGAGGGGTGTTACAGAGTGCTCTATCGCGCTTCTTTCGCAATTTCTTGGATGCCGTGATTCACAACATACACCAACACATCTACCTGCCCAGGGACGATGTGGAAATTCAAAATACAAAAACACAATACTACAGGGTAGCCAGATTTTCACAGGTAATCGGGTGCATAGACGTGACCCATTTGCCCATATGTCCACCATCTGTCTGGAATACATATTCCAGAACCGCAAAAACACCCATTCCCTAAACATTCAGGTTGTCTGCAAAGTACACAACATCATCACGGACATTGTGGCCAAATTTCCAGGGAGCACCCATGACTCCCACATCTTTAGGCACAGTGGTATATACCCGTGACTAGAAAGAGGAGATTTTGATGAAAGACACCTACTAGGTACTGGAATGTAATGTACACAGTGAAATGTATTATTGCAATCATTATTCTCTGTATGTTGTCTCACCCTCATATGTTATCTCACCCTCAAATGTGCATATGCACTGCGGCCATGGATCCTCACTCTCTACCTGTCTCCCAACAAAATGCACGAAAGGCGTTACAATGTGGCAGATAGTTGCACCAGGACAGTGATAGAACGCACATTTGGCATCCTGAAATCGCGCTACTGGTGCCTTCACAAAAGCGTTAAAGCCTTGCAGTATGCTTTGCAAAGACTGCATTCAAATCATGCACAAGGACACTACTGCAGCTGGAGATATCACGGATTGGAGTATCTCCTATTGGTTCACTCACAAAACTGGCGGTCTAGTTGGCCTCGACAGCAGCAGTAATTTGTTGCAGGCCTCTGGAAAAGTCACCACTGTAGGGGCCCATTTAAGGCAGCAGGGCCAGTGTGTGCCTTGAGTGTATGGTGTTTGTGTGGGCTAGGCTCCCTTTTGCCCTGGTCAGTGCCCACATCCTGGTTGCCCCCCTGTGTTCTGTACGCCTGTGCTGGCTTCTCTCCTCTGTCAGGGCCATACAAAGTTTGCCCAATAGCCCATGTAGGGGCATCAAATTTGGCATCCAGGCATGCCTGGTTGTCAACCAACTCGAGTGAAATGTTGTTGAGGCTCTGGGCTAGCTTGGTATTGATGAGCCTCATTTGTTTCACCTGCAGGCACTTAATATGCAACATGGCCTGTTCTAGCTCACCAAACTCTGCCTGGTTCCAGGTTCCTGTTTAGGAGTGGGGGTAAGGGCTTGCACGATCACACTTCTGGGATTGCTGCTTTGGAAGCTGCTGTCAGACCCTGATGACAGGACGGTGTGTCAGTGTGGCTGCCTGGTGGAATGCCGGGGCCTGAGCAGCAGATGTTAGAAATGACTTGGATGCAGCACTGGCCTAGTCATCTGCACAACCTGCCTGACTCTTCGTAGGCCCATCCTGCCCTTCCTCCGTCTGGGTCTGGTCCTGGTCATTGCCTGCATCCACTTGGCTTTCCTGTCCTCCCACAGGTGTGTCCATGTGGCCAATGAGGAAATGAATCAAATAAATGTGTGAGACACTATCTCAGTGGTCGTGCAATGTTATTCAGCTCATATCTGACAGTATCTGCACTGTTTATGTACCAGACTACATTTCCCATAATACACCAGCTGTGACTTTTAGTGCATGTAAATGGAGCTTCTAGGTGTATCTAGGTCAGGGTTGCGTGCATGTGGACAGCAGCGATGTAGCAGGTATGTTTGAATAGTAGAAAGTTTGCACTTACCAGGGGGGGGGGGGTGAAGACATGTTGAGGGACCCTAAGGTGCACACTGCCTCTGACTCCTGTGGTGTATCCAGCTGTGCCTCCGCAGATGTAGGGTGGCATCAGATGGACCTCCTCCAGTATTCTATCCTTCTCCCAGCCAGGCTGCCACCATCTCCTGGGCACGAGAACACAGATCATACCACCGCTTTTTCACCCAGGGCATGTATCTGTTGCTGCATCTCTCGCCATATTTCACCCAGGGCATGTATCTGTTGCTGCATCTCTCACCATATTTCTTTCTTCTCAGACTTCGGGACATTCTAAGTATTATGCCCAGAAACCCTCGCATGTTTGTTGCAGCAACCATCTATTAGTATTCCAAGTTCCCTTTCAAAAAACTTGATTTTGCATTGTTACTCTCGCAATCCCTACTCAATATGCTAATTCACCACTGCAGGGCTTTTTTGGTGCCTGGAAGCAGTGCTGGACTGCGCAGCATACTTCTCAATGTGCTGTGACTGCTGATCAGGATTCTCAAGGGCCACCACTTCCTGATTTGGGGTCCTTTAGCAGTTACAGGAAGTGATTGTGCATTTTTTAAACCACGGTCGCTAAATTTGCGAGCACTTACCGACTCGCATATTGCGAGTTAAGTAATAACAATTGTTAGAAATTGGATTTCTGGTTGGCTAGGGTATATGCCTAAGCCAGGCAGAAACTACTACTCTGGTCAGGGCAAGGGAGTTACACACTGAAGATAACCCCTGCTCACCCCTTGGTAGCTTGGCAGAGCAGTCAGGCTTATCCCAGAGGCAATGTGTAAAGCGTTTGCACAACACACACACACACAGCAGCGACACCCTAGTGACACCACAAAAGTAACTCCACACATGATTATGTAAAAATAGCCTTTGTATTATCCATAGAACACGTTAGAACGTAATCACATATATACACTGTGCCACCTGGCACTTGGTATGACGTTACAGGGATTATATACACTACAGGGCCAATCGGGCCACTGTCATAACCATCATAAATCACAGTTAGTGAAGACAACCAGTAACTACTGGTAAGGGTGCACTTAGCATAAACACCTTAGGCATGAACATCACAGCATTACCTAGTACAGCATATTATGCAAAACATAATCAGGAGTAGTGCAGGGTATCAGACCCATAACCCATCATGCCCCACTTAGGCATAAACATAACTGCACAGTATACCACATATTGTAGCCACATCAGCATAGCACATTATGTATATATATCCTCAGCACAATGCACTACAATGATCAGGGCACCACACATGTGCATCAGGCACCCTCCAGTACTCACAGGCACTTCTGATCTGACTTATGGTAGCCAGTCTGTCTGTCCCACAAAGGCCAACTACCCCAGGATTAAGGGGCTTCCGTCCAGATTTCCCCCCACTCTAGGAGCCTAATTAATTCCCCTTTCCACAGTCAGGGCTCAGGCAAATGCGTGTCCCTCAAGCAGCTGCCCGCGATCTGGCGGTGCAGCTGCAAACACTGATTCTCGCTCCCAAACTCGGAGAAACACCAAAGCAGCTCAGGCCTATGACGGCGGGTACCAACGGTGGCCCCAAATGTCTCCCCTTCACGGGAAACCTTCCCTGGTCTCGGACGTCGATTAGGGAGGGAAGCCGACACCTTGCTCCCCCTCCTCTGCCCTGACTCAAAATAAGCAATGCCCCCACCTCACAGCGACCTGAGCTTACTACTAGAGAGCTCAGCCCCACTCACCATTCCTTGGGGGCTGAGCGGGTGAAGTCGCAGCCGTCTGCTGCAACCGACGACCCAGGCTCCGGTATTCCTTGGGGGAGGTGGCAAATGGCAGTGCTCTGGTCCGGCCCTGCCACGTTGGGTCGACACGGTCCACCATCCCTGTCCTCCTTTTCTCTGTCTCGCTATAAAACAGTCTCAGGCAGCACGTGGGGCTCTCCTCGACAACATGGGAGACCCGCCCACAAACAGGCTGCACCTCTGCCGGACTTCCTTTTTCTCCTTCAGGGGAAGCTCCGCCCACAGACAGGCTTCGCCTGACTTCCGGACAATGCAATTTACAGAGCGAAGTCTCCGTCGGGGCATCGGTCTTCCTCCCAACGCAGACAGACACTCTGCGCCTGCTGCAGGGTTGAGCTCCCTCTCTGGCTATGAGGACAACCGTGGCAACAGCACTCACCACGCCCTTCCACTGTGGCACCAGGTCATAAAGAAAATCGAAGCGCTCAGCATACACTCCTCTCCTGAAGTGGAGCAAGTTACCCTGAATTAGGGCTGAAAAGTAAAGCGCTCCCCCCCCGTGATCTCTCGCAGTAGCCCAGGGGCAGGAAACCAGGCACAGGCAGGCCAGCACACAGGGCCCCCTTTGCAGAGGGCACCTCCTTAGCTATCTAGCAGGCAGCAGGTAGTTACCAGCGGCGGTTCCTCCTGGCAGTCCAGCAGCCCGCCAGGCACGAGTTCCAAGTAAGCAACACACATGGGGTCACAGATGCAATACTTATATGTCTCAAGTCTTTGTTCTGCCCTGGCACAGGACCTTTGACCTAGTCCAAACCAGTTCTGGGGGGCACTTATCAAGTGCACAACAGCCCACATTTCTATTATAGGCTCTGGCCCCAGGCACACCACAAGGGGTCAAAGCCAGCATTGTGTAAGGCAGGCACAGTACTATTCAAGTCCAGGTGCTACTCCTCCCACTACTCCAAATGCAGATCAGGCCCATTCAGCCTAGCACTGACTCACCCAGGCCCTCTGGAGCCGCTGCACCTCCCGAGCCCTTGTCATCCAGAGCCAGACATGCACTACACAACATGCAGGCAAACAGACACATAGCACACAGAAATGCCCACTTTTAAAAGTGGCATTTCTAAAATAGTGATAATAAATCTGCTAACACCTTTACGCAGCATTTATCACCATTATTCCAAACATACCAAACTTGAGCACGCCACCCCACTCCTATCAGGAATTACCCCTGAAACACATATCAGGGAATCCCAAATGCATTCCTATGAGAGGCCAGCCTCACAGCAGTGAGAAACCAAATAGGCTGTTTGTCACTACCAGGACATGCCACACAATTAAGGCACATGTCCTACCTTTTACCTACACCGCACCCTGCCCTTAGGGCTAGAAAGGGCCTACCTTAGGGGTGACTGATAAGTAGTAAAAGTGGAGTCACGGACTTGCACCCACTTTATGTGCCATGTCACAGCGGTAGTAAATTGTGTGTGCAGGCCCTGCAATGGCAGAGGTGTGAGACAGGTTTGAAAGGCTACTTTGGTGGGTGGCGCAAGCAGCGCTGCAAGCCCACCAGTAGCATTTAATTTACGGGCCCTGGGTATATGAGATACCACTTTACAAGGGACTGATAGGTAAATTAAATATGCCAAACAGGTGTAGACCAACCTTACCAAGTTTACCATGAGAGCACATGCACTTAAACACTGGACAACAGTGATAAAGTGCCCAGAGTCCTAAAACCACAAACACCAGTTCAGAAAAAGATACAGGAGGAAGGCAAAAAGTTCTTGGATGGCCCTGCAAAAAGGGCCAAGTCTAACAGCTTGCAATTCGATTGTGAGTCGTAATTGGAGGCCACTTTGTTATATAAATTAGATTTAGTGAATCGTAGTTTGAGAGTTCATATTTTTTGCAAATCAAAGTTTAATTAAAGACTTTTTAATAGCAGTAGAATATGATATTAGAAAACCACAGGTTGTGGTTTCAAGTTATTTCTAGACTACAGAAACACTTTCAGTTGTGTTCTTATTAATCTGCAAATATAAATTTGTTGGTTTGTTTAGTCTATCCAGTAGCTCTACTTTATTTATTTATTCAGGCCCTCAGTCTCACCTTTCAAGAGCCCACAGGAGAGATCGCAATAATAATAAAGTGTGAATTAAAATGAGAAGCATCATAGGAACAAAATGTGAAACCCAAACAGCCACATAAAATTCAGAGGGATATGCATAGAAAGAGCCGGATTGTTGGAGAATAAGTGCCACGCTAAGAATAACATTGTGAATGAACCCTTCAATCAAACGTATTGCAACTATGATGCTTAATCATATGGATTGCTCACAAATTACAATGACCACATGGAAAATTGAAAGACATCACTATCAGGCTGTGAAGATGGCAGACAAATCCGTTCCCTCTTAGAGATTTCAGCCTCTGTAACATAGTTTGTTCTTTGTTGATTTGTGGTTGTGTGAGTGGTATTATGGGTCTGTGAGTAGCTGTATGGGGGAGTGAGTGGTTGTGTGAGTGGCTGTATGAGTGAGTTAGTTGTATGTCAGTAATTATATGGATCTGTGAATGGTTATATGAGTGGTTGTGTGAGTGTTTGACTGCTTGCATGAGAGATTGTATGGGGTGTAAGCGGATGCAGGAGTGTATGAGTGAGTCTGTCAGATGATGCACAGTAAACAAATGTAGGGGGCCACACAGGAGCAGGTGCTCATGCCAGCTCATCCGTGACTGTCCTTCTGTCCAGCTTGCCTGCAGTCCACTATCCTCTGCTGCTTTCAATTCTGTGCCTCCTCTGCTGGTTTTCTGCTCATTTTTCTGCCTCTTTGCTCTTCACTCCTGCCATCTATTTTGCCTCTTTCTGCTCATTCTGCCTGTTATTTTTCCACTTTCTGCTTCTCGTGACCTTTAATCTGCCTCTTGCTGCTTGTTACTGAGCTCTAATTTGCCTCTTGCTGCTCATTTTTGACCTCTATTTTGCCTCTTTCAGTTCATTCTACCTGTTATTTTGCCTCTTTCTGCTTACTCCTGACCTTGAATTTTCCTGCTTCTGCTCATTTCTGACCTTTATTCTGCCTCTTGCTGCTGGTTTATGACCTCTATTTTGCCTCTTTCTGCTTGTTTCTGACCTTTAATATGCCTCTTTCTGAGCCCTTCAGACCTTTATTTTGCCACTTTCTACTCATTTCTCACCTTTATTTTGCCTCTTTAAGCTCGTTGCTGACCTTTATTCTGCCTCTTTCTGCTCATTTCTGACCTTCATTCTGCCACTTTCTGATCGTTTCTCACCCCTATTTCGCCTTTTTCTGCTTGTTGCTGACCTTTATTCTGCCTCTTTCTACTCGTTTCTCACCTTTATTTTGCCTCTTTCTGCTTGTTGACGACCTTTATTTTGACTCTTTCTGCTCTTTTCTCTTCATTTTTGCATTTTCTGCTCATTTCTGACCTTTGTTTTGGTTCTTGCTGCTTTTTCTCACATTTATGCTGTCTGTTTCTTCTCGTTTCTGTACTTTATTCTGCCTCTTGCTGCTCGTTTCCCACCTATATTCTGACTCTTTCTGCTTGTTTCTCACCTTCAGTTTGCCTCTTTCTGCTAGTTTCTGACCTTTATTCTGCCTCTTGCTGCCCATTTCTCACCTTTATCTTGCCTCTCTCAGCTAATTGCTGACCTTTATTCTGCCTCTTTCTGCTCGTTTCTCACCTTTATCTTGCCACTTTCTGCTAGTTTCTGACCTTAATTCTGCCACTTTCTGCTTCCTTTGACATTTTCAGGAACCGCGGAGGAAGCCTCAAGGTCCCCGTGGTCCCCGCCAGCTCCTCGCCTCCAGCGGTAATCGTAATTGCTGCTGCACAGAGGAAGCTGCAGGAAGCCCCTTTTACTCGGTCTCCTCTTGACGGATCGCTAGTAGGTAGTTACAGTTAGGACCTAGTTTCCATAGGATGAGCATTTTTTTCCTTTGCCAATGTATTTGGTGTAGTTTGATGACTCCTCACAAAATTTTCCAGTTAATATCATGCTCACTTCAGCTGCTTCCTTGAAAGTTTCATGGTAATCCGTCGGAGTCCAATAAAAAGGGGGGGTCCCAAAACGCATGTTCGCCATGTTAATTCCAATAGAGATTTTAGACACAACTACAGCCCAAACTGTCGAACGGAATTACTCCAGATTTGCCAGAAAGGTAGTTATTGGTCCAGGAAGTGACCTTTTTGTACATTGCCCTAAATCTGTGTAGTAGATTTTGAGATATTATGAGAAAAATCAATTTGTATATATAGGTACTCGAAGGCTTTGCGAACCCAACCAATCTCGTGCTGAGATTTGATCAGCTGCCAACATTTCAACCAGGAAGTGTTGGCAGCCATCCTGGGACCCGAGTCCCAAAAATAAATGTTAAATAAAAGAGAAGGGGGCAGGGTAGGAATACCCTGACCCCCTAGGCCTCTTAGGAGGCCCCAACGGGACCACTCAGGGCCAAGAAGCATTTTTTTGTTTAATTTTCAGTGAGAGCCACGCTGGATCCGTGGCCCCCGCAGACATTTTTTTTAAAGAGAAGCACGGGCTCATGTGCGTCTCTAATGTTTAGCCCATGGGTAGGCTAGGTCCTCAGGGCATGCACAAATATATGCAGGAATGGGTGCACGGACCCCCCTCCTAGGGCCTATAAAATCCCTGGGGACCACAACCTCCCCAAGGCACTGGCTACAAAATATGCAGGGGGCACCCTAGGGCCCACCACCTCCCCAGGGCAAATGTCAAATAAATATGGGGGGCCTATGTGTCCCCCCCAGAACCCAAGGGACCACCATCTCCCCAGGGCACTTAAAATTATGTATGCGCCCATTCAGTATCCAGCACACTTGGGCGGACCCACGGGGGCGCTTTGCGGCAATCTCAGGGCAATGGGAGGGACGCACACTTACACTGTTAATAGTTTACATCCCACCAGGTCTCCAAACGCAGTCTTATAAGGACCTTGGTACGCTCCTGCTCTCCCTGCCGGAGGGGCAACTTGTAATCGGGAAAGACTTCAACTCGGTTGTCTCAGGACCGATAGACCGGAACCTGCCTCGAGACATAAGCGCCGGGCAGAACTGGATCCCTAATTTTATCGATGCGTTTGGCCTCACAGACCTTTGGAGACGACGTCACCCTACCCTTCAGAAATACACATTCTTTTCGGGATCGCACCATACCCTCTTGAAGATAGACTACATCCTCATGCCCCTACACTATAACGTGACCACGCAGGAAATCAGACACCTAGCGCGGGGCATCTCAGATCACTCCCCTCTGTGGGTCCACCTCACCATTGGGGAGAAGAGGGTGGGCTGTACTACACCCATAAATCCCTGGTACCTCCACAACCATGAAACCAAAGCCACTCTCATTCGGGCCATTGACCAACACTTCTCGGAAAACGAAGGTACAGTAGACTCCCCCACCACTCTGTGGGAAGCATTTAAAACGGTACTAAGGGGGCATGCCCTCTCAACTATAGCGGGGGTGCGGAAAGAAAAAGAAAAACAAATGGCCGCTATTGAGCATGACCTCCTTCGACTTGAAGAGATGGCGGGGGATGATGCAGACCAAGCTGTCCTTCACCAAATGCAAATAAAGGCGGCCGAATACAAAGCAATTGCAACTGACGGTGCGAAAACCCTTGCGAGAGACAGAGATGGACGTCTATATGACCAGGGTGACAAAGCGGGCAAAATGATATTCTGGTTGGACAAAAAAGAAAGGGCGCAAAGAATAGTGTCGGAGCTCAAAAGTAGTGCGGGTGCGGTTCTTACCGAACCTCAAAACATAGTCAGAGAGTACGCGGCGCACTTCGAGCGGGTATACCAGAGGGGCTCGGAACTCTCGGAAGAAGATTCTTCTAATTTACTGGCAGACATCTGACTACCTGTCCTCTCTGACCTGGACCGAGAAGCGTTAGAGAATAAGCTTACCAACGATGAACTGGCCAAGGCGATAAGGGACCTCCGCCTGGGCAAGGCCTACCTATTGAGCTATACAAGCTCAAACCAGACAGAATGGCGCCCTACCTAAAAAGTATGTATGAGGACAGTAGAAAGATGGGGCAACTACCAAGAGACCAACGTATCGCCACCCTGGTGGCCATTCCTAAAGAAGGGAAACCAAAAGACAACTGTGCTTCATATAGACCGATTTCCCTGTTAAACGCAGAACCCAAAATACTTGCCAAGCTCATGGCAAATAGACTCCGGCCAATAATAGCTAAGCTGGTACACCCAGACCAATCGGGTTTTATGCCACACCGCAATACTGCCCTTAACCTGCGACATCTCCACGGAGTGTTGGGACACTGCTCCACTATCCAAGAAGATGCAATAGTAGTTTCTTTGGACGCCACAATGGCGTCGACACACTGGAATGGACATAACTCATGGCAGTATTAAAAAAGATGGGCTTTCGGGAGAAGGTAGTGTATGTGGCGAGAGGTAAGCCTGGGAAATGGGTGAAGGTGTGGGGCCCCTGGAACTCCTATCGTGGCGGGATTTGTACCCCGCCGCTGACGCCTGACTTGGCAGTGGCCCAGTCTCCCTAGTCTGCTTGTCACCTTGGTTCTGGGCATTGTGTCTACTTTGTTTCTGTCCCGGCCTGTCCCCCCCCCCTATTCCTGTGGATCGGTAGGGTCCTCCCCAGGGGAGCTCATAATGCTGCTTTGACTTTTGCTGCCTTGTGGATTTGTTTGTGGTTTCTTATAAAAAATGGAACCGCCATTTGGGGGGTCCGGACGGTGTGGCCGCCAACGCTTCCCTCGACTTCTGTGACCTTTATCACTTGCCGCTTGTGTTTAATGACTGTATTTTATGCTCTCACTGTTTGCTAGCGGCCGGCCTGAAGGTTGTAGGCCCATCTTTGTATATCTTTTGCATTCTGTAATAAAGGTTTCGAAAAAAAAAAAAAAGATGGGCTTTGGTCCTAACTTTGTCGGATGGGTGCAGCTTCTCTATACGGAACCGTTAGCCCAAGTAGTCTTAAATAATAAAATTTCGGAAGTGTTCACACTCGGTAGGGGGACAAGACAAGGTAGTCCACTCTCGCCACTTCTCTTCGCACTCTCCCTGGAGCCACTTGCGGCTTGGATACGACAGGATTCTTCTATCCGGGGACTCAAATGGGCAGAAGGGTGGGAGGACTGGATCTCATTATATGCAGACGACATCCTTCTTCACCTGGCTTCCCCTCAGAGGTCACTAAGGGTGGTGCTGGACATCTTCACCAGTTTTGGGAGGAACTCTGGCTATAAAATTAACTGGAGCAAATCATTGTTATATGTCCCCCATGGGTGTCCCCCTCCCATGCTGAAGGACTGCCCTATTCAGATAGTCACAGAAGGATTTAAATACCTTGGTATATTTATTACCACTGATACCAAGACCCGATATGAGCGGAACCTCCTCCCGCCCTTGCAGAGGTTCAAACGTGACACTAACACCTGGAAAACACTCCCCCTGTCGCTCCTTGGACAGGCAGCGCTTTTTTAAATGATGGCATTTCCCTGTTTCCTCTATGCCCTCCAGAACTACCCGGACCCAGTCACACACACGTTTTTTAAAGACATCGAAGCTACACAAAGGGACCTATTATGGGACGGGAAACCACACATAGCACTCCAAAACTTAACTCTTGGTTGGTATGATGGGGGTATTGCCCTTCCCGACATAAGAAAGTACTACTGGGCAGCACACCTATCCGCCATAAACCAATGTACGTACAGCAATGGGGACGACCCAGCCTATTGTATGGATAAGTGGCTACTCCTGGGGGAGACTTTACGAGGGCGCTTTACTCTAAACCGACCAGGTTTCCCCTTACAGGACCTACCAGACACTCGGTACCACTTTGGCACATGGTCAACCGTAGCTTGGAGTGGGCCAACAGACTCACACATGCAACCCCACTCTGGAACTCTGAGCGGCTGGGCACATTGGGGCGGACTAAAGGATTCGACAAGTGGGATCTCCAAGGTATCTCCCGTATAGGGGACCTCTGGGGGCAACATGGAGTGGTGTCCTTTACTTCACTACTACAGACACACGAGATGGCAGACTCGGAATACTTTAGATATGCACAAGTCAGGCACTTCCTTCAGGCCAACATCCCAGCTGGGTCGTCACTGCCAGAGTCCTCACCTCTTGAGGATAGGCTGCTTGACGGACACCTGCCAGAAAGAAGCATATCCCTTACATATAAAAAACGTATACATCACACTACAGACCCTTTACTGGCATTGAGGGAGAAATGGGGGAGGGACGGTCTAGAAAGAGACGACGAGGAATGGCAAGAAGCACTCTGTTCCCCTAAGGAAGTCGCCATTTCAGCAAAACTAAGATTGATCCAATTAAAGATTCTACACCGGGTTTGACTCTCTGGACGGCAACTAGTACTAATGGGCTGGAGTGAAGATGGGATGTGTAGGAGACAATGTGGCCTGGAGGGGACTTTCCTACACATACTCTGGGAGTGTCCGCTAGTCCAAACCTACTGGAAAAAAGTATATGAGTGCATGAGTGCGGTTTGGGGGGTTACTCTACGATGTCTCTTGAATATCTGGGAGCCCACAGACTTGAATGCAAAGGGCAAGCTCTGGGTAACGCTTGGACAGATGGTCGCCAAGCGAAATATAGCTCGACACTGGGGAGCAACAGTGCCACCGACAATCAATGCTTGGAAAGAGGACATGGACTGGTGTATGACACGGGAGAAAACGGTGTATGTGGCCCGTGGCTGTCCTCGAAAATGGGTAATACTCTGGACTAAATGGAATGTGTATCGTGGAAATGTGTGTGAGCCCCCGTTTGTCCCCTCTCTTGATGAACCATTAATGCTCTGAAGCCGACGAAATGTGACATCGTAGTAAAGTATGCTAATATAATACACAATGCTACAGCCTGTAAATGACACTGTGCCCTGGAATGTGGAAATGATCACTTGTATAACATGACCTTTTCTTTCTTTGATGTTCAATAAAAAGATTAAAAAACAAAACAAAATATGTGTGCGGACAGGCCTGCTTGGCCTGCCTGCACCCTGGGGACCACCAGCTCCCCAGGGCTAAACTTAAAATTAATGCAGGGGAGCCTCTATGGCCTCCCCTGCAGCCTGGGGACCACCACCTTTCCAGGGCTGTAGATAACATGAATGTGGTGGGAGCCCATATGGCTGCAATAAATTCATGTGATGGGTCCATCACGGACCACCCAGGGCTAACTTCCACGATGAAGGGGGGCCTTTTGATCCACTCCTCTATTTTAATTTTGTTTTTTAAAGACCCGGCCCCAGGGGATGGGGTCCCTAGGGCCAAATTGCCATGGGGAGGGGGGTGTGCACAAAGCCCCTCTCCCTCATTTTATTGTGGCTGGGAAGCAGGGGATGGGGTCTTCGGGGGTCCAAAATCAGGAGGGGGTTGCATGGCTCCTCCGCCCCCATTTAATTTTGGCGAGGCCCTGAGGGATGGGGTCCTGGGGCTGAAATCGGCCCGGGAAGGGGGGAAGAGTGGCTCCCCTCCTTCATTGGCCTGGCCACTCACAAACCCACTAATAGAGCAACTTGCCAACTCACAGACCCACACACCCCCTCACAGACCCACTAAGACATTCATGCACCCACTCACAGACCAACTAAGATTTACGCACCCACTTTGAGACTCACACACCAACTCACACACCTAGTGAGATACTTATGCAGCCACTCCCAGATCCACTTAGAAACTCACACACCCACTGACAGACCCATTGAGACACAGATGCATTCACTCACACACTCACTCTCAAAGGCTCTAGTTTACACTCAGGAAATAACATTTATAAAAACCTTAAAGATTCACAAAGTTTACAGGGACATTATAGTTAGGAAATAGAATTTAAAAAACCTCTGAAATTCACTGAAAAAGCAAAGGTTACAGTGACATTATAGTTAGGTAGTTAAGGTCACATTTCACTCATACAAAACCAGTGAAATTCAGCAGTTATAGTTACCTGAGCTAAGTATAACGTATGCCCCCGCAATGCACTGCTTATGATTTCACATATTACATCACTCATGACATGGTCAATCACATTACTGATTACATCTCAAATTACATCACTGATGACATCATCCACAGAACCACTCACACACCCACTCACATCCCAATAGAATGTCTCATACACTCGCTCAACTGCCACACAACCACTCACATACCCATCCACAGACCCATACAAGCACTCAAACCTACTCACTCTTCCATAGAGCCACTCACACATCTACTTGCCCATACACCCACTCACACAACCACTAACTCACCTGTACAGCCAGTCATTCAACCACTTACTCACCCTTACAACCACTCACACATCCAGTCATACAGACATACAGACACTTACACACCCAATCATACACCCTTACAGCCACTCACGCCCCCTCAATCACCCATACAGAGACTCACACAACCATACAGGCAGTCACACACCCACACACTCACCCATACATCAATCACACACCAATACAGCTACTCACACACCCACTCACTTACCTATACAGTCACTGATACAGTAACTCACTCACCCATACAACCACTCACACACCCTCAGAACCACTTACATACCCATTCGCACATCCGTACAATCACTCTCACACCCATTTACTCACCCTTATAGCCACTCACACAGACATTCCCTCTCCAATACAGGCACTCACTTACCCATACACATACTCAAACAGCTACTCACTCACCCATACAGCTACTCACTTACCTATACACATACTCATACAGCTACTCACTCACACATATAACCACTCCCACTCCCTCACCCATACAGCCACTCACACAGCCACTCAACAACTTATACAGGCACACCACACTAACTCACTCACCTATACAGCTACTCACATGCCCACTAACACATCCATACAGCCACTCACATGCCCATTCAGCCACTCAGACACTCACTTCTACACTGATATAGACAGTCACACCTACACTCAGATGAGATATATTAGAAGCAGAATCAATCAGTAGTGCAAAAAGAATAGTAATTTAACTTATGCAGTAGGTCAGTATCTATCTTTACTCGCAGAAACTTTTACAAAACACTTATACTTGCGGGATGATGTAACAGTAATGTAATTTGAGATGTCATCACTGATGTCATCACTGATGTCATCAGTGATGTTACTGACCATGTCATGAGTGATGTAATATGTGAGGTCATAAGCAGTGCATTGTAGGGGCATAAGTTAAATTTAGCTCAGATAACTCTAACTGCTGAATTTCACTGGTTTTGTACAGTTGAAATGTGACCCTAACTATAACGTCGCTGTAACCCTTGGTTTTTTCAGTGAATTTCTATTTTTATTAATTCTATTTCCTAACTATAACATTCCTGTAACCTTTGTTTTTTTAGTGAAAAAATGATATATATATATATATTCACTTACAAACCATAGGTTTCACACAGGTTATAGTTAGGTGGATATTTCACTCGTAAAAAAACAATGAAATTCCCCCGTTATAGTTAGTTCAGATAACTATAACTCGCACGCCCGCAATCCACTGCTCATGACGTCAAATATTACATCACTCATGACATGGTCAGTGGCATCACTCATTAAATCACTGATGACATCATCCTTGTGATAGAGTGGCGGTCGCGCGAGTTATAGTTATCTGAACTAACTATAACGGGGGAATTTCATTGGTTTTTTACGAGTGAAATATCCACCTAACTATAACCTGTGTGAAACCTATGGTCTTTTAAGTGAATTTGCAAGGTTTTTTAAATGCTAATTCCTAACTATAACGTGTGTGAAACCTATGGTTTTTTAAGTGAATTTGTACGGTTTTTTAAATGCTAAGTTATGTATTTATTAAATTTTTTTTTTCAAGGTTTTTCAACGAGCGCGCACGGTGCGCTTTGCGCACCGTGCACGCACTTTGGGAACACGGTGTGCTGCGCGCACCCCGCGATTTAAAAAAAAATGTTTTTTTCCCCTTGGGGGTCCTTCTGTGACCCCCTGACAAAGGCTAGGGGGTCAGGAACTCTCTTCCCTGCCCCCTTTTCACGTTTTCCACCTTTTTTCCCCCTTTCCTTTTCAGTGCGAGAGACGAAATGGCGGCCGACACTTCCTGATTTCGACCGATTCGAATGTTTACCGACATCTAACAACCAATCAGAATTTCGCTCGTGCACGGCACCGTGCGCGCACGTGCACGCACGGTGCGCGCGTATAGATATTTATATGCTATTTTCTCAGGAAATACTGAACAGATTGACACCAGACCTGCAAAAGGCACTTCCCTGACCTGAGGACTACCTCTCTGCCAAATTTCAAGTAATTCTGTTCAGCCGTTCGGGCTGTACCTTCGACTAAAGGTCCTATGGAAAAATGCATGGGGAAAACAAGTTTTGGGACCCCCTTTTTTCTCGGCCCCCGCTCGACGAATCACCCCGAGACTTTCAGGGTAGGAGCTGAGCGGAGCGCCCCATTTGTTTTGAAAATTTCGCGAGGATTCGTCAACCGGCGCCAAAGTTATTCAAAATAGAATTTTGAGATTTCCTATGGAAACACGATCCTAACTATAACTATCTACTGGCGACCGCCAGTAGATAATATATATATATATGTATATATATATATATATATATATATATATATATATATATATTACCTACTGGCGGTCGCCAGTAGGTAGTTATAGTTAGGACCTAGTTTCCATAGGAAAAGCGTTTTTTGTTTTCCCAATAACTTTGGCGCTGGATGACAATTCTTCGCGAAATTTTCAAAACTCGTGGGGTGCTCCGGTCAGCTCCTATCCTGAAAGTTTTGGGGTGATTCAGTAAGTGGGGGCCGAGAAAAAAGGGGGGTCACAAAACGTGTTTTCTCCATGTTATTTTCCATGGGAAACTTTAGACATGGCTACATCCCGAACTGCTGAATGGAATTACACCAAATTTGGCAAAAAAGTAGCCCTTGGTTCGGGAAGAGCCCTTTTTGTTAAATGGTGTAAATCCGTTCAGGAGTTCCTGAGAAATAAAAAAAAAAAGAGGTCGGAAAATCAATCTCCCATAGGAAACTTTAGACATGGCTACAGCCCGAACTGCTGAACGGAATTACACCAAATTTGGCAAAAAGGTAGTGCTTGGTTCAGAAAGTGGACTTTTTTTAAATTGTGTAAATCCATACAGTAGCTGAGAAAATCAAAAAATTAAAGTTTCGATATCTATGGCCACGGTGGATCCACAGACCCTCCCGACCACGAGCTGCATTCTAATTGGCTGTCAACACTTCAAACCAGGAAGTCCCTGAACTTAAAACACCCCACGGGCGTGTTTGCACAGTGGTGAAGGTAGGGGGCGGGACCTGAGGTGAGATCTGTGCAAACACGCACTGTGGCGCGTTTTAAGTTGGGGAATTAATTCCTCTTCAATCCTGAGGGTCCCTGGGGACCAACTAGCCCACCAGGTACCTCCAGTAAGCGCCACGGAGCTCTGAATACCTCTCTGCAATGCAGCTCCCTGGCGCATACTGGAGGTACCTTGTGGGGTAGTTGGCCCCCAGGGGACCACAGGATTGAAGAGGAATTAATTCCCCAACTTAAAATGCGCCACAGGGCGTGTTTGCAGGGCTGCATCTTTTAGCCCAGCACTGACCCTGAAAAGTAATTCTAAGCGTACTTACCAGTAACTTGTATTTCCTTCCATAGGAATCCATTGTGTGGTTTTCACCAGAAAAGTTTCTAAGTGTCTATTTTCACAAACAAAAAATATTCCTAAAAAATCATCTGTATGACTTAAACACATTCTTTCAACTGTTTACAGGGGGTTGGCCAGTGCTGGATCCAGGATCCACCACTGAGTAAGAAAAAGTAACGATAACACTACTTACCTGGATATTTCACTCGTAAAAAAACAATGAAATTCCCCCGTTATAGTTAGTTCAGATAACTATAACTCGCACGCCCGCAATCCACTGCTCATGACGTCAAATATTACATCACTCATGACATGGTCAGTGGCATCACTCATTAAATCACTGATGACATCATCCTTGTGATAGAGTGGCGGTCGCGCGAGTTATAGTTATCTGAACTAACTATAACGGGGGAATTTCATTGGTTTTTTACGAGTGAAATATCCACCTAACTATAACCTGTGTGAAACCTATGGTCTTTTAAGTGAATTTGCAAGGTTTTTTAAATGCTAATTCCTAACTATAACGTGTGTGAAACCTATGGTTTTTTAAGTGAATTTGTACGGTTTTTTAAATGCTAAGTTATGTATTTATTATTTTATTTTTTTCAAGGTTTTTCAACGAGCGCGCACGGTGCGCTTTGCGCACCGTGCACGCGCTTTGGGCACACGGTGTGCTGCGCGCACCGTGCGCGCACCCCGCAATTTTAAAAAAAATGTTTTTTTCCCCTTGGGGGTCCTTCTGTGACCCCCTGACAAAGGCTAGGGGGTCAGGAACTCTCTTCCCTGCTCCCTTTTCACGTTTTCCACCTTTTTTCCCCCTTTCCGTTTCAGTGCGAGAGACGAAATGGCGGCCGACACTTCCTGATTTCGACCGATTCGAATGTTTACCGACATCTAACAACCAATCAGAATTTCACTCGCGCACGGCACCGTGCGCGCACGTGCGCGCACGGTGCGCGCGTATAGATATTTATATGCTATTTTCTCAGGAAATACTGAACAGATTGACACCAGACCTGCAAAAGGCACTTCCCTGACCTGAGGACTACCTCTCTGCCAAATTTCAAGTAATTCTGTTCAGCCGTTCGGGCTGTACCTTCGACTAAAGGTCCTATGGAAAAATGCATGGGGAAAACAAGTTTTGGGACCCCCTTTTTTCTCGGCCCCCGCTCGACGAATCACCCCGAGACTTTCAGGGTAGGAGCTGAGCGGAGCGCCCCATTTGTTTTGAAAATTTCGCGAGGATTCGTCAACCGGCGCCAAAGTTATTCAAAATAGAATTTTGAGATTTCCTATGGAAACACGATCCTAACTATAACTATCTACTGGCGACCGCCAGTAGATAATATATATATATATATATGTATATATATATATATATATATATATATATATATATATATATATATATATATATATATATATATATATATATATATATATATATATATATATATATATATATATATTCACTGAAAAAACCATAGGTTTCACACATGTTATAGTTAGCGGAAATTTTACTGATAAAAAACCAGTGAAATTCCCCCGTTATAGTTAGCGCAGGCAACTATAACTCACGCGACCGCAATCCTCTGCTGATGCTAATACTGTATTTAGACACTTATTTGCCCATGTCTTCTTCCATACATTTTTAGCTATACATATATTACAAATATTTTTTTTTCATAAAGACACATATGTCATCAGCAGAAGATTGCGGTCGCGTGAGTTATAGTTGCCTGCGCTAACTATAACGGGGGAATTTCACTGGTTTTTTATCAGTAAAATTTCCGCTAACTATAACATGTGTGAAACCTATGGTTTTTTCAGTGAATTTGCAAGGTTTTTTAAATGCTAATTCCTAACTATAACGTGTGTGAAACCTATGGTTTTTTCAGTGAATTAGTACGGTTTTTTAAATGCTAAGTTTTTTTCCCTTATAATAAGCCCTGTACATTTGGTGGCCTTCGGCCACCAAAAGCACAGGGGGGGGGGTAAGTGTGGATAGTGTTTTTTGCCCTTAACATAAGCCCTGTACATTTGGTGGCCTTCGGCCACCAAAAGCACAGGGGGTGGGGTAAGTGTGGATAGTGTTTTTTTTATTTTTATTTTTTTACCGTACGCTTACGGTAAGCGTACGGTAAGCGTACCCCGCGAAATTGCCGAAAAAAAAATAAAACCGTTTTTGCACTTGGGGGATGTTTGGGGACTCCCTCAACATGACTATGTGGGAGGGAGTTGTCAAAACAGCCCCTTTACATGTTTTTGGGCTTGATATTTTAAAAATCACTCTCAGTGCGAGAGACAAAATGGCGGCCGCCGCTTCCTGGTTTCGGCCGATTCGAATGTTTACTAAGATCTAAGAGCCAATCAGAATCGCGCTCGCGCACGCCACCGTACGCTTACCGTAAGCGTACGGTAAGCGTACCGTAAGCTGGCTCAGATATATATATTGATTTAAAGGCTATTTTCTCAGAATCTACTGAACAGATTTACACCAAACCTACAAAAGGCACTTCCTTGACCTAGGGACTACCTCTCTGCCAAATTTTGAGTAATTCTGTTCAGCCGTTCGGGCTGTAGCTCGTTCTAAAGGTCCTATGAAAAAATGCATGGGAAAAACGCGTTTTGGGACCCCCCTTTTATCTCAGCTCCCGCTTGACGGATCCCCCCGAGACTTTCAGGGTAGGAGCGGAGCGTAGCGCCCCACCTATTTTGAAAAATTTGCGAGGATTCGTCGACCGGCGCCAAAGTTATTCAAAATAGAATGTTGAGGTTTTCCTATGGAAACGTGGTCCTAACTATAACTACCTACTGGCTATCGCCAGTAGGTAATATATATATATATATATATATATATATATATATATATATATATATATATTACCTACTGGCGGTCGCCAGTAGGTAGTTATAGTTAGGACCTAGTTTCCATAGGAAAAGCGTTTTTTGTTTTCCCAATAACTTTGGCGCTGGATGACGATTCTTCGCGAAATTTTCAAAACTCGTGGGGTGCTCCGGTCAGCTCCTATCCTGAAAGTTTTGGGGTGATTCAGTAAGTGGGGGCCGAGAAAAAAGGGGGGTCACAAAACGTGTTTTCTCCATGTTATTTTCCATGGGAAACTTTAGACATGGCTACATCCCGAACTGCTGAATGGAATTACACCAAATTTGGCAAAAAAGTAGCCCTTGGTTCAGAAAGAGCCCTTTTTGTTAAATGGTGTAAATCCGTTCAGGAGTTCCTGAGAAATTAAAAAAAAAAGAGGTCGGAAAATCAATCTCCCATAGGAAACTTTAGACATGGCTACAGCCCGAACTGCTGAACGGAATTACACCACATTTGGCAAAAAGGTAGTGCTTGGTTCAGAAAGCGGACTTTTTTTAAATTGTGTAAATCCATACAGTAGCTGAGAAAATCAAAAAATTAAAGTTTCGATATCTATGGCCACGGTGGATCCACAGACCCTCCCGACCACGAGCTGCATTCTAATTGGCTGTCAACACTCCAAACCAGGAAGTCCCTGAACTTAAAACACCCCACGGGGCGTGTTTGCACAGTGGTGAAGGTAGGGGGCGGGACCTGAGGTGAGATCTGTGCAAACACGCACTGTGGCGCGTTTTAAGTTGGGGAATTAATTCCTCTTCAATCCTGAGGGTCCCTGGGGACCAACTAGCCCACCAGGTACCTCCAGTAAGCGCCACGGAGCTCTGAATACCTCTCTGCAATGCAGCTCCCTGGCGCATACTGGAGGTACCTTGTGGGGTAGTTGGCCCCCAGGGGACCACAGGATTGAAGAGGAATTAATTCCCCAACTTAAAACGCGCCACAGGGCGTGTTTGCAGGGCTGCATCTTTTAGCCCAGCACTGACCCTGAAAAGTAATTCTAAGCGTACTTACCAGTAACTTGTATTTCCTTCCATAGGAATCCATTGTGTGGTTTTCACCAGAAAAGTTTCTAAGTGTCTATTTTCACAAACAAAAAATATTCCTAAAAAATCATCTGTATGACTTAAACACATTCTTTCAACTGTTTACAGGGGGTTGGCCAGTGCTGGATCCAGGATCCACCACTGAGTAAGAAAAAGTAACGATAACACTACTTACCTGCAAAGTGAATTTTCTGCCATAGGATAACATTGGTGATTCTATGTGAAAAAATTTCTAAGTGTCAACTTTTAAAATACAATAATATTCCTTAAAAATAACTACTGTAACCAAAATGCTTTTACTCAACTGTTTACAGGAGATGTCCAAGGACTGAATCTAGGATCCAGTCCTGTGGTTAGAAAAGTAATCCATAAAGTAACTAATTGCATTTAACTAGAGATTCACATTGAGCTCAATGTTGCGTTGTGTTTGAAATTGGGTTGGCCATTGCAAGAACTGTCACTACTGTATTTAAAAGTCTGTTGACTATTTGCCAAGTATTTCAACTAAAGTAATTCATTCTGAGAAAGTATATTTTGTATTGTAATGTATAATGTAATTATAATGTAATTAAAAAAAAATATCTAAAAATAAATAGTTAAAAAAATGTAGTAAATCAGTATAAAAAAAATCAGTATAACAATTAATACATTAAAAATTGTCATTTACAAAACCTTTGAAATTCACTGAAAAAAACTTAGGTTTCAGGCCATATATAGATAGGAATTAGCATTTAAAAAACCTTTGAAATTCACTGAAAAAAACAAAGGTTTCAGGGGCGTTATAGTTAGGAATTGGTATTTAAAAAAACCTTAGAAATTCACTGAAAAAACCATAGGTTTCAGGGGCGTTGTAGTTAGCTGGACATTTCCCTCATACAAAACCCTAGAAATTCCCCTGTTATAGTTAGTTCAGCTAACTATAACTCGCGCACCCACAATGCACTGCTGATGACGTCACATATTACATCACTCATGACATGGTCAGTGACATCACTGATGACATCACTTATGACATCTCAAATGACATTACTGATGACATCACTGATGTCGTCATCCAGTGACTGTGTGTTTCTGTAAAGTTTAAATATGTTTTATATATTTATAGTGAAAGGCCTGTTGAAGAATGAGTGGGTGTACAAGTGTGTGAATGGATGAGTTTGTAGGTGTGTAACTGACTCTATAAGTGAGTCATTAAATGTATCTTACTGCAGACTAGTGACTAAACTGTGTGAATGTCTGTATGTGTCTGTGTGTTTGTGTATAAGTGGCTGCATGGTTTTGTGAATAGCTATATGAGTATCTATATGGGTTATTGATTGGTTGTGCGAGTATCTGTATGGGTGCCTGAGTGTTTGTGTGCGTAGGCTGTGTGTGACTCTGTGCATAGATGTGTGAGTGGGTGATTCTATGGGTGCATGGTTTTAAGAGTGCATCTGTGATGAACTGTATGGTTGAGTGAGTGTATGTATGGGTGTGTAAGGGATTGAATGTATATCTCAGTGGTACATTTGTGACTAACTACATATCTGAAAGGCAGTATATATGCATGTAAGAGTATATAAGTGGGTATATGTGAGAGTGTGTGATTGTGAGAGTGGCTGTATGGATGAGTGTGTGCTTGTATCAATGATTGTATAAGAACATAGGAATGTGGTACTATTTTTATGAGTAAGTGAACTTGAGTGTGTATAACTGCATAGGTGAGTAAATGGGAGTGTAATTAATTATTTGCATGACTGACTAGCAGTGAGAGTACCTCTATGGATGATTGGTGGTGTGTAAGTGTCTATGTAGGTGTATAAATGCATATGATAGTCTTGCACGGAGTGACTGTAAGTTTGAGTGACTGTTATCAGGAGAGAACCCAGCGCTGCATCTTTTAGCCCAGCACTGACCCTGAAAAGTAATTCTAAGCGTACTTACCAGTAACTTGTATTTCCTTCCATAGGAATCCATTGTGTGGTTTTCACCAGAAAAGTTTCTAAGTGTCTATTTTCACAAACAAAAAATATTCCTAAAAAATCCTCTGTATGACTTAAACACATTCTTTCAACTGTTTACAGGAGGTTGGCCAGTGCTGGATCCAGGATCCACCACTGAGTAAGAAAAAGTAACGATAACACTACTTACCTGCAAAGTGAATTTTCTGCCATAGGATAACATTGGTGATTCTATGTGAAAAAATTTCTAAGTGTCAACTTTTAAAATACAATAATATTCCTTACAAATAACTACTGTAACCAAAATGCTTTTACTCAACTGTTTACAGGAGATGTCCAAGGACTGAATCTAGGATCCAGTCCTGTGGTTAGAAAAGTAATCCTTAAAGTAACTAATTGCATTTAACTAGAGATTCACATTGAGCTCAATGTTGCGTTGTGTTTGAAATTGGGTTGGCCATTGCAAGAACTGTAACTACTGTACTTAAACGTCTGTTGACTATTTGCCAAGTATTTAAACTAAAGTAATTCATTCTGAGAAAGTATATTTTGTATTGTAATGTATAATGTAATTAAAAAAAAAATATCTAAAAATAAATAGTTTAAAAAATGTAGTAAATCAGTATGAAAAAAATGAGTATAACAATTAATACATTAAAAATTGTCATTTACAAAACCTTTGAAATTCACTGAAAAAAACATAGGTTTCAGGCCATATATAGATAGGAATTAGCATTTAAAAAACCTTTGAAATTCACTGAAAAAAACAAAGGTTTCAGGGGCGTTATAGTTAGGAATTGGTATTTAAAAAAACCTTAGAAATTCACTGAAAAAACCATAGGTTTCAGGGGCGTTATAGTTAGCTGGACATTTCCCTCGTACAAAACCCTAGAAATTCCCCTGTTATAGTTAGTTCAGCTAACTATAACTCGCGCCCCCGCAATGCACTGCTGATGACGTCACATATTACATCACTCATGACATGGTCAGTAACATCACTGATGACATCACTTATGACATCTCAAATGACATCACTGATGACATCACTGATGACGTCATCCAGTGACTGTGTGTTTCTGTAAAGTTTAAATATGTTTTATATATTTATAGTGAAAGGCCTGTTGAAGAATGAGTGGGTGTACAAGTGTGTGAATGGATGAGTGTGTAGGTGTGTAACTGACTCTATAAGTGAGTCATTAAATGTATCTTACTGCAGACTAGTGACTAAACTGTGTGAATGTCTGTATGTGTCTGTGTGTTTGTGTATAAGTGGCTGCATGGTTTTGTGAATAGCTATATGAGTGTCTATATGGGTTATTGATTGGTTGTCCGAGTATCTGTATGGGTGCCTGAGTGTTTGTGTGCGTAGGCTGTGTGTGACTCTGTGCATAGATGTGTGAGTGGGTGATTCTATGGGCGCATGGTTTTAAGAGTGCATCTGTGATGAACTGTATGGTTGAGTGAGTGTATGTATGGGTGTGTTAGGGATTGAATGTACATCTCAGTGGTACATTTGTGACTAACTACATATGTGAAAGGCAGTATATATGCATGTAAGAGTATATAAGTGGGTATATGTGAGAGTGTGTGATTGTGAGAGTGGCTGTATGGGTGAGTGTGTGCTTGTATCAATGATTGTATAAGAGCGTAGGAATGTGGTACTATTTGTATGAGTAAGTGAACTTGAGTGTGTATAACTGCATAGGTGAGTAAATGGGAGTGTAATTAATTATTTGCATGACTGACTAGGTGTGAGAGTACCTCTATGGATGATTGGTGGTGTGTAAGTGTCTATGTAGGTGTATAAATGCATATGATAGTCTTGCACGGAGTGACTGTAAGTTTGAGTGACTGTACAGGTGAATGAGTGGGGGTGTATGTAGACCTAAGAGTTAATAAGTGGGTATGTAGTTATTGGTATTGGAGTATCTATGGTTTTGAGAATGGACGTCTGAAATTTTGAGTTAGTGTATCAACGGTTAAATTAGGGTGTGAGAAGATGCAGTAATTTATCACATGGATGATGTCATCAGTGATGTCATCAGTGATGTCACTGACCATGTCATGAATGATGTAATATGTGACGTCATCAGCAGTGGGGGATTGTGTGTTTCTGTAAAGTTTAAATTTGTTTTACATATATGCCAAGCTGCATTGAAGAATGAGTGGTTGTATAAGTGTCTGTATGGAGGATTTACTAGGTGCGTAACTGACTATAAGTGAGTGAATATTCGTCTCTTACTGATTGCATGGGTTAGTGAGTAAACTGTGTGATGGTCTGTATCAGTTTGTCTGTTGTTGTGTAAGCTGCTGCATGGGTTGGTGAGTAGCTGCATGAGTGTCAATATGGGTTATTGATTGCCTGCCTCAGTATTTGTATGGCTGCCTGAGTGTGTGTGTGTGTGTGTGTGGGTGGGAGGTGTGTGACTGTGCATAGATGTGTGAGTGGTTGATTCACTGGGTGTATTGGTTCAAGAGTGCATGTGGAAACAGCTGTATGGGCGGGTGAGTGTGTGTATGGGTGTGTTGGTGAGTGAATGGATGTTTCAGTGGTACATGTGCAAGTAACTACATATGTAAAAGGCAGTATATGTGAGTGATGGTGTATATAAATAACTATATGTGAGAGTCAGTAATTGTGAGATTGGCTGCATGGATGAGTGTGTATTTGTATCAGTGATTCTATAACAGAGTAATTATGTGTTAGTATCTGGATGAATAAGTGAGCTGGTGTCTGTATAACTGTATAGGTGAGTAAATGGAAGTGTGACTGATTCTTTGCATGACTGACTATCTGTGTGAGGAACTCCGGATATGTGGCAGTGTGTGAGTGTCTATATAGGTGTATGAGTGCATATGATAGTGTTGCATTGATGAGTGACTGCATGTATGAGTGACTGTATGGGTGAATGAGTGGATGTGTGTGTAGACCTATGAACTAGTCAGTGTGTATTTAGTAACTGGTATTGATGTGTCTATTTTTTCAAAAATGGTAGTCTGTATTTTAGAGTGGGTGTATCAAAGGTTATATTCAGGTGTGAGGAGGTGCATCATATTTTTACGTGGATGATGTCATCAGTGATGTCATCATTGATGTCATTTGAGATGTCATCAGTGATGTCACTGACCATGTCATGAATGATGTAATATGTGACGTCATCAGCAGTGCATTGCTGGGGCGCAAGTTATAGTTAGCTGAACTAACTATAACGGTGGAATTTCTCTGGTTTTGTATGAGTGAAATGTCCAACTAACTAAAATGTCCCTGAAACCTATGGTTTTTTCAGTGAAAAATAAATAAATATATATATATATATATATATATATATATATATATTCATATACATATTCATATACATATGTGTGTGTATAGATAGATAGATAGATAGATAGATAGATAGATAGATAGATAGATAGATAGATAGATAGATAGATAGATAGATAGATAGATCGATAGATAGATATGTTTATTATATATATATTGTTTGTATTAGGCATAGTTTGTGCAGAGCAACCATCCAGCCAACAGTAACTGTTGATCAGATTGGATGATTACGAACCACTGTCTTTATTTATAGAACAACAGTCCCCTCCACACGCTAACATTGTATCAATTATATCAATAACAGTGTGACAAAAGCTTGAGTCTTGGCTGGAACATGCGCTTCAGTTTATTCACAACAGCCTTAGCCAACACGTGTTTTGTCGTGCTTACGGTTGTGTGCAGCAACTTTTTCAGGGCTATACTCAATGCGTGAAGATCCTTAAATACGGTTGTATTTCCGTCCCTAATGGGATTCAATAGGGTCCAATGTTGGACACAGTTAAGACTGTATATATCTTGTTTCCATAAATAATCCCTCCTATTCACAGTATATGTATCCTGGATGTGTTTCCCAATGAGGAGTCCCTTAAACGAGGATTTAGTAATAGTGCAAGTTTATTCAGGCATGAATAAATGAAATCCGTGGTGCATTGCACCCACTCAATGCAGGTTGTGTTAAAGAAAATAACCAGCAGCCATATCCCTGCAGGTATAATACGGGACCTTTGCCTCTGTGATGAATAGAGCTCCTTCTGGCGTGTCACCATTTGTCTGTCCTTATTTTTTTGAGCCCGCAAATGCTCCGGTTAGCAGAACCAGGCCGTTTGCGAACACAAAAAAAGCCTTTTCCCATGTACCAAACCCTATTTTGCAATTCATTAAAATATTAACGAATCGCAAAATGGGTTAGCGATTCGGAATTAGGAAAGGGGCGTGTTTAGGTGTCCCTTCCTAATACCGGCTCACAGTGGTATGTGTGACTGTTTTGTTACAGGAATGTGTTAGCAAAACATTCACATTTTACCGCCTAGTTCAAGTAGGTGGTAACCCATTCATGTGAATGTATGTGAAAATGTTTCTTAAGAGCAGGCAGGGGTCCCACGGACCACTGGCTACTCTTAAAAAACAAGCATTTGCAATGCAATCGGTCTCGCCCTAGGGACCTTCTAAGTGTATAGCCATGCAGTATATTATTGCATATTTCTGCAATGGACTGTGTGGCAGTGATTATAACTGTGGCAGTAGTTTTGGCAGTGAACATTGTATTTGAGCTCTTATGAGTGGTTTGAAGAATACATTAAATTATTGATACACTTTAAATAAATGTATAAATAAGTGGAGCCTACAAAGACGTTTGTGTACGTTTGGGGAAATCAACAAGTATGCTATGTAGTGTTTAAGGTGCACACAGGAAGAGAAAGGCAGACATTGTTAGAGCAGGATGGCGTGCTTTCGGGAACAGATGTGTAATAGGAGAGAGGAGGGGATAAACAGCGGGAGGAGAAATGCAACAAGAGAAAGAGTGGACAAATTAAAGTGAGAGAAAAGAGAGCATATGAATGGGGAGGTTCTTATTGCAGTGAGGGTAGCGCCCATGCAAGGTCATTTAGTGGAAGGAGCTCAGTGTGAGTACAGTACAGCTAAAGCAGTTGTCACTTTTTTGTCACTGAAACCAGGACAGGTACCAGTGCATGGAAAGCTTCCATTGCTATGCCAGTGCAGTATGGAGCGCCTGTAAGCTGCCGAATAAGAGCCTGGTTAATCATGTCACCACATGGAGGTAGAGTGGGAAAGCTCGCTGCTGTTCTGCTCGTGATCTCTGTAATATGTTTCACTCTGGACTTCATATGAATTCACAGCTCAACCTCCTGAGCGTGTAATCAGTTGATTTATCTCCTGCAGCACAGCATTCTGTTCTTTATGTAAGGGAGTCTGGGTTTTTCAGAAAATGGGTGTAGTGGCACGATTACAAACAGTCATACTGGTAATATAACATGCTGTAAGGGGAGGGAGGTGTTGTTGGGGAAAGACAGAGGGAAATTAACTGACCTGGAAGCAGTGCCATGGAGTTGCTGTAAGGCCTTGAATACATAAACAGCTATGCTTGCATATTTACAATACCATCACACAGTACATGGACGTGTGGTAAGACACAATTATGGGGCCTGTTGATTAAGCAACATGGGAACTTTTGTTTTGTAGGAATGTGGGGTATACGGCTGGGGGAGGGTAAGGAGCCACGAAAAGCAAACACTGCTCAGGCCAACGTGTGTTTTTAGCAGGCTGGCTTTATTAAAATAAGCTGTACAGGATAAGCCCTGTACATTGGTCACACTGTATACGAATCTAAGTAGAAGGGCCAAAACATAAAGGCCAGTGTACACCTAGGGCAGACAGGCTGAAGATGAAACTGTGCATACGATATGGAGCATAAGGCAGATTGACCTAAGAAGTATTAAACAAGCCAGAAGTGGTCAATGTGTCGAATTCATAAATACACCAGGCACTGTGTTCAGTAAGTGAAGCAGCCGGTGATGGGTGGGGAGCATATGGATTAGACCACAGAGTGCAATACACACGTGAATGAGGCTGCACAGGCAAGCGAGTATATAGATTTGGATAGCTGAACAGGGCAGTGTCTACAAATAAGTTCAACTAAGAACGGTAATGGCTGCACTGGTCATGCTTCTGTGGACACTATGCCTAACGTTTTGTGGATGAGGCAAGCGGAAGTGTGTACGGAGTTTGTATGTGACCAATTTGAGACAGGTAGCACTGAGCAGCGTGTTCGTGGATAAAACTATAGAGCGAGATGAGCACAGAAGCCAGGATACAGATAGCAGGGATACATGGGTCGGGCTGCACAAAACTATGTAGAGCGCGTGGGTAGCTACGAACCGCACAGCATGTGTTCAGGGGGAAATCTGCCTGACCAAAGTTTACAGGGTGGGTTCTGCCCATTGTATGTACACGTTGTCTGCAGTGTAACAATTCCTGAGCAGTTCGCACACCGGACAAAGTATGTTCAGCAGGTGTAAGTGTGCGTACTGTGAGGTATAGTGGGCAAAGTTTGTCTGTACCTGGGCCGGTTGCCGTAGAGCTATCCTTAGGGTTCTGTACTCGCATTGTTACAGTACTTCCGGCCTCTGTCCTGTACCCTTGCGCTCCATTACCCGGCTTCCTCAGTGTTCTATACGAGTCGTCAGGGAATAACCTATACGGTCCCCTGAAACTGAAAAACAAAGGTTCACCAGTGCCTCGGACTTCACAATACTACAAGACAAGATAGGGGCTTGGGTGAGCAGATTATGAGAGGCGGGATTACACACCGTCTGGGGGAAGGCAGAGTGTGATTTGTAAGAGTAACATAGCCCCACCAATTCGTGCTACGAAGCCGGAGATAAAGATACTCACCACCTCGGACATCTTCCCCCTTTGACGACCACGCCCCTTGCCCAGGTCACGGATGATAGAGATCCATAATGGACTAGAGTGCCCGCTGGAGGTTTGTCTGTGGAAAACGTTGACGTGGCGGCCATTTCTGAATGCAGAGTAGATTTATCCTCACAATAAAGCAATTTTTTATTAGTGTTCGTAACAAAGATTAGATTTTGAATTATACGTTAATGCACTTATTGAAAAACAAGTTGAATAAGAAATACCGTTACCTGGATTACAGCGTCCTAATGTGTATTTTATTTTATTTTTTTAATTTATATTTTTATTGAAGTCCGAAAGCAAATTACCTTACACATCTGATACTTTAAGAAATAAAGATATCAAACATAGTCAATAAATTAAAAAACACATTGCATATACAAGAAGTAAAAGACCTCCAGATCTAAGAAAGTCCGATTTAATAAGGATAATAATAATGATGGATCCCAAAACTTTTTAGTTAAAATAGGAAGACCATATTTTCGTGAATTTTTTGAGACCCCCTTTTCTCATAGCGTATATGCATTCGCTTCGCTTAACCGCCCGCATCTTATTGACCCATTCCATTTGTAAGGGGACTAAATCTGTTCGCCATTTCTGTAATAAAAGGGATCTAGCTACTGCCATTGCGATGTATACGAGTTTGACCATCTGGTCTGGGAGTAGAAGGTCTGGGTCATAACCAATAAGGATCAGTTTATCATATCTTGAGCATTGTAAATCACATTCAATTGCAAGAAAACAAAAGACATCTTCCCAAAATGTTTGAATTTTTTTAGCACTGTTACATAGTATGAGTCCAGTTAGCCACCGGGTAACTTCTACATCTGAAACAATGAGCTGAATAATTAGGGTACATCTTCTGTAAAACAGAAGGTGTACGATATACTAGCCATTTTCTGAAAAAAAGCATCCTGCGCCAATTTGCACCTCTAAGTGTGTTAAAATTTAGTCTATTAATCGTCATCCAAGCATTCATAGAAATTTCCACATCCTCCTGATCAGACCATTTTTTGATTACTTTCTGTGCAAGATCCAAACTTTTAACCGAGGTTAAGCATTGTTTCCATTCACCAGGTTTCCTGTCGGATGCTACTAATAGTTAATCATTAACTAACTGGCTTGACCTATTCAATTGGGAAATATCTAAATTTGAGAAGACTTTGTATAAAATGTTATAAGATCCCAATAGAATAAAATTATTCGGAGCTCGTTGTGACATTTCATGCTTAGATAACCATTGACCATTTTGCAAAAAATCACCTACTTAGCGGAATCCTATCATAGTCCATTTTAGCATAAGTTCAGTAGAGGATGCAATCCCTACTAAAGATAATATCCCATCCAGAAGAATACCTGAATTAATGGCCTGAATAGAATATCTCTTAAACAGTGCTTGTCGTTTTTTGAATACCCAATGGAGGCACTTATACCTAACCAGTTTAGGGGATTTAAAAATTGCAAGCGGTGATTGGATCTGGTTTTCTTTGAGCATTAGATCCATAAAACTATTGATAAAAAAAATGTACTTGTGGAGGGGGCTTAAATCTTTATAAATACTGTGCAAAATATGCATAATAGTAATCCCTGAGATTTGGAAGCGCTAGTCCTCCTTGTTCCTCCTTCTCGTATAAAGTGCTTAGTGCAATGCGTGAAGATTTCTTTGCCCATAGAAAGGTGGTAAACATTGACTCTATTTTAGTAAAAAACAAACTTGATTAAGTACATGGAATAGTCGAAAATAGGAAATTAAAAAGAGGTAAGACTGACATTTTAATAAGTGCAACTCTCCCTAAGATAGAAATGGGAAGAGAGCTCCAGCGCAACAGCAGAGCTTGAGTTTTCCGAATTAATGGCACATAATTCAGATGGGACAAGTCGGAGACTAAATTCGAAAAATACACCCCGAGATATCTTTTCGGGTTAGGATTAATACAGGATCGAATATCTATGTATAGCTCACTGGTCACCCCACCACATTGAATCATTTTGGTTTTATTTTTGTTAATACGATATCCCCCTAATGTCTCAAAGGCCTCAAACAATTGAAAAACTTTAGTTTGGGTTTCCATTTCTGGCTTAATCAAGAGCATTATGTCGTCAGCATAAAGCTTCAGTTTTGACATTGATGGAATTGGGGGACAAATTACTGGGCAGTTCCTTATTGCAGCCGCCAAAGGCTCAATAAAAAATGCAAAAAGAACTGGCGACAAGGGACATCCCTGTCGCGTGCCACGTTTCACTTTAACCTGACCAGCAATTGAGGTGTTAATAATTATATTGGCTTCCGCATTACCATATAGTCGCTGGATCAGGGACGTGATTTTGCTGGGGATCCCGAAATGGTCTAAAATCATAAATAAAGTCTCCCATTCCACTAAATCGAAAGCCTTTTCGGCATCTAATAACATCACCAATGCAGGTTTTTTATGTATCTCAAAATAATCAAGAGCCTCCGCAAGATAGTGCGTATTGGTGGCTAATTGTCTCCCTGCGATGAAACCATTTTGGTCACTATGTATCAAATTCACTGCATGTTTATTAAATCGAAGTGACAAAAGCTTGGTCAAAATCTTGTAATCAGAGTTAAGTAATGTTTTTGGCCTATAGGAGTGGATCCTCAATATTTTTCGCTTTCTTTGGAAAACTCACTATATTCCCCTGACGGAAGGATTCTGGCACCTCGCCACCTTCTAGCATGGAATTTAATAACTGAAGAAAAAACTCTGCAAATGAACTTAAAAAAACCTTATAAAATTCGGATGGAAGTCCATCCGGGCCACAGGCCTTTCCATTTGGCATATTTTTAATTACGCCTTCTAGTTCTTCCATCGTAAAGGATTCTTCCATGCCGAGATTTTCAGTCTCAGGAAGTTTTGGTAGATCATTCTCAAGTAGATGTTTTTTTAGAGCGCTCAAATCTACATTTTGCTCGAAGCTATAAATAGAGCCATAATGTTGGACCATTATTTCAGCTATTTTAGCTGGGTCTTCGAAACATGTACCTGATAAAGGGCATTTTAATCTTTTGATCAGATTGGAAACGGCTTGTTCCTTAGCCTGCCATGCTAGGAACCTGCCAGTAAAATTACTCTGCTCATAGATTTTTTGATTAGATTACTGGAACAACACCTCACTTTGAGCATAGTAGTTGGAGCTAAGTTCATATTTTGCCTGGACCAAAAGGTCTTGATTTGTTGGGGAAGGGTTATTCACAACAGAGGCATATACAGTTTGAACTTTCTTTTCAAGATCTTTTTTTACCTTTTTAGCTTCTTTTATGTGATCTGCCTCTTTCCCAATAGCTAAACCCTGAAAAAAGGCCTTGAGTGTGTCCCATATTACAGCTAATGATGCCGTCTCGACATTTCGTGAGAGAAAACATTTAATTTCCAATGCCATGGAACCTATCCAGTCTTCTTCCAACAAATATTGCAGTTTCAGGAACCACCTTTTAGGACCTTTAACATCTTCTACCACCCCCATCTGTAAACTCAGCATAGCATGGTCAGAAAAAACATTGGGTAGGAAAGCCTGATGGTTAAAACAAAGCCTACTGGAGACCAAAAAAAAATCAATTCGAGATGAGGTTTGAAATCTGCCCGACCAACACGAAAAGGATTTCTTAGAAGGAAAAGCCACCCGCCAAGGATCGTGTAGGTCTAATGTTGCGCTATATTGTTGCACTATTTTAAAAGATCTAGGTTTCATCTGCCTTTTCCTTGACCCTGAAGAATCAATTAGAGGGTTCATGAGAATATTAAAATCACCCCCCCATTATAATGTCACCTAAGACCAGGATTAAGGACTGAAACAATTCTTCATAAACTTGTGGCTGATCTTCAGTAGGTGCATAGAAATTCACAAATGTGATTGGTGTAGAGATTTGTTTGAAGGTACATGTTATCTAACACCAACGACCATCCCGATCTGTTTCAAATTTCACTACCTCGGCCTGTAGATTCTTATTCAGAAATATGGCTGTCCCTCTATGTGAAGCAGTAGATGAGGAAAAACCCCGATCGGAGGCCCATGATCTAAACATAGAGAAATCAGACAGTCGACTAGTAGAGATATGTGTCTCCTGTAACAATATAACAGACAGATTTTCAGTTTTGATCCACATTTCGATTGACCGCATCTTTTGCCCATTATTAAGACCATTTACATTAAATAAAACGACCTTAAATACTTCTTTACTTGCCATAGTACCTATCCCGCCAGAGCACTTGCCAACTATAACATCCCTTCACACTCAAGTGCCACATCTCAAATGACATATTGAATTGCAAATGGTAAGCAAAAAGAGTCAAATACCACATCTCAAGTATCATATCTGATTGAATTTGATCGACAAAGAAATTTAACCAGGACTTCATTTTTCCCCCCGCGTTCCCTACCCCACTACCCCTTACCCCTCCCAAAATGTGGACCCCTAACCCAGCACCACACCATTCACATTGCCCCCTCCCTACTAATTTGGGTGTCATGGACTTACACCCTGGTGACCTAACCTACCGTCATCTACTAACAGAAATATATATATATTTTTCTTTCCCCCTCTTTTTTTTTTATTTTAAGTTCTTTAAGAGTCTCCTGAGTTTCTTTTTTTTTCCTTCCCTTCCCCTTCCCCCCTTTCCCTTTTACCCAATTCCTTTATATTTTTTTATCTCGAACCTCTTGAGGCGAACCCTTTAAGCTGAGGTCCCCAGCTAATATAATAACATAGTTGAGAGCCCATCAACCTCTAAGCTGTGGGAGGGGGACCCTGGGAGATTTCTTTAAGAAGGTTCTGTGCTTCTTCTAAACTAGAGAACATGAAGAATTTCCCCCTAACCAGAACCTTAAGCTTGGATTGCTGAGCAATCGATGCTTGTGCCCCATTCGCCTAAAAAAGATGAAGAATTTTTACAAATTACTTCCTTCTTTTTGCGGCCACAGCCGTCATGTCTGAAAAGATTCGACAATTCGCGGTGTCATTGACATTAAACTGTCTTTGCTGAATTGCTTTGGTCAAGATCATCTCCTTGACCTGGAAGTCTGCGAAGTTCAGGAGGAACGTCCGTGGATTAGAGGGGTTGGGGAACGGGCGGGCAGGGACCCGATGGGGTCTGGTAATTGTTAAATCACCGACAAATTCAGGGACAATCTTTTGCTTCATGAAGGAGTTAATCCACTGGAGGGGCTGTGAACCCTCCAATCCTTCGGGAATACCAACAATGCGGAGGTTCGATCTCCTGGAATGATTTTTTAATTCTTCCAGCTTGTTTTCCAGGCTTTGTTTATTTTTAACCGCAATCTTTGCTTCTTTGGATACGATAACCATTTGATCCTCGAGAGTTGAAATTCGAACTTCTGCTTCATTTAGTCTTACGGGAAAATTCAACATTACCTCCTCCATTTTATCTAACCTTTGATGAAGGGAGGTCAATTCCGCTTTTTGATTTTGTTTAAGGTCCCGAATTTCTTGTAGAATTAAGTTTAGCATATCCTTTATATTCATCTGTAATTCTCTAGTTGGTTCCGTAACGGAGTTAAGATCAGGCAGGAAGGTAGAGGTATCTAACATGGCTACTGGCTGAGTTCCCGTCATCCCCGTAATTGAAATTGATCCCACCTCTGATGAAGACTCTCGAGTACAATTTTCAGGGTGTGACGGAGGTGGGGAAATTAGCGGCTTACAAGGTGGTTGTGGAGCCAGGGAGAACACGTTATTATTAATTCCACCCTGCTGCTGTTGCGATAATCCTTTTGCATTTTCTAAAGTTGATTCCTGTTCGAGGATGGCATTTGGATTACCTTGTGGCCCCTTTTGTCTCATGGAATTCGCAGTTTCCACTATGTTGGATGATGGCCCTGAATTGTCCTCATGCTCTCCAATAACACCTTTGGTGGAGGCCAAAACTGGGGTCAAAGCTACAGCCGAAGCCGGGGGAGGGGGAGATTGACATACTAGCACTTTCTTAAAAAATACCAGGAATTGTTTTGCTTCTCTAGTTTCTTTGGTTGTTTTCTTTTTTTTCTCCCCGCTATCTGCATTGCTTTTCTGCTGCGAGGACAGTGCGGTTATATTCTCATCTTTGCCAATTCTGTCCGATGTGTCTACCTGGCCCAAGCACACCTCAATCTCTTCATCCGAGCTCTCAAATGTTGAGTCCTGGCCCATTAACTTAGACGAATGTTGCTTATTCGCCAGGCGGGCTAGCTCTCTTGTCTCTTTGGCAAGTAACATGCGTTTTTTGGCTTTGGGGCGTGTTTGCAGATTTTTCCCCATATCTGTGCTATATAACCCGTACAACCTCCCCCGCAGGTATCTTTCCCCCACAGCAAGGAGCAGTCCAAGGTATAGCTAGGGGCTAGGAGCTCACTATCAAAGTGCTTGACTCCACACCTTTTCACCAATTTCCTCTAGATAGTCCTCCAGGAAAGTTTAAGGCCTTATCATTCCTTGAAACTCCTTATGCCAAATGGCCTTGATATCCCTGGAGCGCCCCAGTCTGCCTCAAAAATGCAGTCAGAACTCTCTAATAGCTATCCAGGACTCCAGCTCCCAGAAGGCACCACTATACCACCAGATTTGTTTACGTTATAGACAATCCTGCAAGGGACTAAATAATCTTACTATAATCCTCCAGAGAATATGTCCAATTGTCCGGCAGCAGGCTAGAATCCTTCTCTCCCCCTTTTACATCAGCAGCAGCCTCTTCACCTCTGCACCCAGCGCGTCCTCTCTGTGAGCCTGAATGAAACAAATCTACCTGGCTTCCTGGCTCCTCCGTTTCCTTGTAGCCTCCGTAACAGTAAGAGGAATCCTTTTTAAAAAAATGAAAAAACGGGACTAATGCAGGAGGGAAAGAGGTGAGAATGAACACCGCCGCATAGCATAGCAGCTCTGCTCCGCTCTACCCCGTGACTTTCTCGTTGTGCGGCTCCATTGATGAGGGGCGTGGCCAAGGTCAGGTCACCTGTGGCTACGTGGCGTGGTGTACCGCAGCCATCACACCTCATGCCTTCCTTGCTTGCAGTGAGATCCCTTGCTTGCCGTCCTAATGTGTATTGATTTGAGGCTCGCAATGTTAGTCTATGCGAGGAGCTATACGACGGTGCTCAGAGTGCAAAAGTAAACGCGCTCCTCACCCGGGCAGACAATATTATATTTGAATGTTATCTTCTGGCCATATGTTCTCTGCACATAATATAACAAGGCAAAGGCTGGGCCCCTGTAGTGGCACAAGTACGACCGGGAGTGCATGGAAGGGGGCAGGGCCTCCAAGAAGTCACGGACTGCGGGAGAGGGGGGAAGAGCGGCTGCAAGCAGCTCCACGCTGCTGCTCGCAGCACAACGTGCACATGCTCAGAAGGACTGTAATGCAACACGCCGGGCACGCAAAACAGCGGGGTGGGCTCCCGCTTCCCTCCTGCAGACAGGGGCAAAGGCTGGGCCCCGTAGTGGCATGAGCACGACAGACCGGAAGTGCCTGGAAGGGTGGGTGGGGCCACCAAGAAGTCATGGAGGGAGGGGGAGAGACTGGAAGAAAGAAGTCTGTGCAGTAAAGGGGCTGGCAGCACATTCGTGCTGCATCACTAGGCGAGACCTAATGAAAAGAAAACATTTCACTTTTGTTTTTGAAATGCATCCTGTTTCCCTTTATTTAAAAACAAACACAGACATGATGGTCTGCTGGCCCCAGCAGGCCACCATCCCTGTGGTTTTAGTGATTCCCAATGGTTTGCAAATTGCGACCTAACTCAGGAATATAAATGAGCTAGGTAAATTTGCGACCCATTGTGAATTGCAAATGGTGTAAAATGCACTGTTGAACATAGATCTTTGTGATTACCTAATAGCAAAAATTTGATATTAGGTAATCACAAATGGAAATCTATGTACATCTGGCACTTAGAGAACCGAGGTGCGGTCTAAGCTTGATTCTTTCAATAGTGTGTGACTTTAACAGTGCTTTATGTTTTTAGCGTCTTCTGTGTAATTGCCATTTTAATACTGTTTCAGTAACATGTTTATGCCTTGCCCAAGCAGAGGAGAAAGACCAACAGGCAATAAAGTATAATATCGTTCTGACCATAGAGCAGCTCCATCTGTTTCACTGTTCACTGGACAGAATCTTCCAACCAAGCTTTTAACAAATTATTCCACCTACAGAGACAGCAGAGCTTTCTTGGGCAACTTAAGTTACTGTTTAATTTAATAAGTTACTGTTGAATTTAATAAAACACAGAGCACAGGACGGATGTTTCCAGAGGCCCATGTCTTAAAATTACCTCGCATACCTTTCAATCCAGTAAAAGTAAAATTACGTTTTTTTTTTTTTATCAAGAATTCAAGTATCAATCTACATAAAAAATGATTAATTAATTACACAACCACACAAATCGCAAGAATGTTATTTGAATTGGTTCTGCCTTTCCCACGGATCTCTTACATGTGTAATCTTTTCTGCTTATACTCTCGAATTTAAATCACCATTCGGTTTGAGAAAATGCTTAGATGTGATTTGCATGCATTTATTTTTGTATTCATCTTTTTATTTTGTACGTGTTCTTCAATATGATTGAGGCTCAGACTGGCTTCAAAGCTATTTGCATTTTAGTATGCCGATGAGCCAAATGCTGGCGGATATCGGTCCATCCACTTCGCACTTCCCCTGCCTGATTTCCCAGAGTGAAGCCTCAGCTGTTTCACCGACGGAAACCTTCTGGCTGCAGTCCAGCCACCAAACGGCACGCCAGTTTAACAAGGCTGGAAATCTATTTTGGACAGGATTTCCACCTGTTTTTTCATGTTTCAGACTGGAGTGACTGTCACGTCCAGGGAAAAGAAGCAATGCTTGGAATGTTTGGAGAAAACCATCCGTGCGTCATGAACATTGCTCTTTTGGCTTTACAGAAGCATGATAAAATGTTTCTGCAAAATGTGCCTTTTTAACTTTCCCATTAAATGTAGGGGGCATCATACCCCTTCATATGCTCATATTTGGATCGTTTGGTACCTTAGCTAAGCGGTGCCATGCATCCCGAAGTATGCTAATATTCAGATTGTCGATGACCTTCACTCCTAATCTGTTCATTTAATTTTGTAATTAAATGTACTGAGTTCCCCTTCTTTTCATATTTGGATTGTTTGGTGATTTTATCCCCTAATTTTCCGTTTAAACCTGCACCCCTAAATGGGTGACAGAGCCATAAACTCTTCTTAATTAGTATGTCTTAACATGCTCTCTTAGCTTGAAAATAATTTATTGTTCTTCACTCCCTTATTTCTTAACGCCCCCGCTTCAATAATTGTACTTCTCTGCATCTCACGTCTCAGAGTCACTGCCATTTTGCGTAACTCTGGGGCATATTAGTTGCCAGCACTTTATCTCAGCCAAAGTCGCGATAAATTTATCGCCCCATTCACAAACTGGTGCAAACTGCAGATATCACCAGTTTACCTGCAATAGCAGTCGGCCAAAAAATCGCCACAGATGAGCCTGGTAACTATCGCTAATGAGATGCAGAGTAGGCGTTCCCGAGCAAAAATCTAAGGCAACACCACTCCGCAACATTCTCAACGACCAGCCAGATTGGCGATAAGATCTCAAAACATGCGATATGGCGCGTTAGCAGCAGGAATCTAACACCTGCTCTGACCTGGTGCAAAGTCGGACGACAACCTGCACCATCAAAGGGAGCCCAGCCCAGAGCCACACCTGAAGAACAACAGATGCCATGGAGCCACTGACCATGCATCCCGGAACCCCAAGTGTGCAACAACACCCACCGCAACCACCCCCAGTACCCCCCCCGGGGCCCCACTCCGGGCACCCCCCACCCACCCCCGACAAAGATATGTCACATTGTTACGAAATCATGAACAAAACAATGTGCCTGATGTCGCACAATTACAACACCTAACATACATGTGTGGTCAGAAAAATGAGAATCATACATTCATCTTAGAATTTCCAAATAATTCGCCTCATTCATAAGAAACACAAAACAACCATTTTGAATAGTCATGGCGGGTCCTCTCAGGACAATCTGTAAGTCACAGCCTGCAAAACAAAATCCTAGATAAGAAGGTGTGTCATGCGCTCATCAAAGGACAGAGAGACCGAGCGAAAGAGAGAGAGAGAAAGAGATAGAGAGAGTGAGAGAAAGAGAGAGAAAGAGAGAGAAAGAGAAAGAAAGAGAGAGATTGTACAAGGAGCGCAAGGCCAATCGGGCTCTTGGCTCATACATGCCAACTGTTGTGTGTGTATCGCTAGTGGTACACACTAAGTCAAAGGCCTGGCATCAATTGAAACGGGGAGGCCACATCACATTTCAAAAATGCAAGCAGTAGTCAGACTAACATTAGGTATGAAAGCTACTTTGTCTCAATACACAAGGCGGAAGGACATCTGAATCCCCGACCTTGGTCTTCAATGCGGCAGGCACTCCCTGCGAGAGATACCATACCAGATCTTGAAAACTCCCTCACCACGAACTGTGCGAATGAAAGACCAACGTGTCCATACCCCACACGCACTTGTCCCTGCTTGAGGTACACCTGCATGGCATGCCCTTGACACATAAGTAAAACAACCCATACGTCCAAACGTTGCACACAAATACGACTCATTGCTCCGAGCAGTGGCATATCATCCACATAACTGCCGCCTGTCAGAAGAGTGCCAGTGCTACGAGACCAAAAAAGACAATGGCTGGCAATCCCCGGCACATGCACAACACCCATGTATGGCATCGAGTTTGGCTGCCATGAGGTCGAACCCCACCCGCAGCTGATCAGCCATCTTCTCCTGGCACCCTAACACACGGCGTTGGAATTCCATGTGTTGTGAGCACAGTCCCGGGCACACGTAATGGGGATATCACAATGTTGTGCAAGTCTTGTTCAATTACAATTGCAGTGGTCGACGCCAGTGTGAGGTTGAAAAGTTATTTAATGAAGCAACAACTGTATTGAAACAAACAACCAGCTGACACGTGTTTCGTCACTAGGAAAGGTCCCGTGACTCTTCAGGGCTGGGAAGGGTACAAAACATTAGGTGAGGGATAAAAGGGGAAAAATACCGTGTCCTAGTCGTTGACATCTCAGGGAGCATGGGGCAAGGGATCACCCTAGGTGCATTTTGAAAAAATATCTAAAAGCATATGGCGCATTGTAGAAAGTGACTGTTGTGAGTGTGCCACTCTCATGGTGTAAAATCATGAAAAATGGGCGGGAAAAACATAGTTAATATAGTGATGTGACATGGTGTACAAAGTATGAGCAGACGTATGTGCGAGTGACATGAATGCTGTCTAGTGGTCAATCTGAAAGGTGAGTAGTTGCCCCAGACAACCATACGAAAATTATATACAAACACAGATCAGCGGCGAGTGACAATGCGACCTGTTGAAGAAAATGTTCCTTCTGTGGACTAGAACTGTAAACGGGACAGAGAGAGACTGAGGGACAAGGAATGGGTTTGGGATTGAGATGGAGAAAACAGGGGAGGGGGAGTCTAAAGGTACTGAGTCTGGAGGACAAAAAGGTGGAGGTGAGGTGGGTACCTGTTACGTGTATGAAGAAATGAGGAGAAACGGGCCCCTGCGTAAAGAAAAGACACGGTCGGAGACAAGGGTTAGCCCATGGATAGGGACACAGCGTAGGAGAGTCAAGATAAGGGGTGGTAGGTGGGCTATCAAGATGCTCACCAAAAAAATGGTGATGATTCCAACCCAGTCTGGGGTGTGCGGTAGAATCTATGGAATTGATGAGAAGACGTGAAGGTGCTATTGGTCGTAGTACACAAGGAGTTAGCGCTGCGTCATGTAAAAGATGCTAGTGGGTAGTTGAGGCTGCTGGGGGAGAGAGGGAAGAAGGTTAGAGGTGATGGCAACCACAGTGGGGCGGGCGTAGGGCAAAGAGGGTACAGCTCCTTACCGGGTGTGTATTGGGCCAGTGGCCGTAGAAACGTTGATAAGACCCGAGGCGGGTGCACCGGACGGCATGTGGATGCGTGTGATCTGCAAAAATGATAATGGGAATGAAGTGGGAGTATTCCCTGAGGCTGGAAGTGTTGGACTAAAACTAGGGTGGACATACCCCAGGGGCTGAGTAAGCGTACTACCAGTGTCTGGCGGACGGTGGTACTTGAGCGCCAATAGGCGGCGGGTGGCGCGGAGCTGCAAAGAAGGGGCGGGAGTGTAAGGGAGGGAGCGAGGCTGTTAAGGAAAGGAGAGAGGAAAAACAGGCCTGGATCTTACCCTGAGAGGAGATTAGTTGTGGCGATCCACGAGGCAAAAAGTACTGGAAGGCTGGTGCACCTGTAGGAGGACAAGGGAGAAGGAGAGGGATGTATCCACAATGAAACAAGGGTGAGGCGAGGATGAGGCGGGAAGGTGTGGGGCCGCTACTGGAGCAGCTTACCTGTCGTGTAGTAGGGACGGGGCCAGAAGACACTGGAGCCATCTGAATGCCGCGGTAGTGACTGAGACGGAAGTGATGCGTGTACTTGAGCCTGCGAGCCTCCCAAAGACTAGACAGCGCAAAGGCACATCGCGCTGTCTAGGGATACGAGGCCGCCATGATGATAGGCTGAGATGAGGGAGGAGGGTACTGCGCATGTGTAGATTACTGTGCGGTCAGGACAGGCAGGACCGTTGCCAGGGTAACGACGCAGTCGAAGGCACTAAGACGAGTGTGTGTATGGGTAGGAAAGAAAGGAGGAGGCGGACTAGTTTGGGCAGAGACCACAGCTGTAAGCGGGTAGTTTAGAAGGACGGTGGGGAGGAAGGACCACCGGGGGGAGGCGAAAAGAAGGGTAGAATGTGACTTCTGTATGTTGAAGAAAGTACCAAGTGGGCACAGGGAGGCTACGATAATGGGGGCGTTGGAAGGACCTGGGTGTGGTGGCCAGACCAGGAAACTAGGGGTTGGAGTAGTAGTGATAATAAATATACCAGTGACATGATAGCAATGCAGTGTATGCATGGTTGCACAGTTGTCAAATTGTGACATGGTAGATGGTAAAAGAAACACATGCAGCAAACTGAGGTGCTTGTCTTTCGGAACTCAGTACGCACATTTTGGAAGGTGATCATAATAGATATACCAGTGACATAATAGCAATGCAGTGTATAGCATGGTTAAACAGTTGTCAAAATGTGACATAGTAGATGGTAAAAGAAACACTTGCAGCGACATGAGGTGATTGTCTATCAGAATTCAGTGCGCAGATCTTGGAAGGTGGTCATTCACCCAAGAAGTAATGTAGCTCATGGTCCGTGTTGAGTCCATGTTGTACCGTCCATAGACGCATGATCCACGTGGCTTCCAAGTGCCTGAGCCTTAGTTCTCTGTTACCGCCCCTGGCGCATTTCTGTGTGCCTCGGTTGGGGAAGGTGGCTGCATGGATTGCCATGGGATATCTGGTGTCCTGGTGTTGTAGGACTCTAATGTGCTCTCCAATGCGTTCTTTCAGTGGTCTTATTGTACTGCCGATGTACCAGCGTTTGCAGACACATTCCAGGATGTATACCACGTATTTAGTGTTGCAGTTGATATTTTGCTTGATTTGGTATTGTTCTTTGTTCACCGCCGTGAAGTTTCTAACTCCATGTTGGGCTAGCCTACAGACCCCGCAGCAGCCACATTTAAAGAAACCTATGTTGTGGGTGGTGAGCCACGAGGGGCTGGTGCCGGGACCTGGTAAACTGGGCTGAGTCTTGTTCTAAGTGTCCTGCCTCGTCTGTACGTGATTTGAGGTCTGGGAGGGATGACCTCTCTAAGTGTAGTGTCTGCTAGTAGCACGCCCCAGTGTTTGTTGAGGCTCTTCCTCATTGCTAGACCCATGTCACTGTAGTCGGTGATCAGTCTGGCCGGTTGGTCATGATCGGGGGCTTTCTTTTGGGTGTCTAATGTTTCCTGCCTCTTGTTGTTCTTGATTCTCTTTTCTGCAGTGCAGATGGTGCGAGCACTGTAGCCCCTGGACTTGAATCTGTGTTTCATGCTGGCCAAACATTTCTGGAATTCTGAATCTGCAATTTCTCCTGGCTCTGACGAATTTTCCGTAAGGAATTGCTTGGATTTGATGAGCCGGGTGCGAGCTGTCAGCATGCAGGATGGCATTGCAAGATGTCTCCTTTCTATGCAATCAACTCTGTAATGTGTCCTTTTTTGTGTAGATTTCAACATACAGAAAGGCGATACTGGAGGTGCTGGAGTCACTCGTGAACCTCATGTTCATGTTGTTAGAGTTGAGATGTGCGCAGAATTCATCTAGTTCGTGTTGTGACCCTGACCAAAGTAAGAGACAATCGTCTATGTAGCGCCCCCAGTATATTATGGAGTCAACCCCATGTGCCCCTTTGGTGCTCTAGATCCATTTGGATTCTGGGACCCCCATGTATAGGTTCGTAAAAGAGGGTGAGAATTTGGAGCCCATGGTTATGATGCAGCGTGGAATTTTAAATCCTCCCTTCGTCACAGATCAAATATTACACTAGCTCATTCACTCAATCCATTCATTGGTGGGGCCCATAACACCAACACTCACACTTCATTGATCCGTTCTCACAGGAGAGATAAATTGTCCAAACGCTGACATGAAAGGAATATCTTTCAATTAAAAGAACCTAATTTACCTGAACATACATTAAGTACTTTTATTAAACTCAGAACCTCAAGATATTCCCCTCATTTAGTCGACAGATCAGTTAGTTGATTTTGGATATTTGGTGACTCAATTCTTTAATCTACATTTCATCTTATTCTAATTTCTCTAAATAAATCACCCGACACATTTGTTTGTTAGAATAATAATTTTGTTTATCTAATCAATTTCAATTTCAATAAGTCATAAACCAAATCACCGAACATCATATTTACCTAATCTGGCTATTAGTCGTCCTCTAAGTCAATCAAGTCGTGGAAAAGTCTTTAATTCATCAAAGTCAGGCAGCAATTTAGTCTTTCAAAGATTCAGGATAACAGCTGTCCAGCAGTGTCACCGTCCTCTCCATCAGCATAACGTCAGGAAAAAGGAAAAGGAAAAGGATCTAATTAACTCCCTAGTCTTCCTTCTTTTATAATGAAACTAACGTCAAAATGTAACAAAAATCAGTTTTAGAAAGTCCTGATTGGCTGGTTTGGGGTCATTCGGTAAAGTTCTCACATAGGTCGTTAGGTTAAGTCATCACACTTGCTGGTTCCGGTTTTAAAGACAGTCCTTTGTTTCGTGATTTTGGTGAAGCTCCCAGGGTGTCCTTGATGGGTACATCTTGCCTGGGGTCAGGACGAGGCCACTGTTGCTGGCGGTGGCGCAGGCGCACTTCAGCCGAAACCTCATGAAACGATAGTAGTCACGTCATGTGTCTCAGTGAGCCATCTTTTCTTAGGCCCTAATGGTCAACTTAAGTAAAACAAACACAAAACGTAATTAAAACATTGAAATGGCTAATAAAATGTTAAACCCTCACTAATTCCCCTATGTGTAAGTAATTATCTAGCATGATAGCAACATTTAAAGCGTTTATATTCACCCAGCGATGTCATCTGGTGCAACTTACAATTACATCACAAAAGCAACATTTATCATGCAATATTCTAATTTTCTACCATTAGTATGCGTACATATATTAGTATACAGTTAGTTTAGCCACGCAAATGCATATCCCACGTGTAATTATTTTGTTAATATAATTGGTGAGTTATCACTTCAAACAGATTAATAATATTACAATTAATAGATTATTCGGATTAATATAAACATGCAGAAATGGGGGGGGGGTATACAAAATGTTGTACTACCCGCTCCAGCAATCCCCCCTTTGGTGATTATATCATCACACCATCAAAATTTTGTATCCCTTTTACGGAATTTCAAAGTGATTTCTTGTTTTTATTCATAATTCAGTTTCCCCAGTCTCTTCTCTTTTTGCTGATTTATACATACTCTCCTTTATTTCCTCCAATTCTATCTCATCAAATTCTCTCTCTTGTTTTACGTCTTTTCTACTTAAATTTTCTCTTTCCGTGTTTACCAATAAAAATCCTCCAGCGGTGCTTGTTGATAAGCGATCCACTACTGTTGAAAGTCTTCTAATTTTGCTTGCATTCAGAGATATTCCCACTGCCGGTATCAATGCTCCAAAAATATCACCTACAATTTCTGCCCAAGATTCTCTCTTACTACGTACTAAAATACAACCTAAGTTATGTACACCATCTTCTCCTCTATCCATGTGAAAAATCTTTGGAAAAACCAGGCCTACATAACATGTGCCATACCAATGGTCTGGCAAACGATAATATGCCCTGTTCCCTCAAATAAAATATAGTCCAGGAAAAACTGGATCTTTTCCACGTTTAAATCCCCATCCACCCATGATTCGGTATGTATCACGGCACACACTATTCCCTACAAAATAATTATCATATACAGTTTGATTCCTTCTAATACACAATTTCCCTTTCTGAGGCCAATCTAAAGCCACAGTTGGACTTGTTTCCCCTTTCAAGTGTTTTTCCATCTCTACATCCCATACTGTTTTCTCTACCTTTCCTTCTGAAGTCTTTCTTTGCATTTTCAGTCTCCTTTCTTCAACCATATCTAAAAATGTGTTTTCCTCTTTCTTTAAACTGCAAGTCAAATTATTTTTAAATATGTATTCTAATGTTAGCTCTTTATTTTCTAGGAAAAATTCACCTAACACCTTTGCAAGTTTTACCTTATTTAACTTGTTAATTGACGGTATTTGTGAAAATATAGTATCTACATCTGAAAAATAATATTCTAATTTTCCTGTCTGATAAAATAAAATAGCAATTACACTACATGTTATTGCATAAGTTACTGGAAGGTGATGATAAGTCACTCCCTCCGATACAGAAGCAGGTAACTGCATACAGACGTAGCAGTCCCTTACATCTATTGTTTTTACATATTCATACAACAATTTCGAAAACACATTATTAGAAAAATTTGTTATAGACCTGTCTTTATGTAAATAGTTTTTATCTATTCTAGTCGGAACTACTTTTTGACTCTTCCCTATATTAGTTATGTTTCACTATGTCCTTCTAATGTATCTATCGTAACTTTAAATGAGATCAGGAGAGCAAGTACACTCCATAGAAGCATTAATAATCCTGTACAACAACAACAACAACACATTTTAGACCATCTCTTCAATTATTTACATTTATCTTTTCTACTATCTATGTTTGCCATCTTTGCTAAAATGGACTGTGTCTTTTGACTTAGCCTCTTCTACTTCACAACTAGTTTTCTAACCCAAGGCTCTAAGCACCTACTTGGTTCTACCAGTTTTTGTCTTTTTCGGTATTTTATTGTCTTTCTATCAGTTGTTTTCTTGTCTCATTCAGTTTGGCATTTCATAATTTTTCACTTTTCCTTCGTGATAGGTATACAGAATGTCCTGAACATCCGCTTCTTCTCCAATATCAGACAAGATAACTCTCAGGATTTCTGATTCTTCGTCTTCCTCAACCACTTCTGGTACAATCACCTCTGGATTTCCTTGGCTATCCGCCTCTTCTTTTACTTCAGGCAGGGCCACATACGTCCATTCTGGTGACTTATACTTCTGGTTAGGTTTTCTGGTTCTTTTGCTCTTTTAATTTCAGTGGTTACTTCGTCTTTTGATTTCACCTGATTTGTCACTTCATTCACCTGTTCAGCTCTTGGTGAACTTACTCGTGTCAGTCGGTATCTCAACCTTTTTATTTTATTCTGCCAAACATCATCTTTGGCTGCTCTTTTCAATCTACTTCCTTTATCATTCTTTTCACTTCTCCAAGCTCTCTTTCTTAGAACTCGACCTTCAGGTATTTCATATTCGCTTTCTTCTGACTCGGTTTCAACTTGCTTTTTACTTTCAACAGTTTCTTTTTCCACCACTTCTTTAGTTTTCCGTACTTCTGTCCCTCCTCGAATCTCCGTCACGCAATCTTCCTGCTGACTACTTGTCCCTGTTTCTAACTGGATGTTGAAGTTCCCTACACCTCCTCGGGGGTCTCCCGCAATCATCTTTCCCTCTCTCTCTATATCTGGCACCTGTCCACCTAATCGTGTTGTTTCAGGTGGAATTTCTCTCAATATTTCATCTGGCACTTCCTTCTCATGAGTCTCTTTTATTGTCTCTTCACTGTCTTTTTCTTTGGTTTTCTCTTGTTTTCCCTTTGAACACTTCGCTCCTTGTTCAGTCTCTGAATCTGAACTGGTATCAGAAATCTGTAACCTTCTTCTCAGGAAAATACTTCTTGGAATATGTGTTAGACTTTGTTCTGCTTCCCCCCTTTCAGGGTTTTCTTTTGTTTTTGGTTCTTCGTCATCTGACTCAGTACTGGATTCTGATTCATCAAAATAATCCTTTTCTGTGCTGTCCACTGGATTTGGAATTCTCAATGTATGGCTTGCATGGATCCAGTTTTTCAATCCAGCACACTTTATAGCTGTTGTTGTGGGGAAGATGACTTGTCTTGGTTTTCCCCATCTTGGGACCAAGCAGTTTCTTCTTCTGTGTACTTTTATTCTTACCCAGCCCCTGGGCTTAGATCATGGGCTGGCTTCTTTTCAAGGGTGGTGGCATCCGCTCCAACCTGATGAAACACAGAATGAACTGCGTCAGCCAGACTTTTACAGTATTCCAACACCATGTCATCAGTTATAGTCATCAGCTTGTTGACTGGTATAAACACATGCCGCATGGCTCGTCCCATGATGATTTCATGAGAACTTAACCCTGTAGTTCTATCTGGAATTGATCTAATAGTCATGAGTACCAGAGGTAAGACATCAGGCCATTTCATACCTGTGGCTAAACACACTTTCCCTATCCTGTTTTTGATAGAACCATTCATTTGTTCCACCACACCAGAAGCCTCTGGTCGGTAAGCACAATCTAGTTTTTGTTGTACATTCAATGCTTCACAAATCATTATGAAAATGTCCTCCTCGGTCTGATTCAATTGTCACTGGGAACCCAAATCTAGGGATGAATTCCCTCAAAATTAATTTTGCCACTGTCATCCCATCATTTCTTCTTGTTGGGAATGCTTCTACCCATCTAGAAAACAGACATACCATAACTAAAACATATCTCAGTCTGTTACAGGGAGGCATCTCAATGAAATCCACTTGCATTCTGGTAAAAGGCCCTCCTTCTCGACCTATTGTTCCTAGACTCACTACTGTCTTTCTTCCTGGATTGTATTGCTGACATATTAGGCATCTCTGACAAAGACTTTCTGCTACAAGTCTGAATTTTGCATTGTACCAAGTTTGTTTAAATGACCTGACCATAGCATCTCTCCCTATGTGTCCCTGTCCATGATACATCCGTGCCTTAGCAGACATCATGCTATCAGGCATGACTGGTCTTCCATCTCGATAGACCCACACATGATCTTTCTCTCTGGGTGCACATCTTGCTTTTACCCACTGCTTCATTTTCTCTTCTCCTGCCTCTTCCTGTAATTGTCTTACTTCTTCCCATGTTCCCACAGTGTTAGTAAACATCAAAGAGCAAGAAATTATCGATATAATCACCACTTTGACTATGGGTAGCACACTTCACAACAGCCAATTGCCTAGGCAACTGTATCGCCTCAAGCAATTTTCCAACCACTTCAGCATTCTTAATGGAAGTTCCACTCGATGTCCAAAAACCCCTCTGCAGCCATATTTGACCGAAGTCATGTACGACTCCGAATCCATACTGGCTGTCAGTCATCACAGTCACTCTCACACTCTTTCCAATCTTACATGCTCTAGTCAAAGCGACAAGTTCAGCTACTTGTGCCGATTTTACTCCTTTCAGATATGATGCTTCCATCACTGCTGCAACTGTACATACCGCATAGGCTGCACTTAACACTCCATCATCTGTTCTCAAACAAGACCCATCCACAAAAGAACAAAATCACTTTCTGGTAAGGGTACATCTTTTATGTCAGGTCGAGGTTTTGTACAGAAATCAAGTACATCCAGACAGTCATGATCTGCTTCATCTCTGACTTCCACATTCTCAGCATCAGGCAGTAATGTTGAAGGATTCACATTCAAACATCTCACAAGACTTACATTCGTGGCACCTAGTATAACTTTCTCATACTTAGTCAGCCGACTATGTGTCATATACTGAGTGCGACTCCTTGTTAAAAGGATTGCCACATCATGAGGTATGAACACTTTCACAGGATATCCTATCACAATTCCCTCACTCTGTTCCAAACCTCCGCATGTAGCAGCTACTGCTTTCAAACACCCAGGTAAGGCTACAGCTACTGGGTCCAGCATTGATGAAAAATATGCAATTGGTCTCCTCAGTTTTCCATGCTTCTGTATTAGCACAGAGAGTGCACATCCATTTCTCTCACTACAATACAACTCAAACTCCTTTTCATAGTCAGGCATACCTAATGCAGGTGCTTCACACAACCCATCTCTCAATCTTTTGAATGCTGCCAATTCTTCTTTATTCAAATTAATGGGATCTTTCACATCACTTCTTGTCAGTCGTATCAAAGGTTTTGCAATCAAGGAAAAATTGCTATCCATTGACGACAATATCCAACCATTCCCAGAAACATTCTCACTACTCTTTGGGTCATGGGTGCACTCATTCTTTTTATGATCTTGATTCTATCTATCGTTATTTTTCTCAGTCCTTTTTCAATGTGATGTCCTAAATATTGTACATCTTTCTTGCAAAATTGTAATTTTGATGGTGACACTTTAAGTCCTCCATCCGCCAAATGATTCAGCAAGGCTATCGTGTCAAGTTCACAAGCCTCACGGGTTTTTGACGCCACAAGAAGGTCGTCTATATACTGGACTAATACTGATTTTTCGGGCATTTCTAGACTTTCCAAAGACTTCTTCAATAGCTGATTAAATATCGAGGGGCTTTCTGTATACCCCTGTGGAATTAGGCACCAAGCCAAAATACGCTCGCCGAAACGAAATGCAAAAATTTGCTGACTGTCGTGGTGCAATGGGATGGAAAAGAAAGCATGGCATAGATCCATTACTGTATACCATTCTGCGTCATGAGGAATCTGATATAGAATCACTGATGGATTTGGTACAATAGGGCAACATGATACAACAATCTTGTTTATCTTTCTCAGATCTTGTACTATCCTGAACTTCCCACTAGGCTTTTTCAGTCCCATTATTGGTGAATTACATGGACTACTCATTATTTCTCTCAAAATACCTTGTTTTATCATTTTTTCAATCACAGGAGTCACTCCTTCAATTATTTCAGGTGTCAATTTATATTGGGGAACATTTGGATTACTTACTCCTTCTTTTACTGTTATCTTTACTGGATCTACATTTCTCATGAATCCCACATCTTCTCCTGTGAAATCCCAAATTTCTGCCTTAACAGATTGTTTTAATTCTTTAGGTAATTCATCAGGGTTAAATACAGCATAGGTTTCAATAACCTTATTTCTCTGTTTGTCATTGTCATTTTATACAGCACATCTTCATCTGGGGTTTCAAATGCTATCCTATCCAGGGTACAAAATATAGTGCAGTTCATTTTGCACAACAAATCTCTACTTAACAAATTCACAGGACTGGTATCGCACACGACAAAGCGGTGCATTTCAGAAAATTTCCCTATGCTATCTTTCACTGGGTCTGTAAGGTAAGTTTTAATCTGCCTGTTGGATACACCAACTACTTGGATCGTTTCATCCGAGAGAGGAAGATTCTTAACATCAGCTGATCTGACTGTTGATCGCGTAGCACCAGTATCAACTAGGAAAGTAATGCTTTCATCATTAATCTTTCCATCTACAAATGGGCCTGACTGGTCTACTTCTAGAGTTGCGGCAAGTACGCACTCTTCTTCCTCTCTTCGGCACCGTCAATAACTTTCTTCTGAATCACTCTCATCGCGTTGCAGCCAATACTGCGAAGCAGCGCTAGCGTGACGGTTTATTTACCTGTTCTCCGTTGTAGAATCCCGTTTCATTACTATACTTCTGTGAATTTTTGCTCTGTGGAAAAGGCGGTTTTGGCACCTGATTCTGTTGGGTAACAACCTGCTGCTGTCGCTGCGGTTGACCACTCACCTCATTCTGCACCTGTGGATTCAATGATGCATTTTCATCGTTAATACTTGGGGGAAATTTACACTCGGATTTCCAATGCCCTATCCTACCGCAATTATGACACAGAAATTTCTTCTTAGCTTCCTCTATATTTCCTTTACCTTTCCCAGGACTAAATTTTTGTCTTGATCCCGTATTATTCGCTTGTTCTGCTAATTGAGCTTCCTGTCTCTCTGCTACCTTCACTTGTGCCCACATAGCCTTTTCTTTCAATTTTCGCTGTTTTGCTTCAATCTCATCACTGAAATATTTAGCATGTCTCAATACTTTGTCTATTTTCTTATTTTGCCAGTCTACAGTATGATGTTTTATCATCTCACTAATTTCTGGACGAAGACCACATACAAACCTGTATACAAAGTGACTTAGATCCTTTTCACTCAGATTTTCATCTCCACTAAATTGTTTAAAAGCCAAGATCAGCCTCTCATAATATGCATGTACTGACTCTTTGCTTTTCTGAAGTGTTCTGTCAATTTTTACCCAATCTGTCTCTTTAGGTGGAACCTTATTTTTCAGAAAGGCAATAACCTGTTCATATTTCTTCATTACCTCGGGGTCTGGAGCCCCTGTTTTTGGATCCCTTGGGTATTCTTGTGTTGGCCAATCTATCATGATTTTGCACTCTGTCCATAGATCTGCTGGTACTATTATGTCAAACAGGCTGTTTAAATCAATCAATAGTACTTTGGACAATTTTACAAATCTGTCTACTTGTCTAAACCACTCGACGGGTTTTTCACGTAGTCGAGGGAAGTCATTTGTGAATGACAAAATATCTTGTCCATATCCTCCTCCTGGAATTTCTCTCATAGGGCATTCTGTTACTACCGTCTCTTTTTCTCTAACAGGGAAAGCTGAAAAGGTTTTATCTGAAGCATCATCTCGTTTTCGATACCATCTACTTTTCCATTTGTCCACATCTCCCCATTTTCTCAACAAAATAATTATTTCCTTAATCTGACTCATTCGTCCTGTGGTATTCATATTTTCAATGTCCTTTTTAGTGAAATCTATTCAATATGGTTTCTGTAGGGCTTTTACCCTTTCAATATCTATACCCATTTCATTTGCCACTTCTTCTAATCTTTCATGGAGACTTTTTGCTCTCCACGTTATGCTTTTACACAGGAATAACAACCCCTCATCCTGGTAGGTTTTTAACTTCTCCGTAGGGATAGTTCCTACAATTAACTCTTCCAGTACCATTCGTAGTTTGGCCACATCTATTGACTGAGATTCTTTGTCTTTCTTTTGCAAGCTTCTCAACCATTCACTTAATTCCTCTGTAGATGGTCCTACTGACTTCTCTACATTACCTTGTCCAGAATCCTTTTGTGTTTCTAATATTGACTCCACTGTTATTATACGTCTTTCTGCACAATTCTGGCCTACAAACAGATTATTTGAAACATTTGGTTCAATCATACTTATTGTCTGTCTCCATGGATTGTCATTTTGACTCGATTTTGGCTGTTCAACCTGTTTATTGCTTTTATAAGGGACCGTTAAACAATGTTCGACATCTTTTTGTTCATCGAAAATAGGCATTACTGGACCTATCGTTACTGGAACTGTTACAGCTTCCAGATTTTTGGTTAATTCTCTTATTTTCTCTGTTAATTCTAAGGTTGTTTTTGCTAGTTCCGCTGAATTTTCAGCATTTATTTTACTTCCGGACTTCCTTTCTACCTCTCTAATGGAATAGTTTTTTCCCAAATCTTGGAACTCTGGTTCCGATTTTATGATTCGTAAAGTTTCTTTCATTGGGGCAGTTGGTGTTAATATTTCTGGTTCTGGCCGATATGGGGGTTGATTTTTATAGAACATGTCATCAAGAACATCGTCCTCTGATTCATTCACTCCATACCCTCTTGTTTCCACATTATGTCTCTTTTCTGTGCATTTCCTTCCTTCATTTTCTCCTGCAGTTCTTACGGGAAACAAACCCTCAGTCATACTCGCATTCCGCCATCTTCTCATTCTATCATCACGATTCTCATGTCCGTATGACCTACCAAACATGTATCTATACCTTCCGCCACTTCTCTGTCTTTCTCAGTCATGCATCTCATCTTCCCATTCTGTCACTGCTTCAAATTGTGTCGGTCTAGGTCTGGGTTCTAAATTCATCATTTGCTCTCTTAAATTTCTCAAAACTGCTAAATTAAATGAACCATGTTCTGGAAAAGCCAAAACTCCGTCTTTCTCAGTATACTTGACCCAATTGTCTAACCAAATACAGGTGTGATATCCATATTTCGCAACCATAAAGGATGCGGGGGTTTTCGGTGGAGGAAGTAATTGTCCTTCCCTAGTTACAATCGGTTTGTCCTTTTTAAAACACTTTTTAATTCTACCAAACCAGGACTTCTTCTCCTTTTCTGGGGGGTCGTAATACATTTTTCCTGTCTTTTCATGTCTCACTAGTTTCTCCTCTTAACCGTACCTCTTTCCTGTCCAATTGTAGCGCGACTCACACTAACGCACCAATCCGGAACGTCTACGTCACTCTGTAATTCTCCAATCCCAGCGCAACTCACACTAACGCACCAATCCGGAGCGTCTACGTCACTCTGTGATTCTCCACTCCTAGCGCGGCGTACACTAACGCAGCAATCAGGAGCGTTCTACATTTCCGACTGACTGGCCAATCCCAGCGCGGTCGTTCTGACGTCAGCAGCCGCTGCCGCAGCTCCTGCTCCTGTCTACCCCTCCTTTACAAACTTCACTCGGTAAGTTTTGTTTCAAATTTACAATTCTGTTAGTAACAACACAAAAACACCACCATTGTCCGCTTCGCTAACCAAGGAATAGCAATAGACCTTTCTCACGAGAATTCCGACTTTCCCGAGAGCAGCGCTTACCTCTGCCCTACTACGGAATCGTTACTTCCGTTGATAAAGTAGCACATCCCTCTACCTTACCCCTCTAACAAGCATAAGCTAACCGTTTCTCTGGATTTAAGATACTTGGTTGGAGACCCAATGCTCCTGAGAAATAAACCTAGAGTTTCACAATTAACCCAAATGCCTTCACATTCACGCACTTTCACACCAGAAAATGTAGAACATTCACACAGAATCCTGTCTTTCCCGAGAACAGCGAACAGTCTGTCCTACTACAGAATTATGACATAAGTTGATAAAGTAGCACTTCCCTCTACTTTACCCTTCTTACAAGCTTAGGGAGCACCTATTACCTTTCTAGTGATAAGCGTTATCGGAATGCCATTTGGACTCCCGGTACCTAAGACCAAAACCTCACAGGTGACCTTCGCTATCATACACACTTCTCTCATACAGAAAATGTCTCTAAGGCAACACACGATGATGTCACCGAATCGAACCCAGACAATGCGTCGTGCAACTTCAATCATTACACGTTTTTCCCTGTGTACCTACAGGGCAACAACAATTCCGTCTTTCCCGAGAGCAGCGCTTACCTCTGCTCTACTACGGAACCGTTACAAACTTCCGACTGCCTACATCCCAGAAGCCGTGCAAACAACATAAAACTCGACACGACTCAACATAGAGTGTTAATACATAAACCAATATCAATCAATAATCAATAAGCAATTTACAAGCTATATTCACCAAACCAAAACAATAACAACCATCATCCTGCTACCAAAAAAACTGATGCAGCGTGGAATTTTAAATCCTCCCTTCGTCACAGATCAAATATTACACTAGCTCATTCACTCAATACATTCATTGGTGGGGCCCATAACACCAACACTCACACTTCATTGATCCGTTCTCACAGGAGAGATAAATTGTCCAAACGCTGACATGAAAGGAATATCTTTCAATTAAAAGAACCTAATTTACCTGAACATACATTAAGTACTTTTATTAAACTCAGAACCTCGAGATATTCCCCTCATTTAGTCGACAGATCAGTTAGTTGATTTTGGATATTTGGTAACTCAATTATTTAATCTACATTTCATATTATTCTAATTTCTCTAAATAAATCACCCGACACATTTGTTTGTTAGAATAATAATTTTGTTTATGTAATCAATTTCAATTTCAATAAGTCATAAACCAAATCACGAACATCATATTCACCTAATCTGGCTATTAGTCGTCCTCTAAGTCAATCAAGTCGTGGAAAAGTCTTTAATTCATCAAAGTCAGACAGCAATTCAGTCTTTCAAAGATTCAGGATAACAGCTGTCCAGCAGTGTCACCGTCCTCTCCGTCAGCATAACGTCAGGAAAAAGGAAAAGGATCAAGGATCTAATTAACTCCCTAGTCTTCCTTCTTTTATAATGAAACTAACGTCAAAATGTAACAAAAATCAGTTTTAGAAAGTCCTGATTGGCTGGTTTGGGTTCATTCGGTAAAGTTCTCACATAGTCCGTTAGGTTAAGTCATCACACTTGCTGGTTTTACAAACAGTCCTTTGTTTAGTGATTTTGGCGAAGCTCCCAGGGTGTCCTTGATGGGTACATCTTGCCTGGGGTCAGGACGAGGCCACTGTTGCTGGCGGTGGCGCAGGCGCACTTCACCCAAAACCTCGTGAAACGATAGTAGTCACGTCGTGTGTCTCAGTCAGCCATCTTTTCTTAGGCCCAAATGGTCAACTTAAGTAAAACAAACACAAAACTTAATTAAAACATTGAAATGGCTAATAAAATGTTAAACCCTCACTAATTCCCCTATGTGTAAGTAATTATCTAGCATGATAGCAACATTTAAAGCGTTTATATTCACCCAGCGATGTCATCTGGTGCAACTTACAATTACATCACAAAAGCAACATTTATCATGCAATATTCTAATTTTCTACCATTAGTATGCGTACATATATTAGTATACAGTTAGTTTAGCCACGCAAATGCATATCCCATGTGTAATTCTTTTGTTAATATAATTGATGAGTTATCACTTCAAACAGATTAATAATATTACAATTAGTAGATTATTCGGATTAATATAAACATGCAGACATGGGGGGGTATACACAATTTTGTACTACCCGCTCCAGCAGCTACACCCTTGTTCTGTTTGTACTAGACGTTGTCATATATGAAGAAGTTATTGTTCAAAATTATGTCCATCATTGCAACAAGCATTTGAGTGTGTTGCCATAAAGTGACAGGTCTGTTGTGTATTAGGCTGGTTACAGCCTCCAGCCCTAATCCTGGTTCGATGGTGGTATAGAGGGAAACTACATCCAGGGTGGCTAGGATCATTCCTGGTTGCCATTGGACATCAGACAAGATACTCAGAATGTGTTTAGTATCTTCTATGTATGAAGGCAGGTTCCTGACCAACGCCCCAAGGGAGAGGTCTACATATTGCGCTAGTCTTTTGGTTGGTCCACCAATACCCGATACTCTGGGTCTCCCTGGTGGAAAGGGTGCCAACTTATGTATTTTTGGCAGGGTGTAAAGCCAGGGGAATGCAGGTCTGTGAACTTTCAAATAAATAAGTTCTTGATCATCAATGAGACCCAGCGTATGCCACGCTGATAGGCATTTGTTAATTTTAGTCACAAGTGCGGCTGTGGGGTTGTAGGCAAGCTGTTCATAACAAGATGTGTCCTGCAGTTGAGACAGGATTTCTGCGTGGTAGTCAGATTTGTTCATGATCACTACGTTCCCGCCCTTATCAGCCTCCTTAATTATGATGTCTGTGTTGGAAGTGAGGTTTTTTAAAGCTACTATTTCGTCTCTACGAAGATTGTCTCTAGTTCTACGTTTGGTGTTGAGTGCTTTGTTTTCGTGTCTGTCCATGTCAGTCAAGACTAGGTTTTAGAATGTGTCCACAGCGTTGACCCCTGGGAGCGTGGGTGTCCACTTGGACTTGGTCTTGAGGCCACTATTGAGACTGAGGTATTCCTCTATATCTAGATCTTGGAGGAGATCCACCATATTGATAGGTGTTTCGTCAGAGTCAGTAAGTGAGAGGAGTAAGTGGGTGTCCTGGGTGTCCCTGATGCTCTGCACCCCAGATGAGTTGTCTGAGCAGATCTTGCCTGGGGCTAGTGCCTCTAGCCCAAAGGGAAGTTCTTAAGGATTGGTTGAAGGCTGGAAGGTCTCTGGGGTTTTTTGAAGACCTGGCAGGGTTTCTGGAAGGACAGCAGGTCCTGTTGTCGAACTGGCTACAGGTGATGGGGCTCTTTCTGCAGCGGTTCAGTTCCTGGTCAAGCAGCAGTCTTCTTCTGTCTTCTTCTTTGGTCCTTTGACTCTGAGGAACAAGGTTCAGGTGAGCCCTTAAATACTACATTTAAGGCTGTTACTGCGGTCGGGGGTAGTTCATATTTGGCCTAATTCTCCAATTTAAAATGGAGAATTTCTAAGAGAGGGGTTAACCTCAGCTCCTGGCGACCCCAGGGGTGTGCCAGGCTGAGGTGGAAACTCCTACTCTGCTTACTAATCTTCCTGCTTGTGGGGCCTGGACCGGGTGGTGGGCATTTTCACTAGTTGGAGCTGCCCAAATCAGCACATCACAAGGTGAAAGCCTTTAAGGTTCACTGCCAAGTGTTGCTGTTTCTGCCAGGGGAAGAGTGATGCACCTCCACCCAGAGCAGGCTTTGTTCCTGACCTAGAAGAGCACAAACACTCTCACAGCATGAGGTCAGAAACCTGTCTGGTGATGGCTTGCTGGCAGGAACCAGTCAGTCAATACACTAGAAGTTAATCGTTTATCAGGGGGCATCTCTAAGGTGACCTCTGAGTGCATTTTATAATAAATCCAACACTGGCATCAGTGATGGTCTATTATGATGAGAAGTTTGGTACCAAACTTCCTAGTTTTTAGTAAAGTCATCATGGAGCTGTGGAGTTCGTAATGACAACCTCCCAGCCCATGTACTCAAAATGGCTTCACTACACTTACAATGCATGTGAATGGCACAGACACTGTAGGGACATATTTCTCATGCAGCTATGCCCTTACCGGTGGTTTTGTGCACCCTGCCTTAGTGCTGGAAGGCCTGCTAGAGGGGTGACTTACCCATGTCACAGGCAGTGTTGGTGTGCATGGCACACAGTGTTGTGTGCCATGTTGACTTTTCAGTTTGGTCTGCACCAAACAATGCAGTCTGCAGTGGCAGTGTGTGAGTGTTAAGGTGATGGGTTTCTGAGGGTGGCATAATACATGCTGCAGCCCTCTCTGGTCACAAGGTCCTTGGTACCAGGGGTACCTTTTACAAGGGACTTACATGTGGCCCAGAGTTGTGCCAATTGTGGAAACAAAGGTATAATTTTGGGAAAGAACACAGGGGCTGGGGCCTGGTTAGCAGGGTACCAGCACACACTCAGTCGAGTCAACATTAGGTATATGGCAAAACGTTAGAGAGTAACCATGCATAAGGGGAACTTTCTTACATGGGGTCTAAGCCCCTCACCCACAATGCACCTCACAAGGGCTTGGTCATACTTGTGTTTCCCCCAGCTGTCTCATCACCACTGGCTGCACCGTAAGCAGCAGGGTGAGAGCTGCCCGAGCTGCTAAGTATTTCCTTGCCACACCCTCTATACATATTTATTTTTCATTTAGTAACACTGAAACCCCAAAGTGAAAGTTATCTGCTGTAGGAACACCCTGTGTTCCTGGGGCTTGTGGAATCCAAGAAGTTGGAGTTTAGGGTATTAGGCAGATGGCATCTTGTCATGTTCCTATGACCTGTGCAAATAGTTTTTGAAAAGGCCTCAAAGCTATATCAGGAGGCTAAACTGATAACCGCTTTAGGGGACACTGGTGCTAACACTAGACAGAGACTTCTAGTTGTTGAAGGACTTATTAGCATCCTTTCTTTCTGTATGACTGAGCCTGGAACCTATGAAGCCTACAGTCCATTGAAGATGAGCAACTGCACATCCAGATCACTCCAGGAAGTACTAGTATGGATTCTCCTTAACAGGTGAGTAAAGGTTGGAATGCAGTGCATTTTTGCCTTTTATTAGATGCATCTCTGTCACGATTGTCGGCCCTTTTACTTTGTTCTCTTGTCCCTTTTACATATTCTAATATTTGGAAACATATTTGCTTGTTAGTTGTTGTTTCTTTGTAACCTTTTGCTCGGTTGTTTTATAATTAGTGAGAGTTGTTTTTAGATATTGCCCTTTTCCTCTGAAGGAGGATTCCTCAGGTTGTCCCGTGGAGGCAATGTTTCCTCTTTTCACATTTAATTATTCTCCACACTTGTATCAATCGATTTGACTCAGAGCAGTGGCTCTTTGGAGTCTAGAGAAAGTTGTTCTTATCAACACTTTGAGCTTAGAAGGTTGAAAGTAAAGGGTGCTCTGAGCCCGTAGCATGACACCTAAACTCTGTTGGAAAGAGATGACTTCCTTTCATTATGACACTCACTTTAATAGACTAAAGTTCTGAAATTGTTTTCCCTGAAGAGAAAGCTCCTGACTAAGAGCTGTGAATAACCTGACTGACTGACCATGTCTGACACCTTTGACAACAACATCACAGTTATTGAAGAGTGGCTCATGATTTTGCTGAACCCCTTGTGTGTTTGCTTGAGATTTCAGGGCCAGTTTAGAGATTGACAGACAATGTACAACGCATCAAGATGGCGGAAGACATTATCTCCACCACCTTGATGGACTGTCTTATGCCAAAGTTAGAGATGATCAGCAGTCAACATTGTACGTTAAAAGGAATCATTTTCACAGAAGTTCACATCAAAGTACAAAAAGGTTGGTGGCTCGCATCCATCAGTTTCCTCCCAAGGTCTTTGTGGGGCAAGGGGCATGTTTTTTTTCTGTCCCTCACCAACATGTTCTTCCTGGGGATGAAGGACAAAAAGGGAGTGCATCACATCATCCACCCTAAATAGTATAGGCAGTATAATGCCCTAACTCTGACAGTCCCTACTCCCTCAGCGGAAGCTTTTGATCAACACTGGGGACTCAGCCAATTGAAAGCGTACGATCCACCCATCTCCAAAGGAGACGGGCAAACTGAGAGCTTGGTGGGCAGATACTTGACCACATGTGCAACAGTTCCATGTCCGCTAGACTCTAAATCACGCCCTTTGACTTTGAAATACAATGAGAATGTGGTTCAATGGCATTCTAAGGTTTCTGGATTCCCCAGAAGTCTACAACACACTGAGTATTGTGCAGTCCACAAAAAGCAGTCTACATAGGACATGAGTTTGAATTTTTATGTCAATATATATCATATTTACGTTACAAACTGAGCCCCTCCTGGCACCCTGTGGGTGAATGCAGCCATGTTTGCCTAGTTCCAGTTAGATACCAGCAAAGCTGAGATATTATGAAAAGTTCAGCTACAAGGTGAGAGTGAGTTCCACACTCAGAGGAGAGGATTCAGAAAAAGGAGTATCCTTAATTCTGCAGTGATCCAGTTGTGAAAGTAAAAATATTGGCCCAGATGTACTATTTAATAGTCGCAAAGAACTGATCGCAATTTGAGTCCAGTATTTTTGCAAGTCAATTATATACAAATAGTTTAATTGCTTAAATTGTGAATTATAGTAGGTCACAATCCAACCTACCTCATGAATATTAATGAGGCAGGTGTCAAACTGCAACTCACTAAAATTGAAGGCCATCACAGGTATGGTGAACCTCTGGGGTCAGCAGACCTCCACGTCTATGATTGTTTTTAAATAAAGCAAACTTTTTTTAACATGAGGCCCGTTTTTTACTATTTTTTAATTTTTTTAAATTTTTATTAAACATTTTATTGAGGTTAACAATGATTCACAGTCCGATACAGTTAATTATACCATTCTAGATTCCGTACAATCATTTACCCGTTCTTGTGTCATGGAGAGTTCACCGATTATACAATTGGATTTGCTTTTTGACCCCGTCCCTTAAATTATAAATGCGTTGTGTGACGACCACCCATGAATGTTTTTAGTCACTCTGGTCTGGATCTGATTCCCTTGGTGGTGGAGTACACAAATTCCCTCGAAATTCGTTCCATCTGCCCCAAACCCTCTTCCATTTTTGAGGACAGCCTCTATGAATAAAGACTGCCTTTTCTGCCACCATGGCCCCGTCCAGGTCAGCACACCATTGTTTATGAGAGGGGGCCACTGGAGCCCCCCACTGCCGGGCAATATTTCTCTTGGCATATGCCATACCTATGGTTGCCCAATTGTGCTCCATGTGGTTCAAGTCTGTGGGATCCCACACATTAAGTAGACACTTCCTCGGCTCAAGGGCGATCACCTGACCACTAACCTTGGTGAGTGTGTAGAGTATGGCCTTCCAATAGGTAGCGATGTGGGGACAGTCCCCACAGTACAGAAGGTACCCCCTGCCCCACAGCCTCTAAGGCAAAGCGGGGACCCCGCCCTTCCTATCTTATAGAGTGTGGTCCTGGTATAGTTGGTTCTATGCAGGGAAGCGAGAGCGTCCTGCCAGTCTTGTTCGTCCAGCTCGCCTATTTCAGTTTGCCATTTTTCCCTAAGGGTCTGGCTAGGGTCTGTTTGATTATTAATCAATTTGCGATATGTCAGGGATGTCGCTTTTTTGGTGAGGTGGTCTGTCAGTAGTCGGTCCTCCAGCGGCGAGGCGTCAGGGATGTCTGTTCCCGGGGGTACCGTTTTTGTGAGAGCGTGCTTAATTTGTATGTATCTAAAGTACTCCGTCCCGGCCATTTGATATGTCGTTTGTAGCTGGGCAAATGTCACCACCTCCCCCTTTTTCCATAGGTCCCCGACCACAGAAATGCCTATTTGGTCCCACCGGGAAAAACCTTTACTGGTGCGTAGCCTGCCCAGCTTGGGAGAGTCCCAGAGTGGCGTATGTTTTGTCATCACTCCCTCCCAGCCTAACGCCCACTGTGCAACCGTCCAGATACGTACTGTGTGTGCCGTGGGGCCCCATAGTCCCTTCCTCCGTTTGCTGTCGTCCAGGGCTCCCATAATCCCCTCCGTGCCCAAAACGTGCCTATCCATACGTAATGCCAGCTCGTCCTGCGGGGCATGGAGCCATTGGTTAATTACAATGAGTTGGGAGGCCCAATAGTAGAATTTGATATTTGGGAGGGCTATTCCTCCGTCATACCAACTCCTCATAAGCTTACGCTGAGCTATCCGAGGGGTCCCTCCCTCCCATAGGAGGTATCCCACCTCCGCTTCGATAGCTTTGAAGTAGGAGTCAGGAACCGGTGACGGGGTGTTTTGTGGCACATACAAGAATCTAGGCAGAGCCATCATTTTGAACAAGGCTGCTCTCCCGAGCAATGTCAGTGGGAGGGAATGCCACCACAGCACATCGCTGCGGAGTCTCCGCAGTGGGGGCAGGAGATTATGGTCGTAGAACCGCGCGGGGTGTGGTGTGATGTATATTCCGAGATATTTAAATCCCTCCGTTGCCAGAGATATTTCAACGCCTGGGGGGAGACGTGGGGGGGGACCCTTAAGCATATACAGAACTGACTTTGTCCAGTTTATCGTGTAGCCGGAAACTCTGCCGTACGATGCGCATATGTCCAAGAGGTAAATAATGGACTTCCGGGGGTTTGCCATGGACAGCAGGACATCATCCGCATAGAGGGATATCCTATCCTCCCACCCCTCGGTCCAGCGCAGTCCCCGTATTACCGGGTCCCACCTAATCCATGCCGCCAGCGGCTCCAGTGCCAGGGCAAACAACAACGGAGATAGGGGGCACCCTTGTCTGGTGCCTCGTCCCAAGGGGAACTCCTCCGACAGTCGCCCATTGACCACCACCTGTGCCAATGGTTTCGTGTAGAGTAACCGGATCCAGGCACAGAAGTTGAGCCCGAATCCGAGATGTTGCAGCACGGCAAACAGAAAGGGCCATTCGACCCGGTCGAAGGCCATACTGGCATCCAGAGAGAGGATGACCGCCTCTTCCTGTATGGTGTGTGCTCTTGCCAGCACCCCGTGGAGCCTTCGCAGATTCATTGCTGTATTTCTGCCTGGCATGAAGCCCGACTGGTCGGGATGCACCAGGGTCGCGAGATGTGGTTGTAGCCTGGTGGCTAACACTTTGGCGAATATTTTTGCCTCTGCGTTAAGGAGTGAGATCGGGCGATATGATGAACGGTCCTGTGAGGGCTTGCCCGGTTTTGGGATTGCTATAAGAGTGGCCAACCGTTGGTCCCTCGGGAGTATCCCTTCCTCTAGGCTGGTCTTGAACATGTTCAGTAAGTGAGTTGCCAGCATGTCCGACTCTTTCTTATAGAGTTCTATTGGGATCCCATTGGGACCCATGGCTTTCCCGGACTGCAGCCCTTTTATGGCGGCCTTGATCTCCTCTAGTGTGAGGTCGGTCTCCAATGCCTGAGTATCGTGCGGTGCCAATTGTGGCATGGATATGTCTTTGATATACGATATGCAGTCCGTCTCTGAGGTCGTTGCTATAGGGGAGTATACTGCTTCAAAGTGTTGTGCGAATGCTGCAACTATGTCCGTAGGGTCCTTCAACACCTCCCCCAAGGGAAGAGTAATCTGCGCCACATAACAACTGGCCCTTTCTTTCCTGTCCAGCCAGGCCAGCAACCTGCCCGCCTTGTCCCCCACCTCATATACTGTGTGTAGCGTTTTTGCAATCTTCCCCTTAGTGCGTTCTCTTAGGAATTCACCATAGGCTTGTTGCGCCAGTCGAAGGGAGTGGGATGTGTGATCCGTGGGATCTGTCGCATGTATGCTCTCGGCTAGGTTAACTGCCTGTTCCAGCTCCTCAATCTGATGATTTTGTTCCCACTTGTGGGCAGTGATCACTGAAATGGCCTGCCCCCGGAGGACTGTTTTGTAGGCTTCCCATAGGATGACCAGTGAGGCCACTGAGTGGGTGTTGTCTGTGAAATAGCGTTTAGAGGTCTTGTGGAGGGTTTTCCAAATGTTGGGGACTTGCAGGTATCCCGGGTATATTGGATATGTGCGTCTCCGTCACTGGAGATGAGACACATAGGACATACGGATGGGCCCATGGTCGGAGATATCCCTTGGAAGATGTTCAAAGTCACTGATTCCCTCTACACTAGCCGGGGAGGTAAATATATAATCAATACGTGATAGACTACCGTGTACCCCTGAGTGGAAGGTGTATTGTCGTGCTTCTGGATGTCTTGTGCGCCAGGCATCCACCAGCCCCACTGCGTCTAAGAATTCCCTGAGGGGAGAGGAAGCAGTCCCTTGATCTCTGTGTGGGTATCTGTCGATGGCAGCGTCCACTGTTGCGTTGAAGTCACCTCCCATAATTAATTCCCCGGGAGGGAGTGCCAACAGTAACCTACCTAGGGTAGGGAATGCAAGGCTATGGAGTGCTGGGGGGATGTAGACTGTCACGATATTGTACTGCCATCCCTCCCACTGGCAGGATAGTGCCGCAAAGCGCCCTTGATCGTCCGTACAGGTCCCTGTTATTATTAATGGGCAGCTTTTCTTCAATCGGATCCTAACGCCTCTTGAGCCCGATGTGAACTCGGCATGGACCGCCATATAAAATCCCCATCTGTCCAACACCCTGGTCGCCGTACCGACCAGATGTGATTCCTGAATTAGGACTACTGACGGGGCATGCCTTTTAAGATACTGTAGCACTAATCCCCTCTTTATTTTTTTACCCAGGCCATTCACATTCCAGGACAAAATCCTTAGAGGGGCCCCCAATGTGTGCGTGTCGGAGAGTTGAGACTGGGAGGGGCCGTGTGTTCTGGACCCTAACATCTGTGAGCCCTCCATCGACAGTGTAGCCTGTGTGTTCCTGTATGTTCGTGCGGTCCCCCTCCAGTGACCACTTGCTTCGTCTGTGAATACTGTTTTGAAACTATCTGTGCAACAATAAACAACAACTTAAACCATGCCTCTCCCTCCTCCCCCCTCCCTGCTCCTCTGCATGACGGATTCCCAACTACCCGCCCCCCCAACATTGCAGAGTGCTTCAATCCCTTAAACAGTACTTGCGTGCGAGAGATGAAGTCCGAGACATGCCCCGGGGTTCCCCATTGACCCAAACACACTAAGTATGATATTGTACTTGGTAGTGTCGACGTCTGCCCCTGCAGAGTTTTTAAGTAGCCTGGCGCCAGCCGACCCCGTCTGGCCGAGTCAGTCCGCCTTTTTACACCGCAGGGTCAGCCGGAAACCATCAGCCTGTCCCGCGGTTGCGGAGTCGTCGTTTCGTTCTGCGGGATTCTTGACCTCATTTTTCAGCCTCTCCTTGCGTGGCGTTTCTGGATTCTCCGCCATTCGTTTCGCTGGAGGAGTGGACCCTCGGCGGACGTCGTTGCTGTTGGCTCGCTGCTCTCTCTGTACGGCCCACTTGTCTCCAACCTTCCAGCCATTCATATGCCCCTTCCGGTGTCTCAAAGAACCGGGTTTTGCCCCCTGCCACAACTCGTAATTGAGCTGGAAACAACATGGAATAAGCAATTTCTCTGCTTCGCAGTTCCTTTTTCACTTCCAAGAAAGTCCGCCTTCTCTTGGTGACTGCCGTTGTGTAGTCCGGGAAAAAGGAGATTACTGAGTTCATGATGCGCAATGGCGGGGCCACCCTCGCTGTCTGCAAAATGGCGTCGCGGTCCCCGTTTTTTATAAAGTAAACGTAGCTACGTTTTAAAAACGTTCTTTTTTTTAAGATTAAGAGTTGGCAGTAGTTGCTCGGACCATTGTCTATTTTCAGCAGCCTTTTTGTCTACATTCACAAAAGGGAAGGGGTTCTAAGAGTATCCCTTCTATTTCTCAAATGCATAACCATCTGCTTTGAGGTGTAAGTAAAATTTTGTGACTGATTTTGGTCGCAAAACCTTTATACATATGGTACCTGTTGGGACAGAAAAGTCCCCTGCATGGTAAAAGATATGTACCCCTGCCCTGAGTGCCCAACTGTACTGTTGCCTGGACACCTAATGCTGATATTTGATGTCATTGGCAAACATGGATAATACTTGTGTGCCATTACATAGGCTTGTCTATGTTTGACTATGAAGGGCACCCAAGGTGCTATCTTCTTAGTAGTAGATGGTTTATGCCTTCACCAGGGATTAAGCAGCACAGTGGTGGCAGAAAATTGTGTAGTGATCAGTTTGGCGTGAACAGGTTCTTTTTAGGTTTCGCCTGCACATCACTTGCGCTGTGCTTGAGAAATCTATTGTTTTTAATATAAACTCAAAAGGGAGTTACATCCTGCCTCCTCTCTTTCCTGCCTTTTCATTGCTTGCAGTGTGTGCAACTTACTTTTCCTCCATTTCTATTAACTGTAGCATATTTCCCTCCATTTACCAATGCTTGTTCCTCCTCTTCTTCCTTTATTAATTTGCCGCCGCCGAAATACTGCTAACATCTGCGTTGGTGGAATATTTTTCATAAATAAAGTTTTGTCTCTTTCTGCTCTTGCAGCTGATCAGTGGGAGAAATTAAGTGATTTGCCCAGAATAACAGGATGCAGCTCTGGCGAGACTTGAACCGGGATCCCAAGCTCTGGCGCTATGCCACATCATCTCCACTCATGTGATGGTTGTCAGGGAACTCTTTCCTTCAACCCTTAGTCTTGGACTGTGATTGATAAAAACTGCTTATTTTCATCATAAAGACAAACCCGATGCATTACCAATGCCTATCTTTTCAAGTTTTTTGGTTGAAATGGGTGCATTTGGTGTGTGTTGGTGTATAAGCGACAATGTTTGTCCTGAATGCTTAAGGTAAAACAAATCTCCCTGTGCCCCCAAAGCTATGGAGTCTTTTATAACTTCCCTGCATCTGTGTGCTATGAGAACTGGCCATGAACAATCTAAAATGTTGGTGTGTTCACGCCCCACCTCGATGCTAGGAAAAGACTTTAGTTCGTAAAGGTGCCTTTGCGGGAAAAACTGAGAAACTAACTTTTCTAATGAGTCTGTCATATTATTTATTTCCTTATTTTCAAGATGCTCTCTTCACTCACTCTCTCCCCCCAGCCCTTCATCTCTGTCCCTTTCTATCCTACTGTTCTGTGCTTTTCTCCGCCTCTCTCTTTCTGCCCCATTTCTTTCCAACATAGACAAAACTGATGCATTACTAAAGCTTGTTACTCAGTGTCACTGGAGGGAGGCCTACATGCTCACTAACCTTTTTAAGGTTATGTTGCTGTGTGCTTTACTTACCCAATCTACATCAGTTGGATGTAGAGTGCTGAGCAGTGCAAGAATGATGATTCTGCCCTGGGTGTACATGTGCCTGGGAAGGGTGCACTACAGGGATAGAGATGTTCTGTGCTGTACTTGCCTGGTGAGTGCATGTACTGGGTGCATGTATATCTGTGGGGGATACATTGCATGAGTGATATAGTGCTGTGCAGTTAGTGTGCAACGGAAGCATGTGTTGGGTGTATGTGAACTTAAGAGAAGTACAATTCACTAAGGGTGAAGTGTTGTGCAGCATGTACATAGTGAATGTGTGTGTTGCTTCAGTGTGTGTTTGGAAATAGCACACCATGACATAAAGCAGAAAGTCTACAGTACTGAGCTGTGCAAAAGAATGAGTGTATGAGCTGAATTTATGTGCCTGTGATGGCACAATGCATGGATGTAACAGTACCAGATAGGGTATGTGCTATAGCCATAAACTGAGTGCAAGTGTGCCTGTATAGGAACATTACATGGAGGACCCTGGGTTCCATGTTGGGAGTCCCAGGCGTGCCAGATTTGTGCATTGCTGCATTACTGTGAGTTGGGTGGGACATACTGGAGGAAGGAGGAGAGAGAACCCCCTGTACACTCCAAAATGGTGCTTTTTTATTCAGTAATAAATCACAAGGAAAGAGCCTGGACACATCTTAGGAAAGAGATGGGGCTGATAAGGGAATCATAAAGAGTAGAACTGGGATCACCCTTTTGATGCATATATTACTGTGGCTGACATCTAGGCGTAAACTCTAGTCACTCTCATGGCCTGTTTTGGGGGACTATCAGCTTCAGAATGTCTCCTGCTGTGACAGACAGACTTTCAAAGGAAGAAGAGAGAGAAAAGTGTACACTTCCAAAGAAGCAGAACCCTAACATAGAAACTTCAAAGACTCAGACCCTAAATCACATTTGATGTCTAGAAATGAACTATTAGAAGGGGTGGTCGAGATCCCATAATTTGTCATTTGTCGGGCTGCCGAACAGGTTATGTGAGGAGAGGAAGCTTTGCAAGATGTCTGCCTGTAATCAGGACTGGGAGTCATGGGCTGCTAGTTTCCCTGTTGGGTGATGTGACATCACCCAGGGAAAACGAATACCACCTGCCCTAGTGCCAGAAGCGCCAGGACTTGCCTGCTTGCCAAGACCAGTGTGTCCTGTGAGGAAGAGGAGAGCATTTGAGGGAGCAGGGTCCATTGGGTAGCCCTGCCTAGAGGACTACCGGTGCAAGCTGTGAGGAACGAGTAGTTGGTTATGTGCAGAACAGAATTGGTGACCCCTGTATGCTGGGAGAGCGCTGCTGTGGACTGAGCCATGAACCGAGTGCCATAGCTCAAACCCTGTACTGCCTCATTGTGGTGACCCGATATGCTAGAGGGGGCCACCAAAGAAGTGACTCTGCTGACAAAGTGCCAAGATTTGTGTGTACCTTAGCTGGCAACCTTTTATGCCAGAAGGGGCCACCATGCTTTAATGGAGAAGTCAATGCCTTGCCAGCACTTACTGCAGCAACCCCATTTGCCAGGAGGTGCTGCCAGCATTGAGTATTGTCAAGGTTGGGCCATTGCCTGGGAAAACTGAAGCAGCAACCTATGGGTCGATGTGAGTGCCAAACTCTGCCCTGAGAAGCCCCGTGGACTCTAGAGACGCCGAGAGGAATTCGCTCCATCGTCTGGACCCGGTCGGGAGCACGAAGATCAACCCCCTCCCCTGTGTGGGGAAAACTGAACTTACCATGCCAAAAGAAGCCTGGAGTACCTCTGATTGCTCAAAATTAGGACTGTGCACCAGAATGAAGTCCGATATTCCCAGATGTACCCCAAAATATATTCTTTATTTTCGATTTAAAAGTTTGGACATCAGCCAACGCGTTTCGTTCCAAATGGAACTTCGTCAGGGCAAAGGTTTCTATATCTGGTGTCACTTAAACGATATCCAACAATCCGTGGGTTCCTCAAGAATAGTAATTTGATATATGTCTCAGACTTCTTTATAGAACTTGGTTCGCGCCGTATGTCCCGTTATCCGATTATCTCCACCGATAGTCGGATAACGGGACATAAGGCACGAACGTCAACATTGACGAGGATCCATAATTCTTATATTGATACGCGAACCTGTTCATATCTTGTTGACATTATGTTGAGATACATGAAGAACCAAGTTCTATAAAGAAGTCTGAGACATATATCAAATTACTATTCTTGAGGAACCCACGGATTGTTGGATATCGTTTAAGTGACACCAGATATAGAAACCTTTGCCCTGACGAAGTTCCATTTGGAACGAAACGCGTTGGCTGATGTCCAAACTTTTAAATCGAAAATAAAGAATATATTTTGGAGTACATCTGGGAATATCGGTCTTCATTCTGGTGCACCGTCCTAATTTTGAACTTTTCTATCTGGTTTTCCAGTGAAGTATAAGTGTGGCACACTCCGGATGAGATTGCACAGACATTCTATTTAACTGTTCATTGATGAAATTGAGGTGCAGAACCTTGGTCAGCCACACATTTGTTCTTTTTTGTACCTCTGATTGCTACCGAGGCTAGCCGTGCTGCTCAGGAAAGAGCCAGCCCCTGCCGGGTGCTGCTGCATGTCCCGTGTGCAGCCCAGTTCAACCGAGCAGGGCTGGAACAGTACAAGCGCCCACAGTCAGGGCACCCACTGAAACTCTCAAAACCTCTGTGTTGCTGGAGCAGGTATGGCTTGATACCAGCCTGCTGGGCCTCGGGGGACTTGCTAATAAAGGTGCTGCACCACCAAAGACACATTTGACTATTTGCTAAAAGTCAGAGTGGAATCTTGAGTAAGGCCTACTAACAAGCATTACCTGGATGCGATCACCAGTGACTAGATAATTGCCCCGACCACATTACAAGGAAGAGGGCTGGACAAGGATTTGTCAGCTATCACTAGAGCTCCAACCTCGAGTGGATTGTGTGATTGCTTACAAATATTGTATTACTTCTTTGAATACCTAGAGTTTGTATTAAAATATTTATTTTTAACATGAAATCAAGTATCCAACTGGACATTAACACCAGACTGTCTCTCTGTGACACCAATCTACAAATGGTGCTGAGGAAAAACGTTAAGGGTTTTTCTAAAGGCTGCAGGCTTATTTTTTGAGTAGTGTTCCCTGATTGACCAATCAGATGACTGGTTCATTTTTATTTAACTGTTTTGATGTCCTATAATTACTGCAGTACTCCTGTGGAACCAATAGAGCCAATGAGAGTGCTGTGTCACTCCCTCAGAGCCTTTACTTCCAGTGTGTGTACCACAGAACCTGAAAGTTTAAGTAAACAAGTCTGTTTGTTATGATGGGGTCATTTTATTTTAAGGTTGAGCCATGCAGTTTCTTGCAGGCACAAATAACCAAGATCGCTTGTGGTTGTATTAAAATGTCTGCGTATTTAGCAGTCATTGTACCTAAACAGAGTACCGCATTACCTGTGACTGCAGTAAAAAGACATCTGATTGGTTGAAAGCACAGTATTGATGCATTGTGAGCAGGTTCCCGGCCCATTACCCTCATTAGAGATTTGCACTTGGGTTTGTTAACTTTCTGTGTTGTGCCCTGACCATTTTTGTGTGAGATTTCCCTTTTATTTGGAGTATTCAGAACAATAATGGCATGAAGAAAAGGAGACACCACAGGAAGAGCTTCAGGAACAGACATGGACCAGGCCAGGGTCTATCGCCTCCCAATTCTTCTTAATTCCGTCTTGGGAGAAGAAAGTCTCAGTGAAGGTGGTCAAATGTTATCCGTGTCACAAAGAATTTAGGGGCATAAAAACAAGCCAGGCGATAAAATTATCGCCGCTTTAGCGGCAGAAAACTGCCGCTAAAACGGCGATAATGGGCTTGATAATATGCTCTATGGAATTCCAATTGAAGCCCTTGTTAGATGTGAAGGACGTCTAACATGGGCTTCAATTGGAATTCCATAGAGCATATTATCAAGCCCATTATCGCCGTTTTAGCGGCAGTTTTCTGCCGCTAAAGCGGTGATAATTTTATCGCCCGGCTTGTTAATATGCCCCTAGGTCGGGGTACTGGGAAGAAGTACTGTTTTTGCCGGTCATTTATGATCAAACACTTGAACGCCTGGCACACTCACCAACTCAAAGCTGGCAAAACAAGATGTCAAGAGAAAGCTTCAGCCAGGTGCATGACCATCTATGTAACCCAGAGACTCCGCACAATCACAAGTCCTCGCAACACAGAGGAATGTCAAACCACTCTATTCACAATTCCACATATCAGGATGTACAGCACCAAATGCACAAAAGTAATTTCCCTTCTGGGGTAAAGTTCTTCAGCTTGGGACAAGCTGGCAGCTGTCCACAAACCCACCTTAAAAAATACATCTGAATCGAAGTTCAGGTGCCTTGTTTTATTTTTTGATAAGCCTCAAATTCTTTTTACGGAACTCTAAAAAAAAAAAGGTTCTGCTAAAACCACCTTATTCTGTTTGTCATGTCTGTATCTTCATTTTAAATTGTATTAATACATTTGAAAGACCAAATGTAATGTTCTTTGGTAAAACGTTGTACAGTGTAGAAACATGAGCTCAGCTTTACTAAAACTTTGTGCAGGCTGTGTGTTACTTTTGTAACCCAAACCCAGTGCAAAATGTTGTGGTTGTATTTACTTTCCAACACAATCGAAATATTTGGAGTGCCTGGCCTCATGGTGACACTCTGGGGCAGATTTCCAACTTCTGGCGCATCTCTGCAAATCAGCAGGGATGCGCCAGAACAGATGCGTCACGTAATCCCCCCCTTGCACCACCACAGATGCGTCGTATTTACAATGCGGCGCACCATGGTGCTAGGAGGGGAAGATGCGTGATGTGTCTTGTGGCGTATGGGTGGCGCATTGCTGGAGTCGCGTCGCAAGCGCAACGCAACTCCTGCAATGCACAGGGGCCGCCCATACTTAACATGGTGCGTCACTCCTTACGCCTGCTTGAAGCAGGCGTAAGGATTTGACACAGCAGCGTCGTAAAACTGACTCAGTGAAGTCTTGTAGATTTCACTGCGTCAGTTTTACAGGGCTTACCTGCGAGGGAACACCCACCCTGTGACAGAACGCCCACATGAAACCTGACGCAGGTTTCATGTGGCGCAGGGCTTTACAACGTGACGCATCTGCCTAGATGCGTCACGTTGTAAATAAGTCGCAACGTGGCGCATGGTTTACACCGCCGCTGCGTCACAAAAGTGATGCAACAGCGGCGTAAAAGTGTCGCAAGGGGCTTGTAAATCTGCCCCTCTGTGTTCAACCCTCTGCTGGAACCCAACCACCGCTATGCAATTGGTATGTGCAGTGGTGGTTGGCCACTGCACTGGTCATGTTCTGCACCCAACCCTCAGGAAGTGGCCAACCTCCGCTGCGTACAGCCTCGTGCTGTGAGCAGCAAGTGTTGGCCACTCAGCCTGCGCCTAATGCCCCGCAGATGACCTTCTGCGGTTGCCCAACCACTGCTGTGCACAAAGGGTGTACAATTGGCACAAGGTTTGCCCCAGGGCTTGGCCATACGGCCAGGCCTTGCGGTCAACCCGCAGCAAACGGCCAAACCCATTCTGCACAAAATGTAACTACCAAAATGCTTGCTGTTTTAAAACTAGGGAGCTGTTAAGCGACTGAGAAGGGTATGGTGAGTAAACAGATGTGGAAAGGAGATTCTGTACTTATGCTGACATCTCCCTCTTCAACTACTTTTATCACCTTTAAAAATACATTATGCCTCAAATTACTTAAAACCCATACTTTGCGACACATTTTTTACCAGTTGGTTTCATACCTGAATTAACAGGAAACAGCCTTAACAACGCTGGATGAGCCACGCGTGCCGTTTCCCCGCAAGCGGTACCACGCTTGTCTTAACCACGCATGTGCCTTAACCACGCATATGCGTGGTTAAGGTAATGCGCTGTCTAGTTGCCAAGCAGAAGGGGAAGCCCGGAAGTGGAAGATTCGGACTCTGAAGACTTGGGACTCTGGAGAGGACACGGTGAAGTAAGTGGGTTTGGGGCTTGGTCTTGGGGATGGAGGGGTTAGTATTTCGGTGTGGGAGTAGGTTCTATGAAGAAAGGAGGGGATCAGGGTAGTTTTTAGGGTGGGGGTCAGTTTGTAGGGATGAGGGCGGAGAAAAAGGGACAGTTTACAGGGCAGGGAGCAGGGTTGGAGTAGTTTAGGGATGTAGTGGATAGGTTTTAGGGCTCAGTCTAGGGGGGCTGGGGTCAGGTTAGTTTTTGGGGTGTGGGCTTAATTTTTAGGGCTCAGGGCAGGGAGAGAAGGGACAGTTTACAGGGCAGGGTCGGGATAGTTTAGGGATGTATTGATAGTTTAGGGCTCAGGGCAAGGGGCTGGGGTCCGGGTAGATTTTGGGGTGTGGGTTTATTTTTTAGGGCCAGGACAGGTGGAAAAGGGACAGTTTACAGGACAAGCAGCAGGTTCGGGGAGTTTAGGAATGTAGGGGATAGTTTTTAGGGCTCAGGGCAGGGGGTCTGGGGTTGGGGTCGTTTTTAGAGTTTAGGGTTATTTTTTAGGGCCAGGACAGGTGGAAAAGGGACAGTTTACAGGACAGGGTCAGGGAAGTTTAGGGATGTATTGAAAGTTTATGGGTTTTTGGGCAGGGGGACTGAGGTCAGGGTAGCTTTTGGGGGGTGGGTTAATTTTTTAGGTGTGAGGACAGGCGGAAAAAGGGACAGTTTACAGGGCAGGGATCTGGGTCGGATAGTTTAGGGATGTAGGGGATAGTTTTTAGTGCTCAGGACAGGGGGGCTGGTTTGGGGTAGTTTTTGGGATGTGAGTTTATTTTTCAGGGCTCAGAGTTTACAGGGCAGGGAGCAGGGTCAGGGTAGTTTAGGGATGTAGGGGAGAGTTTTATAGGGCTCAGGGCAGGGGGGCTGGGGTCAGGGTAGTTTTTGCAGTGTGTGTTTATTTTTTAGGGCTCAGGGAAGGTGGAAAAGGGGCAGTTTACAGGGCAGGTTCGGGGTAGTTTAGGGATGTAGGGGATAGTTTTTACTGCTCAAGGCAATGGGGTTGGGGTCGGGGTAGTTTTTGGGGTGTGGGTTTATTATTTAGGACTCAGAGCAAACGGAAAAGGGGCAGTTTACAGGACAGGGTCGGGGTAGTTTAGGAATGTATTGATAGTTAAGGGGCTCAGGGCAGGGGGGTGGGGTCTGGGTAGTTTTTGGGGTGTGGGTTTATTTTTTAGGGCTCAGAGCAGGCGAAAAAGGACAGTAAAGGTATGTGTGCTGAGGACGCGTTCGTGGTAGAAACAGTGTGGCACAGGGATGTGTGGTTTAGGCAGGCATTGTACAATCATGCAATCTGCATTAACATCTCAATGCTCATTTACATAAGCCAGCTGCTCAGGAAAGGCTTACATTCAACAGCTCCTGTTTCAACAAAATAGAATTCAGGAGTGTTTCACTTTTTTCTTGAATACAAAATATTAGCACACTAGTTGGTCATTCATGTGGTGAAGTTGAGGTTGATCAATAGGAAGAGAACTGACAGATTGCTGCTAGTGTAGGAAGTATGTTTCATTCTGCATGTCAGTATCTTCTTTCACTGACACAGATGAGGAAGTTATTTAGCTTTCTAGAGAAATAACTATAATGTGCATGACAAAAAGCGAACCCCCTCTATTTGTTTGTTTACTGCAATATCCTCTATAGGAGCTGCTTTCAGTTTTACAGCTTTGAGTCCATCACCGTGGTGTTCAGCTGTGCCACATTTGTGTCATAAATACAGAATGTCAGTGCTCGATTTGTTCATTAGAATACTATGGTGAAGCTGCAGTAGAACACTGGGGAATCAATTAAAAGGCCGCTGTTGGTGTTGGAACATGTATCACTTAGCATGCCCGTTTTTTTTTCTGACACCCACGAAAAAGATAATTGAGGATTTATAGAAACTATGTCCTCATTTCAGCTTTGTAGAACATTAACCATCATTTCTATGACAAAAATGAAACCCCTCAATGTGTTCATTTACTGCAATATCCTTTATAGCATTTGGTTTCAGCTTTACTGCTGTGATTCTATCAAGATGGTGTTCAGGTGTGCCCCACTTTTGTCATAAATACAGAATGTCATTGCTCTGTTTGTTCAGAAGAATCCTCTGGTGAATCTGCAGTAGAACACTGAGGAATCAACTGACATGCTGCCACTGCTGTTGGAAATGCATGTTTTACAGAAAATATCAGACTTTGTTCTCACTTGGCTGAGAAAGGTATTGTGAACTTACAGAAAATGTGTTCTCCTTTTAGTTTCTAGAACACTTTCCATAATATCTATGAGACAATCATGAGAGAAAATTGCACACCACCCACTGGCTGTCTGGTTTTCTAGAATTTCTGTGGCTTGTAGGCTTCCATGGGTTAAGGCCGAGCATGGCCCCAAATACTGCAGCTACCCCTTTCATTGATCTCTTCATATAGGGCTTTAGTGCCTTTTGTGTTGCGGGGTCTTGGCCCACTCACACAAAGAAGGTAACATTTTTATTGGGAAAGTTGAAGAAATGCTGGGTACTAGAACATTTGCAGATCCCACAAATTCCAGAACTTTTCTTCACAGAAATGTGAAGAAAATGTATCTTATTAGGAATAGTTTGAGGTTTGCAATGACTTCTGGGTAAAACACTTTTAACCACAGAAGTTACACAGCCCTTGACTTCCCCTGGTGTCTAGTTTTCAGTAAAGTCTGTGTGTGGCAGGCTCTCCTGGGTGGCTGCTAAGCTATGGCCCAAACTCTACAGCTACCCATGTGGCAAAAAAGCATGGTGTCTGTAGGGTAAGACGTGATGCCTCCCTGGGATATATCACCGAAGTGTCCCCGGGGCATAACGGGCATTTGCACCCACTTTGCGTGTCTCCGGGGCTCTTTCGTATTGCAAAAGAGGCTGCAGATGCTCGTGTGCCCCCTTCTGTAATATCCATAGTGCTGGCACACATAAAGCGTCGGCGATATCATCAGATGGCATACCCTCATTTGCATGGAGGCCTGGCCCCATGCAATGAGGATATCCCTTTGCCTCTGCTCCTAGGCCGTATTACAGACACGGGAGCAGAGACAAAGAAGCTCTCAGGAGGCACACTGTCAGTGTGCCCCTGATAGCAGCCCTCTGGAAGGGCAAAAGGGGGTCCCATGGACCCCCCAGACATCCCCTTGCAAGCGTGTTGAGTCACTACTGCACCCGCCTAAAAGGGTGAAACATGGAGCTGCTTCAGAGCAGCTGGCCCATTTTTCACATGAATGCTCTTCCCACAGGGGAGAGCGGGTCTGCGGCTTCCCTGGGGTCAGCGCATTCATCCTAATACAGCACATTTTCCTTGATTGCGCCATATGTATAATATGGCCCCTGGTTGTGTTTTGAGGTGTATTGTGTCATAGGTGTTAGGCGCAGCCACACAAGTGGTGTACCATTTTTATTGGTAGGTATGTGGGCACACAGAATAGCAAAACATTTGTTTTCACCAATTGGTTTCTTTGCATTTGTGCCTTCCAAATGTGAGCCAATCTGTAAAAAGGAAGCCATTTTGCAAAATGCCCTCTGAATCACATGATAGTATTGTCGTGTAGTTCCCACTAATCTTTTGGACCTGCGCGTTTGTTGGACAACATAAAGTTTGGGTGAGGGGCTTGGACTGACTCTGGGCACCCCCACAGGATATGTTGGCCTAAATCAGCTAGATCACAGTGCCACCATAAGCCCCCCTAATCTTGCCAGGGAGTGATTAATTTCTGGCAACCACTCAACATGACAACCCTGACCCCTCAAGGAGCGTAGAAACACTTCAGGACCTTTCTCACAGGCACTCGTGCTTACTTGTGCTCCGAGAAATATACAGAATGTACAGAGGGATGTTTTCAATATATTTATTGAACCATCATTCTTATTATATAGAACACACGTGCTGCAATCATCAGTAGACAGAAGCAGATGAATGTGATTATAAGCAACAAGAGCGTAAATAGTAGATACAGTTCTACCATGGTGCTAAACCAGTGTATATATGCAGGCATATAAACAAAGCAGTAATCTGGCATACTTCTACTATGCAAAACCCTACTCTAAGTGTACCTAGAGGGTGTCTGGGTGTAAAGCATAGAATCCCCCGAAGGGATGATCCAACCCCATTACCTGGTGGGAGAGAATATAAGAGACCATCTTGGTCACTCCCTCACGAAGATGTCAGACAGCTGCGTGGTAAATTCTCAGCATGCAGGGACCCTCGTTGTCAGCTGAAGTGCCTCCTCTGCTAATCTATCGGGATGCTCATTATTTATAATAAGAAGCAGCCTTGCGATGTACGTTGTAGATTAGCGATGTTATGAATATGTAGATAGCTCTGTCGCCCCGTGAACGAAGATAGACCAACATTTGTGTACATAGCGCTCAAAACGGCCTGTACATAATGTTCGAAGCATTGTGATAATGTTGTGCGGACCTAGATTTGTAAACAAAGTTGTTTTAGAGAAACAAATACAACATTGTCGTGCATACAAATATTTGCAAAAGTTCACAGCAAAAATGTTTATTGTGAAAAATAGGACAATGTAAGAAATGAGCAGCTTCGCTACATGGGCCTAACCCAGGAACATAACAGTATGGATACCCAGAAATTCAGAGATGTAGACATAACCATGCTCCTAAACTCAGTATCTGGTTTACATTTCAGAAATACATAGTTCTTCATACTCATTTTTCATTCTTTTTATTTGCACTATACCCGGAACACACTCAAAAGATTATTGTAAGGTGCACTCTGTTGTTGGAGAACCTACTAACCCATATACATTTCCATGACCATAAAAGTATAGTGGACATACTGGTGTATTGCTTTCGTAAATCAGCAATCATGACAAGAAGTTACAAATGAATATGTTGTCACAAATGGCGTTTTGTTCCTACTATTTTTTCATATTTTATATTTCAACAGTTACTTTCTTTGGGAAAATATAGAGGGAACTACACAATCACCCCTTGCTGAATTCAGATTTGTATCACATTTTTAAAAATGTATAGTTATCTGGTATCACCTAGGATTTTACACCTGTTTCCATTACAACCTTTCTGTGGTGCCATTTCTCTGAAACAAAATAGACACTTTTTCCCATTTTGCCCCCCACAAATCAAAATGTAGCTATATGTTGGCTATTTTCTAAGTCCTTTCTAGGGGAATCCACAAACTCTTGCTTCCTTTTGAATCCTGATGACGTTAGGAAAAAAAGATGTCACCTTGGCATTGATGCCTTATGGTGAAATAAATTGGAGTCTATGGGGCTCATTATGATGGGGGAAGGACCGCCACCGCCGGGCCGGCGGTGGCGATCATTCTGCCATTGCCATGAGATTTACCCCGCCACATTATGATGGTGGTGGGTACCGCGGCAGAGGGAAAGTACGGCCGCAGCTTTTCCGCCGGTAGCAATCGCCACGATTGTCCGGCGGAGCGGTCAGCATGCTCACAACGGCACAATTATGATGCTGGTGGTAGTCAGCCTTTCCGTGGCGGTTGAACCGCCATTGCAAGGCTGGTGGAGAATGTCTTCCGGGGCCCATTGTGGGCCCCCCTTGTGTTGGGGGAGTTGTGGGTGCACTCATTTCACTGCACCAAGTGCATAGTGTAGTGCCTGCCATGTAGTGCAGTGAAATGCACAACATGCCCCTTTCAACATCGCAGCGGTGCTGCTGTCAGCAGCCACCGCCGCAATGTTAAAGGTGTGGAGTCCAACCGCAGTGGTGGCGGTCCCATCATAATTGAATTGGCGGGACCGCCGCACTCATGGCAGTCAGACTCAATCACCGCTATGAGCCCCTAAGTGCGAAGTACCCCAAATAGCCAAAAAAGGGCTCAGGACTGAGGTAGAAAATCCTCAGGAGTTAAGGGGTTAAACTTGAGTATAGCATGTTAGTTTCATCATTATGAAAAGAGTTGTCTCAGGGTGGTATGTATGGACAGCCTGTTAGACTCCTCAATTCATTATGGATAGGACACTGTTCAACCACATAAATTCAGTAACCAAACTACCATCTCAAGGGAAAAATTAGTTGACCAGTAACCCTGGGTGTACTTCGCGCAGTTGCACTACACGGCACTACGCGAAGTGCAAAAAAACTCCGCCGCACTACGCAGAGCTACGCGAGCGGCATAGTAGGATAGAAAAATGCAGTTTGCGGTGATTGCACAGTGCCAGATGTTTGTCCGCACTGTGCAATCATTGCGAACGGCACCATGAATAGTACAAGCGGTCCCTGCTTGAGTAGATTTGTACTCGAATGGCAGCTTTCTCAACGCAAACGGGCAGTTTCTCAACGCGAGCTGCCACGATCATACGGGACCACCCGCAATGAGAAACCTGACCCCCCTGCGTTGAGAAATCTCGCCGGGATGTTGATTTTACACCCTCACATTCACCAACTTGATGTTAACGATCGCGAACAAGGAAAAATCTCGCCCGGAGGTTGATTTTCCTCGCTCGCAGTCGCCAACTTGACTTTGAAGAACGCGAGCGAGGAAAAACACTACGCTATGCAACGATCTCCGCGTGGGGACAGGGTGAGAAGATTACGCACCTTAGAGTCCAAATATATCATTAAGCTGCAAAGCAAGGCCCCGAGAGGGTTGAATAATGAGGAAGAAATGTAGATCCATATAGGCTAAGAGAATGACGGATAAGCCAGGGAATAGAAAAGATAAACACCCCCGGTCTAAACTCCTGGTTGCAGGCATTATGCCTATATATTTTAGCACCCCAGAGGGATATTAGGAAGGGTTAAGTGTAAATACTGTAGTCACTGAATTCTCAATAGAATGTTGCAATGTAACAAAGTCCTGTTTTGAGTAATCTTATAATTTATTATTGTATAGAATATTAGTTGACTGCTGAAAGTGCCCATACAGGGCATGATTGAAACGAGTAGTGGCAACAATATTGCGTATTCCAAATCCAATTAAAGCACAGAATAAATCACGGTATACTAAAGGCTGAACCAATGAGAACAATCCATGGTGTTTAGCCAAAGTTTCCTTTCAAATTTTGATGAAGTACAAGAGGTGCATTATGGCTGTAATGTTAATCAATGTAAAGAATATTATTTAGGTGAAATGATGAAAATAGAAACTTGAATCGATATGTGAGGTAACATGATGAATTTGTATAAATATGTGATTTATCTATGAAAGAATGATTTGCATCAGGCCCGGAATGAGGATGGGAACGATACATTGTATATAATTATATAAAATGGCCATTTCAATATGTCTGTCACATTTGCAATGAAATCTTTATATTTTTTGTTTTGCACGAAGACACTTTCTGACTCACTGACTTTTGGTCAGTTTGTATAGCACAACTTTATTTATGAGCACGAGTGTTGTAATGAACTGTTGACACTGAAGAAGGCAATAATGCTAAAACGCGTTTGTCATTCCGATACGAGGAATAAATAATTGAAAATATATGTGGCTGCAGAGTGCGCTCATTTTGTAAAGCAATTCCCAGGACGGGAGAATTGCGGTTGAGGAATCTATCACGTAACCCACCTTGCTGCGAGCAGCACACGCCGTGTGAGGCTCGACGGCCGGTGGACTGGTGTTTGGCGATATATATATATATATATATATATCATATTACGTAACATTAATATATAACATAAAATCATCATGTCATTTTTTCCAAGTTTAATAAACCTTTTTTTACTCTTCCCTATACTTTACCATATGGAGATTTCCAGCCCAACTGCAAAATCTCCCTGTGGCAAAGTATAGAGAAAAGTAAAAAAGATTATAAAACTTGGAAAAGTTGGTAAAAATAATCACATTATAAATATTACTGTGAATTAATTTGATATATAGCTATTTTTTGATGTCCAGCCAAAAAATCATGCTACAGCAATATAAACTAAGAGGCAAATTTACGAGGAAATGCCGCAGCGCGGCAACACAAGCCCTTTGGCTGCGCCACGCTGCAGCACTTCCAAAGCACAGGAATGCAACACTTTGCAATAACGTGTTTCATTCCTCTGCTCTCTCCAGCGTTGGTGCACAAACAACTGCCATGCGCCGGCACACAGACCATTGCACCTTGGTGCAAGGATGCCAGCGTCATGGAGAGATTGTTTTTGTTCAGGAAGGGCACCTTCCTGCACAAAAACAATCACTACAGGCATTTTCCTCTTTCAATGCATGATGTAGAATGCAACACGCATTGAAAGAGGAAAAAACGAGGAGAAACGAAACATTTCTCCATGTTGCGCCTCCCCTGGGGAGGCGTAGCATTCAGACGCATTTCCAGATATATGATTCCTCGTAAATCTGGAAATGTGTCTGGTTCCATGGGTGTTGTGTGGGAACACCCACAGCAACACCCATGGAACGCCCCTTTCACACAAAGTGCTTTGTGTGAAGGGGCCATATTTACAAGGCCAAGAAAAACCATGCAGGGTGGCATTTCCGGTCCTTGTAAATATGGAGCAGTAAAATACGCCACCAGTACGTCACAAAAAGTGATGTACTGGTGGCATAGGGGGCTTGTAAATCTGTCCCAAAATTTTGAAATACATATTTAATGTAAATATATTTTGTGAGACATTGAGTTGTTGATTGAAAGGGGTGTGAGCTCATCTCAAGCAACGGCCACAATCCATGTCAGGGCGAACCACAAACAGTCACTAAATTAACCTGTGCTTAACCCTCTGGTAGCTTGACACAAAAGCTGTCAGATTTAGCTTAGAGGCAATATGTAAAGTCTACAAAACAAAAATTCCACACCAATTTAGAAAAACAGAGCAAAATGTAATGAAGTATTTGACACGAAACAAAAATTCAGTCAGTCGAACCGGAAATATGCAATTTCAAAGATTTATGGTAAGTATAGCTCCTAAAAGCACCAAGCACCACTCGTGGCTATCTGGTTGTGCAAGACTGAGAGAAAGTCACAAGTTCAGGCCGACCATAATGGAGTGCGGGCAGGATACAGGGGCCAGGTTAGTCCTGCTGAAAAAGTTACTTTCTAAAGTGAAGAGTTTTGCTTGTGGTGGAAGAGGCCGTGAGGAACAGTGAGGGCTTTGTGGATGGTTGTTGCTATAGCACTGAGAACAGGCTGGGTATCACAAATAGTCAAGGCATTGCAGACAGTCATTGCTGGAGATTCGCACTGGCGGTTACCACTGGCTGTGGATGCTGTAGCACTAAGTGCAGATCCCACGCTGCCGGTCATCACTGGTGGTCGCACAGGCGGTCACCACCGGCTGTGGATGCTGTAGCACTAAGTGCAGATCTCACGCTGCCGGTCGTCACTGGTGGTCGCTGTAGCGCAAGGAGCTGGGTTCACCAGAGCTTCCTATTGGCTTCGCGTTGGCCGTCTGTGAGGTCACAAAGAGCCCAAAATCACAGGATTTCTTCTTTTCTTTGAGGACAATCTCAACGGATGCCACACCAATAGTCTAGGACCTGGGAGGCGCCTTTTGGGAATCAGGAACTTACTCCAGCAGAGGCCAGCAGGGTGCACTATAGGTGCTTTTACAGGGCCAATTGCTGCAGATCAGCTGGGCAGGTGCAGAAAGGAATCTGGATCTTGGTATGTCACTGTTGCTCAGAACAGTTCAGTCAGCTAATCCTTGGAGTAATTTCACTTGGGATGAAGGGTTCAGGTCCAGTCTTCCTTCTTCTCAGCAAACAGGGTGGGTCTTAAGCAGCAGGGTGTCCTTCTTCTGCCCCAAAATCGGTTCCAGGATGCTTGCTTCTGGTCCAGGGAGGACCTGGCTTGGCATTTTGGGCTGGACTTTTCCCATAAGGAACAGCTTCAGGTCTGATTTGCATATGGCTGGGTCCTAACTGGGGTGGCATGGTGAGCAAAAGAACGATGGATTAAACCCAGATCTTTGTGACTGGGGAAGAATGTTTGCATTGCTCAGCATTCCGTCCCTCATTTGTTCCCTTTGTATTTGTCACCCTAAGTGGGAAGGGTCAATCTCAATCAAGGAATTGTAAGCACGCTACTCACCCGTGAGGGTCTCAAGGCACTGAGGGGGGGCTCTGCAGATCTGTGTAGCCAAAGAGCCAGGTCTTGAGGGTTTTCCTGAAGGTGTTCAGGAAGGGGGCGTGTCTGATGTCTGCCGTTAGCTGGTTCCAGGTCTTGGCTGCAATGTGAGATAAGTATCTTCCGCCTTCTCTGGCTCTGTGGATGCGCGTGGTTTCGGCCAGTGCGACGTTGGAAGATCGGAGGTTTCTTTTGGGTACGTGGAAGTTGATTCTGTCATTGAGGTATTTGGGTCCGTTCTTGTGTGGGCATTTGTAGGTGTGAGTGAGGATTTTGAACGTGACTCTTTTCTCCACGGGGAGCCAGTGGAGACTTCGTAGGTGTTGGCTGATGTATTCGTGTCGGGGGATGCCGAGGACGAGTCTGGCAGCGTTGTTCTGTATTGTTTGTATTGTCTTTCCATAGTCCAGTCTGCTGGTGATGAGCGTGTGAGTGACTGTCTTCCTTGACTCAGGGGGGATCCACTTGATGTTCTTGAGGAGGTTGCGGAGGGTGTTGAAGCAGCTGGGGGTGACGGGGTTGACCTGTCGGTTCATGGTGAGTGATGAGTCGAGTACGATGCCGAGGTTCTTAGCATGGTCTGAGGGGGTAGGTGGGCTTCCGAGGGTTGTCGGCCACCAGGTGCTGTCCCATGCAGAAGGGGTGGTACCAAGGACGAGGACTTCTGTCTTCTCTGTGTTGACTGCGACGTCTTACATTCCTTTCTGGAAGTTGAGTTTGGCAGCGGTGGGGTCGTTGGTGAGGAAGAGGATGAGCTGGGTGTGATTGGCATAGGATACGATGTTGAGTCCGTGTTGTCGGATGATGGCTGCGAGGGGGGCCATGTAGATGTTGAAGAGGGTGGGGCTCAGTGGTCAACCCTGTGGGACTCTGCACGTGATTTTCGTGGGGTCAGAGAGGAAGGGTCGGAGTCTGATCCTTTGGCTTCTTCTGGTGAGGAATGATCAGATCCAGTCCAGGGCTGTTCCTTGTATGCCTGTGCCGTGTAGTCTGGTGACTAGTGTGCAGTGGGAGACGGTGTTGAAGGCCGCTGATAGGTCGAGTAGGACGAGGGCTGCAGAGTGGCCTTGGTCCAGGAGGGTGCGAATGTCGTCTGTGGCGGTGAGTAGGGCAGTCTCTGTGCTGTGGTTGCTTCGGAATCCGGATTGGGATGGGTTGAGGACGGCGTTCTCTTCAATGAATCGTGTCAGTTTCCTGTTGACTGTTCTCTCTGCACCTTTGGCTGCGAAGGGGAGGAGCAAGATAGGTTGATAGTTCTTGAGGTCGGTGGGGTCAGCTGTGGGCTTCTTTAGCAGGGGTCTGACTTCTGCGTGCTTCCTGTCATCTGGGAAGGTGCCTGTTTTAAAGGTTGTGTTGATGGTGCATTGTAGATGCTTTTCATGGTCGAGGCAGTGTCTTCGGCCGTGATTGGTGTCCAGTTGGAGATGGTGGACTGGCTGGTGTTTCTGGGGGGCGGGGGGCCATCTGGGGTGCCTGGTGGATGGTCGATAAAGTTGTCGTAGAGGTTTTTGATCTTGAGGTGGAAATAGGTTCCAAGCTTGTCACAGAGGTCTTGGGATGGCGTGATGTCTGTGGCGGTGAGTAGGGCAGTCTCTGTGCTGTGGTTGCTTCGGAATCCGGATTGGGATGGGTTGAGGACGGCGTTCTCTTCAATGAATCGTGTCAGTTTCCTGTTGACTGTTCTCTCTGCACCTTTGGCTGCGAAGGGGAGGAGCAAGATAGGTTGATAGTTCTTGAGGTCGGTGGGGTCAGCTGTGGGCTTCTTTAGCAGGGGTCTGACTTCTGCGTGCTTCCTGTCATCTGGGAAGGTGCCTGTTTTGAAGGTTGTGTTGATGGTGCATTGTAGATGCTTTTCATGGTCGAGGCAGTGTCTTCGGCCGTGATTGGTGTCCAGTTGGAGATGGTGGACTGGCTCGTGTTTCTGGGGGGCGGGGGGCCATCTGGGGTGCCTGGTGGATGGTCGATAAAGTTGTCGTAGAGGTTTTTGATCTTGAGGTGGAAATAGGTTCCAAGCTTGTCACAGAGGTCTTGGGATGGCGTGATGTCTGTGGCGGTGAGTAGGGCAGTCTCTGTGCTGTGGTTGCTTCGGAATCCGGATTGGGATGGGTTGAGGACGGCGTTCTCTTCAATGAATCGTGTCAGTTTCCTGTTGACTGTTCTCTCTGCACCTTTGGCTGCGAAGGGGAGGAGCAAGATAGGTTGATAGTTCTTGAGGTCGGTGGGGTCAGCTGTGGGCTTCTTTAGCAGGGGTCTGACTTCTGCGTGCTTCCTGTCATCTGGGAAGGTGCCTGTTTTGAAGGTTGTGTTGATGGTGCATTGTAGATGCTTTTCATGGTCGAGGCAGTGTCTTCGGCCGTGATTGGTGTCCAGTTGGAGATGGTGGACTGGCTGGTGTTTCTGGGGGGCGGGGGGCCATCTGGGGTGCCTGGTGGATGGTCGATAAAGTTGTCGTAGAGGTTTTTGATCTTGAGGTGGAAATAGGTTCCAAGCTTGTCACAGAGGTCTTGGGATGGCGTGATGTCTGTGGCTTCGCTATGTGGGTTGGTGAATTCTTGAATGACACTGAAAATTTCCTTGGAGTTGGTGGAGTTGGCCAGGATTTTGTTGTGGATGAAGTTCCTCTTGGTGGCTCTGATCTGGTTGTGGTGGTGTGGTTTTTGGTTGTCTTGGTGTTACTCCAGTTCTTCTCCAGGCATCTGCATGTGCGTCTGTCTTCTTGGAGAGAGGTGGTGAACCAGGCGGCTTTCCTGGGGCGTTGCCTGTCGGGGTTGCGTGGCGGGGCGAGCTCGTCTGTGCAGTTGGAGATCCAGGTGTGGAGTTCTCTGGCTGCGTCGTTTGCGTTGGGTGCCCAGGTGTGGTTGTCTTGGGTGAGGGTGGAGTTAAGTTGCTTGTCTGTAACCTTGCTCCAGTTCCTTCATGGTGGGTGTGGGGCTGGTTTGGGTGCCTTGGGTTTGTTGATGGCGAAGTGTACGCAGTGGTGGTCGGTCCATAGCAGCTGCGTTGTGTGGCTGAATTGGATGCTGTTTCCTGCCGCAAAGATGGGGTCAAGGGTGTGTCCTGCTCTGTGGGTCGGTGTGTTGACGAGGTGTTAAAGTCTGATGCTGGTGACGTTGTCACAAAGAATAGTGGAGTTGGGGTCGCTAAGGGTGTCGAGGTGGAAGTTCAGGTCTCCAATGAGTATGTAGATTGTTGAGGCGATGGCGTGGGGTGCGATGAAGTCGGTGATGGTGGTGGTGAAGGGTGTTCGGGGGATGGGGGGCCTGTAGACGAGGGTTCCTTGGAGTGTGGCTTTGGGGGTGGTCTGGATCTGGAAGTGCAGAAGTTCGGGGGAGGGGAAAGTTTCGCTGGAGGTGGTGAGCAGAGAGTGCTCTTGTGGGCGATGGCGAGGCCCCCTCCTGGGTGGTTGGGGCGGTCTTTCCCGCTGGATCTTGTATCCATCTGGGATAGCGGTTCTGAGGTTGCGTTGGTCCAGGTCTCTGTGAAGAAGGCAATGTCGGGCAAGAGAAAGTCGAGTAGGTTCCAGATTTCCATGGCGTGTTTGTGTACGGAGCATACGTTGAGGCGAGGTCATTCAGTTTTAACTCCATTTTGTATTCTGTCGCCATTTTGTTGCCCTCACTCAGGCAGCTTGGTAAACCGAGTGTTTTTGCCCTTTGTACTGCCACGTGTCAAATAACCTTCCCTTCCTTGTTGTGAAGCCAATTCCAGGAACTAGCCAGACTGATTAAATCCCTGCCTATACTGACTAATCCTTGTCCCAACTATTTGTTGGCCTTCAGTATTCTTTCTCCGCATTATCCTATTTTGCAAGTTGTCCTTTGAAGCACACAAACATGTCCTGCCATTACTGATTGACCTATAGGTGCTGTCATTGATTGACTTATGGGGTTGGGCAAAAACACGACTCAAGGGGGACGTTCTGGTTACATGATGCCTTGTTTTGAATGTTTTCCTATTGGCTAATATTTGGCAGATCTTGTATGTCCATACTGGCATTTTGCATGCTTGCATGAGCCAGGACTGCCCCTTTCTTTTATGCTGAGTATGTAACTCTCACATATATAATGCCCCAGTGTTCTGCTCTCTTGGGACTGCCTCATTCAGTTGCTGCGGCTTCTGGGTGACGTAGTCACACTCATTTTGAGTTTAATAAATATGTTCTTTTATATTTCAGTTTCTGTGCCAACTTCTTTTTTTTTGTTAGTTTAACCCTGAGAAGGAGTTTTGAATTTCTTCAATTGGTGCCCTCTGTGAGGCTCATCAGGAGTGGCTATCTGAGGGAGCGGTCTTGTCAGGAGACTGAAATCTACTGAGGAGGACAGGACAGGACTCTACTAAGGAGGTACTCTGTGCACGGAGATTCTGGGGATTCTTTGTCTCTGCAGCCCAGTATATTTCTGATCTTCCTGATTTTGATCCTCCACATGATATCACTCCTGACTGAGAACTTTTTTTTTGGCGTGAGTATTCTAAAAAAGACCGTTAGGTCATTCAGAACTTGGGAGTTAGAATTTGGACAACCTTTTTATTGGTAAGAGTCGTTATGAATTTGTGTTGGCCAACTTTGGATTTGTATTGGATTGATATGCAAATTGAAATTTGTGTAGGCAGGTCATGAGGAGATTTTTCTCTACTTTGTATAAAATTTGAACGGTGCAACGTACGGAGAGTACCTTAAGCACTACTTTGATTATAAATACTTGCATATTCTGCAGTATTATTTTGGCATGCCTGTTTCAAGCTCACATCGAAGAATGTGTTGCTTTTTTGTTTTTGAAGCTACCATAGTGAGATGTGAATTAAATTAGCCGGCTCCCATGAGGGAATACCTAAATCGGTTTAGGTATAAAAACATATTTCTTCCTTGGTGATTCTGTATCCCCAGGGAATTAAAATATGGACATAATACATACAAGGATCCTTTGTTCTGCGCAATCTTATGAATGGAGTGTATTTTGGCTTCTTGGACATATAGCAGTCTGTTGGGCTGGTTTTTTTTTTTGCAGTCTTTTGGAACACTATTAACCTCTTCGGTGCCCGTGACGAGCTGGACTCGTCATGGGCCGCGGTGGCGCTGTGCCCATGACGAGTCCAGCTCGTCACAAACCCCGCCCGCTAATGCAACGGCCGGCACAGGGCGGGGAAAGGGGCGGGCACCGAAGGGGTTAAGAAGCGTTTCTTGTAAATATGACTTCCAACTAGTATTTACAAATGGTTTGGTTTAAGTACAGTCTGTGGGCTGTCCTTTGTTTCTGTCCTAAGTGTTGATCTGTGGGTTAAATGTGTGTTTCTGTGGGTTAAATATATGTGTCCTTAGTGTTTGACCCCTTTCTGTTTATGTCTGAAATGAGCTCAATGTGTGTTTGTGGTTTTTCTTGATGTTTTCAGTCTGTTAAGCAAAATGTCAGTTAATTATTATTAAGTAGAAATTAAATAAAAATCCAGAAATGAACCATGTGATATGCTAAATAGCTATATGTTGCTATATAATTTATAGAGTAAGCAACTATGCACATGTACAAACTGTTAAATGCTTAAAAAAAAAATTAAAATTTACATTCACTAGGAATACAATGGCCTCAAAAACGAAACTGTGTGTTTTGTAGAAAAATAAACTTATTGTATTTTTTACTTACATACATTGTATTGGATATTAACAGGCAAACACTTCAGCTGAAGTAAATTTTTGCTGAACTCAAACGCAACACGCATTGATATGTCTTAGTTTGAAAAAGACTGCCACCGTGCTCATGTTACAACACTGAGAGACAAGCTTTTATTGTCGCTAAGCAAGCAGCTCTAATAGACAGGAATGTTTACTCAGCCAGGACTTCGCCCTCAGTTGAACACGGGTGAAACTTTGCATTTCAAAATGTTGTTTTAAAAAGGTTCCAAAACTAAGGTTCATTATTTTGTATTACAGGAAGACATTTCAATTAAGGGTTTCCTCTCTTTAAGCATTTTTATAAGAATATTTTTGGTTCTAATGTTAAAATAATTGTTCTGTTAAAAAAAAAAAAAAAAGTGGCCAAGAAACATTTTTTTGTCATGTTTTAAGTTAGGCTTCTATGCTTAGGCTTATAAATGAATGCAAAATGATAGGCAAGGGATGCAGCTTGCTTTTATATGTGAAATTATCAAAAATGATTGGATTTATCAAAAAAAATGATTAATTATGAAAAATAATTATTAAAAATAAGTGCTTCTAAATTCTTTTATTTTTACTATTTATAAAGCTTAATACTCATACTGTGACCTCCTAGCATTATAATGTAATTTAAGTTGTGTTGTACTGCATAGTGAGGACATTTGTATATGGAATTTCACTTGGCGCAGGCTTAAAAAAAACTCATTTTTTTAAAGGATTTGCAAGAGATATGTCTAATATTCAATATCTGCAATCTGTAAAGAACATTCTGAGGATGATTAATATGTAGCACAATTATAGGATATTTATTTTTAAGTGCCGCAAATATCAAAGTCGAAATTGGGTAAAATAGACTATTTAACAGCATTCTTGCCCTTTACAATAGCTTTAAAGTGCCTTGGGCTTCGGTAAATGCATATATTTAGGTATAATACAAATTTGCAGGTTGTTCCCATTTGGGGTTGCTTTTAATGTCTCAGTGAGCCAATGTGCCCAGTGCAGAGGTTTGGGTTTATTATCAAGATTGAAGGTTCTAACTCTAGCTAGACCTACTGAGACGTTCATCCTTTTAAGGTTGATGAACTAAGTACCGTTGCATAGGGTAGTAACAAACATTTGTTCTAAAGCTAGTATGTTATGTTATTATGTTCTGTGAGTTATTCACAGTAAATGTTTTAATAATTTAGGAATAGAAATAAATTGTAGCCCCTAAAAGAAGTAATATATATAACATGTGTTTTTAAAAAGGGTTAATTATTGCAGGTTAGGAACAGTTAGGAAGGTTTTTTTGTCTGTGACAAGCTTCAGGGTGAGGAGAGAGACAGGGCTGAGGAGCGCAGAACGCGAGGCAGATTTTGATCTCGAGGTCAGTAAGGTGGGAGTTAGGAGTGAGTGTAAACAGATGGAGAAACCATTGCTTGTAAAAGCTTCTCTGACAAGAAGACATTAATGCTTGCACACTATAGGAACCTTGAAAAGTGGTGGGGACCAGGAATGCTGGCAGAGACTGGATAGCAGCCCAGAAAGTTCTGCTGAGGTGTTATTCTCAGCTCTTGGAGGACTGTGCAAGGTCGAGAAGTGCATTCCTGCACGGCCTCGCTCAAAGCAGGGCCTCAAAGGGGGTGATACATTCATATTTTTGCTTTTGAAAATACTGTCCATGCAGTTGCCTTAATTTAAGATGGTTGGTTACAATTGATATTTTGTGTGTTATGTGAAGTATCAGCAGTAGGTTGAAACAAGATGATTTTTTTTTTGTATAACTTCTTTGAAAACAAAACAAAATGTTTGTGTGTTTTCCATGTTTTTGCATTTTGTCCTTCTATGAATTATTCCTGCTGGTCCTGTGTGTCAGGAGCGACACAGTAAGTTATATTTGACAGCCGGTCACCACTAACTGGTGACCAGCTGTCAAACGGAGGGTTAGGAAAGTAAAAAAGTGTAATTTTCATTTTAAGCCTGACAAATTAAGCAGGCCCGAATATTGGGTTTTGGGCTGCAGGTTCATAGTGCATAAAGTACATGACATGGTGTTGTGAGGAACTGGAACATTAGCTGAGATTACCATATATGGTGTAGGGGCCAGCGGTAGAGTTAAAATTTGTGTTCTATTTTGACTTTTGTGTATCACCCATACTCTTGGTATTGTGTCACAAACTTGACTATCAACCGAGTAATTTTTCGTTCTTCCTATAGATTTTTCTTTTGCCGCTTCTCCCCTGATTGATGTTGCATTGTGCCTAGTTATTGGGGATGTTAGCTATGTCCTAGTCCCATTTCTCTTTTTCGAATTCCTTTCACCAGTCAGCCTTTTTATTATTATTGGTGTATTGTTCAGGTTCACATTTCCAGACTGTAGTAATGTACCAGGGACCCCCATATTATGTATAATTACCTTTTTGTATGACCAGACTGGTTTTTAAGAATTTTCTTTAGGCCTACTTCGATGTTTTCCAGTCTGACTGTCAGGGCAGTGATGGACTGGTTAACTGACTCAATACTATAGTAAGACAAGTTTTCCACCTCAATAGGAGATACCTTACATTTATTTTCTTGAACATGACAAATTTTCAATGACTATTTTAATTTGGTTTTTTACCCTTTTGTTCCTGCTTCTTTAATTTTCGGTGGGATCAGATGTGTTCTAAATCATGGAAATCCCAGGACTCTCTAGTTTTTGTCTTTTGTTTCCACATTTGATTATTAGGCTGTGTATTGCATAGTGCACCTGATGCACAGTTATTAAAGGGAGGTATCTACATGTCCCTGATAATCTGTATCATGTGATTTCTCTTTTGAGGTGTTCTAGATAAGGAATTTAGAAACACCTAGACGTAATCATTGAAAAAAAAAATAATAATAAAAAAAAAAATGTTTACCCCATTAGGCAATGCCACCATGTGATAGAATTCCCATGTAATTATCTACCCTCAGATGGCAGAGGATAATGAAGGGTACCCAAATTGAAGAGACTAGAAGTACTGCCTTTGAGAATGACAGTGTATTCTAGACCAGAGTTGTCCTATGGCTTATGGTCACTCCCTTGCAAATTGTAGGCCACCTGCTTGCAGTTCCATTGTTAAATACAATGAACTGTATTTATACTAAACTGAGGGAAACTAACAACTGTGTCAGATTTCCTACGTCACTAGATTCTGCGGGAATTAAGTCATAATAACCTGCATAACACTGATTTAAGCCTAATTCCCATCAGTGACAGCTACAGATGAAAGACGGACGTCTTGGCCATACAGTCCCAGCACCCAGAAAGTAGCAAGGCTGGACAGCGATCGCCAGCGCGCCATCAATGGTATCTCCAAAGCATCGTACTTGCTCCATCAGACGGCTTGGACATCACAAAACCAGAGTTTCAGTGTAAAAGAGCGAAAGAGAAGGCTTCCTGTTGTTAATGGCAGAGCTGGTTTGTGGCTTCAGTTTTCTACCTGTCATGTGCTGGTAACCTCTGACAGTGTGCAGTCCCTTGAGCCCCTTGGCCTGAGTTTTGGCCACCCCCCCTCTCTTTTCTTTGCTCCAATGGAAGGGCAGTGCACCGGAGGATCTAAGGCACTACATGATGAAAGGAAAATTAAATGAAAGAGCAGCCCAAACATCCTCTGACACTGAATAGCGAGTGTTGGAGCCTGAAAGTGTTGCTGAGCGTGAAAGTCTGTTGCTCTTTCCGATTAATAGTACTTGGGTCTGCACGAGATGATCTGTGCCCATGACCAACGAAGAGCACAATATCTGTAGTGCCTGCCGCAGAGGAAATATATTGGTGCACTGCCTTGAGACATTGAGACTTTCGAGTAAGCTGTGAGTGTTTGCCAGGAGGGCACTCCAACGGATACTGAGAAGCACTATTTTCATGAAAGGCCTGAATGAAGAGGCCCAATGCGGAAGAAAACAACAGAAGCAGATTTGATGGACGATAGAAGCCTTCCAGAGAGGCTTAGAACGGACTTTGGCATAGTTATGGTTGCACAAGCGGTTCCCGTGCAATTGCATAGAATGGGTGTTAGGAGACTGATTCTTATTGTTTTGCTGGCATTGTTTTAGAGTAGTATTCTGTTTAGTAAAAGCAGAATGAGGTCTATCCTCTGTTGAAGAGTATCCCCATTTCACCTGAGAGCATCGATAAGGATCGCCACTGTTTCACCTGAGTATACAATAGTCACTGAAATGCATAAGAGCCCTGAAAAGGTTCGCTAAATAATTTTAGGATTTGCTTTTGCCTAGGGTTGTGAAAAAATGATAATCTTGTTGTAATAATGGTCATTACTTTCTTCTGCTATCTGAATGTTAATTATGATCCGATGCTTTGTTCTCTTTGTATCCCTGTTGATAGCCTACATATACCTGCTTAAGTGAAATGTGTAGAATGGAAAATGCTCACCTAGCAATGAATTAGGATTTGCCGAAGTAATGGCAAAAGGAGGGTCTGAGGTAATTCAGTTTTAACTCCATTTTGTATTCTGTCGCCATTTTGTTGCCCTCACTCAGGCAGCTTGGTAAACCGAGTGTTTTTGCCCTTGTCAAATAACCTTCCCTTCCTTGTTGTGAAGCCAATTCCAGGAACTAGCCAGACTGACTAAATCCCTGCCTATACTGACTAATCCTTGTCCCAACTATTTGTTGGCCTTCAGTATTCTTTCTCCGCATTATCCTATTTTGCAAGTTGTCCTTTGAAGCAAACAAACATGTCCTGCCGTTACTGATTGATCTATAGGTGCTGTCATTGATTGACTTATGGGGTTGGGCAAAAACACGACTCAAGGGGGACGTTCTGGTTACATGATGCCTTGTTTTGAATGTTTTCCTATTGGCTAATATTTGGCAGATCTTGTATGTCCATACTGGCATTTTGCATGCTTGCATGAGCCAGGACTGCCCCTTTCTTTTATGCTTAATATGTAACCCTCACATATATAAGGCCCCAGTGTTCTGCTCTCTTGGGACTGCCTCATTCAGTTGCTGCGGCTTCTGGGTGACGTAGTCACACTCATTTTGAGTTTAATAAAGATGTTCTTTTATATTTCAGTTTCTGTGCCAACTTCTTTTATTTTGTTAGTTTAACCCTGAGAAGGAGTTTTGAATTTCTTCAGAGGAGTATGCATTTTAGGGTGTCGCCGGTGCTGGTGTCGGCGGTGTTGGAGGCCAGGGTGGTGATGAGGGTCTGGCGGCAGTGGAGGCAGGAGAACAGGCAGTGGGTCGTGTTCGGCGAGGCCTGTTGGCATTCTCTAAGTCTTCCAGGGTTGAGTGCGAGGAGGGTGGTGGTGTCGGGCGAGAGAGAGTCGAGCAGGTTCCAGATTTCCATGGCATGTTTGTGTACAGAGCGTACGTTGAAGAGCATGCATTTTAGGATGTCGCCGGTGCTGGCATCGGCGGTGTTGGAGGCCGGGGTGGTGGTGAGGGTCTGGCAGCAGTAGAGGCAGGAGAACTGGCCGTAGGTCGTGTTCAGCGAGGCCTGTTGGCATTCTCTAAGTCTTCCAGGGTTGAGTGCGAGAAAGGTGGTGGTGTCGTAGCGATGGGTAGTGAGAGATCCAGGGTTCATGGCGCTGGCCACGGTTGTGTCGCGGATGGGCGCTGATGGGCTAGCGCGTGCCAGCGTTGTGCCCACTGCGTGCGGCTGCCATTAAATAGGGGAGGTGGGAGGGAGGAGAGGCTGGGAGGCGGGAGCGGGGGAATTCCAGGTGGGAATTCCGGGGGCGAGGGGCCGCAGGGGCAGCAGTGGCAAAAGGCAAAAGGAACAGGCAGGCATGAGAAAATAAAGACAGTGGTGGAATTAGAGCAAGACACAGATGGGCACAATAACAGTGGCACAACAGGGAAAAATTAAGAAAAAAATGTCTGAGAAAGGTTACGGTGGTTGCAGGCAGTCTGGTCCCAGTTGGAGCAGACAGAAGGCGCAGGAGCGGGCAGCAGCCTCCAACCTCCCAAGGAGGAGGTCGGGTCTGGAGGCAAGAGACGTCACAGCGGGGCTGCAGGGAGAGAGTGGACCTAGACCAAGGGTCGGAGGTCTTACTAAGGGTATGCCCAGACATGGGCCCTGTGCTCACTGCGTCACTGGATTCCAGCTATCCTGGCTGATATGGGGTGATGCCCCGAAACTGGTCCCACGATGCTTGTTTCCGGTCCTGGGAGGACCTGGCTTGGCAGTTCGGGCTGGACTGTTCCCATAAGGAACAGGGTCAAGACTGATTTGCATGTGGCTAGGTCCAAACTGGAGTGGCATGGTGGGCAAAAGAACAATGGATTAAACCCAGATCTTTGTGACTGGGGGTGAATGTTTGCATTGTTCAGCATTCACTCCATCATTTGTTCCTTCTGTACTTCTTCTGTGGTATCCACAGGTCCAGGAGTGTACAGAAGAGTTTGTCTGGGGGCCCCCTTTTTATACCTAGTTCCCGCTTTGAAGTGGGAGAAGCTTCTGGAGTTTCCTTCTACAGAGGTGTCTGGAATTTCCTGCCTCCCTACCCTGGCCCCCTGCCTGTCTGGGGACCCAATATGCTAGTATGAAGTCATTTGCGTCTGACCTGGACCAGTACCTTTAATGTGTACGTGACAGCTCTGATCCCCTAACCTGCCAGAGATGGTCCATCTTGCCATCACCCAGACCTTCTAGTGTGTTGATGTCTGGGAGGAATACACAAAAGCCAACTGTCAGCAACACCTAGTCATGTGGCCCAGGAACAGACTGCAGGCACTAAACACTAAATGGTTAGGACAAGAAAATGAAAACATTCTAAAAGTGACATTTTCAGAATTGTGACTTAAAATCCAACTTTACCATTAAAGAGGTTTATAAATTAGATTTCCTCAGACACTTATCACTTATTAAATTTAATAGGGTATCCCAATGTTATCTTATGGGAGAGGTAGGTCTTGCAGTAGTGAAAAATACGTTTAGGAGTTTTGCAAAACCAAGAGAGGTAAAACTGCATGGAAAACCTTTCAAATATAAATTACCCTGTCCTTTGGGCTGTTTAGGGCCCACCTAAGGGGTGATTTACAAATTTAAAAAAGAAGAGTTGAAACTACAGGCCCTTGGTACATATAGTGCCATTTTACTAGGTACTTACAAGTAAATTAAATGTGCCAATTGGGTGTAAGTCAATTTCACCATGTTTAAAGGAGAGAGCACAAGCACTTCAGGACTGGTTAGGAGTGGTAAAGTGCACAGAGTCCTAAAAGCCAACTAAAATGGGATCAGAAGAGAGGAGGGGTGAAGGCAAACACTTTGGGGTGACCTGCAGAGACTGGCGCATCCAACATAATTAATTAAATTAAAAATACATTCCCACCTAAAGTAAAAAAATAAATGTTTTTAGTATGCATTAATAATTATTAAAGTGGTGTGTATATAATTCATCAAAGGTAATTTAATTAAATGTATTGGTGCTTTAATTTTTGCTTCAAAAAGACTATTTAAACATTGCATAATTGAATACAAAGTATGTACCATTTTTAGATATATTCTGTAATATTAAATTATAGTTATTTATTTTTGAAGTTTTTAAAATTATTTTATTTGATTTAATATGATTTACTATGTGATTTTATTTCATGTTCCTACGAGTGGTTGGCCATGTGTGGTGCTGGATCTGCTCCAGCTCTGAGATGGAGCACATTTACCTTGTATTTTTTTGTCCTTTTTGGCTGTAGTAACTTTGGAAGTGCAGAAATCAATAGGCGTACTCTTTAGTAACCATCCCTTAACCCATCCTTACTCTTCCCCTAAGCCTTTCCCTTAATAGTAAGTATTCTCCATTTATTGCCACTCCTCCCTGTACCTCCAACATCTACTACTAAAATATACTTATGTGTGGAGACTCAGCAGTCAAGGCAGAGATCTCCCCACAGAAAAAGATAGTGAAGGTGGAGGAGGAACCTCTGCATGTAGGTTTGTGAATAGAATTTTGTAGTTCATTTGTGCTACTGTTGTAGTACTACAAAACATACTATAAAATGCAGTTTGTGAATAAGCCCTTACTAGTGCTCATGTCTGGTCTCTTGGTGTATAATATTTTTTTATATTTGGCGACCACACAAGAGTAAGCCATTGCTGTTCAGAAACTGCACTTTTAAAGATATTGAAAATGTAAATCAACATAATTTAAAAAAATTAATGCAATTGTTTTGTTTCAACATATTTTGATAACCTGTTATGAATTTCAAGTTATTATAACATTCGGTTTTTTTAAAACTCCAATGTAATTACTCCTAATTCATTCTATGCATCACTTGTAATATTTATTAATTCATAATAAAAATATATGTGTTTTTACTTAAGGTGGATTTTTTCATTAATTTAAACTTCTGAAAAATTATTTTTATTGACTTGAATAAATTCAAAATTATTCTGAATATGTTAATTTAATTCTATTGTGTATATAATTAAATTTTCTTATTTTTCAGACATTTTAGGGGTCTATTAGGATGGCGGTCGGAAAACCACCGCGACCGCTGCCAGGACAGTGGAGAGTCCGCACGGAAAATTAGGATATCCTCGATGTGACAGCGGTACGTTCCGCTGTTTCCGACCGCCGCGGTCGCAAACAGTGATGAATGGTAGAGCCAGCGGAAGGCCTGCAGCATAGCCATCACTGCGGACGCTCCGTGAAAAAAATGGCGGCCGACAAAAAAAAATCACAACAAGGCCACCAAGTGCATACAGCAAACCAAAAACACCTAACACATCCCAATGACACACCCGAATGGCAAAATCTGAAATACAAATACCAGCACAACCCACACAACACACCTGACAGCAATACTCCATTTTGATACACGTACATAGCTGAGCATAAAACCAGCCCCTTTCCTGACCAGAATCCTTTGCAATACTCCACAACTGAAGGGCCAAACACCAGAGCACAATGGGGAGGCAAATCTGCAAACATCACACCAGCACAACAACACACGCACACACACCACCCACACCACCCCCACAACTGCACCCCAAAACATTAGCACATCACACACTATGGCAACACAGAAAATGCCCAAATTCACAGAGAGTGAGTTGTCAGTCATGGTAGATGTGATAATTAGAGAAGAACCACAAGTGTTTGGTATCCTGGTCCAACAGACACCATTAGCCACAAGAGCACAAATGTGGGCAAGGATAGTCAACAAGGTTAATGCAGTAGGGACCCCCCTGTGCTCCAAAAGGGAAATCATGAAGCGGTGGCATGACCTGAAGAGGGTTGTGAAAGAAAAGAGGAACAAGAACCGTGAGCTGGCTCAGAGGACTGGTGGTGGCCCTCCCATTGCACCCAAAAATTCTCTGCATGGGAGGAGAAGGTGCATGCTATACTGCATCCAGAGAGTCTCACAGGAATAGCCGGGGGATTGCAGGTTGGTAAGGACAAACAAATGTAAACCATTACACTGCCATGTACTGCCTTGCCCAACTATAAAGCTACACCTCCTAGGCCCAAGTACATTCATATGCACCACAATACCCAACACAGGTACCACAGATGTAACATCCACTCCATCTAAATCACCCCAAAGGTAGCCTGCAGGGTTGGATGTGTACAGGCAGCCAGCACTACTACTCCCACCGTGCCCCCTTGTTCTCCAGCTTATCAGGATGAAGCACTCCCTCCCACCCAGAAGCATGTGTCAGCCATTGTAGTACAACAACCAAACTTACAGGTAGGTAGCCATCTTCCCAGGTTGTGCTGTTTGGGCCTGGGAGGCCTGCATTACTACTCCCACCATGCCCCCTTGTTCCCCAGCTCATCAAGACGGAGCAGTCCCCACCTACACAGAAGCCTGTGGCAGCCATTGTAGTACAACAACCAAACTTACAGGTTGGTAGACATCTTCACAGGGAGGGCTGTTTGGGGCTGGGAGGCCGGCACTACTACTCCCACCATGCCCCCTTGTTCTCACGCTCATCAAGATGGAGCAGTCCCCACCCACACAGAAGCCTGTGACAGCCATTGCATTGTTCACCTTCACCCAACAGGTAGGTAGACATCTTCACAGGGAGGGGGTGTGTGTGTATGAGGCCAGCACACCAACTCCCAACAGTCCCCCTTGTCCTACCCCTGAGCAGGATGCAGCACTCCCTCCCACCCAGAAGCATGTGTCAGCCATTGTATTGTTCACCTTCACCTAACAGGTAGGTAGCCATCTTCTGCTATCTTGTCCTACCCCTGAGCAGGATGGAGCACTACACCACACACCCAGAGAGATGTGACACAAATCCCACCCAAATGTGACAACAGAACAGGTAAGTAGACAGTGCATTCACCCTGTCATTCCTCTCAAAAAGCATGGAGCCAAATGACAACACCAGCCCTCACATCCCATCAAAATGGACACAGATACAATTGCCAATTACAGTGTGCAGACAGCTAAGCGTATGTAACTGTCACAGAAACAGAAGTGTGACTACCCCTGAGCAGGATGGAGCACTACACCACACACCCAGAGAGATGTGACACCAATCCCACCCAAATGTGACAACAGAACAGGTAAGTAGACAGTGCATTCACCCTGTCATTCCTCTCAAAAAGCATGGAGCCAAATGACAACACCAGCCCTCACATCCCATCAAAATGGACACAGATACAATTGCCAATTACAGTGTGCAGACAGCTAAGCGTATGTAACTGTCACAGAAACAGAAGTGTGACTCACCAAATACTATCTCAAAGCAAATGAGGGCACAAACATGCACAGCACTGAATGCTATCTGGAAGTTACATGGGGGCAGAGCTTGAAGGACCATATGAAAAAAAGACAAAGCATGGTCTGTCAAATCTAGAAATCTAAGCCCAGGGCATGACAAAGGTAAGCATGAGATGACAATGCCTAGTACATGCGCAGATGTAACGCCTAACAGGCAGAGTAATCAGCAAAGATGCATCACATCAAGTCGTATTGCCGCAAGTTGTCAGATGACAACATGTCCTTGTAATCACAGAATCGACATGTGGTGCATGGTATCCTTCGACATGTCACACCATGGAAATTTTATGTATGTACCTCCAAATCAAGCAACGAGGAACATTACTGTGCAGACATACAATGATTGAAATAGTCAACTGTGTGTCGCCTAACCTGTAATATAAGATACATCGAACACAGAGCTTGAGGGGTGTACGTCAATCACCATTTCCCCTCTGTCCCACAGGGGACCAAGAACTGACTGCAGAGGACGACAACATCAACCTGCAGAGCCAGTCTCCACCCCCGGTACATGGACTCTCGGATGAGGACTCCCTGGATTTTGAGGACGCCTGGTGAGCCAGGGTGCAACAGGTCCCAGGACACCACTGTCCCCCCTACCACCTCTGCAGCAGCAACAACATCTATGCTGACCTCTGCTGTAATGGCCTGTGCTGCCTACACCACCACCACCTGTGCTGCCTGCAACACTCTCCCTGCCCCAGAGGATGACCACCCCACACCACTAACTGAAGAGGGCAAGGAGAGTAGGCGGGTGCCTACAGTGGTGAGGCAACAAGTCCATGGCAGCAGGGCAGGTGGGAGGGCAAGGGTCCGTGGAAGCCAACAGGACACTAGGACCGAAGCCACAGACAACATCAACAGAGTCCTTGGGGCCTATGAACGGGCCCAGGGACGAACGGGCCAGGCTGAGGAAGGTTCACGTGAGCTCCGCCTGCTGCTGAGGTCCATCGACACCCACATGGGCCAAATTGTGGACCTCTTGGGCCAGCTAGTGGCGGTTCTGAGGGACAGGCCTGCCACACAACCAACACCTCCACCCCTCTCCGGTCACCTGCAGGATGACAGTTCCACAGCCTCACCTGCGGGCACAGAGAGGGGGGACTCCTCAGACCCCACTGGCCCTGCAGCAGAGGCCCCCCTACCAAATGACCAAGGGGCCGTCCGAAGAAATCCGAGGGAGGAACCCGTGGCAAAGCACCTGCCAAACGCCAGTCAAGGAGCCAGCCATGATGTCAACCCTCTTCACTATTGCATTGACTTTGTTGACTGTCCTTCCCCACACTGCCTTGTTAATGGCATCCGTCTTTTGGACTGGGTCATCACATCAATGTGGTGACTACTCGATTGTCTCATCTACCACCACTGACAACTCACAGCTTCACTATTCATGTTTTTCTTTTAAATGTCCACACCCCTGTCACATGTACCCATTGTAAATAAACACTCCTTACACACACATGTTGTTGTGTCTGCTCCGTGTTTATTCCAGGATGTGCAGTCATCACCATGATTACAATGTGCCTGGAGTACGGTTTGTAGGCAAGGAGAGGCAGAAGTGACCTAGGAAAACACAACAGAACAATATTCACTAGTCAGGTGGTGGCATCACAGCCGTCACACAACATTTGAATCAGGGTACTCCAATCTGCACACATTACAATGAGCAACAGTACCGACATAAACATCCTGCATCTGTGCCAAACTACCCTGTCCCAGGAACATTGGCACCCAGCACTGAGTCAACAACAGGCTGCAGTCACAAAGCTCACATACACCTTTCCAACAACAACAACATCAGCAGACAATGGCTCCGTTGTACATTGTCACTCACCTTCAAGTGAAGTAGCGGTTGATGAGCTATTGACGCAGGTCGACACCTTCCTCCTCTCCACTATCCTCGTCACTGGACATGAGTTGGTTTGCAGGCGGGGGCTTTGGCTGCTCATCAGCATCCAGGAGCAGGGGGATCTCCTTGCACAAAGCCAGGTTGTGAAGCATGCAGCATGCAACTACAATCTGACACGCCTTTTTGGGCGAGTTCATCAGTGCACCTCCGTTCTTGTCCAGGCAGTGAAAACGTGACTTCAGGAGACCGAAAGTACGCTCCACCACACGACGTGTCCTCCCATGGGCATCATTGTAGCGGACTTCACCCGGGGTCCTGGGATTCCGCAGTGGGCTCAGCAACCAAGGACGGTTGGGATATGCTGAATCACCTAGGTGTGGGATACACAGAGCAACTTTGTAATGTAACTGCGGCAGAGGACATCATGTCACGCACACTACCTGACTCTTCATACTCACCCACAATCCATGCATGCTCCGGAAGCAGATTATCCATCAGTCGGGACACAATGCTGTTATGCATGATGTATGAGTCATGGGCCGAGCCAGGGAATTTGGCACAGATGTGTGAGATGATCATATCCGCCTGGCACACCACTTGCACATTGATGGAATGGAAATGCTTCCTGTAGATGTGCTCATGTGCCTGTGGTGGAACCAGGCCAACATGTGTGCAGTCAATGGCACCAACAACATTGGGGATGTGCCCAAGTGCATAAAAATCTCCCTTCACAGCCACAAATTCATGCCTCCTGGGGAAATGGATATATCTGTCCTTGTAGATCATCATAGCAGACCGGACATCACGTAGCACCATGCTGACCAGAGGCTATGACATCCCACCTGCGCTGGACACCGTGTACTGGAATGATCCTGGAGCGAAAAAATGCAGGGCCGCCATCACCTTAGACGTTGGTGTGAAAGCACCCGGATATGTCCTCCGAGGCTTCAGGTGGGGCTCCAACTAGCACATAGGTCTTGGAGGGTGGCTCTATCCAGATGGAATTTCCTCATCCTCCATGTCTGCCAGTACTGTGAAGGGACGATGCACATTTGGCCTCCTCCTAGGTGAGATGAGAGCGGACACATGTCAATGCAATCCACCAGGAGATGTGTCCTACATCTTACGTTTTGACTGACACAACGCAAACTATGACTAGCATCACACTGCAGCTTACAGCACAACACACATGTAGGGACACCTTCAGCTACAACATCCGTACACATGTCCAATTGTCACACAGCTAGCACCTCCCAAACAATATCGGACTATGTGAATGCACAAAGGGATTTGGCCACATCTTGCATGATCAGCCCTGGGAGTAGTTCCAACAGCATATGTGTGAAACAGCAACACTACTGTCTCCTACCTAGATGTTGTACCTGCCACACCTTCTTGCGTAACCGGGCACACATCAGCAACACGATGAGCCCAGTCTGTGTGTAAACAACAAGTCTGTGCATGAGCCACGACAAGTAGACAGTCAAATATGCACAATGGCTAGTCAGACATTCATCACTGTGAGTTGCTCTGCACTTTCACACATTAACATGTGTACCCATTGTAGAGTCCAACACAACACTGTTCTGTGTGCATGCCCAGCAATATCACAAGTGACATGTGAGGGAGTTCATGCCAATGTTTAAAATCATATACACAAACATGGCATGTGTAGTCATCAGTGGGGTAAATGGTACATTGACATTATGTGCACAATCATGTGCCATTAATCATGTGGCCACTGTGCACTGTTGAGAACTGGCCATTTGCCACTGCCACAGCATGATATGTCCAAAGGTGCTGTCAAAGTGCTCCGCCACCCAAATCACGGTCATTCTTAGCAATGTATGGCAGCCACAATCGCGGTAGTGACAAGCATATACCCATGGTCAAATGGCGGTTGGCATGCTCTGCCACCCAAATCACAGTCATCGTTAGCAATGTATGGCAGCCATATTGCGGTAGCTACTGCCTGGCCCTGGCGGTGTGTCACCGCCAATGTCCAAGCCACAATCGTGGTAGTCATAGTGATATGTGTATTGCCAAATGGCGGTTGGCATGCTCCGCCAACCAAATCACGGTCATTCTTAGCAATGTATGGCAGCCATATCATGGTAGCTATCGCCTGGCCCCTGTGGTGTGTCACCGCCATGGCCCATGCCCTTACAGCCAATGGGAACCGCAATCGCGGTAGCCTAATGCAATTTTGAAAATCGCGGTAGGCGTTCCCCGCCACCGCGGGGCCAGTCATTGGATGCCATTGAAAGATGCATGACCGCGGCCCCTGCGGTGAGTCATCGCCATGGCCCATGCCTTTACAGCCAATGGGAACAGCAATCGTGGTAGAGTAATGTAATTTTGAAAATCACGGTAGGCGTGCTCCGCCACCGCAGACCCGGTCATTGGATGCATTTGAAAAAGGCTGACCTGGAACTCCAACTGCAGCAACTTAGAACCACTGAAACTAACCAAGGGGGCTATATATGTGTGGGAGAGAGCCTTACATTTCCACAGCTTCCAGAGCCTGCTGCCTGACACCCCGCACCCCCAACTGCTGCGGCGCCTGTCTCCAGAGCCTGCTGCCTGCCTAAACTAGGTTCTAGACTGTAGTGCGACCCCCTATTGGCATACAACATCAACACATTGTGAGGACATCAATGAAAGAAGTCCCTGTAATGCTTACTTAGATAGGAGTACGACTTTCACTTTTTTGTTGAACTGAACACGTTATGTTCTTAAATAGCACCAATATGTTTTATGTTTGTAAATTGTACATATGTGTGTCTATTGTAAATTTGTTACTTATGTATTGATTATGTTTTTTGCATACAATCCACAGAAGAATTTAGGCAAGAAAGTAACTGTCTAATTAGGCCTACATAGAGCTTACATGTCTTGGAGTAAAATGTATTCATAAAATGCCTGAATGTATTAAGTTACAATCCAGGGAAAAACAAAAAATTCTCCTGGAGTATAAACAAATTTGAATTTATGGTGTCAGAGGTTACATATTTTGCATATACTTTTGGATTCCTACCTCTGTACCCCTAAACAGAATCATTCCCCTGTTTTTCTATAGGCTCTTAGAGTAGGCACCACGCCTACGAGGGAAGCTATACATAAATTAGCTAATAGACATCCTATAGATGTTAGAGAGAAGGTAGTAGTAATCTTCCCTCTTTAAAAGTTTCCCAAGACCTCTGTCTACGCCCCTTTCCCTTTCCCCCTTTCCCCCTCCACCACCCTTTTTTTTTAAAAAAAAACCTTCCCTTCTCCCTACCAAAAAAAACCCCCTTTTTTCCATCCCTCCCCCTATTTCAGTATAGGCCACAAGCTAGGGCCAACTCTCACACTACCTCCTTACCAAGTCATAACCTGAGTATTACACCTAACACTCTCAAGACTAGACATCCTCCTAACACATTTCATGTCAGATCCAAAGACTCTGAACTTCGGGTAAGAGGAAATTGAGGAACTGTTGAAGCGTCCTTCAAAACTCAATCCTAATAGTGTTTCGACAAATCCTGGACAACAGTCTGACTTTGGAAAAAATCACAAGGTTGAAAAAGAAGCAAGTACGTACGGCTCTTCATGGTGAAGTGCTGTTAGAATATCTACGAGCAGGCACGTAAAAAATGTTCCGGTAATCTTTACAGATCAACCTGAATACCTAGACGGATTTAGTCATATAGGCACCAAATGCTCTAGAGATTGGATGTTCCACTCTATTAAAACAGCAGAGCGTTTGTGCCAAAAGGAATTAGAACTAATAAGAGAACTGGAAGAAGAATTTCGAAACAATCCAGCAGTAGAGAACGCACAAGCACTTCTGGCTAAAATCGAAAAAGAGAATGAAATCTTTAAGAAAAATACAGAGGACTTAAAGAGATCAAAACTCCAAAGAGATATCATCAACTTTACTGAAAAGAAGACCTATCCATATTTGGATAAGGATTACTACAAGCAGCCGGCCAACCTGGGAATGCTCCGAACCTATGGTGGTCGCAGTAAAAGACAATATATTACCTTTTCGAATGCCTCTTCGTATTCAGGTAACTCAAGTGACTCGGAACCTTCAACGAGTAACAGTGGAAATCAATCTAGACAATTCTATTCACCTGGGCCTTTATTAGACAGAGGTCACAGACGCCCAGCAAGAAGGACGAGTCCAGCAAAGTGGTACAACCGTCCGTCGCTCCCCCAACAATACCAAGGAGAGATCACGACTTGGAGGCGAGTGTATCGTTGGTAGAAAAAGCAAAGACTTCTATCTACAACCTGTCTAACTATTTTTTATCAGAGGGCGAAACAACAGTACTTCAGAAAGGATTGTTCTTCATTCCCACAGTAAAACCAGACATTGGCCAAACGAAGCTGGAGTTACAACAGTTGTTTAGAAAAATGAGGCTGAAAATCTTCTTTTCAGATTGAGAAGACAATATAACAATAAATTACTCTGGGTTGAAAAATCTGTCTACGTTTTTACCTGCCTCAAACCTAATGCCAATTGAGCTGCTCACGTTTGAAAAAAACGTAATGAGAGATCTGAGTATTTTAGATCAAAAGAAAATCTACACTAAATGGAATGTGACCAGAGATGAGAAAACTGCCCTAGACAAACTAATGGAGAACGAACAGCTTATAATAAAGCCTGCCGATAAGGGCGGGGCTATTGTAATCTTACCAAGTCCTCCTTATTAAAGATCCTCTTTGATAAAACACTCACCCTGATGAAGACCTTCGTCACAAGAGGTGCCAGTTAGAAGGTCGAAACGCGTTGGTACTACCCCTTAGAGAGGATTGCAAAAAGAACCTAGCAGAAAGTTTGGTCTTGGATTCAGACACATTAGAGACCACGACGTATGGCCCTAAACTAGGTTCTAGACTGTAGTGCGACCCCCCTAATGGCATGAAACATCAGCACATTGTGAGGACATCAATGAAAGAAGTCCCTGTAATGCTTACTTAGATAGGAGTACGACTTTCACCTTTTTGTTGAACTGAACAAGCTATGTTCTTAAATAGCACAAATATGTTTTGTGTTTGTAAATTGTACATATGTGTGTCTATTGTAAATTTGTTACTTATGTATTGATTATGTTTTTTGCATACACTCCACAGAACAATTTAGGCAAGAAAGTAACGGTCTAATTAGGCCTACATAGGGCTTACATGTCTTGGAGTAAAATGTATTCATAAAATGCCTGAATGTATTAAGTTACAGTCGAGGGAAAAATAAAAAATTCTCCTGGAGTATAAACAAATTTGAATTTATGGTGTCAGAGGTTACATGTTTTGCATATACTTTTGGATTCCTACCTCTGTACCCCTGAACAGAATCATTCCCCTATTTTTCTATATGCTCCCTTCACCACCAACTGCTGCTGCTCCTGTCTCCAGAGCCTGCTGCTTGACACCCTTCACCACCAACTGCTGCTGCTCCTGTCTCCAGAGCCTGCTGCCTGACACCCCTCACCACCAACTGCTGCTGCTCCTGTCTCCAGAGCCTTCTGCCTGACACCCAACACTACCAACTGCTGCTGCTCCTGTCTCCAGAGCCTGCTGCCTGACACCCCTAACCACCAACTGCTGCTGCTCTTGTCTCCTGGACCCAGTGATGGTGAGGACTGAGAAGATCCCTTCACCACCGAGGAACTGGAGGTCCTGGTGGACGAGGTGCTCACACAGTATGGAAGGCTATATGGTGCTCCAAATGTCGTGGTAAGTGTTTCAGAGTGGAAGTGAGAGTGCAGGTGTTGCACACATGACGTTGATCTGCTGCAGTATGTGCCTGAGAGTGTGGGGTTGTGTCATGCACTGCCTAGCATCCTGTCTCCAGGGGAAAGGGGTGTGTAGCCTATTTCAAACGTTTCCCTACCTGCACATCAAAATTGGAGGGACATGTATTGTCTTGTCAGACATACAGTCACGCATCAAGTTGGTAATGCAGGAGTCAGGACAGTAATTGCTTGTGTGAATGGATGTATAGGTCCCTGATGTCCTTCACAGGCTCATCTGTGGCCTTAGCAAGGGTTTACATCCAGAGGGTCCTGATGGCATTGTGTCTGACTCACAATTGACATCATGTATAGGTCAGCACTATGCTCAGGACTTTAATGCCAGAGGGTGACACTCCTGGTGGTAATTCACCTATGACACAGCAGATTGTCGTACTTTTGTGGACAGCCCCTTCCATTTTCACCAGCATGTGTACTGACTGGCATGTGTAGGCACTGTTTATGCTCTCAATTTGTCCCTTCATGTGACATTTCTGATGCCCCATGTTGGACCTCAGTGTGATCCCACCTGGCCTGCACAGTCACTGCCAAATCTGACAAGGACACATCACTGAATGTACAGAGTGTAACATGTGTGTTGTTTGCTAGACTATCCATCAAAGAGCCATCTCAGCCCTGTAGATTGTACATGACAGGCCTTGTGAGCAGGCTGTGGGATTGTAAGATCATGTCCCTCAATGTGACCTCCATGACACAGTGAGCCATTCACAGGGCAAGGAAATTTTTGGCTGCGCAGTGTTGGACACAGTGAGTCTGCCCCTAAACATATTTTGAAATGTAATGTATGTCTTGCTCACCCTAAAACTGGATAGTAGATTTGGGCAGCCTACACATAGCTTTCTGTGCTGGCATCCTGCATGTGTATGAGATGGGCAGGTCCTGTGTCCACCCTCATACCTGCATGCATTTTCGTATGATTCTCCCATGCCAATGTACCATGTGAGATGCTGTATTGTCTCTGCAAGACATATCTGTGAAGTTGTGCTGAGTTAGTATCATGCTCCTGTACTGAGAGATAGTGGTACATAACACTGTGTCACTGATTTTTCCCCCTCTTATCTTTCATGCCTGCAGCTCAAAGTCCACCAGTGTAAGGCCGTGTGGAGGGCCATTGCACGCAGGTCGCAGGCTCTGGGTGTCTCCAACCGACGGCGCACACACTGTCACAAGAGGTGGGATGACATCTGCCGGTTGACCAAAAACGTGGCAGAGATGACGCTGGGGCTGCTCCCTTGGACTGGAAGGTTGGCGCGCAGGAGCATGATACCACTAATGGCCCGCATTTTAGCTGTGACACAGTCTGAGCTGGAAGCACATTTGAAGGAGCATCAGCAGCAAGCTGGGGGTGAGTATTATGGGAAGGGTGACTTTGGTTGTGTGTGGCTGCATGTGTTCACAGCCTGGGCCAGCGCTGGGCTCTGTGATGTTGGCAGTGTGATGCAGAAGCTTGTAAGTGGCCTCTGTGTTGGGTGCAGCTGTCATGCATTTGCCGTACCTGTACTTTTTCATGTCATTGGAGAAATGGCCCTTGACATTGCATTCTGAGTCGTGGCCTTCTGACATCATCTACATTGGGGTAGTCAGGGACATCCTATGGAAGGGAACGGCAGTGTGCATCATTTGAGTGTGCTTTCATCAATGCATTGCCTGACATCAGAATTGTGAGGATTGCACATCTGACACCAATGTGCAACTGTAGTTGAGCCCCAAAGTACGACATGGTAGATGGCATGAGCTCATGGCCATTGTGGACTGTTATGTTGGAGTCTGTATCTGAGTTGTCCACTTCTGCTGCCTCAAGATGTGACGGTGGCAACATGTTGGGAGGTACATCTTTTCCCCCCTCAGGGCCCTAGTTGTGCTCAGAGTGATCTGTGTGTCTGGTTACATGGAGCCACCAGCAGGCTATTTGGCTGTGTGGTCATCACATGGCTCAATTATGCCACGTTTGCATGATAACACACAAAATTCGAATTTAGAATTGAGGTTGCACAATGTTACTGCACAGGGTGGTGTGCAACATGAGGATATCATCATCTTTTTTCGTGCTTTGCTTGCATATGATGGTTGTGTTGTTGCCACTGAACTGACCCTACATCTCTGTCTCATGCAGCATCTCCCATGGGCACAGAAGGACAGGGGACGGACACCAGTGGTGAGGCATCAACAAGTACGACGGCTACAAACGAACACAGTGACATTGATATGACCAGCACCTCGGAGAGGGACAGGAGTCTGCTTGAGGAATCACAGCCAGAGACACCAACCTCAACGTCATCTGACGCCAGTGGTGACACATCTATGTTGGCGGGCACAGGGAGCGGGAACTCTGCCTCCTCTTCCACCACACAGCATACAGTGCCCACTTTCCCACCTACTTCCACTAGTGCTGCCGTGTTCACACCAGTAAGAAGCGAAGAGTGTCCTTCACCCCAGGCACCGCTGCCCCTGTCTCTCCTGCTGCCATCAGTGTTAAGTCTGTGGACCTTTTGCGCCAGCTGTGTGTGGGCCAGACAACTCTCATCAACGCCTTCCTAGACCACGACAAAAAGTTGGCGCAGGTAGTTGCTTTCATGGAGGGCATTCATTCAGACGTGGGTGGGCTACACCGAACTGTCCAGTCTTTGTCCTCCACAGTGACAACAGCCATTCAACTGGCACAATCTCAGAGTCCAGCTACAGTCCCTTTGGCCACCCCCCTGCCAGTGACTACACCTGACGATAGTTACCACACACCACAGACTTCAAAGTCAAGATACAGCACACACAGCACACAAGCAGCAGCAGCCCAAGCGGTCCAGGGCTCAGACACCATCCCCCCCAAAAACACTAAAGCCACTCCAGAGCGCAAAGGCAAAAGCCCTTCAGGTGACACCCAGGGGCATAAGGCCAGGAAGCAGGCCACAGGCTCACATGCCTCAGAGGCATCCCCAGCCAAGGACTCTCCTGTCCCAAAAGCGTCTCGCAAAGACAAGCAGAAAATTGCCATGCCCACTGAGAAGCTGGTGCCTGCTAAAGTCCACATAAAAAGAGCTCCAAGGCAGATTCACCCACAACCTCAACTCCCATCCAGAGCCCTGTGAAGCAGGGAAAGGAGGGCACCTAGTAAACAGAGGATGGAGGGGCAAAGGCAAGGCCAGGCCTGAGTCCAGCATGTCCCCAGAGGGAGGGCCACCGGCTGCACCTGATGCAGCTTTGGTGGAGAGCGTGCCTGTTGTGTCCGCCCCACCTCACACTCCTACCAAGAAAGGTAAGCCATTTAGACTCCCCAAGAAGTGGAAAGGCACCCCTCCGCATTCTCCCACCGAGACTGTATCTCACGGCAGCATGACTCCACCTCCACGTGCCACCCTGAGCAGCTTCTCATGTACCTACTCTGCACTTTGTACTGGCCACTGGCCTTGTTGTTTGCCCATTCCCTGTGCAGCTTCTCATGTACCTTATCTGCACCTTGGACTGGCCACTGGCCTTGCTGTGCCTTGCTGTGTTTGCCCATTCCCTGTGCAGGATCTCATGTACCTCATCTGCACTTTGTACTGGCCACTGGCCTTGATGTTCACTGCTGTTTGCCCATTCCCTGTGCAGGATCTCATGTACCTCATCTGCACCTTGGAATGGCCAATGGCCTTGATGTTCACTGCTGTGTGCCCATTCCCCATGCAGCTTCTCATGTACCTCATCTGCACTTTCTACTGGCCACTGGCCTTGATGTTCACTGTTGTTTGCCCATTCCCTGTGCAGGATCTCATGTACCTCACCTGCACTTTGTACTGGCCACTGGCCTTGATGTTCACTGCTGTTTGCCCATTCCCTGTGCAGCTTCTCATGTACCTCATCTGCACCTTGGACCGGCCACTGGCCGTGATGTTCATTGCTGTTTGCCCATTCCCTGTACAGCTTCTCATGTACCTCATATGCACCTTGTACTGGCCACTGGCCTTGATGTGCCTTGCTGTGTTTGCCCATTCCCTGTGCAGGATCTCGTACCTCATCTGCACTTAATACTGGCCACTGGCCTTGATGTTCACTGCTGTTTGCCCATTCCCTGGGCAGCTTCTCATGTATCTCATCTGCATTTTGTACTGGCCACTGGCCTTGCTCTTGTCTACTTTTGGTGCCTATCTGTGTAAGATGTGGATAAAGACAGTTACTCCTGTTGTCTGCTTTGTCAGTGTCCTTGCTAAAGAAAGGGTTTTCTGTGTGGGTATGGTTTAATGTGACACATGCTCTGTATGCCACTTCAACATTGCCAATGGCTTGTTGAACTTTTTCTGGGTTTTGCTGAGGTGACAGGCACTTCAGTTCTTCTTGACTCTGAGGCTTGGGGGTGCAATGATGGTGGTTTGTGATGAACTACTGTTATCATAATCATTCTTTAGTCATGTTAGCTATATTGTACACGTCATGTTTGTATGCACTGCCAGCACAAAGTGGGATTCTATCCACAGGATTGCATGCAGGCTGGCCAGGGTCAGCATGTCTGTGTGATCTTTCTTGATGTGTGACCAGCAGTGTTGGTGTATGGTTATCTTGTGATGGCCAGTCATCCTAGTCACATGGGTACATTTCAATGTGTGCACTTGGGTGGTCAAGAAGTGTGCAGTGTGAAGGGGCTGACTTTGTCAGTAGTTTTGATGTGTGTGTGGCCCTGCAATGTCAACTGCACACATGTGTCACCCAGGAATTGAATGCCTGTTATGATTAGTCAGCCCTGTGCTTGTAATTGTGTGCACATGTGGGGGTGTAGGTTGTGCACTGTGCAGTGTGTTGGTGTGTCCTTGCACTTCTGGTGGACGCCTACTTGTTGTTGGTGCCAATTGTGAGTATGCAGAGTGTGTGACTGGCAAGTAAGTGTTGTGTTTTTTTGATCAGCCATGTGTCTTGATACTGTTTGTACTCACTGTGCAGACCTGCTCAGCCAGAGTGACATTGTGGGTGTGTTTTCTCATGCATTGCTGTCACTTGAGGCTTTTTTGGCTCCAGTATGACCTCTGGGGTGTGGAGTCATAACATCCCCTATCTGTGCTTCTGATGCCTACCCATTGTGAGTCTGTACTCCATCTATTTTTGTATGGGGCACTCCTCACCTGTCCAGTACTGACGTACACACCACTTCACTCTCATGTCAGCTGTCCCCTTGGGTTGCCAGTGTGTGTGCCTCACCACCACTTTCTTTGTTACACTATGCTTTGTGGTGCTGATCTGTGCGCAGGACCAATGTGCCACTCAGGACAGTTTCCCAATTGGTTATATGTGATTTTCTTGTACTGTTTTGCAGTCATGGTTGCTCATATGCAGTTCAACTGTTTGTGCTGCACAGTCCTCTGATCATGATGTTTTCACCTGGGTGTTGGGTTAGCTGTATGTGTGTTTGCTGGGGTACTGCTTCCCTTCCTGAGTGTGATGTTGTCTGTGTGCTGTGCTGATTTGTGTTGTGGGGGTTCATGGTGTGGCACTCATATCTGTTTGGAACTGGTATGTTTGGTGTGCACCCACTGCTTGTCGTGCATGCAGTGCTGTGAGTGTATGCTGCCTTGTCCTTGCCTGGTGTGCATCCCCTGATGTCCTGCTGTATTTGCAATGTGATGTATTGGCATATGCATCAGTTGTGTGTTTGATGTGGATGTGTGCAGTGTTTGGGCTGTGCTGTCTCTTGCAGCTGACAGATACTCTGTGTGTGATGTTCTATTTGCATGTCAGTGTGTGTGTTTTTGTTGGTGTGTTGTGATTCATTCAGATGTGTGTTATCAGTGTAGTGTGGCTGGCTGGTTATTGTGCATGGGGGAGCACAAAAGAGGCACATGGCATGTCCCTTCATGTTTGGGGGGCCTAGTGTGTGGAGGGTAGAGGTGTGGCCATATGATCTTTGTGCACTGCCCATGCCTGGCGCTGGCCCTGCCTTCTGCATTGTGCACATGTTTTCCAGCGTCTTCACCGAAGCGGTGACGTGACCGAGACATTGCATCAATATCGCGGTTGGTGGGCGACCTGGATGCGGAGGGGTGATTTGGTGACAGGTAGGACATGGGTGGGGACCCTTGTGGATGTGTTCCTGTCCCCACCAGGTGCCTGGTGTGGACAGGAACCCTATATTTGCCCGTGAGTTGTGTGTTGTTGTTGTGTGCAGAGTTGTGTTATTGCATACCGCGACGGTGCATATCTAGCTGGTAGTGTATCAGGTACAGCACCGGGAAGACGTGTAGAGCTGGATCCATTGCGGTGGGGACCCGGTAGAAGGGACAGGGAATTTGGTTTCGCGTTCTGCAGTCGTGCTTTCGCCGTCTTTGGTTGGGCGGTTTCTCCGCTGCGGTGCGACTGGCTGTTTGGGGCATCCTGATTTGTACAGCGGACGGGACGTCATTCAGCACTGCAGTGGGTCTCCATTGGCTCCCATCACCACGGTGGCGGGCACATTTTGATGGAGGTTTGCGTCGCACCGCGGCAGACGGGAAATGGGCTATTTTTGACCATACTAATATGGCGGGCGTGAGGACTGCTGCTAGCGTCCGGAAAATTGCATTTTCCGACAGCACCACGGTGGTGCCTCCGCCCGCCATGCTAATGGGCCCCTAAATTTAAAGACATTCTACCTAAAGTAAAATATATGTATTTTTATTATGAATAATAACCATTTAATGATGTATAGAAATAATAAAACATTGTTACATTATAATTTAATAAAAAGGAATGTTACATTAATTTTTAAATTCAAAAAGGTTATTGAAATATGTTAAAAACTGTAAATGTTGTTTTATTTTATTTTTTATTTTAATTTTAAGTTAAATGAGGATATATTTTTAACTTATTTAATTTATTTAATTTACCATTATTTCCTATCAGGTTTTATTTTCTATTGGAGGGTGTTGCAGTACCAGTGGTTGACCATGTGTGGTGCTGCACTTACTACTGCTCCTTTTTGGCAGGAGTAACTTTACACTCATGCATTTGACTCCACTGTTGCTTCAGGGGTACATACATGTAAGTGTACACTTTTAAGTAACCTTACACTCATAAGTGGTGAATGGCCCAAAGTAGTAGTTACTCAGAAGTGTAAGAGTAAACTTAGAGTTGTACATTTACTCAATTGTAAGTTGACCTATGTGAATAGGCCACTTTGTAAAATGTAGCTACTGTTACCAATTAGTCAACTTCAACTCTCAACCTTAGGTTTTGTGGGGATTTTTTTTCATTTTTTATGCTTTTGTGTATAACAGTGTTTTTGTTGGCTTTTTATATTGGTAGATGTATGATAGTGTGGGTCCTGATATATAGTCTTGGGCGTGTTGGAGTTTGATGGTGGATATGTTGGTGTATGATATGATGTTATTTTGTTGTGTTATTGTGGGTGTGTTGGTTTATGCTGGTGGCTGCATTAGTGAATAATGGCACCCCTGCTGGCAAGGGCAAGACTGTTTTCCAATATTATTTTAATGTGTCCTGATGTTCACAAGCATCAGTACACATTTCTTCACCTATGCTTGCCCTGCACAAAGACTGTGTGTCATGTCCTTGCCCAACAAAACTCTCTTCCGTGATTTGCCAACGTCATGATTATTTCAATAATGTATTGAAAATGACTGTGCACTTTAGATCAGTAGAGGCAGAGGTCTGGTAGACAAATGCACAAACTTTCTTAGAGAACGTACAGTCTGTGTTATATTGACTTTCCTCATATTGCATATAATAACATTTTGTGTTGCCCCTTTTTAGGTCTCGGCTAGCGCAGCAAGATTTAATGTTTTGGAGGAGTTTCAGTAAAGGGCTTTAAGCCTCACCCTTCACCATTGGCTGGCATCACCGTTTATGCTAAACGGTGGACAGCCATTGGAAAAGAGCTGTGTGTGTTACCTCCCTTTGGCTTTTTCTGCCGTCCCACTTGGACGAGCTCGCCTGCTTTCTGTTGGTCGCAAACGATTTCTTATCTTTATGGGGCCATGTGTTTAAAGACAAGAGATCGGCTGCAGCGTGGTCCTCTTTCACTTTCGGGACTGCGCTTGTCATATAATGCTGCCTGAAATGGGAGGTGTAGGCTGTCTCTCTTACGGGTGTTCCCCTACTGGATTCTATGTACGCTGTTTGTGCATCTGTTTCTTCCGGTACAGCACACTGTAGACGTGTAGCCTTTTATTTTCCCCTTCCTTCGTGTGCTTAGATTATGCTTTCTCGGAAGTGGAGCCGAGGAAGCCATGTGTATGGTTGTCAGTGGTGGGGGCGGCGGATTCCACGGACACGTCGGATCCTTCCGCGGACCGGCACATGGGCAGGCGTGGGGGCTTTTTTTGTCTGTCTGGATGTCACGTGCCACCAAACCAGGATGGAAACTACCGCCGAAAAGAGCGCACGGAAAGAGACTAAATGCCCCACTATAGATACTTTTAATTGCACACCAGGATGAGGGCCCCTATTAGACGGAGGCAGGGGGTTCGCGATGACAGAGATCCACCCACGGTTTGAAATTTTGGTGGGACGGAGCGGGCTTTGTGAAACCGCTCGAGTCGAGGTTCATCCCCTCAACTTTAATTTAAATATTGTACACAGATCAAAAAAGATTGTAAACGAGCCCCACTCACCCACTGCGGTCGCTTTATCCTCAGACTCCTCCATCCAGGATGGGTTGTGCCAGCAGTTTACATTTTGGGATTTATGTCTGTACTCCCCCGCCCCCTTTGCAGGGACCATCATCGCATCGCCCAATGCACCTCCCCCCGTACATTGATTTTACAACTCATACCAGTCACACTGTCCATTCAGCGCACCTCCCAACCTTTTGAGTTTCCGTAAAAATTGGAACTCAGGTTTTGGGGGCGATCCAATTTCCAGGGTATCTGCACGCCACAGGAGCAAACAGTTACTTTGTAGAGTGAGTACCAACGCTTCTGTATTTCAATTTAAAGCACCGAATGCAGATGGCTAATAGAAGATCGGACATTTTGCTTGTTTGGAGGCTGGAATTTAGTCCAATGAGGGTGGGTTGAGAAGTCCAAGCAAACAGGGCTTTTGTGTTGACCCACCTTGGGTAAATCTGAGGACTGAGTACCTTCAACTGAATAAAGGCAGAACGAACATTCGGGTCAGTGGATGGACGGGAGTCTTTATTTATTGGCTTGTATTTTCCACAATGTTGTTCTACGCAGGGCTTTAAGTGGGCGGGGTCCTGCTGGTGCAAGCGGGTGCTGAGACTGGTCTTTATCGGCCTCTCCCTTTTTGCATTCACCCTCAGGGTGAAGAAAACCTCTTAACTCTGCAGCAGTGCCACCCCTATGTCTTTGATGTAATTTCAAAGAGACTCATTATAGTTGTTTCACAGTTTCATCATTTCAAAACGGAACCATTTTTAATATTCTATGCAACGAAGCCGTAGTTGTTGCTTATTTAACTTAAACAACTAACAACCATTGACAAAGATCATAGTTCTGGCTATTTGTAGGTCTAACGATACTTGTTGTATTATATATCTGGATTCAATGACAGAGGCAGCAAAATACCAGTCGGGCAGCACACTATGCTAAGCAGTTTTTTTAGTTTGTTTTAAGCCACGCCCATAATTACATCGGCTACAGCCCTTTTGAGGGACATCCTGATTGTTTAATTCCACTCAAAACCCTGGTTCTACGTCAACCCATTTTCTGGTCTGATTCCAGTCTTCCGTTTTTTTTTCCAGCACCTTGCTTTGGTTTTTAATCTGCCCTTGAGGGACTGCGTACTATAATTTAAGCGGTTTCATCCGATAGCGTAAGAAACAGTCCGCCTTCCACTGCACAGGATTGTCACACTGCAAAGGCCTTTATTATCGGATAATCGTATGTCGAGTAGTTGGTGTAATGGCTGCGAGCATGTCTGTTGTGTGTATGTATGGTAGTATCTGTGCATGAGCTGTGTGTCTGTGGGTGTGGTATGTGTCTGTGTGTGTTTGTTGGGTGTGTGTGGTTTTGGTCTTTATCAGTGGTTTATGAACCTGTGTGGTGTTTATGCTTGGCGTGTAATGTAAGTGGTGTGGCATGTCTTTGGTATATGTGTGTTTGAGTGTTTATTGTGTGCCTTTGGATTTTGTGTCTTATCGGTGGTTTATGTGCCTGTGTGGTGTTTATGCTTGAAGTGTAATGTAAGTGGTGTGGCATGTCTTTCGTATATGTGTACTCGCTTACTCTCTACTCCTCACTCTCTACTCCTCACTCTCTACTACTCTCTACTCCTCACTCTCTACTACTCTCTACTACACACTCTCTACTACTCACTCTCACTCTACTACTCTCTACTACTCACTCTCTACTACTCCCTCTCTACTCCTCACTCTCTACTCCTCACTCTCTACTCCTCTCTCTCACTTTCTACTACTCTCTACTACTCACTCTCTGCTACTCACTCTCTACTACTCTCTACTATTCACTCTCTACTACTCACTCTACTACTCATTCTCTACTACTACTCACTCTCTACTACTCTTTACTACTCTCTACTCTACTCTCTACTACTCACTCTACTACTCACTCTACTACTCACTCTCTACTGCTCTACTACTCTTTCTCTGCTACTCACTCTACCACTCACTCTACTACTCACTCTACTACTCTCTCTACTACTCACTCTCTACTACTCACTCTCTACTACTCTCTGCTACTCACTCTCTACCACTCTCTACTACTCTCTACTACTCACTCTCTACTACTCTCTACTACTCACTCTCTACTCTCTACTACTCTCTACTACTCACTCTCTACTGCACTCTCTACTACTCACTCTCTACTACTCACTCTCTACTACTCACTCTCTACTACTCTCTACTACTCTCTACTATTCATCTCTACTACTCATTCTCTACTACTCACTACTCTCTACTACTCACTCTCTCCTACTCACTCACTAATACTCACTCACTACTACTCACTCTCTACTCCTGTCTACTCTCTCTCTACTACTCTCTACTACTCACTCTCTACTACTCACTCTCTACTAATCACTCTCTACTACTCTCTCTACTACTCTCTCTACTACTCTCTTTACATCCTCTCTCTACTACTGTACTACTCACTCTCTACTACTCACTCTCTACTACTCACTCTACTACTCACTCTTTACTACTCTCTACTCTCTCTGTACACCTCTCTACTACTCACTTTCTACCACTCACTCTCTACTACTCACTATCTACTACTCACTCACTACTATTCTCTACTACCAGTCTCTACTACTCACTACTCTCTACTACTCACTCTCTACTACTCTCTCTACTCCTCTCTCTACTCCTCTCTCTACTACTCTACTACTCACTCTCTACTCTCTACTACTCATTCTTCTCTCTACTACTCACTCTACTCTTTACTACTCACTCCCTACTACTCACTCTACTCTCTACTACTCACTCTCTACTTTCTACTCTCTACTCTTCTACCTCTCTCTCTACTACTCTCTCAACTACTCTCTACCTCTATCTCTCTCTACCTCTACCTCTACACGCACACATATGCATATATATATATATATATATATTTTCACAGCGCGGAATGCAAACACTGAAGAAGGATCTATTCTGAAACGCGTCTGTTTTGTATTCGGTTTAACGATTAAACCTTTGCTGAAATTAAGTCCCGTGAGTGCCGTCTTTCCTTCCGTGGAACGAGGGAATTGTGGAGCTTGCATAGTGTGCGGTGCACCGCCGCAATCTGGCACCCGCCCCGAAGAGTGACTCGTATTTCGGTGTATTGGAGCAACATATATATATATATATATATATATATATATAAGGCTCCTCGGAGCCAAAACGTTATGTCGACACAGCAATAAACTATTGAAGAAACCGACTACCCTGGGTCCGTGTTTGGAGCGAATGCCTGGAGAGCGCGGAGTAAAGTTATATATATATATATATATATATATATATATATATATATATTCACTGAAAAAACCATGGGTTTCACACACGTTATAGTTAGGAATTAGCATTTAAAAAACCTTGCAAATTCAGTGAAAAAACCATAGGTTTCACAGACGTTATAGTTAGCTGGACATTTCACTCGTAAAAAACCAATGAAATTCCCCCGTTATAGTTAGTTAAGCTAACTATAACTCGCGCACCCGCAATCCACTGCTGATGACGTCACATATAACATCACTCATGACATGGTCACTGACATCACTCATGACATCACTGATGACATCTCAAATGACATCACTGATGACATCACTGATGACATCATCCAGTGAATGTGTGTTTTTCTGAAAATTACATGTGTTTTATATATGTATATCTGAAGGTCGATGGAAGAATAAATGGGTATATAAGTGTCTAAATGGATGATTTTTTTTTAAATAATTTATTGTGTAACTGATTGATAAAGTGTATCAAAGTGAATACATGGCTTAGTGAGTAATGTTTTAATATGTAAATATCTGTATCAGTCTCTCACTTTGTGTATAAGTGGCTGCATGGGTTGGTGAGTAGGTACATGGGTGTCTATATAGGTTATTAGTTGTTTTTTTTAGTATCAGTCTGATTGTCTGCATGGTTCGGTGGGGGGTATTACGTAGTGCATAGGTGCATGAATGATTGACTCACTGTATGTGTTGAAGACAGCATGTGTGCAGGACTGTATGGGTGGATGAGTGTGTGTATGGGTGTGTTAGTGAGTGAATGACTGTCTCAATAGTGTCTCTATGAGTAACTACTTATGTTTTAAACTAGTATATGTGACTATTGGTGTATATAAGTGAGTATATGTGAGAGTGAGAGATTGGAAGAGTTCCTGTATGAATAAGTATGTGTTTCTATAAGTGATTGTTTAAAAGACTAAGTATGATTTAGTTTCCGTAGAAGTAAGTGTGGTGGTGTGTGTATAACTGTATATGCAAGTAAATGTATGTTTGATTCTTTATTAGCATGAGTGACTATGTGTGTGAGTAACTCTATGGATGAGTGGCATTGTGTAGAAGGATGTATATGTGTATAAGTACATATGAGTGAGTACATGTATGAGTGACTGTATAGGACTGTTGGTGAATGAGTGGATGTGTATGTGGATCTTAGAATTACAGAAGAGATTGTTGAAACTGGTATTGGAATTTCCAATATTTTTTTATTTTTTAGTCTCTATTTTTGAATGTGTGTATCAAAGGTTATATTAGGGTGAGAGGAGGTCTGCCACTCTATCACAAGGATGATGTCATCAGTGATGTCATCAGTGATGTCATTTGAGAAGTCATCAGTTATGTCATGAGTGATGTCAGTGACCATGTCATGAGTGATGTTATATGTGACGTCATCAGCAGTGGATTGCGGGTGCGCGAGTTATAGTTAGCTTAACTAACTATAACGGGGGAATTTCATTGGTTTTTTACGAGTGAAATGTCCAGCTAACTATAACGTCTGTGAAACCTATGGTTTTTTCACTGAATTTGCAAGGTTTTTTAAATGCTAATTCCTAACTATAACGTGTGTGAAACCCATGGTTTTTTCAGTGAATTTGTATGGTTTTTTAAATGCTAATTCTTATATTTAACGTGTGTGAAACATTTTTTTTTTTTATCTTTGCAAGGTTTTTTACATCTTTTTTTTTTTTCTTTTTATTCCCTTTAAACACTATGGTAAAATTGAATGCATTCTGCAATATATAAATTTTCACCTTTTTTTAAAAAAACATGTAAGATATAGTAGTATAACATAGTGAATCTTTTTTACAAATTTCATTTTTTTTTTTTTTTTTCGTGCGCGTACGGTAAGCTTACCGTAAGCGCACGTTTTGCTTTATGTACGTAATATTTCTACTCTGTTTGCGTATGGTTACGCAATTTGCGTAGACGTCCGTACTGCGTACGCGACGCGTAAGCACATACGTTACACGCGTACGCGCGCACGTTACGCAGAAGTGTTTGAGCGTGCCTGTTATGCGCATGCGCGCGTGCGCGTGTGTTTTATACGCGCATGTGTACTTTTACCGTAAGCGCTCCGTAAGCGTAACGTACGCGCACGGTTGGTCATGTGATCAAGAAACAACACTTTTGATTGGTTTAAACTACTTTCAGTTCTAGAACCTTCCTACACCACACCCATTCCCCTCATTTCTGCTTGTGATCCCTTAGGAGAAGGAGCTGAGTTGTCTTTGTGATACGATGGCAGAACAGCAGTCCTCTTCTAAGAGTGAGCCTGGTAGCAGCATCATCAGAGAGAGAAGGAGGAAACAAAAGACTTCTTTTGTATGGGAATATTTCACCTATCCAGAGGGGCAGAAAAAGGTCAATGCTCCTTTAGTCACCTGCTCACTTTGTGAGCGTGTCTTATCTAGAGGGAATCCAAGGAAGAAGTATTCCTTTGGAAATCACTCTATGGTTAGACACATTAAGGATAAACATCCCAGGACTTATGCTAGACATACTGGAGAAACATCTCCAGTAAGTCACCCAAGCACACCTGCAGAAGCTCAGCCGAGTACATCTTCGGCAGCTCAGCTGAGCCCTTCCTCTGCGGTGGGAGCATCACCCTTTTCTGCTCCTCTGGATATAAACCCTCGTTTTGGGAGGGTTGCAATGAGGTGCACAAGATGTCATGGCCTTATTGTTCATGCGGAGACCAGTGTTTCCCTCATAAACAATAGGATAGACCAGCACATCTGTGGTCCTTGTTAGTATTCCCATTCTTTCTTTCCTCTTTCCCTTTATGAACACAACGGTTCTTTTAAGAGCCAACCTTACCTCTTAACTTTTTTAAAAAATTTTAAATGTCTTTTTTATTTTTTTATTTTTTACCGTACGCGCATTTTTTTTTTTTTTTTTTTTAAACCAAAACATTTTTAATCACCCTACAAGGTCCATGAGGGACTACTACAGAAATGAGAAAAGCATAGAGAAGAGTAGTGAAAAAAAGTGAGCATTAAAGTAAATGTGTGATAATTCCAGAAATTTCACACTTACCTGACAATGAAAATAACTTAAAGAAAAATAAGTGATTTATTTAACTTTCTATAAAGAAGTTTATTTTTCCTTTCTCAATCTGTAAAAAAAGAAAAAGGTATTAATATTTAACAATACATTTTAGAATACAGTGCACATATTTTCATATTTCAACAAACATTTTTTTGCCCTTTTTTTGCTGTTTTCAGAATATATTGCATTTTACTGTAAATCGGAAAAGCAATTGCATTCATCACTTAACAGCGGGCAAAAAAAAAAAACAATCAGAAAGATTGTTAAAAAAAAGCGCAGAATCTCTTCTCACTAAAACATACCGTAATAGAAATGAAACATTTGCAATATAAATCTCACGTAAGAACAATAACTAATTTCAGTAAATATCGTCTGAAAATTCTGTTGCATAAGCATAATCACCAAAATAATTTGTGTCAAAGAAGTCCACAATGCAAATTATTACCTTTCCGTAAGGCCAAATGGTAATTTTTAAAATATTTTTTGATGACATTTCCAATGGTAATCCAATTAAATTGTAATAATGTTTTCTACAGATGTTGCAATTTCTGTCTAAAATTTTGGTTTCAGAAAAATTAAATAGGAATTTGCTAAATCAAAAGGCAAACGTTGCTTGAAAACCAATTGAGAATCATTACACAGTGTCCAGCCTTTTTCACATTTAAGAAAAACTGTGTAATGACCAGAAGTTACAAAAGGCCCATCATGGAAAATTATTGCAACTGTGACAAAAGTTTTGCCAGAAATAGATAATTGCTGTCCTGTAAATTTCTTTATTAAAGTGTCCAATTTTGTTCCATCAGCTCTACAACGTTGCATCATTAAAATTACATACTGTCCATATTTCTTTAAAAATAACGTTGAAAACATGTCTGATTTACATTTAGAACATTCCATGTTGTGATTGGCATCTTTAACTAATTTACTAAAAGTCACTGATTTAGTCTCTGGCAATGTTAAATAGATAAACCTTTCAGAATCAACATTAGAGCTGCATGTGTAGAAACAGTTTTCACAACTATGTTCCCATTTATAAGAGAGACCAAACATATTTTCTATTTCTACCCCTTCATCTTCAAGTACCAAAAGGATGTACATCAAGAATTCCTGTGCATCTTGCTGGACATTTTGAGAAAACTGTGTTCGTCCTGAACAAACATCTAATAGATTTCTAATTTCATTCGCACTTTCTATTTTAGCTTTATCAACACTCAGCTTCTCATAAAGAAGACTTAGCACAGAACAGAATCTTTTTTCATGATTTTCTATTATCTGCTCTTGCAAACTTTCAAGATAAAATACAACATTCAGCACTACATTTGCGTAGCAGTTGACACCAGAGCTATTTTCAAAATGGCAACCAACAACCTCTTCAACATTGTCCTTTTTCTTTTTGCTTGCAATCACATCACTGTCTTTTTGTTTTCTCTTCTGTACAACCTCATTACAGATATTCTCAATTCTCCTTTTCCGACAAACAACACGTTTCTCCAACACAGGATACTGACCTAAATGAGGAGCATAGGTTCTTCTTAATCTATTATACTCCTTAACACAATTTGCATCAGCACTAACTTTTGAGTCATCAAAGTCTATCATGAATAAACCAGATAATGTTTTCACTCGTGACAAAGCAACATATGCCATACCTTCTTTGAACACAGTAGATCCAATGTTTACAAATGCACTATCAACAGTTAATCCTTGACACTTGTGAATAGTTACAGCATATGCTAGAGAAAATGGAAACTGCTTCCTACGTACATATAAGTCTTTCACAAGCAAAAAACGGACAGAACAACGACTAATGTCTTTTACCTCTTCAATCTGATCAAATTTTATTTTTACAAACTCAATTCCTTCTTTTTTCTGGTAGTTAACAAAACCCACAACTTTACCCATAGCTCCATTCACTAAACCTTTTTCAACATCCAAATTTCTCCTTAGAAATACTCGACAGTTCATGCAAAGATATAGATTTTTTTCTAATCCAGCTGTTTTCGAAATGTTCTTCTCTAGAGAATCCAATTTATTTTTTCAGTTCGCCTGTTAATGTAATAGTAATTCTTTCATGTTGGATTTTGTCCACTGCTGCCATTTTCTTAATCTCTTCCTTTTCCAATTTCAAAAGTTCCTCATTGAATATTGAGCATTCACGTAGTGTTGGCATTAAGCAGATTACAGTATTTTTTTCTGCAATGTTCTTGTATATTTTCTCTGCAACTATTTCTTCACTTGGAAATAAATTATGTAGCAACCGACTCTGTAATGCTTTTCTGCCAACTTCTGCGAGTAGTCCAATTCTGATATCTTTCAGAATACTTCCATATTCTTCATCATTTGCTTGCCTCATATTGGTAGTGAGTTCTTTGTACTCAAAGAATGACCAAATATTCGCATTACCAATGCTTCCTAATGACTTCTTCGTGTCCTCATGTGTCACAGTATTAAACACTGGTTGTCCTTTAACTGGAGTGAGCTGCAGTAGATCCCCAAAAACTATAACATGTTTTCCACCAAATAACACGTCATAGTCTCTTTTTAGAATTTGCTGCATTCTTAAATGCACAAAGGCAAGCATTAAGTTTGATACCATGATTACCTCATCAATAATGAGAACTTGCATCTTCTTCAACACTCTTGAAACTTCGAAACATGCGTCGCCAGTTAGCTTGTGATATTCTATTTTGTTCTCATGCTCCACTGGTAACATTAGCAATCGATGGAGAGTAATTCCTTTTATATTATATGCTGCTAACCCAGTTGGAGCAGTAACAACACAAGATAAAGTTGAATCAGTTTTTTGCTGTAGGTAGCTTCTGATGACTTTAATTAAGAAACTTTTCCCAGTTCCAGCTTGTCCACTCACATACAACCTAATTGGTTCAAATGATGTACATGTGCACTCTTTATTTTCATGTAGTAATCCGTGATAATTTTTTTTTCTGACTTCTTCATAAATTTGTCGTTGTTCTTCATTCAGTTGTTGTTCCAAATCTGGTAATTCTATTAAATCTTCCTGAGCTTGATTCATAGCCTTTCCACTTCAGTCATGGCTATTGCTGCTTCATTTTCTAAGATTGGTTGTCCTAGTGGATCTTGACTGAGCGTTCCAGAACTTTGGCTGTCTTGAGAACTGTCTCTAGCTACTTCAGCTGCAATTGTAGCTTCCTGTTCAATTTCTTCATTTAACATTTGGACATAATTCCTGAAAATATTGCATTCAATGGTATCTTTACATGCATTAAATGAATCCTCATAGCTTTGAAATTCTCCAAGTAGTTCGTCCTCTGAACGCCATGGTTTAAACAACTGTAAAAGTGCCAAGTAGTAAAATTCCTTTTTGTCAGTAGTGTCACAACTCAGCTTCCTGTGATTAATCAAACTTCCTTTTGTTTGCTTCACTAAACATCCTTCCTCACCAATGACTTTATATTTTCCATTGTTGATGTCTTCTGTGGCTTTCCGTGAAAAAATGTAGTTCTGCAGCACTTCATAGAGACACATGTTCTCAGGATGATGACTTCTTTTTGGGTAATATGTGTCCAACATGTTTGTTTTCAAAATATCTGTACTTTCTGGGTCGTTCTCGGCCAAATATTCAATTTCTCCAACAGATTTCAGTACCCGATTTCGCATTCCTGCAAGGCCTAAACTGACCCAAATTATTCTTCTTGATTTCGAGTATAGATTTGCTGATGATAACCTATCTGAATATTCGTAGGATCCAATTTCTCGATGCGATAACATCTTTAAACTGAAACTGTACAGCTTCTTACTGACATTCTTCTCGTGAGAAATCTCTTCCCACATTTCCTTCAATTCTGTTTTTTCAGATTTAGTGATGTAAGATGTGACATACCGAGCAACAGCAATAGAATTGTCTGCCACATACTGAATATCCATGTTAGCATTCCACATGGATAAAATGACTGGGTTTTAGTCATTTATATATTTTGACTCTTCTTTTCTTCTTAGGTTGTACGTATTTTTGGGAGATTTTCTTGTAATAGTATGTCGCACAGCTGACATAAAACTGTTGACTCTTCCTTTTGAAAGAACAGGTCTAGGAAATCCAAATCGACATTTTGTGTAGAATTTATCTTTGGTCTTGTACTTCCGTCGACAGTATTTTCCACACCGATGACTTTGGAAACGTAAAACTTGCTCTTTTAACTTTTTCTCTTCTGTGCTTTTAGGTATAGCACATGTTGCATATTCTTCAATGAAAGATAACACTGCTTCATCAGCATCTGTTCCAAATTTTGGAGCATCCTTGATCCACAACAGCATATGAATGTGAGGAGCACCTCTTGCTTGGTACTCTTTTCTCCAAAAGAAATCCACAACTTCTCCAAGTGGTGGATTTTTTTTATGGCAGATAAAGGACATCATAGCCTCAAATCTATGATTGAAATATCTGCAAACATTAACCGGATCCAATGAGCACAGTTCTCCTGCTGTCTTGTATTCGATGTTTTTAATGTTTGAATTTGCCTCTCGTAGAAAATCCAGTAAATCATCCCAAGCGTACTCGGCACAGCTTAGGGTTAGGAACAATGTTGGAGTTCCTAAATTCCGTAACATACATTTCAATTCTCCATGGCGTCGGTACCAATATTCATTCGTCCCACGCTGACAAGCCATCAGATTGATCAATTGTGATTCCAAATGATCATCTCGCTGCTGCACTTTGTTCATAAAATCCTTAGCAGACACATTATGTAGATGTGTTCCACTTTTTAAAATGTGGTTTACTGCATAAGATAGTTGCGACAAGTCACTTTCAAATAACAGATGGAACAAATAAGGAATACTTTGACGAAATCTGGGATTTTCTGCATATAATCTTGTAGTCCGATACTCAGAAGCAGGAATCTGGACTGGACGTTCATCATATCGTCCACCTTCTCCTGTAGGAAACAGCTGGGGAAAACCACAAGCTTCCAAACTCTCCTCCCATACACTCACGGGGAGTTCCTTGTGCTTTTTTCATTTGAAACAGATCAATGGTGTTTGCCATTACTGCTTTTGAATGAAGAGGATGTATGCTGAAATGTTCATAAATTTCTTCTTCTTTTGACTTGTCAACTTTTTCAATTTGCCCAGTTGGTGTGTCTGTGTCTCCTACTAAATCTTCTTCATCTTCATCAATATAAATTGATTCATACCATTTATTATTCCTTTTCAAATATAAATTTGCTCTTCGTACTTTCCGTACATCTACCAGCTCCTGCCAAATTTTCTTACTCTTTGTAGGTACACCATTAATCAGAATAACTAATGGTTCAGTTTCCAAAGTATCTGTATCAATAGTTTCCATATTTTTTTTCAAATCCAACGGCAAATAGACAACTCTTCCTTTTAAACCTCTCTGTAAATCTGAAGGAGGTAATTTGCCTGTTTTTGGCTCCATACGTACTATGGTCTGGAACGGATGAACACATTGAATGAGTTTAGACTCATACGTATTTAAATCAGAAAGTTGTGCAGGAACTTCAACCAATTCTAAATTATTATGTACAGCTCTAGCTGGCATTTTATTTTCTTCTAACTTGTTATAACAGTATTTACAAATACGATGATCTTCACCCAAATCAAAACAATTTTCAAGAAATATATATGTTGCAAAATCCTTCCACTTATAATTATCTTCTTCTTCACTTTTTTTTAGAGATCAACATTCCTTGTTTGGATTTTGTAATGGCTTCTCCGGCAACAAATACAAGTAATATTTGGTCTTTCATTAGAGATGATAGCAAATTTTGTAATTTGATCTTCAAATTTCTTATTTACGGAGGGTTCTACATTCTCTTCCACATTTTCCTCAATAACTGTGTCATTCCCTGCACTTTCTTGTTCTGGACCAAAGTAACAAAACGGAAACTCATCAGTAACCTTCTCAACATCTGATACAGATCCACGAAACAGAGCCTTATTCAACTCATTTAACTTTAGTGCTGGACTTTTAGCAAAATACAATCTTCTCACAAATTTCCTAATTTCAGTATGATGAACTGCCAGCATCCTAAAATGGTGGAAAACACTTTGACAAACTTTCCTAGATAGACAAGCCAGAGAGTGTCCTTGCAAACCAGTATTCTCTCTCACTCTGCATGGATCTAGTCCTTGAAGCACCTTAATCTTCTGTTTAACACTCTTTTTACTATATTCTCTTAAAAACTCACGTAATTTATCAATAGATTCCTGTCGCAAAGTACAAATACTACTACAATTCCAAGTATACACTGGGGATTTAGGACGTCTCCCCATAACCTCATCTGCAATCACTTCTTCCTCATTTCTTGGAACCATTTTCTCCTTTTCCATTACACAACCATCCTTAACTTCATATGCTCGACCACTGGTGTCAACTGCATGCAGCAAACTATTACTTTGAAGATAACTCTCTTCATTAAAAAATGGTTCAGTACTTGAACTATGCATCCATTCTCATAAAAACACTTTACAAAAGTTATTTCTTTTGACTACTCTTTTCGTTTTGCTTTGTGACTTCATTACATTAACTATTTTTTCTAATGTACGCATCCTGTTCAAAATTAAAATGAATAGTTTTCTTTTTAAATCTAAAGCCTTAGCTACAATGGCTTCAATATCTTTTTTTGTTTTGTAAAATTTAGCTCTTTTCTTATATTTTTTCACATCCTTTAGCAAATTGGACATCACTCTTCTCTGAAACATTTTCCTACGGATCTCTTTAAATGCTGATTTTCTTTTCAAGTTAATTTTTATAGCTTCTGCTTGTACATTAGCATTTAGTAAATTCTCACTATTCTCCTGTTGTTTTCTACTTGAAACAGTTTTTCCAATGGGGGCATTTTTAAAATGTTTCCTTTTTTTGAATATATTTTTAAAGAATTCCTTTGTCTGCTTACCAGAAGACTTTTTCTTTTTCCCAACATGAGCATCTTCAACTAACTTGGGTCCTCCAGTTGTCTTCAAATATACATTTTTTTCTGTTGTTTTCGCTGTCTTGATTTTATAGGCATCTTATATTTCCTTCACTGCTCTGGAGCAATTCCTGAAAGAAACTAAAAAAAAATACCTTTTTGTAATTTAAATATATTACTATATTTGTTATGATCTTTTCTTTTCTTATAACACTATCTACCCCTTTCCTACAAGTGAAAAACACAATAAAAAACCAACACAAATTTAATCTCTAAGAACAATTCCTGTGTGCACACAGACTCTTGGTGTAATTCTAGGCAGAACACGATATTTCATTTGCAATTCAAAAGCACACTTAATTATTTTTTTTTGCAATTGTTAATTACTCTAACAGTCTGACACATTTTCTTTATAGTTTACAGAGGCAGAAAAGAGCACATGTCCAATCAGCTTTTTTAGAGCATGTACATGTGTAACTTGGCTGACTGACTGCACTCCTGCAAAGATAATGATCCTTGGTGATGTTGAATGCATTAGCGTTTGTCAGGGGGTCCAAGAAGGCCATAAAAGACTCATGCTGTGATTTTACGCAGAAAATGAAATTTGCTTGCCATTTCAAAGCACACTTACTACTGTTTTCTGTGATTTTAGGCAGAAAATGAAGTTTTTTTCCTGCAAGTGTTAAGTACTCTAACAGTCGCATACATTTTCATTACAGTTTTCAGATACAGAAAACAGCACATGTGCAAACAGCTTTTTCAGACCATGAACATGTGTGACCTTGGTGACTGAGTACACTCCAGCAAAAGAAATCAGCCTTAGTGATGTTGAATGTATTAGCGTTACTCACTGCTACCTGAAACACCACTCACTTGTGAATACTCAGCATGATTCTACAGGATAAACTGCTGGGTGTGTGCTAACAGTCTGCTTATGCAGACTGTGTATTTTCAGTTGCAAGAGACATAGGCATGGTTACTTCCAAAAAGAACCAGAGAGACACGAAATACATCTCTGACAGCAATTCCTCTGTGCTCACAGACTCATGCTGTCATTTTATGCAGAAAATGAAATTTGCTTGCCAATTTCAAAGCACACTTACTACTGTTTTCTGTGATTTTAGGCAGAAAATGAAATTTGCTTACCAATTTCAAAGCACACTTACTACTGTTTTTTCCTCCAAGTGTTAAGTACTCTAACAGTCGCATACATTTTCATTACAGTTTTCAGATACAGAAAACAGCACATGTGCAAACAGCTTTTTCAGACCATGAACATGTGTGACCTTGATGACTGACTACACTCCAGCAAAAGAAATCAGCCTTAGTGATGTTGAATGTATTAGTGTTACTCACTGCTACCTTAAACACCACTCACTTGTGAATACTAAGCATGTTTCTACAGGCTAAACAGCTGGGTGTGTGCTAACAGTCTGCTTATGCAGACTGTGTATTTTCAGTAGCAAGAGACATATGCATGGTTACTTCCAAAAAGAACCAGAGAGACACCAAATACATCTCTGACAGCAATTCCTCTGTGCTCACAGACTCATGCAAAAATCACCACATACATCCCCTCTCAAACTCATAACTCACCTTTAAAATAAGTTAGTTGAGAAAGAAATGTGGCACTCAAACAGCAGACTATCAGAGTCAGAATATCAGAGCTGTACACCTCTCTCCTCTGAGCAGAACCAATTAATGGCAATGTTTCCCTCTATTTTTTCACACATATACATGTTAATTACAAATCTCTGTGCTTCCAACTTTTTTTGAAATGAAATCATACATTTCTATTGGTTGAAAACTTCAACACTTTTCCAAATGTACCCTTCCCCCAACTTGACTTCTGCCTGCTACCATAGCAACAGCTCATGGAACACTGCTGTGAGGAGAGAGGTCAGAAGTTCACCACACAATGTTTCAAATCGAAAGACCAAGAGTGCTTCACCTGTCCAACCTAACAGCAAATCCAAACTATTCTTCTGTGGGAACACAATTTTCTGAACCAATACAAAACATGCTTCTAAAAATGTAGACATACAGCCTAGTTTTTAGTGTAGAATGGTGTGAAACAGCCAATGAGTTCTTTTTATTTTAAAAAAATATGTATGCCTCCATTTTCAAACTGTCTTTCATTTCATATTGCCCTTCTACTGAAAGACACCTTCAGAGTGCATCCAGATCTCCTTGAAAGATGTTCACAGTGTGGATTGTAGGTCACAGCTATGTCTTCTGGAGTGAAAAGTATGCAGAAAAAAGAGGTATGGTGCGAGACCTTGCTTTGCCAAATGTAGACATTAAATGGATTGGTCAGAGAGGGTTAAAGTGGCACCAATTATTGCCTTTGGTGAAAACCTTTCAACATCTCCCACAGCCTAACCTTATTATTGTGCACTGTGGTGGAAATGACCTAGGCACTTTAACTGGTGTAGGTCTGGAAATGCTTATTAAGGACACCTTTGTGCAATTGATGTCGCTTTTTCCTCAATCTGCCTTTGTATATTCTAACATATGCCAAAGGCAAAAGTGGAACTGGTCCAACCAATTTTGTCCGCAGATTGACAAAGCAAGAAAGCACGTCAACAAATCTGTTTCTGCTTTCCTCAGAGACTATGGTATGGGTTCTATATACCACAACAACTTGCGTTACAACATGCAAGACATTTATAGAGGAGACAGTGTACATTTCAATGATGAAGGGAACAGAGTCTTCCTCTTGAACTTTAGACTCTGCATCGGTACTTACTTGTAGGTACCAAAAAACACTCAATGAACACAACGGCTCTTTTTAGAGCCCCCTAATATCTTAACACTTAAATTTGTTTTTTTCTTCTTTTTTTTTTTATTTTCTACCGTACTGTAAATGTATTTTTCATACTTTTATGGCCATCTTGGACCCCCTGACAAACGCTAGGGGGTCTGCAACTCTCTTCGTTGCCCCCTTTCCACGTTCTCCTCCTTTTTTTATCAGTGTGAGACACACAAAATGGAGGCCGACACTTCCTGATTTCGACCGATTCGAATTTTTACAGTCATGTAACCACCAATCAGAATTGACCTCGCGCATGGCAGCGTGCGCGTACGGTAAGCTTACGGTACGCGCTCGGAGCGCGCCTATAGATATATATATTGATTTAAATGCTATTTTCACAGCAAATACTGAACACATTTCCACCAGACCTACAAAAGGTACATCCCTGACCTGAGGACTACCTCTTTGCCAAATTTCAAGTAATTCTGTTCAGCCGTTCGGGCTGTAGCTTGGACTAAAGGTCCTATGGAAAAATGCATGGGGAAAACGCGTTTTGGGACCCCCCCTTTTTCTCGGCCCCCGCTTGACGAATACCCCCGAGACTTTCAGGGTAGGAGCGGAGCGGAGCGCCCCACCTATTTTGAAAATTTCGCCAGGATTCGTCAATCTGCACCAAAGTTATTCAAAATAGAATGTTGCGGATTTCCTATGCAAACACGGTCCTAACTATAACTACCTACTGGCGACCGCCAGTAGGTAATATATATATATATATATATATATATAATACCAGCCTGACAGCGTCCAACAAACAGGCACCGACTCCGTGAGTAATTCAGCAAAGAAAGAGTTCATTCCAACGTTAGGCACAGACGCGTTTCGGCGGAAACAACCGCCTTGTTCACTGCATCCAGTTCTAAATACATCATGCATGATTAAATAGTCGTTAGTTTTACACTGTCTTAGGGTTGTCATAGTAACCAACAGCAGAACGCAATAGACATAGTGGAGGTCCTGTTAGGTTTAGTTGTTATAGCAACTAGAAAACAGACCTACATTTGCTATCTATACGAAAATCTAATAAATAACGTACAAAGTAAAGAGCTGTACTATGGTTATATTGTCACACAATAGTAGCGAAAAAAGAAATTGAAACAATACTGGATAATAAGTTTGACACAAAATTTTTTTTGCAATGTGTTGGTTACATGTGTAGACCTCAAATGTGAATACGCCCAAAGAAAGGAAAAATAGTTAAAGCACTAAAATAGTGAGCAAAAGGGGTGCGAGCTTTATGGTTTCACCATAGGAGTACTCAAAAAACGAAATTGACTGACCTAGTGCAGAGGTGTGAGTAGAGTACTGGCCAGGAAACACTAGTTGGTCCCGAACGTAAAGAACCAATTAAATATACTTTAAGTAAATAAGTATTTATTTTATTGTTCAAGGGACTGTTCTTAAAGATAAAGCCCGAGTGGGCAGAGAAGTGACCATTCAAACCCACTGTTGCGTGGTTAGTGAAAGTCTAATTGTGTTTTGGGCAGGTAATCACAGTGGAAAAGAAAAGTGAAAAACGACGGGTGTGCCATCGATGAGGTAGTGGAGCGTTCGAGAACTGAACGCTCGGAGGAATGGAGCACTGGGAACGGAGAGTGTGTTAATTATTACAGATGGACACTGAGAGCTTCATCGGCATTCATCCCATGTGGGATTTTGGAATTGAGGAGAATGATGTACCTTGACTCCAGTCTCCTGAGTGCCAATTGCCTGTTGCCTCCCCTTGGATTTTTGGGAATATTGTCAATGACAAAATAGGAAAGATCTTGAGATCTTCCTGCATGTTGTGAGTTTATGTGTCTGGCAACAGGATATGTTTGGTCATTATGCACGATGGCTCTAAGGTGTTGCAGGATACGGACGTGTGCTGGGTGAATAGTACTTCCTACATAGTTTTTACCACAGGTGCATTATAGGACATACACGGCAAAGTCTGTTTTGCAGTTGAAACTCCCTCTTATTTCAAATGGTGTATTTCTGAAAGGCATGTGGACTATTTTGGTATTTTTGCCATGTTTACACGCTTTGCATTTACTGCATTTAGTGAATCCCTTAGGTGTTTGGAACCAATTGGGTTTTTTAGTGATGATAGGTGCATTACGCACTAGTTCCTGATGCATGGATTTAGCACGTCTGAAACTGATTGAAGGGACTTTAGCGCATGTTGGTCCTATGATGGGGTCATTCCTTATGTTGTTCCAATGTTTGTACAGGATTTTTCGCAAGGAAGTATGGTACGCATTGAACCCTGTGATCAATCTTGGCGTATCTATTTTAGTGAATTCATGCTTGGCCTGGTTTTTACTTTTCTTAGCAAATAAGAGTTCTTCTCTGGTGGTTTTCTCACTTCTAGTTTTGGCATTGTTTAGGATTTTAGTTTCGTATCCCCTGCTCTGTAGTCTATTGAAGAGATCATTAGTGGATTTGTTTAGACTCTCTTCCGTGCTGCAGTTGCGCTTCATTCTCAAGCATTCTGCATAGGGGATGCCCTTTTTGACACTGTCATAATGGAAACTATTAGCATGCAGGATCGCATTGCCTGCTGTAGGTTTCCTGTATGTTCTCGTTTGAATTTTGTCTTGGTCTATATACAATTCTATGTCCAGAAATTGTATACATTCTTTACTGGTATGGCTTGTAAAAGAGAGGTTGAGAGTGTTGTTGTTCAAGTCTTGTGCAAACTTTACTGCACTTTCCTGTGTACCTTGCCATAAAACAAAAATGTCATCTATGTACCTGACATAGATAACTACATTTTCTTTCATTTCCAGACTGTGTGTTGGCATGAGTACTTGCTCCTCCCACCAGCCCATATGCAAATTAGCATAGCTGGGGGCGAAGCAAGTACCCATGGCTATATATATATATATTCACAGAAAAAAACATAGGTTTCAGGGATGTTATAGTTAGCTGGACATTTCACTCGTACAAAACCATTGAAATTCCACCGTTATAGTTAGTTCAGCTGACTATAACTCGCGCGCCCGCAATGCACTGCTGATGATGTCACATATTACATCACTCATGACATGGTCAGTGACATCACTCATGACACCCCTGAAACCTATGGTTTTTTCTGTGAATTTCTAAGATTTTTTAAATGCTAATTCCTAACTATAATGTGCCTGAAACCTATGGTTTTTTAAGTGAATTTCAAAGGTTTTTTAAATGGTAATTTCTAACTTTAACATAACTGAAACCTATGGTTTTTTAAGTGAATTTCAAAGCTTTTTTAAATGCTAGTTTCTAACTATGCCTACAGAGGTAGAACATGTGAAGAAAGAAGAAAAAACACACAGAAAGAAGAAAAAGAAATGCAGAAAGAAGCAACAGAAGTCCTCAAAGACGAAGAAAAGTGCAGGAAGAAGGAATACGTGCAGAAAGAATAAACAGAGGAGCAGAAAGAGTCTTCGTTGCAAAATCATCCTGTACCCTCAACTTTTTCAGATGGGTACTGGTGGTAACTGACTCTGACTAACCAATCCTAGAGCCAGTGCTATGCTAAAAGACACTTAGAATACAGTTAAAACACCTACATACACTAGGGAACACTATGCATTGGGGTACCCCTGTTATTAGCATGACCTCCTCTGTAAGACCCTAGTATATAATAGGGCAGGGGGATTAAAACTACCTCTTAAAATGCACCACAGGCCATGTTTGCACACTGGTAAAGGGAGGGGGGGGCTGAGCTGATGTGTGCAAACACGCCCTGCGCCCGTTTTAATTTGGGGGATAAAGTCTCCTTGAATCCTGAGTGTCCCTTGGGTACAACTAGCCCATCAGGTATCTCTAGTTAGCACCACAGAGTTGCGTTGCAGAGAAAATGGGCATGGCCTGGAGCACCTCTCTGCAACGCACCACAGTGGCGCTTACTGGAAGAACCTGGTGGACTAGTTGGCCCCCATGGGCCCTCAGGATTGAAGGGGAATTATTTCCCCAACTTAAAACGCGCCATAGGGCGTGTTTGCACACACATCATGTGGCCGTTTTAAGTTGGGAGATTAACTCACCTTGAATCCTGAGGGTCCCTAGGAGCAAATTAGCCCACTAGGTATGTAAGCACCATTGCAGAGAAGTGTAAAAAGGGGCACAGCCTGCACCACCTCTCTGCAACACAGTGCAGTGGTGCTTACTGGAAGCACCTGGTGGACTATATGGCCTCCAGGGTCCCTCAGGATTGAAGGGGAATTATTTCCCCAACTTAAAACGCGCCACAGGGCGAGTTTGCACACGTCACCGCAGGCCCCGTCCCCTCCCTTCACCACTGTGTAAACGCGCCCAGTGGCCGTTCTAAGTTGAGAGATTAAGTCCCCTTGAATCCTAAGGGTCCCTAGTGTCAAACAAGCCCACTAGGTACCTCCAGTAAGCGCCACAGAGCTGCGTTCCAGAGAGGTGTAAAAAGGGGCGTGGACTCTGAACACCTGTCTGCAACGCAGCTCCCTGGCACATACTGGAGATACCTGTTGGGCTAGTTGGCCTCAGGGACCCTCAGTATTAAAAGAGAGTTAATCCCCCAATTTAAAACGCGCCACAGGGCGCGTTTGCACAGTGGTGAAGGAAGGGGGCATGGCCTGAAGTGACATGTCTGCAAACACACCCTGTGCCGCAGTTTAAGTTGGGGAATTAATTCCTCCTCAATCCTGAGGGCCCCTGGGGGCCAACCAGCCCACCAGGTACCTCCAGTATGCGCCAGAGAGCTGTGTTGCAGAGAGGTGTTCAGAGGCCATGCCCCTTTTTACAACACTCTGCAACGTAGCTCCGTGGCGCTTACCGGAGGTACCTGGTGGGCTAGTTGGCTCCCAGGGACCCTCAGGATTGAAGAGGAATTAACTTCCCCCTTAAACCGCACCACAGGGTGTGTTTGCACACATGTCAACTCAGGCCCCGCCCCCTCCATTCACCACTGTGCAAACGCGCCCCGTGGCACGTTTTAAGTTGGGGGATTAAGTCCCCTTGAATACTGAGGGTCCCTGGGGTGCAACTAGCCCACCAGCTACCTCCATTAAGCGCCACAGAGCTGCGTTGCAGAGAGGTGTAAAAAGGGGCGTGGCCTCAGAACCCCTCTCTGCAGCGCAGCCCCCTGGCACATACTAGAGGATCCTGGTGGGCTATTTGGCCACCAGGGACCCCCAGTATTCAAGGGCTCAAAGGAGGGGGCGTGGTCTCCCGGCGCAATGCCGGTCTTTTTTTTTTTAAGAAGTGGGCTGTGTGGCCCCCCCTTCTTTTCCAAATATTCTTGGCCCTGGGAACCCCCATCCCCCAGGGCTTGCCACCAAATTAATTTAGAAAAAAAACATTTTGGAAAGGGGGCCGCGTGGCCCCCCTCCCGAGGCCAAAATCTGCCCTGGGGACCACATCCCTCGGGGCATGGCCATATTGTTTAATATTTTTTTTTGGAGGGGGGCTGCCTTGCCCCCTCCCAGGCCACTAATAGCCCCGGGGACCCCATCCCCGGGGCTGGCCCTCTCCGTTGGGGACCGTGGGGGGGTCCCCAATCCCCCCATGGTCCCGCCGGCTCCCCGCGTCCTTCGGGAGCTGGCATTGCTTTTCCACATGGGGAGCTGCTAAGATGCAGCTCCCCGTGTGGAAAAGCAATTTGGTTTGAATTTTGAAAGAGAGAGCAGGTTTTCCTGCTCTCTCTTCCCAAATTCAAACTAAGTTTGCTATGGCAGGGCGGGAGCCGCGAGGCTCCCGCCCTGCCATAGCAAACTACAGTGTCCCAGGGGTGGGCACCCTGGGACACTGCAGGAGACGGCCCTGGGGTGGTGGCGGTCCCCAGGGCCATGACAAGGCTCCAGGAGGGGGCTGCGCGGCCCCCTCCCACAATCTACAATTGGTGGTCCCCGGGGCTGGGGGGTGGCTTTGTGCCCCCCGCAATCAACATTAAGTAGAGCCCGGGGTGGCGGTTCCCGGGGCTTGGGGAGCCTTAGAGCCCCCCCAACATTACATTACTTAGCCCCAGGGGGTGGCGGTCCCCGGGGCTGCAGGGAGCCCCCGCAACTATTGATGGTTTGCCCTGGGGCGGTCCCCAGGGCAGTGTGGGGGGGATTGGGCCCCCCATACTTTTTATTTAGCATGCCGCCAGGTCTTGGCCCCTCCGGGGCTAATTATCTTCATTTTTTTTTTTCGGCAGGATCCACGCACCCAGCAGGCCTAGGGGGTCAGGGTGTTTCTACCCTGCCCCCTTTTAGTTTTTTTCATGTTTTTTTCTCTGTTTTCTTGTGCCACGGTTCTACCGAGGCACAAGATGGCTGCCAACACTTCCTGATTTGGAGTGGTGACAGCCAATTAGCATACTGCTTGTCATCGAGAGGGTGCGCGGATCCTGCGCACCCATAGATATATATGTGATTTTACTTTTGATTTTCTCAGGAACTACTGAACGGATTTACACCATTTAACCAAAGGCAGGACCCCCCTTTTTTCTCGACCCCCGCTTGACGAATCACCCCGAGACTTTCAGGATAGGAGCAGACCGGAGCTGGCCAAAAGTTTTGAAAATTTCGCGACGATTTGTCAACCGGCGGCAAAGTTATTGGGAATAGAATGTTGCGGATTTCCTATGGAAAATAGGTCCTAACTATAACTATCTACTGGCGACGGCCAGTAGATAATATACATATATCTACATACATATATATATATATATATATATATATATTACCTACTGGCGGTCGCCAGTAGGTAGTTATAGTTAGGACCACGTTTCCATAGGAAATCCGCAACATTCTATTTTGAATAACTTTGGCGCCGGTCGACGAATCCTCGCGAATTTTTCAAAATAGGTGGGGCGCTACGCTCCGCTCCTTCCCTGAAAGTCTCGGGGGGATTCGTTAAGCGGGGGCTGAGATAAAAGGGGGGTCCCAAAACACGTTTTTCCCATGCATTTTTCCATAGGACCTTTAGACAGGGCTACAGCCCGAACGGCTGAACAGAATTACTAGAAATTTGGCAGAGAGGTAGTCCTCAGGTCAAGGAAGTGGTGTAAATCTGTTCAGTAGATTCTGAGAAAATAGCCTTTAAATCAATATATATATCTGAGCCAGCTTACGGTGCGCTTACGGTACGCTTACCGTACGCGTATGGTGGCGTGTAAGCGCGCGCGATTCTGATTGGCTCTTAGATCTTAGTAAACATTCGAATCGGCCGAAACCAGGAAGCGGCGGCCGCCATTTTCTCTCTCGCACTGAGAGTGATGTTTAAAATATTAAGCCCAAAAACATGTAAAGGGGCTGTTTAGACAGCTCCCACACACATAGCAATGTTGAGGGAGTCCCCAAAGATCCCCCAAGGCCAAAAACGGAATTTTTATTTTTTCGCTAATTTCGCCGATTACGCTTACCGTACGCATACGGTAAAAAATTATAAAAACAAAAAAATTATCCACACTCTCCCCACCCCGTGTGCAATTGGTGCCCGAAGGGCACCAATTGTGCATGGCTTATTAAAGATGAGTTAAACTAAAATATTAAAAAAAATAATAATAAAAAAAAAAATTATCCACACTCTCTCCACCCCGTGTGCAAATGGTGCCCGAAGGGCACCATTTGTGCATGGCTTATAACATATACGAAAAATTAAAATATTACCTTTCAAAACGAAGTGCATCATATGTCCTCCATGTGCGCACGGTGCGCGAAGCGCATCGTGCGTACATGGCCCATCTAGCGTAACGTGGGCACGCGGTGCGCTACGCGCACCGCGTGCCCACCGTGCCTGCACGGCACTAACTGCGTAAAGTGGGCGCGCGGTGCGCGAAGCGCACCGCGTGCTCACTGTGCGCGCACGGTGCGCGAAGCGCACCGTGCGCGCACGGAGCGAACTGCGTTAAGTGGGCGCGCACGCCACGAATGGCGTAAAGTAACTTAGCATTTAAAAAAACGTACAAATTCACTGAAAAAACCATAGGTTTCACACACATTATAGTTAGGAATTAGCATTTAAAAAACCTTGCAAATTCACTGAAAAAACCATAGGTTTCACACATGTTATAGTTAGCGGAAATTTTAATAACTCACGCGACCGCAATCTTCTGCTGATGACATATGTGTCTTTATGAAAAAAAAATATTTGTAATATATGTATAGCTAAAAATGTATGGAAGAAGACATGGGCAAATAAGTGTCTAAATACAGTATTAGCATCAGCAGAGGATTGCGGTCGCGTGAGTTATAGTTGCCTGCACTAACTATAACGGGGGAATTTCATTGGTTTTTTATCAGTAAAATTTCCGCTAACTATAACATGTGTGAAACCTATGGTTTTTTCAGTGAATATATATATATATATATATATATATATATATATATATATATATATATATATATATATATATATATATGCCCCGACGCCTTCGGCGGATCCAGCGTGCTGGGATTCACCAGCGCGAGGTATGGACAGTGGGGGGCCTCGCTTGCAGAGATATTAGCATCAAGACGCAGTCTCTACATGATTTTCACCGTACACGGATGTTTAATTGAATTGAAGGCAGGAACGCCAGCCACTTGGTGAAAGAAACGTCATGAGTCTTCAGTGGCTATATTTTTGGACTATGTGTACCAGCATGCCATTTCCACCACGCCCACTGGGGCGGGACTCTGTATACATTAAAGAGCGCTTTCTGAAATGCCTGTTTCCGGCCTTACTACTTGCCAGTGATCAAGAGCTCTCTGAAGCTCGAAACGCGTTTGGCTGTTTGGACCTCATGTAGCCTGCTGATTGAATTGCTGCCTGCATTGTGGTGTGCTGTATCCCTCACTGTGCGAGGCATCTCTAGGGGTAACCTTGCTGTTTTGAATATTTAGTGGCTCGCCCGGCCACGAGATGCCCCGACGCCTTCGGCGGATCCAGCGTGCTGGGATTCACCAGCGCGAGGTATGGACAGTGGGGGCCCTCGCTTGCAGAGATATTAGCACCAAGACGCAGTCTCTACATGATTTTCACCGTACACGGATGTTTAATTGAATTGAAGGCAGGAACGCCAGCCACTTGGTGAAAGAAACGTCATGAGTCTTCAGTGGCTATATTTTTGGACTATGTGTACCAGCATGCCATTTCCACCACGCCCACTGGGGCGGGACTCTGTATACATTAAAGAGCGCTTTCTGAAATGCCTGTTTCCGGCCTTACTACTTGCCAGTGATCAAGAGCTCTCTGAAGCTCGAAACGCGTTTGGCTGTTTGGACCTCATGTAGCCTGCTGATTGAATTGCTGCCTGCATTGTGGTGTGCTGTATCCCTCACTGTGCGAGGCATCTCTAGGGTAACCTTGCTGTTTTTAATATTTAGTGGCTCGCCCGGCCACGAGATGCCCCGACGCCTTCGGCGGATCCAGCGTGCTGGGATTCACCAGCGCGAGGTATGGACAGTGGGGGGCCTCGCTTGCAGAGATATTAGCACCAAGACGCAGTCTCTACATGATTTTCACCGTACACAGATGTTTAATTGAATTGAAGGCAGAAAGGCCAGCCACTTGGAGAAAGAAACGTCATGAGTCTTCAGTGGCTTTATTTTTGGACTATGTGTACCAGCATGCCATATCCACCACGCCTACTGGGGCGGGACTCTGTATACATTAAAGAGCGCTTTCTGAAATGCCTGTTTCCGGCCTTACTACTTGCCAGTGATCAAGAGCTCTCTGAAGCTCGAAACGCGTTTGGCTGTTTGGACCTCATGTAGCCTGCTGATTGAATTGCTGCCTGCATTGTGGTGTGCTGTATCCCTCACTGTGCGAGGCATCTCTAGGGGTAACCTTGCTGTTTTGAATATATATATATATATATATATATATATATATGCTGCCCGAAACGCGTATGGAATATTTTGGCAAAACGACATGACAGCGAGTGCGTCTGTTCTGCAGTCCTGCAAATAAAAAAGGAAACCAACTCGACTGTGTGTGGCGCCTTCAATTTTGGGACATTTTCCCATGGATATGTAGCGGCCTTCCCAGGTCACAAGGGCACCCTGCGGCTGACTGAGAGGGTCCAGTGCCGTCCGTGATTCACATGGCACAGATGGAGCGTCGTGTCCGTTTTTGCAAGGACAATATCAAGCGGAGCACCAATCTGGCAAGTCACCTGATATCCACTGGGGGATGTAATTTCAATAAAGGAGAACATGCGGCATCCACTACGGATTGAATCAAATTCAGCAAACTCCAAAGACCATAATGCACGCCTGGTACACGCCCTGAGTAGGTGGGACAATACAAGTTTATCGCGAGATGCATTATTATTGCCGTTTCTCCATTGAAGCCAAACCAGAGATCAAGAGCAAATGCTGCCCGAAACGCGTATGGACAATTTTGGCAAAAAGACGTGACAGCGAGTGCGTCTGTTCTGCAGTCCTGCAAATAAAAAAGGAAACTAACTCGACTGTGTGTGGCGCCTTCAATTTTGGGAGCTTTTCGCATGGATATGTAGCGGCCTTCCAAGGTCGCGAGGGCGCCCCGCCGCTGACTGAGCGGGTCCAGTGCCGTGATTCACATGGCATAGATGGAGCGTCGTGTCCATTTTTGCAAGGACAATATCAAGCGGAGCACCAATCTGGCAAATCACCTGATATCCACTGGGGGGTGTAATTTCAATAAAGGAGAACATGCGGCATCCACTACGGATTGAATCAAATTCATCAAACTCCAAAGACCATGATGCACGCCTGGTACACGCCCTGAGTAGACGGGACAATACATGTTTATCGCGAGTGCGAGATGCATTATTATTGCCGTTTCTCCATTGAAGCCAAACCAGAGATCAAGGGCAAATGCTGCCCGAAACGCGTATGGAAAATTTTGGCAAAACGACATGACAGCGAGTGCGTTTGTTCTGCAGCCCTGCAAATAAAAAAGGAAACCAACTCGACTGTGTGTGGCGCCTTCAATTTTGGGAGCTTTTCGCATGGATATGTAGCGGCCTTCCCAGGTCGCGAGGGCGCCCCGCCGCTGACTGAGAGGGTCCAGTGCCATCCGTGATTCATATGGCACAGATGGAGCGTCGTGTCCGTTTTTGCAAGGACAATATCAAGCGGAGCACCAATCTGGCAAGTCACCTGATATCCACTGGGGGATGTAATTTCAATAAAGGAGAACATGCAGCATCCACTACGGATTTAATCAAATCCAGCAAACTCCAAAGACGATAATGCACGCCTGGTACACGCCCTGAGTAGGTGGGACAATACAAGTTTATCGCGAGTGCGAGATACATTATTATTGCCGTTTCTCCATTGAAGCCAAACCAGAGATCAAGGGCAAATGCTGCCCGAAACGCGTATGGACAATTTTGGCAAAAAGACGTGACAGCGAGTGCGTCTGTTCTGCAGTCCTGCAAATAAAAAAGGAAACCAACTCGACTGTGTGTGGCGCCTTCAATTTTGGGAGCTTTTCGCATGGATATGTAGCGGCCTTCCCAGGTCGCGAGGGCGCCCCGCCGCTGACTGAGCGGGTCCAGTGCCGTGATTCACATGGCACAGATGGAGCGTCGTGTCCGTTTTTGCAAGGACAATATCAAGCGGAGCACCAATCTGGCAAGTCACCTGATATCCACTGGGGGATGTAATTTTAATAAAGGAGAACATGCGGCATCCACTACGGATTGAATAAAATCCAGCAAACTCCAAAGACCATAACGCACACCTGGAACATGCCCTGAGTAGGCGGGACAATACAAGTTTATCGCGAGTGCGAGATGCATTATTATTGCCGTTTCTCCATTGAAGCCAAACCAGAGATCAAGGGCAAATGCTGCCCGAAACGCGTATGGACAATTTTGGCAAAAAGACGTGACAGCGAGTGCGTCTGTTCTGCAGTCCTGCAAATAAAAAAAGGAAACCAACTCGACTGTGTGTGGCGCCTTCAATTTTGGGAGCTTTTCGCATGGATATGTAGCGGCCTTCCCAGGTCGCGAGGGCGCCCCGCCGCTGACTGAGCGGGTCCAGTGCCGTGATTCACATGGCACAGATGGAGCATCGTGTCCGTTTTTGCAAGGACAATATCAAGCGGAGCACCAATCTGGCAAGTCACCTGATATCCACTGGGGGATGTAATTTTGATAAAGGAGAACATGCAGCATCCACTACGGATTGAATCAAATTCAGCAAACTCCAAAGACCATAATGCGCGCCTGGTACACGCCCAGAGTAGGCGGGACAATACAAGTTTATCGCGAGATGCATTATTATTGCCGTTTCTCCATTGAAGCCAAACCAGAAATCAAGGGCAAATGCTGCCCGAAAGGCGTATGGACAATTTTGGCAAATAGACGTGACAGCGAGTGCGTCTGTTCTGCAGTCCTGCAAATAAAAAAGGAAACCAACTCGACTGTGTTTGGCGCCTTCAATTTTGGGAGCTTTTCGCATGGATATATATATATATACATACATATATAAACATATATATACATCTGCATATCTATATAACTACAAATATAAATGCATGCATACATATACATATATATACATGAAAGTTTGAAAAACACTAATAAAAGCAAAGCTAAAAAGCCACCTAATTACAAACAAAATTGCTTTAACTTAAACGAGGGCGAGACCTATTGTATTTTCAATGCTTGTTGATTATTGTTGCACAGTCTTCAACTTCTTAAAGGGAGGTTACTCCTTATAATCCTTTTTGCACACGCCTTGTGATTCTTGTATGGTTACATTCTTCTGAAGGGTTCCAACTACACTGAAATGCGGATTAGATTTTGCATGAAATGTATTTTATGCTTACCAAAAATGCAGAAAATACATGTCCCATTTTATGGTGCATCAGGTTAGGATACAATGTATTTTATGGTCGTCACAAATGCATGAACTACAAGGCCCATAACATCAAGTGTGAGCTGGTTTATTGGAGTGCTTGCCCCCTTCTACCATAGAATATTTGTTGTGCTTTACACTCACTGGCACACAGCACTGGGGATCAACTGATTCCTCGCAGAGACAATTATAATACATGTATGGAGTCATTTTGCTGAAAAATTGATTTCTTTCAAACCAGTCTTGAGATTTTGATACATTCTTTTAACAAGTTCCATTTAGAATGGAATACCTATCAGGAATTGTATGAAAGTATTTTACAATGACAATCAAATATCTACACACAACAAAGCCCATAATATCTTCCACAAAGAGAAACATGACCTGCGCCTGCAAATTACTTGTTGGTATGGTGGAGTGCATACCCCATTCTGCTGTTTGGATATCTGTTGTGCTTCTTAGTACCAGGGGTGAACTGATCCCTTGCACAAAGGCTAATACTATACAAGTACTCAGGCATTTTGCTCTAAAAGTGAACTACTTTCAGACCAACCTTGGGTTGGTGAAACATTCATCTGATGAGCTCCAACTACAGTGAAATCCACAAAAGGAAGTGCATGAAATGCATTTTATAATGATCAAGAAGGCAAGGACTCAAGGTCCACACTGCCAAACATGAGGAGAAACATGAACTGCACCTGCAAGTTATTAGCTGGTTTGGTGGCATGTGTTGTCCATTCTACTATTTTGAGCTTTAATTATTTTTTCCATATTTTATTTAATTGTATTGTTTAAACCCTCTGATGGTCAAGCTTTAAATTAGCAAACTCTAATTTATAGAGTATATTATGTACTGTGCTATATTGTGCACTGTGCTAAACAATAGTGATTATCTTTAACTAAATATTTTGGTACAGCCAGAGATATTGTAAAACTGTTAGATTCATGAAAGATATGTATTTGCCTAGCTGTTTATGTGGTTGTTGACAACGATAAACAAACATGTTAAAAAAAATAAAATAAAATAAAAATTCCAAGATGGGGACATGTGACAAGGTAGTTACGCAACGATCTCTGCAACATTCATATTATCCCACTGAAAAAGCTAAGATAGGGACCTGTGAACTACAGGTTACATACAGTGCTCTGTAGCAGACATATGATTCCTCGTAGCTACTTCACGATTGAAATGTGTGACCAGCAGATTACACACAAATCACTGCTTCATGTACATCAACCACCTGAACTATCTTACTAGTTCTTACCCCTGAGATTTTCTGGATACACTCTCTGAAGTAGGTGCCTTTTAGGTCTTATGTATTTTAAAATGGTGTCTGTTTGTGATCCAAAATGTTAGCCATAACAGCTTCACTCTAGCATTTCTCCTGGCTAGTTTATGTGGGAGCTGTGTTTTGGGAAAATAAAATGCATGTACTGGCAAAATATAAACTCACTATGTCTCTCATCACACATCCTTCAGACTTTTAATGTTTTTCAGCCATTAAATTTGATTATTTTAAGTGGCAATGATACATTGTTTCTAGGCCCACTTGCTTACCATTGGTCCTCCGAAGGATATTTTGAACCTGACTGGTTGAGGGGAGTTTGCATTTACATTCAATCAAATTTCAATTAACAGTCCAACCCATTTGGCTACATAATGAGGACCAGTAATTGGTAGCCAAGGTTAAGAAGGTTTATTACAAGTTAATAATCAAGTCAAAATACACAACTTTTAAGACCATGCTGTAAAGGTATAGAATAACAATGGGAAGTCCAACCTCCTAAAGAAATTGAGGCAGACTAGTATCAGACAAACAAGCAGTTCCGTAACAGAAATACAAGAGAGCAGCATCAATATTTGATAATCATAAATAGTCTAAAGGGCTAATTACAACTACAGAGGTCCTATGGACTGCCGTAGCTGCAGTGACGGTGCGGGCACCGCCACACCGGTGGTCCAACCGCCCTATTAGGAGTTTGGGGGTCGGACTGCCAAAGGACCACTGCTACCGCAGAGAATCCCAGATCCCTGGTGGTAGTGCAGCAGTCTGAGGGCTGCAATATGCTTGGCGGTGCCGCTGCATCACCGCCAAGCATATTAGAGTTTCCTCACCACCACAGTTTTCATGGCAGTAAGCCTGTCAAAAAAAGTGTAGTGGTGAGGAAACAAAATGGACCCTTTGGTGCCCCCGCTTGCCTCAGGTCCAGGTAATGCATACAGGGGTGCACACGATGTGCCCTCTGTATGAATGCACTCTAGTTTCAGCACGTCATGGACTTCACAGTCCATGCTGCGCTAGAACGCGCTTTGGCGGTCCCATGGCGCTGCCTTTCTAAGGCTCTGCTATGAGCGGTACAAAGGCATTGCAGTGGGACCACCGCCGCAGAACCGTCTGCCAGATTTTAACTCAGAATCCGACAGATAGTGTGCATATGACTTTGCCGGTCTTGGAGCGGGTAATGGCGTGGCGGCCTGCTCCAAGACTGCCAAAGTCATAATCAGGCCTTAAATCTTCTAAATCCATTCCAGGTTAAACAGATGGTTCAGTAACCTAAAACTCAAGATCAGGGAATTTCCATGAAGGAAATTAGGACAAGACAAAGAAAATCAAATAGAAAAATGTTTGCATTTAAGAAGCTTGGTCAAGAGTCTTCAATGAGTCAGGAATAAGTGCTAGTCTAAGCCACACTTAGGAAAGAATCAAGGGGAAGCATTGAGGTCTAAACCTCCCAAAGTCCATTCAGGGAGTAGGGGATCAGGAAAAGTGTCTGCAAGGAATCCACAAGTGACATCTGCATAGAGCAGAGATCTTCAAATATCTTTGCTCTGAAACCCCCTAAGGAAAATAGTTTGAAGCCAGGCCCCCTCTCCAAAACATTATGGCAAGGCTTGGGGGAGCGGAAGTGGTAAGGCTGAGCACAGGGGGCTGGTAGTATGAGATATTTTAAGGGGTACTTTTCTGTAGTTCACATTCTGCACTAAATGTGAGCAGTATAAAAGAGCAAATATGTCACACAAAAACAAAAATGTGCCCAAAATCTCTACCCCACATAATTAGGGTGTTGTGAGCTCCATACACACCTGGGCACTAAAGCAACTTTACCTTACCTGCTGCACTAATGATATCTGCATTCCTGAGTAGTAGGCTGCCTCTCGGCCTCTGCCCTTTCCCCTGAGCTTGGCCGTCACTCCAATCCTGAAACAGACTCTCTGTCCCTTTCAGAAAAAATGAGCCCCCGCAAGTTGCCCCAACTCTGCAGAAATGTTTTCCCTAGCTCTAATGCTAGCAAGGCCCTCTGCCTCTTTTGGAGAGTAATACAGTCATGATGTGATGCACTGGGTACCTCAATCCCCTGGGATCCAGTGCCACTTTACCTGCTGCACTAATGATAGCTGCTGCCTTGCAAAACAGGCAGTCTCCTCAGCTCTTTGTTAAAAACAAGGGCCCGATTGCGCACCATACCCATTCAGTCGTCACTATGAGGCCCAAACTAAGCTGTGTCCTCTGCATCAAGATACTGACCTCCCTTGGGCCATTGGTATGAGGCCAAAAAAGCTGGCATCGCAAGGGTACATGGGTCCTAATGCAAACAAGGAACAAGGAAAGCTAGTGAAGCGGCCACAGTTGGTATTTAGTTGGCCGCTCACACCAGTGGGCCTCTGTGCCACTGCGCCTGAAGCACCAATGATACCTACAGCCCCACAAAACTGGCTTCGTTCTCGGCCCACTACACAGAGCTATTACTCCTAGGCCTGATGCTCAAAGTAGACTGTCTGCCCATTTGTGTAATAAAAAAAGGGAACAGAGCCTCATATCTCGACCCCCCTTCCCTGGTGCTGCGGTCCCGTTCCATGTGCCATATGAGTGGCCTAGGCCTTAATACTAGCAAGGAAAATGGGCCTCCACTCCTTGCTAGTAAAATAGTCATAATTGGGGTGCAGTGGCCCCCTCACACATATGGTCCCAGTGCCACTGCAACTGACACACTAATTGTAGTGATGGCCCTTTCATGAAAAAACAGCCCCCTTATGTTGCCTCTTTCCACAGGTCATCTCTCTAAGAGTGAGATGTCTCTGACCATTTGTAGATGGAAACATTGGCTCCCAGATAGCACCCCTCCTATGGGCCATGTCTTTGATGTTATCCATGGATCTCGCTCTTTTTCTCTTTCTCCTGGGCCATTACTCTGAAGCCCCAGGTGATAATGGCTTGGAATGTGACCCTGCAGCCACACTTTAACTTGCCTGAAAGGACATCTGAATATCAAAGTGGGCAGGATCTGTGGAGACTGATGTGCCTATGTTTTTTTTTGATTTCACCAAACTAGTTCCCATACTTTTTGTTAAGCAAAAAAGAAACAGCCATCCCTGAATGGTTAATGTGGATGTTGTGGTGCCTCTGGGTGAAAGTGGAAGGGTAAAGTGTGGGTCTCTCATGTGTTGTGACAGTGACCAAGGTGCCTGCTACCTGAAAGAAATGTAAATTTGTGCAATTGTTTAATACCAAATTCAAGAACTGCTTGGGACCCAGTATGAGCCTTAATTGATAGAATCACTTCAAGTTTCATCATGACAAGTGACATAATGGTGTTGAATTCTGGAAGTGTCATTGTAATGGATACTTATAGAAATGCTTGCGCTAGGTACAGTCTGATTACCCATTACTAAACACATGCTTTGAAAGCACTTGTTTTTATCTTGAACACTAAACCCAGAGCCACTAGAATTATACTATTCGGTGGCTTCTTTCACATAGTTATGGATCTGCCACATTTGCCTCATAAACCATCACCTGGTGCGTAAGCTGCAGATTTTGGAAACAAAATATTTCTAGCTCAAAAGGATCAAAAGTTACTAAAATGTGGTGACGTGTTCCCACGCAGTGGAAGGCCCTTCACAAAGGTTACCTGGCCACCTTTCATTTGCTTATTTCTGTACTTGGTAAACTGGTACTAATGAGGTAAAATATTTGCCCAAATAGCATTATCATTTGTAAAAAGTTCAAAATAATGAACAAATAGTGTCAGAAAATATGCCACATTATTTGCCTTTTATTCTTGCATAGATTTGTCAACACTGCTGCATAATTTGGTGCTTGCCTGTCATGTAATTCTAGTGGCTATGACTAAACCATTCTGCAGCATCCTATCTTATACTGTTCTTACAGTTTTAAATAATGATTTACATATTCACATTCACAGTGCTTTGTGTTAGAGGCTGGGTGTTCTTTATAAATCATGTCTTTGACCCTGCCATGCACTTCAGCAGCTGCTTGGAAATGAAGACAGCTTGGAAATGCGGTAAATAAACAAATACGCACTTCCAGGCTATTTTCATTTACAAGTTCTTACTGAGGCATTTGTGCCCCCCTGGGAACACTGCCACAGCCTCGCAGGGGGGGGCGCGCCCCACAGTTGGAAGACCACTGGCATTGAGTCTGCAGAAGGGCTCAGCAAATCAGTTCTAAAGTCAGGAAAGGTTTTAAAGGCGTTCTAAAGGGATCTCTGAAGTCAGATGGCGTGAACACTATGTAATATCACAAAAAGGGGGATTTCACAAGGACAATCCCCATTCACAGGCTGGTGCAAACTGCAGACAACGCCAGTATTTCCGTGATAACTGCCCCAAAATGTATCTCCACAGTGGACACCATCAACTAACCCAAATGACATACAGAGTAGGGGTTCCCTTGCAAAAACACACGAAAAAACCACAACACCACTTTCACAACAAACTGCCAGATCTGCGATGTGAGTCAAAACCACGCGATAAGCCGCGGTAGCAGCAGGTATTTAACACCTGCCTCCTGCAGGTGTAAAGCCGGACGACTACCTGCAGTAGGCAACAGAGCCCGCACACAGCCACACCCAAAGAACAAACGACGCCATGGAGCTACTCATCATGCAGCTCGGAGCCCCAACAGTGCCACAACACCCACCGCCACCACCCCCAGGACCGCCACCACCCCCAGGACCCGGACCCGCCTCTCCTCCCCCAGACCACCACAGACGCAGCGCAGAGTAAGACAGAGGACCTACCGAAAACTCACCAGTCTCACAGACCTAATGCCCAAGGAAGTCATTGCCCACAACAGGCTCAAAAGGACAACCATCATCTGCATCATGACCCACATCGGCCACAGGTTGACAGTCCCAAAACAGCGGAGAACCAACATCCCTCTGCAGACAAAGCTGCTGGCTGTGCTGCACCTGTTGGCCTCTGGTACCTTCCAACCAACAACTGCCCTCAAAGTTCATCACACCTGTCCTGGATGCCATCCTCAGCTTCATACCCCAGTACCTTCACTTCCCCCACACTGCGCAGGAACTGCAGGAGATCAAGTAAAGCTTCTACACCATAGCTGGATTCCCTGCCATGTTGGGGGCAATAGACTGCACACATGTCCCACTTGTGCCCCCTGCGGATACTGCACACAACTACCGCAACAGAAAGCACATGCATTCAATCAATGTGCAGGCAATAGTGGACCACCGGGGAATGTTCACCAATATTGTCGCAAACTACCCCGGCAGTGTGCACGATTCCTACATCTTCCGACAGTTCATCATCAACCAGCTCTTCCAGGATGGCACATATGGAACTGGACTGCTCGTTGGTAAGTGCCAAATCAACACACCACACACGTAAAAGCCACCATCACACAGCGCACAACTGTGGGAATTCACACGTGACTAAACCACATATAACATGTCAATCAACATGCCCACCTACCAGACACGACAACACTACTCCATGGTGATCCTGGGCTACCCCTGCACACAATACAGCTATATCATGGCACCACAGCCACACAACAGCTGAACGTGTGTTGATGCGGAATGCAACCATGTGCGAACGATGCAAGTGACCCGTGAATGGGAATGTACACAAGTGAGGCGTGGATGTGCAGGACAGACATGGGTATGGAACCACAGATATGTCCATGCAGACCACAACTGCTGGTGACTGGAGAGTAGTGAACAGTGGACACAACCATGTCACCCCAACCCATGGGTCAGATAGCAGAAATGTCACTCGCTGCGTTCCCCCCCTGTGTGCGTGAGCGTAGTGGGTTGGCCCTGAGTATGCCAGGGCTGCGCAGGGGTGTGGACAAAAACCCCATGGCACAGAGCGTGGTTCTCTCCCGGAAAGGCCAACGTCACTGACAGGGCAACGCCTCGCAGTCCACCACGGGCCGACGCCCAGGATGCTGATACCCAGACAAGACCTGCCCACTACAGTGCCCCAAGGCTGTACTGCTCACCTGCCGACAACGTTGTGTGTCAAAGAGGGCCCACCACGTGCCGGGGCAAGCTCCAAGCCTCAGTCCCGTGACCTCTGCACCCTCCGCAGACCATCGCTGGCACCCACGACGCTGGCCCACATCACTCCTTTCTCGTTCACATACTCCACCGGCGTCCTCTTCGTACCAGTAGGTCCCACATGTGGAACTGTGTCCTGAGTCCTGAATGGCAGTGACCCCAAGTCCGTGGCAGCAGCCACAGCACCAGACTCCCTTTGATCAGTGAGGCATAATTCAATATCGCAAGCCTGTGACACGTGGTGCCACTAACCCTGTTCAACGCGAGCCTGCGACACTTGGTGACACTAACCCTGTGTGCCATGAGTGACCGTCAGCCTCTGGTGGAACATCATTGGTGTCTGAGCCTGTGGCCTGGGGGTTGTCATCAGCAACGGGCAGATACGGACTTGGTGTCTGGCATGAGTCTGTGGCATTCATATCCGCCATGTTGCCAGACACAGCTGGCAACATACCCTGGGGTAGACCTCCCATTCTTTCCTGTGACACTCCGCGGAAGGCACCTATGACACATACGAGACCCTGCTCTGCCCTCATGACCCTACCCCAGTCTCCCGCAGGTCAGCGTCTCGTGGCGGTGGGCCTGTGTCGGCCGCTGTGCATCCTGGACCACTAACCCTGTGTGACTCAAGCCATCCCCCCTTTCTGTTCTGACATTGTGTGCCTGATGACTGTTGGAGTTGTTGGCAGCACCAGCTACTCCCTGAGGGCGGCTTACACTCACTCCACACACAGCCAGCACAGGCATCACTGGATTAGTGGGCCTGCCATCACATCCTGCCAAACCAAGTATTGACTCGTTTCTCCCTGCACTTTCACAGGTGATCAAGGATACGCACTCTGCCCTTGGATGATGGCACCCCTCCGAGACCAGAACACATCCGCCCAGAGGCAGTATAATGCGGCCCACATACGCACCAGGGGCATCCTTGAACGCACAATTGGCATGTTGAAGTCACGTTTCAGGTGCCTGGACAGCACAGGTGGAAAGCTCCTGTACAGCCCAGACATCGTGTGCAAGATGATCGATGCATGTTGTGTGTTGCACAACATCTGTGTACGCACCAATGCCCCATGGATCCCAGTTCCAGAAGTACTGGATGATGATGGGGATGATTAGGCAGGTGGCCCACATCCCACTGCAGCTGCGGCAGGAATGGCCCAAAGGAACACCATCATTGACAATTACTTCTCATGAGCACGTGACAATGTGGCCGTCCCTAGCAATCATGGGACAGTACTAAATGTCCATAAGCACAGCATGTGTGAATAAAACATATTTGCAGGTTACAGGTTGTACTTGTACATTGTCATGTCACAGTTTCCTGCTGTGCCAGATGTGATTTGCCATGTTGTGGCAAGTCATCCTCAGCTCTTTTGACACAACCTGCTCAGACCCATCCTTGCTGCTATGCTTCTGGCACTTCTTCCTATAACCTCTTTACTTCCTCACAAGTATCAATTGCATTTAACAACGGATTGCAATGTGTGGTATTTGAATTTTCATTGGCGTACTCCCCATTAAAGGTGCAAGAATTCTGGGCCTCATTTACAAAAACATTATGCAGCACGGCGTCGCAAGCCATTTTGCAGCGCCAAGCTGTCTCATTTTAAAAGCACAGGGATGTGTCATATTAACAACAATATGACGCATCCATGTGCATTCCTCTGCGCTGGCACACAACTGGCTGCCATTCGTCAGCGGAGGCACCCTTGCCTCATGTTGCAAGGGTGCCTGCATCACAGGGATGATTGTTTTGTGCAGGAAGGCAAACCTTCCTGCACAAAAGCAATCATTGAGGGCACTTTCCTCTTTCTATGCATGCTGCAAAATGCAGCACGAATAGAAAGAGAAAAAACGAGGATAAAGTAAAGTATTTCTCCTCGTTGCACCACTCCTATGCCTCCTTTGGGGAGGTATAGGATTCTGGTGCATTAACAGCTTTACAAAGCTTTGTAAATCTGGGAATGTGTCAGGTTCCATGTGTGTTGCGTGTGAACACCCACAGCCATAACAGTGAAACGCCCCTTTCACGCAGAGTAATGTGTAAAAGCGGCCCATATTTACAAGGCAATGAAAAGTCATGCAGGGTGACTTTACGTGTCCTTGTAAATACAGACAGGCGCACTGCGCTACCTGAGCGTCAAAAAAAGTGATGCACCGGTGGCACAATGGCCTTGTAAATGACGTCCTCAGAGCGCAGTATCTTGCTGCCTCATCAGCATACTTATTACCCATTGTCACATAATCAGTGCCTTGTCGATTGGTGGCACACTGTACCACAGCAATTTGGGCAGACAATTGCAAGGCCTGTAATAAATTCCTCACACAGTCGCCCTTTCTGATGTACAAACCTGAGGAAGTCAAAAAGCCAAGTTGTGCCCATAACTGTCCAAAGTCGTGAACGATACAAAAGCTGTACTATCAGTGAAAATTGTTAACTTCTGCTCGTCTGAAATACAGCATGCTTTTGTAAGAGCAATCAATGCGGCCACTTGTGATGAAAAGACTTCTTGAAGCCCTGAGGTTTCAACCACACCTGAGACAGTACAGACTGGATATGCATGTCTCAAGTTTCCATCATAGTCTCGTAAGCAAGAGTCCTCAACAAACTGCACATAATCTGATTCAGGTAGTGACACATCTTGTATGTCAGTTCTCGGCTTGGTACATAGTTGAGTAACATCAAAACAGTCATGCTCAAATTCACCTTCAACTACGTCATCTCCTGGAAGGAGCAAGAGGGTGGCAGGATTCAATACAGTACATCTTCTGAGTGTAACATTTTCGGCTCCAAGTATGACTTGCTTATACTTGGTAAACCGACTATTGGTAAGGTACTGTGCTCTAGTACAGGTTTACAACAACTCCACCGAATGGGGTACAAAAACAGTCAACGGGTGACCCATAACAATGCTCAGTGCTAACACTATTGAAGACAACAGCTTTAAGACATCCAGGCAAAGCAGCAGCTATGGAGTCAAGTGTGGCAGAAAAATAAACCACAGGTCTGCGGGCATTGCCTTGCATCTGAGTTAGTACTAAGAGAGTGTAGCCCTATCTCTCACTGCAAAACAAATCAAAACATGTATTATAATCAGGCATTTCCAGTGCTGGGGCATGGCAGAGACATTCTCCCAGTTCTGAGAAGATACGCATACAGCTGTCATCCATGGTACAGGATCTGACATGTCCTTGTGGGCCAGCCTGTGCAGAGCCTTGGCCATCAGGGATAAGTTGGGAATCCACTGTCGACAGTAGCCCACCATTACCAAAAACTGACTGACTTCTTTCTGGGTTGTTGGCCGATTCATTCTCAGAATTGGAGAAATTCTCTCTTGTGACGCCTTCTTTGCTCCTTTCTCAATGTGATGTCCTAGACACAGGACTTCTTTCTTACAGAACTGCAATTTGGCATGGGGCAATTTATGTCCATTCTCAGCTAAGTTTTTCAGCAATGCAATTGTGTCTTGTTTGCAAGCCTCCTGTTTATTATCCCATTAACACCTTGCACCATTGGAACTCCCTGTTGATACACTCCCAGCATGGAACCAACATTGTCAACAAACTGTTGATTCTGACCTCGCTGCACATCTTTCATTTATGTTCTCGTTAATTTTTCCTTAAATTTCTGGTGTTTCATCCCCAGTTCATCGCTGCAGTACTTTGCATGTCTCAATATTTCATTGATGGGCTTACTCTTCCAACAGATCAAAAGCTTTTGGATCATGGAACTAAACTCAGACTTCAATCCGGTCACAAATCTGTACACAAAATATCCCATGTCCTTTGTCCTTTGCCTCAATAGTCTCTATACCACTCAACTGGTTAAATGCTTACAGCAGTCTCTCGTTGTGAAAAATGTATTGATTCTTTGGATCTTGGGTCATTCTGTCAATCTTGACCTAATCAATCTTTTTAAGAGAGATTTTTAACTTCAGAAATTGAAATCACCTGATTATACTTTCTCATTACCAGTGGGGATGGAGCATGCGTTTGACGATTTTTCATTGGCTCCACTTCAGGGCAATCCACAGAAACTTTGCATTTAACCCACAGATAACCTGGAACCACAAATTCAAACAAAGGGGCATATTTACAAGGAAGTGGCGGAGCGCGGCGTTAGCCTCTATGGCTTAACGCCGTGCTCCGCCACTTCTGAAACGTAGGGCTGCACTTTATTTACAAAAATACGGTGCAGCCTTGCATTTCTCCTTGCCCTTAAGCTAATTTAGCTACCTAGCACCAACGCAGGCACCCTTGCACCATAGTGCAAGGGTGGCTGCATTGAGGGGAATGATTGGGCAGGAAGGTGTCCCTTCCTGCACATAAACAACCTGAAATGGCGTTTTGAAATGTCTTTGCCTGTTGCTTAATGCTGCACATAAAAGTTGCAAAATTTTAATTTCTTCATGATTAGTTATGTGGAGGACGGGACACCTCCCTGCACATAAGCAATCGATGAAGTATTGCTGTTTCCATGTGTGCTGCACAATGCAGCACACATGGAAACAGTAAAAACGTGGAGAAATTAAACATTTCTCCTTGTTGCGCCAGGGTAAGACCAGGTTTTCCCTGGTCTTAATTTTGGTGCTGCCCCATATTTACATCACCCTTGTAAATATGGGGCAGCATCACAATCAGTGGGTGTTGCGGTGAAACGCCCACCCCAACACCCATTGGCCACCCCTTTCACGCTAAGTATAGTGTGAAAGGGTGCCTTATTCACAAGGCGGCATTAAGCCATGTTAAGTGGTTTAATGCCACTTTGTGATCAAGGTGAAACCCGAATCGCTACCACAATGTCGAGAAAAGTGATGTTGTGGTGGTGAAACAGGCTTGTGAATATGCCCCAGAGTATCCAAATCTTTCCATAAAACTTTTGAGATGTTCACAAAGTAATCAATCTCTCTGTACCATTCCACTGGGTTTTCGCTCAGTTTCGGAAAATAATTTGTGAATAATGCAAGATCAGTCCTGTCCAAGGTCTATGGATATACGCTCTACCAGGCACTTCTCTAATGGAAAGCATGTTTATATCCTTATCTTCCTTCTCTGTTCCAGATGGAGGCATTTGTAACCTGACTTTCTTTGACCATCTACCTTGCCATTTATCTAATTCACTCGACTTTTGAACATAGGCAGTAACATAGGCTGTTACTTATTTCCTGGTGGATTCATGTTTGCAAGATCTCTGTCACTAAAGCTTAACCTGTAAGTTTTTTTAAGGTCTTTTTTATTCTGTGTATCAATTCCATGTCTTTGAGCCAATTCAGATAATCTTTTGTGACCATGTGTTGCACGTATGATAATGTCTTTACCCAGGAACAATAGTTCATCATACTGGTAGGCATAAATTGATAATTCAAGAGTTTCAATTATCATTTCTTATAATTCTATTTTCAGTTTCGCCACATCCAAAACTCTTTCTCTTTCTAGGACCTGAGCAGTTGTCTCACTCATTCCAGGATATCCACCATTTGTGTGGAAGTCTATACCACGGAGCCAATCATCAAATTCTCAGGTAGAAAGACCTGGTTGTTCTGCTGGGGTATTAAGGATTATCTCTCCACTGTAGGTACCACTACTTAAACCAGGCGATTGTGAGACCGGCCTCACGGCGTAGGCCCTCCCGATCATCCAGCCAACCTACAACCACCCCCAAGACACGGCATCTACGACTCCGGCCACCCCAACCACACAGACCCGAGGGCCGGCCAGAGCCCCCGACAGACTCGACACCCTACCACGCATGTCCGACCGAGGGAGCGGGAACCCCCGAGCCAGACCCAGAGGCGCCAGCCCAGTCACACCTCGGGTCGCCTTCCCCCGGGAGGACTCGATCGGCCACCAGGCCCCTGGGGAGCAGGCGCCTCGCCTGCCGAGCGTCTGGGTCCCTCCCAGACCCACCTGAAAGGACCAAAGAAACGAGCGGCAGGAAATCCCGCCGAACCCCCTCAGTCACCCAAGGCCCCTCTCTGCGAGGACTCCGGACTTCAAAGGGCAGGGGGAGTATAATAAGGGGTGCCGGAGGAACGAATGGAGAGAAGACCTGGAACCATCGAAGCCTGCTGACGCTGTCGCGGCTCCCGAATACCAAACCACCTGGGCCTGCTGAGTGACTCGCGGCCCCCAGCCATTGAACCATCTGAGCCCTGCCGACGAGATCGCGGCTCCCGAACTCCGAACCACCTGGGCCTGCTGAGTGACTCGCGGCCCCCAGCCATTGAACCATCTGAGCCCTGCCGACGAGATCGTGGCTCCCGAACTCCGAACCACCTGGGCCTGCTGAGTGACTCGCGGCCCCGACCCTTGAACCACCTGAGCCCTGCTGACGAGGTCGCGGCTCCCGAACTCCGACTACCTGTGCCTGCTGAGTGACTCGCGGCTTTCCCCTCGAGGACGAATTGGCAAGAGATCGCCCAGAGAAACAACACCCTCCAGCTCGAGGACTGTGAGCTATCCGCAGGGTACTTTGCAGAGACACTACCTTCACAGACTGTCCCGCTACCCCCATTCCCCTACCACCGATTTGTAGTCTCTTCTGCCGCTGATGTACTACTTACACCTTGGATCATAAAGATCCCTTGAAACCTTCGATAAAATAACCTATCGTCCTACAAAGAATATGTGTGGTGTTCCTCTGTTCGTAGTGTCAGCTCAGGGTGTGCGCGCCTGGTTCGGCCTACTTGGGAGAGGTGGGTCAAAGGGGTGGGCAAGACGTGTATCGAACCCCCCTCCGGCGAACGCCTTTCCAACAGCGGTGAATTCAGAATTGACATGTCAGGCATTGGTGTTCCCATAGGCAATTCTACCCTAGGGATACTTAATTCATCATTGGTGCGGCATGATTGTTGGGCATGATAAAGGCTTATGATCTCTGAGGAAACCTCCTGCTCAAATCAAACCCTGTCTAATTTCATGTAGGGTCTGAACTCACGGCACATGGGGTATGCCCTTCTGTCACCTTTGTTAGTTTTGATATTATCCTTCTGTCAGAACTGTAGGAGTCTGAGAAAAGGGTCTCATTGTGGAGCCCATGGAATTGCTAGCTGCAGCATTCATTCCAGTAGGAACAGCCAAAGTATGTGTAGTATTTCCTGCTACTCCAGGCTTATACAAAGGAACCACAGGACCAATTGTGACAGGAACAGTCAATGCATCTGGGGCATTTAGAACATGTGAAGTCGTAGGGACTGTCATTCCTGAATTCTCTCCCATCATATTAGGATGCCGTAAGCGCATCGAAAGTCTCACTCATAGGTACATCACTCGCTCCACCATTCCGGGTGTCATTGTATGGAGGTCGATGGTCTAACAATAATTCCATTATAAAATCCTCATTTGAATCGCTGTCACTGTCCTCAGCCACATTCTCTTTGTCATCTGTTTCTTTATTATTTTCCTTATCCTTGGTTTTCCCTTTCCATTTCTTCTCAGTCATCAATGCAGGGTATACTCTGGCTCATTCAATCATGTCAGTTCTCTAAGATTTCTGTTCCACATCCCATATAGCACCCACACAAGTGTCTATGGCTTTCTTGACTCTTCCCTCTCTGTTTAAGATGAGCTGTATGTTCCCAGGCATTAAGTGCGTCATATTGTGTAGCTCCAGGAAGTGGCTTCATTTCTTACAGCGTTCTCCTTAAATGCACAATTATTCTCAAATTAAATGTGCCATAATGAAGAAATGTTAATGCACTAGCTTTCTCAGTGAGCTTATATCATTGTGCGAGCCAGACACGTGTGAAGACGTGAAACTATCGCCATAGTATGACCTTGCGTACCTTCAGGTAGTGCCTCTTCTCCCTTTCTAATACGGCCAGTCACATCTTCCTTCACTACGCTAAGTAAGTGTTAGACCTGAAACCATTGGTGTGGGTCTCCCTTACATTTTTTCTGCGGTTGCCTCCAGTGTTTTTGCTGGTCTAGATGCTTTGGACTCTTTGCTACTGCTGTTCAGTGCCAAAGTGCAAGTGCTCCCTTTGTAAAATGTTGTTATGGATTAGTGATTCCATGATTTTCTATTTGATTTACTAGTCAGACCCTAGTACAGTGTGCCCAGGGCCTGTCAATCAAATGATGCTGGTGGGCTTGCAGCACTGATTGTGCCACCCACAGAAGCAGCTTGTAAAATGTGGCTCAGGCCTGCCATTGCAGAACCTGTGTGCAGTCTGGGACTGCCATGACGACTTGGCAAGTGCACACACTTGCCAGTCCCTAAACCTTCCCTTTTCTACATGTTAGTCACCCCTAAGGTAGGGTGTATTGTATGCGAAAGGTAAGACATGCCCTGATGTGTGTGGCATGTCCTGATAGTGAAATACTGCCAATTTCGTTTTTCACTATTGCAAGGCTATCTGTTTCCATAAGCCAGAATGGGCAGTTTGTTTATAACATCTTACAAACATAACTGACCCTAGGAACAAGATAGAAAATAAAGTGCCTGAACTCAGAATGTTAAGATGCATTTTCTAGTAAGGGTGATGTTTGCATTCTGTGTTTGAAAATACCAGTAGGTATTTTCTTTCCTAACCATCCAGTGTGCCTCTGCTGGGTTTGTGTATTGCATGTCTGGCTTTTGGATGGCAGGGGCTGTGGCTCAAGAAGTCTGATGAGTCGGGGCTGGGCTGAATAGACCTGGGTTGCTTTTGAAGTAGGGGGAGGAGATTTCCGTTTCACCTGCATGGGCCTGGTCTGCCTTTAACAGTGCCGTCTCCACCTCCTGCCAGGAAGCTGCACCGGTGAAGACAGGACTGGTTTTGGTTGGGTACAAACCCTTTCTGCCTTCATAGAACAAAGGATTTTGTGGTATAACTATTGGGGCGCAGACCCCAGAGCTTAAATCACTTCTGGGAAATCAAGAGGAAACCTTTGCCAAGGAGAAGAGCCTGAGAAGATGAGGAGGAATACTGACCCTGTGCTGTTTGCTGTCTGGAGTTGGCCTGCAGTGGCTGCTTGCTGCCAAGGAAAGAAGAAAAAGGACTTTGCAGTTTTGCTTTGTCACCTGCTTGAAGAGAAGATCTCTAAGGGCTTGAACCTGAGCTTGCCTCTTGTTCAGAAGTCTCAGGAACACAAAGATGTCACCCCTTCTGTCTGCCTGCATGTAGAACTGCTGTTTTAGCTGCTACAGAAGGAAATTGCAACACCGACGCCGGTGAGCGATGCCGTAATCTGCACCAAAGCCGTGAGAGCTGCTCCGGCTTCCAAATAGACCTGACACTGGCCGCTGTGCCACATCGACGCCAGCGAGCGACGCCGTAACCTGCCCAAAGCCGTGAGCGCGGCTCCGACTTGCGACATGGGCCCGACTTGCGACGTGGGCCCGACGCCTGCTGCTGTGTCGCATCAACTCCGAAGCCAACATCATGATTGCGGAGCCGATCCTCGACGTGGGTGATCGTAAATTCATCGACATCGCAACATCATAAGGAACAGTGGTTTTGGCGCCATCGTGACGTCACCTCCCCGATGCAGGAAGGAACCATCGTCTCACCTCCCCTGCGCTGCGGTAAGAAACAGAGTCTACACCTCCCCTGGGTTCATAAGGAGCCGACGCTGTGCAGCACCAAACAAAGCCGCACCTCCCCAATGCCGTGAGCCGTCTTTGTTTTCCATCGCTTTTCTAAAGGTACTGTTCTTTGTGGGTCTGTGTGACTCCGGGCCCGACGACGTGCACATCACGGTCGGTGCCGTACTTTGGGATTTCTCTTGTCACAATGTCGTAATAACTCCAGGTGGAGTTATTTGTTGCCAGAGACTGCATTTAAGTGAATAATCTATTTTTAAGGATATTTTGAATACTGTATTGTGGATTTTTGTCGTTTGGTCTTGTTTTAAGTTTAGATAAAGAGTACTTATTTTTCTAAACTAGTGTGGTGTCCATTTGTAGTGTTTTCACTGTGTTACTGTATGTGTTCACAAATGCTTTACACACTGCCTAGGAGATAAGCCTGTCTGCTCGTGCCAAGCTACCATGGGGGTGAGCAGGGGTTATTTTAGGAGTGTATCCCCCTAACCCTGACTAGAAGCAAGGGCCCCAACTTAGACAAAGGTACCTACGTCTGGCAACTAGACACCCCCACTTCTAACAGTAAGGCTTTAAAGAATTTCATTTTTGCAAAAATGACTTTTTGTTAGAACCAGGAAATACATTTTTACCCACAATTCTCTGATTGGCAATCACAACTAATACCAGCGTGGATATCTATGATGTATTCAACCAATCCCAGCGCGGCTCTACACCATCTGACCTATGCCAGCACAGCACACTGTGACGTCAATCTCACTCCCTGCACCAGCTCACTCTTCTTTACAATTCACACAGGGGCATCCTCTATCCAATTTATTCAAAACAAATACATGCAATTTCGACAACTAACTTTGCCTGCTCCTCTAAAGCAATTAAAGATTCTTCATACACTCAAGAGGCAATTCAGAAAAACACTTTCCAACCTATTCTAACATTCACTTCAAATGAAACCTCGACCAGCGTGATCTCATCAGATTGATACAGTTATTCTTGTGCATGAGATCAACTATACTAACCACATCTCACAATCACACAAAGTAAAGTCCCTATCTCAATAATGCTATCTACGACGTCGCACGATCAGCAACACAACACAGCAGACAACTACACTCATTCTCCTACACTGTGACTTGACTTTACGTCTCTTATCCCGGTATCTGTAATACTACAGACCCGATAGCCACTTTAGTTTCTCTGCATTAGGCACCACATTCACAATCAACTTAAATCATATCCGCATAGCACCACGCAGCCACTTCAGAATACTGCAATCATAAGAAATTGTAACACGCAACGCTATTAATACTCACACTCCTCCGCTGCTACAATTAATTTCCGAACTCCTCAAATTCCATCAATCCTTTGTCCAAATCACAGGCTTTCAGGGTTTGTACCAGGCTTTGGCCATTTCTAGATAGGACACCGTAACTCTCTCGAGTCGGTGGATAAACCATCCAACATGCTACTCGATTTGTTACAGCATTTTCTGGGCCCATTTGCTTACATTTTGTCCTTCGACGGGCCTTTTGAACTCCAATGGGAGGTGATGGGCGTTAGCATTCACATTCAATCAAATGTCAATTAACAGTGCAACCTATTTGGCTACACAATAAGGACCAAGAATCGGATCGGTAGTCAAGGTTAAAAAGGTTTATTACAAATTAATCATCAAGTTCAAGTACACAACTCTTAAGACCATGTGGTAAAGGTAAAGAATAACAATGGGGAAGTCCCAACCTCCTAAAGAAATAGAGGCGGACTAGTATCAGACAAATAAGCAGTTCAGTAACAGCAATAAAAAAGCAGCATCAATATTTGGTGCTCAGAAAATAGTCTATGACTCTCTCGCCTATACATTAGAAATCGAAATCTTCTAAATCCATCCAGGTTAAAGAGATGGTTCAGTAACCTAAATCTCAAGATCAGGGAATTTCCATGGCAGAAATTAGGACAAGACAAAGAAAATCAAATAGAAAAGTGTTAGCATTTCAGAAGCTCGGTCAGGAGCATTCAATAAGTCAGAAATAAGTGTCAGGCTAAGCCACACTTAGGAAATAATCAAGGGGAAGCATCAAGGTCTAAACCTCTCAAAATGCATTCAAGGTGTAGGGGATTTGGGAACGTGTCTGCAAGAAATCCACAAGCGAGATCTGCATAGAGTCTGCAAAAGTGTTCAGCAAATCAGTTCTGAAGTCAGGAAAGGTTCAAAAGGGGTTCTGAAGGGGTCTCTGAGGTCGGATGAGGTAAACACTCTGCTATCTCACACAAGGTCTTTGGGTCACACCCCTTATATGCCTCAACATCAGGGGTTCATTTTCTCATCAGTTCTCACATTGCAGACTGCAACATCCATAAAAAATCACTTGTTAAACATGGGAACAACATCACCTTCTCACGCACAAAGTGAATCGCTACATTGCTGAATGGGTCATTCATTTAACGCTCTGGTTTCCCATGTACGTTTCGTCAAGGTCTTCTTCTCAGGCTCTCTCCTCTCTCTCTAATACAGTAATATATATATATATATTCTACAACTTACAATGCATGTGAATACCTGCAAGAAATAACATGTTAGCAGAAAATAAAAAACAGTATTTTATGAAATGCAGCGTGGTGAAATACAGGCCTAAATTGTCAAGACAAGTTAAAGCATTAATTCAATGGTGCATGTTTAATATGTCTGTGCACATTTAAACACAAATGAATATGCGTTTCTAGTACGTTGTACTGAATTTGTATCACATGTGGCATACAGTAAATATTCAAATTAATTGTCAGTATGGCTAATGCTGAAGGTGAGTGTCTGAAAAGTTTCAGCACTCCTTCCATCATCTCCTTGTGTTTGCTTTGTTTTCCCTAAGTTGGCAAATAGGCCCAGACGTGGGTCCCTTGCTCACTTTGCCACTGGATTCAAGCTAGCCTGGTTGATGGTGTGTGAAACCCTGAAACGGGTCTCAGAATGCTTGTTTTCGGTCCAGGGAAGATGTGGCTTGGCAGTTCGGGCTGGACTGTTCCCATGAGGAACAGGCTCAACACTGAGTTGCATATGGCTGGTTCTGAACTGAGGTGACGAAATGAGCTGAAGAATGATGATGGATTAAATCCAGATCTGTGACGGGAGCTGAGTATCTGAAAAGTTTTAGTAATCCATCCATCATCTTCTTGGGTTTGCTTTATTCGCCCTAAGTTGGCAGGGTATGCCCAGACGTGGGTTCCTTGCTCACTTTGGCTCTGTATTCAAGCTAACCTGTGGGATGAGGGGTGAATCCTTAAAACTGTTCCCAGGATGCTTGTTTCTGGTCCAGGGAAGCCCTAGCTTGGCAGGTTGGGCTGGACTTTTGCCATGAGGAACAGGGTCCAGACTGATTTGTATATGGCTGGGTCTCACCTGGGGTGGCGAAGTGAGCTAACGAATGATAATGGATTCAACCCAGATCTGTGACTGGGGGTGAGTGTCTGAAAACTTGCAGTGCTCTGTCTATTATCTCCTTGTGTTTGCTTTGTTCGCCCTAGTTGGCAGGGTATGCCCAGATGTGGATCCCTTGCTCACTTTGCCACTGGATTCAAGCTAGCTTGGCTGATGAGGGGTGAAACCCTGAAACCGGCCCCAGGATGCTTGTTTCCAGTCCAGGGAAGACCTGGCTTGGTAGTTTTGGCTGGACTGTTCTCATGGCTTGGTAGTTTTGGTTGGACTGTTCTCATGACGAACAAAATCAAGACTGATTTGCATATGGATGAGTCTGAACTGGTGTGGAGAAGTGAGCTATGACATGATGATGGATTCCACCCAGATCTGTGACTGGGGTGAGTGTCTGAAAAGTTTCAGCGTTCCGTCCATCATCTCCTTGTGTTTGCTCAATATGGCTAAGAACTACATTTAAATGCATATACGTGTAACATTAATACACGCAATACATAAACTGTATTGTTTTAAATCAGATCACATTCTACATATATGAGGATGGTTTCTATCTAGTTTTCAAGTCATTATTATTCATGTAGTATAGCACAAGAAGCCGAATTTCACCTTCATTGTAACATTATCTAATATAATGAAGATGGTTTTATTTCACTACAACTTCAATTAATATATATATTAGCATGATTAAAAGACACATAAATATATTCTCTAATTTTACATTAAAAGCACTCTTAATTGTAATGTTGAATGCAAAAATGTTCATTAGTCATTGAACCATGTGAGAAAGATGCACGTTCAGGTCACATATGTGTTAACATTTTGTGATGCATTCGTGAGGTGTAAAGAGAGGGCAGTTTGAGCCGCACCAGCGATAAGACACTTTTGGAACCATTGTCTGATTCTAGGACCTGCACACCTCAGTTCAGCTACGGAATATCTAACAGGACCATTCATAATCTACAGGTCACTGTGTACACAAAGGCCCCTTCTCCATAAAGCGTTCATACTACTCAGCGCCTCAGTCCTCCCCTCTCCCATTTTAAGTCCAGTCAGATAAGCTCCCACTTTGGTCCGCTGCCCGTGAAGTCCTTAGCTAATTGAATCCAGTTATTTTACAGCCTACTTTCCAATGCTGAAGCAGTTTCTCGTACCATCGTAATGCAATCTGTCTGAATGCCCCGGTTGCTGTCGAGAGCACGTGATTGGTGCTTTTCCAGTAAATCTCCTCCTTTTGTCAAGGAGCGCTGGGTCCGGGAGCGTATGATCTTTAAATATAATGCTTCAAGGCAGGCTGAATAAGTAATGGCGGCGGGCTGCAGGCATTCCGTCGAAACTCGAACGATTGCTACTGAAGGGCCGGGGCGCGCAATATGGCCGAATCCCCTTTCTGTCATTAGGCATAAATAAACGATGGTGGCAGTCAATCGACATGCTCATCCTGACCTGAGATTGGCAGGTTGATAGAAGGCGGGAAGCGCGCGAGGATAGCTTTCACTGAAACGGAGACGTCCGCTATCAATAAGTGTCTGTCAAGGCTGAGGGATTTCGTAATCCGCTGGGAGTATCCGCATAGCCCGTTGGCATTTCATTGCCACTTCCGTGGCCCCTCTTTCTAGGAAGCATAGTGATCTGCGTGTCTGCTTGCTGGAAAAAGAAATATCTTCAAGGTAATCTAGCCCGAGAGGCACGGAATGCATCTGCATTTAGGATAACTTGAGTCCTCGGTTAACGCGCGTCTCAAATTCAAATCCCCCAGGTGACAAAGGTAAAATATTTGTTACAATGATTCTAATACCGGAAGATGCTTCACATTGCTTGGTTGCCAGATGTTCAAAACAAAACCGCTCAAAGGTGAATTCTTGAGAAAGAGGAATATTCTATACAGTGTTTCCAGGGCACAAGTCCTAAAAAAAAGAAGTGGGGGGACTAACCTAGTTAATCAGTATGCACGTGGCATTACAGCGCGTGACATCACGAGGCGTGTGATATAGTGCGTGACATCACAGCATGTGACATCACAGGAAGTGGCATCACAAGAAGTGACATCAGATCTTAAGCCCTCACATAAATGTTTAGCAGGTGTGTCATGAGTACATTTGAGTTTTAAAGAAGTTGAAGCAAACGCACTTCAAGCTCGGGCGCTCTGCAAATGCCAATAGCGTATCAAAAATACACCAATTTCATCCAAGTTTAGTCCGTTTATTGCAGATAATCCAAAATGTTCTCTCAATTATCCTTGTTACATAGTAGACCGAAAAAGTATGAATAGCTTCTACACTGCAGCTGTGCTCAAGCCTCTTATTGTCGCATGCCCCATACTTTAAACAAATCCTTACTGGTTCTTCTTTGTCCCAATGCATTTCGGGCTTATATTATAGCTGTTCTTCAGGGGTTCACTAGAAGTTTAAAGAAACATGACCATTAGATTATGTCATGGCCCAACCATATATTCAACACTACATCATTACACAACTCTGATCCTCCGATTAACATTTTCCCGCTATGCGCTATGTAAAGAGCTACGACCTTTCACTTAAGCAAAAGTCACCCCACATTTCGCTGGCTCATTTTACATTGTTGTAATTGAAACACATATTATCGCGTTACTATTCCCCGTACGTCTATATTCATGATAACGAACTGCTTCTGCGATCGTATCACCCTTCTTTCGTACCTTTGATCCCAGTCATTGCGGTCTCCCGTTTTCAAAAATCCGACATTACTCCATCTCCTAACATCCTCGTTTATAACCAGTGCTTATCGAAGCTCCTCCCCTCAGTGTTAACCAATAGAAATAACCTGGCTGGTAGAACTTGCTCCTTATTCAATTAAGTCGACCTTTTATAACATGTCTCAGGCCTGCCATTACAACCTCTGTGTGCTGTTTTAAACTGCCATTACGACCTGGCAAAATGAACCTTTTGCCCGGTCCACACCTTCTTTTTTAATACAGATGTCTCCCCGGGGTAGGCCCTAAACCACCCAGAGAGCAAGGTGCAGTACACTTAAAAAGTTGGACATGTACTCTTAAGTTTTACATGTCCTGGTGGTGATAAACTCTTAAATTCATTCGTCACCAATGAACTACCTCCCTCATAGGATAACATTGGGTTTCCTTATTACACCTAATAAGTGATAACTTTCAATTAGGAGCAGGGAGATACATCAGGTTCCTGTCTAAAGAATTGTAATTAAAAGCTTCCTTTACTGGTAAAGTCAAAATTTAGGGCACAGATCTGAAAATGCCACTTTTAGAAAGTTGCCATTTTCTTGTCCCAACCATTTGGTGACTGCAGCCTGTATCCTTGGTCACATGACTAGGTGTAGCTGTCAGCTGTTTTTGTATATTGCTCCCAGACAGTAAAATAAAGGGGAATAGGTGGTAGCACAATGGGTCATCTCTGACTTGATGAGGGAAAGGAGCTGTGACCTACCACATTCGCAGATCACAAAGGCTCTGCCGAGCACTCTCACACAAGGTTTGACACTGGTCTTTTGTGGCCCCAGACAATGTGGGGCCAGGGCAGGGAGGCAGAAAATTCCAGGCACCTCTGGGAGTGGAACCCCCAGAACCTTCTCCTACTTCTAAGTGGGCACCAGGTATAAATTTTGGACCCTTAGATCCAATTCTTCAGTACACCTCTGGACCTGTGGAAGACTCAGAAAAACTTCTGTGCTGCTCTGCCAGAACGGCTGCAACTCTGTTGCCTTGTTGCCCTGCTGCCTTGCTGCCTGAGTGAAGGACTGGACCTGCTTCTTGAACCCAGGACCACCAAAGTGAATACAAGGGACAGTTGGCTGGCCTCCTGATCAGAAGCTTCAGGGACAGAGCAGGCTTCAACCATCTTAGACTCTGCACCTGAACTCTGTATTCTGTGAGTTCTGCCTCCAAGTGGTTCCACCAAGTCCTGGACCTGTGGAAGTGGGCCTGAAGGTGCTCTGCCAGGCCGGCTGTGGTATCAGAAGAACTGATGCAGCGCAACGCACTGCCTCACAAAACTCCGCATACCCAATGCAGGACTTCACACCGCGGCCCACAGTCCCCTCTGGAACCGCCATTGTGCAATGAATCCTCGACGCAGGCCTTCACAATGCTAGCCACGTGTCAACTGCATCCTTGACAAAAACGTAGGACTCAGCTTCGAAAGCCCTGCAACGTCTTCAGAAACAATCAGAGCTCAATACATCTTCAATGCAGGACTTTGCATCGTAAGCCACTTGCCAATGTTGCAGGACCTTGCATCGCAGCCGTGCAGCTCTTCGGAACCACCATTGCGTGATGAATCTACACACCAGGACCTCGAATCACCGCGGCTGCACGACGCATTCTGTATGTGCGACCTCGCAATGCTCAGCAATCAGGATTTAAGGTACTCTCATTCACCTGACCTAATATGGTCCCTGCAATCCATTGTGGTCAACCCGACTTTGGACATTCTTCCCAGTTCGACGCAGCCAGATAACCACAGTTGGCGCTTTGTGCTTTTATCTAAATCTTTAAAATTGTATATGACTGGTTATACTGATTGGAGTTTTGTCATTTTGGTCTCAAAGAGTTTATTCCATTTTACTTTATTTTTCAAAATTGGTGTGGGATTTTTCTTGTGTTGCATTATAACTTTATTCAGGGCCACTGGAATTATGTCGTAGGAGAGGGCCAAAATATGCGGCAGGGTCGAGCAAATTATGATGCAGGAATGGCAAAATTATGCAGCATAATGCAGCACATTTTGTGATAGTATTGCTTTATTATTTTCTCATTTTTACACTTGTTAACAACACTGTCTGAGCATTGAGTGCACCTCATTAGTATCAGTTTAACACCCAAATACAGAAAAAACCAACATAAAGTTGACCAGTCAACCTTTGCGAAGGGGTTTCCACTGTGCAGCAATATGTGTTGCTGCGTTTTAAGTAATCTTTGAACCATTTGTATGAATTATTTTTTCTTAAAATCAGCAGATTATGCAGCAGGTGATGGATTATGTGGCAAATGCAGCAAATCTACAATTGTGTCAAAAACACTGCGATCCTACTGTTGCACAATTCCACTGGCCCTGACTTTTAATTACTGTTTGAAGTGCTGCATAAAACTTTGCACATTGCCTCTAAGTTATTCCTGACTGCTTTGTGCCAAACTACCCGAGGGTTAGGCACAGGATAATTTGGGGCTTGCTTGTGTTTCACCCTGTCAGCGATTGTGGTTGTATCAATTTCTTAAATTCTAATTTGTAGGAGATTGTGATCGATTTATCGCATGGTTAGTGTTTTTTTTTACAGTGACATTCTGTGCCCAAACATGTTTCTAATAAGAAAGTATGTCTCACTTCCAATAATTAACAAACAAGTAGTGACACGGTGTGAGATGAGCATCTCGTCGGCTGCTGTCAGACAGATTTCCTAGACCCCCCCCCAGGATCTCGCAAGGAAGAGGGACGCAGTGTTGTAAGGAACAAGGCATGTCCTTTGAGAGGTTGCATAAGGTGGTGCCACAGGCACTAATATGAGTTGTCCCAAGACAGCACCACAGTCTTGAAGACCAAAGCCACACAAGGTGGTGCTAAACTGTCTCACGTATAAGTCCACGCACAACACGCAGGCTTATAACTGACGAGCATTCAAATTATAGAGTATACCATACATCAACTAGGTGCAATGTGTTACAATCATATTTGGATGTCTGACTATTTATTAGGAAAAAATTGTGGTACTTTGCTAGTTGCTACTTAATATTTTCACAACATGCAAAATAGATATGGATAAACGTAGACATAATGAGAAAAACATGAATATGGATAAATAGAGACGCACATATAAAAAGATAATTACCATAAAACTGGGAGCCCTACTTAAATTGTATAGATGGGGTGCATTTTTCCAATTATAATGCGTATACAACAAACCAAGTAGTCCTGGAGTGCAGCCTGATCATCAACGCACGAGCTAGTTCCTGAAATGGAGAATATCAAGGAAAATGAATCAAGGAAAATAAACAATTTTAGGCTCTTCTAAACTAGAGTTACATAGGTAGGGTGCACATTTGTTGGGACAGAAAAGTCCTCTTATTGGTAACAGACATGTATCCCTGCCCTGAGTGCCTGATTGTACTGTTGTCTGGATCCGTAATGCTCATTTGTTCTCAGAGGCAAACACAGATCATGCAGGTGCGCAATAGCATAGGCCTCTCTCATGGATTGCGGTCTTGTTGGACTGAGAGGGGCACCCAAGGTGCTACTTTCATAGTGGTGTAAGGCTACTGCATTTACTAGGAGTTAAGCACAACAAGCATGGTGGGGGCAGCATTCTGTATAGTTAACAGTGGTAAACAGTACCTTTTTACCCTGTTTCACTGGAGTGAGGCCTACAGGTCACTCACCTTTTTACTCTTGTCTTCCATAAGGTAAGATTTGGAATGTAGGGAAGCGCAGGAGTTGCGTCTCTGTGTTGCTTGAATGTGTGTCTGGGAAGGGTGCAGTGCAAGGATGGAGAGGTACTCTGCAGTTCATGTGTTATTAGTACATGCACTAGATGTATGTATGCTTGATGGAATACATTACATGAGAGATGTAGTGCTGTGCAGTGTGGGCTCAGGAACAGCATGTGCTGGGTGTATGTGTGCTTACGTGAAGTACAATACATGAAAGGTGAAGAGTTGTGTAGCACGGGCATAGTGAGTGTGTGTTTTGGCAGTGCATTTGTATTAAAGTAACACACCCTAGTTAAAGATAGAAAAGCTTCAGTGCTGAACAATGCATGCAGACTGTGTGTGTGCTGAATGCATGTGTGCTTGTAAGAGTACAATGTATAGAGGTAAGAGTGCTGTTCTCTGAAAGTGCACTGAGTGAGTGTGCTTGCCATGGTGCGTTGTATAGAAGACCCTGGGTTCCATTTTGGGAAGGCCAGGCTTGTCTTTTAAAGACACGAGGAGAAGAGGAATAGCCACAGACAGATTTGTGTATTGCTGCATTCCTATGAGCTGGGTGGGGACACACTAGAGGGAAAAGGAAGAGTACATTTACATTTCAAAAGACTGCTCTTTAGATTCAGTCATTGATCACAAGGAAGGGACCTGGACACATCTCAGGAAGGGAGATGGGGCTGATAGAGAATCAGAAAGAGGCGGGCTGGGGATAAACTTTTTGATGCACATGTCACTGTGACTGACATCCAGGTATGAACTATGGTCGCTATCATGAATTATATTGCGAACAATCAGCTTTGGAGTTGTGCATGCGTTGGCAGACCTCTTTCATAAACTTAGATGAAAAGGAGAACTGTCCAAATCAGAAACCCAACATAAATCTCCAAAACCCCAGACCCTAAATCACATTAGATGTCTGGAAAATGACTATAAGAAGGGGAGCGTGTCTGGGTGTGCGCTCCAGGTGCGATGCAGTACTACCGCAGCCTCTGTCAGACGGGGCCTGGTCCCAGGCACTTCAAATGGTTAAAGAGGTATCTAGCATCTCCAGATTTTGGATCACACAGTTATTTTGCTTCAGACAGTTCGATCATGTCCATCAGACTTACCTTGCCCATCAGCGCATGTTTCGAATGCTCTCCCCCGCTTGCCCCCACTGCATGTTACAAGAAGCAGGATTCTACCACATGCTATGGGACTGCCCAGCGTTACAACCAACTTGGCACACGGTGACCGCTATGGTGTCGGAGTTGGCAACACTCACCCTCTCTCCCACGCCTTCTTCCTGCCTGCTGGGGCTTCGCCCCCATACGAAAGGTGACAAACACTTGCATAGGTTTATCGACCTCGCTGTTGTCTTGTTCAAGCACCAGGTGGCCATGGCTTGGAAGGCGCCTGCCCCGCCTGACCTCCAGTGCTGCCTCCGTAACTTATTGAGATGGATTTGAGCAAAGGCTCATACCCTCCAATGGCTCTGCATGCATGGGTTTACCCAAACCGGTGGCGAGTGCTGGGAGACTTTCCTACTTATGCAGAAGTCATTTTTTGACCAGCCCCCCCCTGAGCCTGCACTTATGCACACACCACTCATGGCATTGCCTGCCAGTACACAAAAGGATGAGTGCCTCCCATACACCACATGAGGGCCACTAGCTCCCACAGACGTCCGATCAGTACATCATACACTGTCCAGCACGCATGACTGACCCTCCCGAATCTATTGCATCTCCATTGCCTGTCCCTTCCTGGACCGAAGCTTCTCCCCTGTCCACATATCTCTGTTTATACATGTCATTTGTTCTCGACACTTGATGAGTGCCCCTCTGGGCTGTTCTTCCACCCCTTCTCACATATGCCTTGATGCCCCACATCTTACGTGCAGTCTTATGAGCTTGTTTGTTATGGTATGATGTTTTTGACTGGTATAACTATGTCTATTTTCGCCATTTTCATAATGGGCACATTTGTGCCTCTGGTTATGTTAGCTGACAAGTGGCTTTTGCATTGGCCACATGTTGCAGCAATTCTCTGTCTGCTAAGAGGAAGCTCTGCAAGACTTCTGCCTGTGACCAGGACTGGGGGCCTAGGCCTGTTGTCTCCTGCTGGGTGAGAGGACAGCATCCAGGGAAACCAAAACCACCTGCCATGAAGTCTGGAGCACAATTGGCTGCCTTCTTGCCAAGACCAGTGTGCCCTGTGAGGAAGAGGAGAGCATTGGAGGGAGAGAGGTCCAGTGAGGAGCCCTACCATGATGACCCCCTTTGCAAGGTGTGAGGATTTGGCTGTATATCAACAGAGGGCTTCTGTAGACTATGCCAAGTATTAAGTATTGTGCAGAAGGCCCTGAGCCCACACTGCCTCGTTGTGGTGACCCCATTTGCCAGAGGGTGCCACTAGTGAAGAAGTTGTGTCACAAGTGTGCCAGGATTCATGAACACCTGAGCGGCGACCCTGGATGTTAGGAGGGTGTCGTGGTGCGGGCGATTGCACCTGAGGAGTCTATGTTGCATTGGGAAGGTACAGTGGTAAGTAACCTTGTATGCTGAGGGGGGCTGCTGGGATCAAATCATTAGAAACTTCAGGCCGGTGCCTGGCGCTGAAGTGAGACTGTGACTGGCGGGACTAGCCAGACTGAAAGGTCCGCCCTGACTTATTCCGTGGACCAGGAGGATACAGAGGACAACACTTCCTCACGGTAGTCCAGTCAGGCGCCAAGGACTTAATTCCTTCCGCTGGAGAAAACTTGCCTTACCTCACTGCTGTGAGCTAGAAGCTGCTGTGATTACTGGCAAGAGCAGCCACGCACTGCAGAGACTGAGCCTGCTCCTGCCCAATGCTGTTGCATATACCGCAAGCAGCCTGACTTCTCAATGCAGGTTCGGATCTTGTGAGTGTCAGTGCAGAGGGCTCCCACTAAAATTCCGAACGCTTATGTGCCACAGGAACAGGTAACAGGTTGACATAGGGCTTTTGTGACCCCGGGGGATTTACTGCTAAAGGTGTTGTGACACCACAGACAATTTTGACTGAAATCCTGAAGAGTTAAAAGGAAACTCTTGAGGACGGCCTAATAATATGCATTCCCGGAAGTGCATTTTGGTACAGTTCCTTTTTTCCTACAGGTTTTGCTGGCACTTTTTGCTTTTGGACACTGGACGACTGCTTAATAATTCCCACTTCATGTGTTCCAACCCCAGAAACAAGGCAAATAATTGGCCAACTCCTAAAGGAATATCCTATATTTAGGTAAGGCCAGGGTTAAGATGCACAGAAATTGCACCAGTGGTATAAACGTCAGCTGTCACTTGTGGACTCTAGTGTGGATTTGCACAACTAACATGTGTGACTATAAAACATGACTTTAAGCTAAAGCTGCAGCAGTCACGTCATAAGAAATCTTTTTTGACATGTTTAAAAGCCTACATCTAACTTTAGCTGTAGATGGTGCCTTGCAACCCACACGGCCTAAGTGAATTGTGCATAATGTGCAGAAAAGGGTTTTGCTAAATAGGTATCTTGCAATGTTTCTGCAAGAACGAAATTAAGAAGCAATATTCACTTCACAAGCTGAGACAGCTTTTAAAGTTGATGTGCTTGAAATTCATCTTCTTGGTATTTTGTTACGAAAAAACAAATCCATCGGTAAATGTTGACTCCTGGCATAAATCTCATGAACACGATTTCTAGAAAAGTTGGACACCCCTGTCTGAGCTATGGCAGTCCTATAAACTGGGTGATTTAGGCTCTATCTCACTGCAGTGGCGTTAATTAAATTTTGCCAGAAGTAAACTGACCTGAATTAGGTGTAAGCATTTCTGGTCATCTTCTTCCTGGCAGTTAAAGAGCCATTTGGGGCAGCTGCCCTGCTCAAAGATTTCTGGGAGGAAGAGGAAGGTCTATCTTTAATTGTCTGAGGAATATGAAGGGAGAGGAGTGAAGATGGTACTAAACAGCCACAAAAGCATAGGCAAAAACTGGATGTCATAATAATGTTAAAGCAAAAATACAGTGCAGGTCTTCCTTTGATGTTCTACTCTCAGCCAGGAGCATACCCTCACCCTCAGGAGTGTCAGAGGAGCAGGATCAGTTTGAGTATGTTTTTCACTGGTGGGAGGAGACAGGAATCGCATTTACATGGGCAAGCCCTCAAGTGGGCTAGAAGGACTCCTTCAACTGGAAAAGCTTTGCCCCATCTAGGAAATCTTCAAGTACATAGCTTTCTGGGATAGTTTAGTCATATTCAGGGCCACTGGCATTAGGTGATTTTACATCAACACGTTTTCCATATGATAAATATTAATAATAATAATTCCACAATTGTAAAGCTCAAACTTATCACCCTAAGGGCATCCAGGCAATTGCTACATAATCCATCCTCTGCTGCATAACCTGCAGAATTTATCAAAATATAATGTTTCTAGCTCAAAGAGAGCAAAAGTTCCTGTGGCTTACTGGACTAATGTGTCCAATGTAGGGGCCTGTGTTTGACCTCTGGTTCACAGGTCCAAATCTTGACGAGTCCACTCAGCCTATCAATCATCTGAGGTCGATAAAATGAGTACCGTTGGGTAACAATTGTTGGAGCTTGGGCTCATTCAAACATTTATCTCCAGATCGGCGACCTTTCTAGCTGCATGAGAGGCTAAGGGAGAGAAACTATCACTTGTTAACATCTCAATAAGTGTAACCCATGTGGCCACACAATAATCCACTTGACAACTTAATCTGAGTTTAGTAGGGTTTAATTATAAATTTAGAAACAAATCAATGTAGAACAATCTCAACATATTCATGTATAAGTATATATTTTTAAGTCTTATTCGGTGCCCTGTCCCTTTGGTCTGAGGGCCTTGCTTGCAAGTTATTGCTATTGCATAATCATTGGACATCCAAAGACCCTTCAACATGCCAGCGCTGTGCAATTTGTTTCTGCTCCCAAATATCTCAGAATTCCAATCTCCTGCTTTGGCTCCCACTTCGATCTTACTTACTAACCCTCTGTACCAATGCTAACCATTCTCACTGGGTTAGTGAATTGTGTAATATACACTTAATACATATTTCATGTCTAGCTAGTAAGATTAAGACATAAAGGAGGTTCTCATGTTTTTTACTTAATTTAGGGAAACCTTCGATGAGTTTGAACCCCAAATATAACAAGATCTATGCTTACCTCTATTTGTTAGCCCAACAATTCCGTAATGATCTTAACAACTTCATTCCAGAATTTCTGGAGCTGGGGGCACTGCCGAAACAAATGTATGTCATCTGCCATCTCATTCTCTTCTCCACACTTAGTGCAACTTTTCACCTTCTGTTTGTTTAATTTGGACAATCTCTTTGGCGATCAGTAGGCTCTATGTATAGTGAGCAAATGTTTTTTTCTTAAAGAGGCAGATTTGACAATTTACCAACATGCAGACAGAGATACTTGCCATGTATCTTGGACATCCAGCTTCGGCAGCTCCTTCCCCCAAAATCACACTAGGTAGGGTAAACTCCTTCTCTCCGGCCGATATGAGTCACCAGTACCAACTTGATACCTCCTTCTTTAATGCTTCATTTCCTTGTGTTTTCCTCTCAACATCTCTACTTCCTGTCTAATCTTTCCCAAGGCACTTAACCCAGCTATTAGCTAGGAGTACTTGAATTTTGATACCTAGCTTTTAGACATGGTTGTGAGTTGGTTCCTTTCAATTCGAGCATTTCCTTCTATAAGTTTTCCCCACTTTGTTATACATTCTTTTCTCAGTGGGAGAGTGAGCCTATCTTTTAAGCACTCTGGGGTTCCTGGAGACGCCCATATTGGGGCATAGTCACTATAATAATGTATTTTTAGTGATTTCCTAATTTGTTACCATATTTTTGAAGCTGACCATAATACCTTACCTTTTTGAAGAACTTTGAATGTCCAAATTTGTACAAAAATTGTCTACCTTCAACATTGGTCATTGCTTGTAGATAAGTGGGGTATGTATGATGGTCTTTTAACAGTACTCTTCTATTCTTAAGTTGGAATGCTCTGCAGTATTCAAGTAGATCTGGACCAGCTATCCCTGTGTTCTTTTTTATCCAAGGCTTTTCCATGCTATCCTGACCCCTTTTAAGGGCCCATATGAATCTACTCAGTTCGCCTTTGCAACTTGTTTAACCTTTCTTTCTTAAACTCCAGTGGTATGGAATTAAAAATGTACGTACATTTTGGGAGGATTGGCATTTTTAGTATATTAAAGAGCCCCATAAATGATTGGGATAGGCCCCCCAAAACTTTAAGTAGTTTCCTCCCCCTAGTTTCCTAACTTCCGACAGTATTTTGTTGAAATTTGTGTGGATTATTTCATATATACCCTTTATTATCTCCATGCTCAAATATTCTATTTTATTATTTTACCAGTGGATTGTTACTTTGGTGGTTCCATTCCATGATCTCTGTTTTTAATTGATTAGCCCAAAAACCTGGCACCTTCCCGAATTGGTCCAGTGCATCCTCTATTGTTGTGAGTGACTCTAATAAGTTGTTGGTAAAAACCATTAGATCATCAGTGTAGAGGGTCACTTTCTTCTCCCACCCTTGATATTTGAAAGTAGTAATCTCTCGCTTGCCTCTAAAGGCACTCACCACCGGTTCAATATATAGATTGAAAAGCGAGGGGGATAGAGGACACCTTGCCTGGTGCCTCTCTTTTAAAAAAATATATTTATTGCATTTTTTATCAAACTTTTGCCAGAGTTACAAGGAAGTACATATGTAAACGTGTTAAAGGGTAATACTCTTCTTATTAGAGATTGTTAACATCCAACTCTCATTTGTCTACCACTCTCATCTGTAACATATTGTTTTTTCAACTTGTGTTTCAGTTATCAAAGTAGATATACATTCCACGTATTTTATGCGTGCACATTTCCCATATCGTTGCCCGGGAAGTTAAATCTGTAGGTCTCACCTTGAGAATTCTAACAGTTGTCTCCTCTCCTTGGTATCTTGCTATATGGCTACGCCTTATTTAGGGTATTCGCAGATATCTGCCGCTGTGTTTATCAATGGAATAGCAGTAGAATGCAAAGCAAGATATAATGTTTAAATAAACTTAATAACAATACGATCAGCTGCTTAGCGCTCCTGGGTCAGAATGTGTGTAGTGTATCTGTCTCCTTCCTCACTCCTTACCCACAGATATAGCGCACTCTCTGTGCTGTGGCAAACTTTCCTTGAGAGGCTTGCCCGGTACCTCTCTTGATGTTTATTTTCTCAGTGAGGTTGCCATTTACCAAGAACCAAGCTGTTAGATTTTTGTATAAGGATTTTACGGTTCCCCTGAAGGTTCCCGTAGATCATATTTCCACAGTACTGTATGTCCAAACAGCCAACTAACCCTATCGAAGGCTTTAGCTGCGTCAAAGGTGATAAGTGAAAGGGGTAGCTTCTCATGAATTGCCACGTCGATTGCACCAATCAACTCATGCGTCAATTCTTGTATCTGTCTACTTTTGATGAAGCCTTTTTGATCTTGATCTATTAAATGCTCAGCTACTCATCCCAACCTCTTTGCTAAGAATTGGGTATAGATTTTATAATTGCTATTTAAAAGCAATATAGGTGTGTACGAGTCGCATCTTTTTGGATCCTTCCCTGGTTTTAGCAATATACTAATAGTTGCTTCGTTCCATGAGTCCGAAAACGTCTGGCCTTCTCAGAAGATGCCATTTAGTAGCACTGTCAGCGGGGGACCAACGTTTCTTTTAACATGGTGTATATTTAATTTAGTAGTGCATCGGGACCTGCGGCTTCCCCTCTTTTAGCTTTCCTATTGTGTCTGCCACTTCTTCATTTGTGATATCGGCATTGAGATCATCCCTTTGCTCTTGCGTCAGGGTTGAGAGCACTACCCTCTCTAAGTAGCAATTTATTTGAACTATTTATGAAACTGTGCCTTCAGTATAGAGGTCTTTAAAAAAGTTTGCGAAGGCCTTCTCGAGCTCTGAATCTTCTGTGCTGGGGACAGTTTCATTCTCGATCTGGATGGTTGGAAACTTATTTCGGGTTTGTTCCATCTTAATTTTCCAGGCAAGCATCTTTTCGCAGCCCTCCCCATACTCATAGTGTGATAGTTTACCTGCTTCCCATTTACTTTTGACTATGGATTCTAAGATGTCAGACAGTGCCTCTTTCTTACCCTTTATTTCTTTCTCTAATTTGTTAACTTCTTTTAAATTCCCACCCCTTGCCATTGCCGTATCTAAATTTTGTATTTCTTTTTCTAGTAGACTAATTCAGTTTTTGTGCTCTTGTGCTTGAAGGTCGCTAAACGAAGAAGTTTTCCCCTAATTACAGCTTTATACAAATGAATACTTTGACTATCTTTCCCACATCGATAAGTTGCAGCTTCACTCATCCTTGGTCATTCTTCTCCTTCTCCCATGAGAAATCGCCTCCTTGCTTGTTACTGTGCTTCACTTTGCCAACTTTGTATTCTCATACCTTGCTATCTAAGGAAAACAAAACCCTCCTATTCCAATGCAATGAGACTTTTCTCTATCCATACTTGCAGTGGAAACAAAATACAAGTACACACATTTTACATTGAAGGTTAAATATGATTTACATGTTGAACTCTAAGGGCGTGATTCCGATGGGATGGAGTCCTTCTGACATCGGTTTGGAACTGGAACCGAACAACCTCCTGTTGTCGGTTTCAGCCCAGGAAGTAGGGTGCAAACGAACCCTGTTGCAGTCCTATACTTTAGCAATGGGAGCATGCATTCCAAATGGAACGCATGCTTTCATTGCAAAGAGCAGAGGTGCAATTTATTCCTGCACCCCGTGGCTGGCACCTCAAGATGCCTGCCACCGGGTGTGGGGATAAACAGGGGGCAATGGTGCCCCCTAGGCCACCATTCGGTGGCCTTTCATCCATGAGGGCTCTGCTGGGGGCCCCCAAAAACGGATTCCCAATGCATATCCGTCCTTGACAACCTCAGAGAAGGTATGGATACCAACCTTCCCCAGGCCCTGGTCCTCCTCGACCTGTCTGCCGCCTTCGACACGGTGGACCATTCCATCTTACTCTCCCGTGTCGGGGCGGCCGGGGTCGGCGGGGTAGCCCTGGTCTGGCTGTCCTCCTTCCTTAGGGACCGCTCCCAAGCAGTGCGGCTGGGCGACTTCTCGGCTGAGCCCTGTAAGGTGCCATGTGGGGTTCCCCAGGGTTCCTCCCTTTCCCCACTACTGTTCAATCTCTAAATTGCCCCTCTCATCTTTGCCCTTCAACAAATGGAGGTCTCCGTATTTAATTATGCGGATGACCTCCAGCTCATCTTCACTCTGTCTCCATCCCCCGACTCTATATCTAATTTTCAAACCACTATGATCTTCATCCGGGACTGGATGAGCCACAACCACCTGAAACTAAACCCGGATAAATCCGAATTGGTTTTGACAGGTGGTTGTGCCAGTCCCTGGTCGTCTCTCTTTTGGCCCCCTTCCTTGGGTTCCCCCCCTTCCCCCTCTCCTTCCTTCAAAGCGCTTGGTTTCAAGATTAATGATCAACTCACTTTGCACTCCCAGGTGAGTTCTGTGGTGTCCTCTTCCTTCCTTTCCCTCCGCACTATTCGCAAGGTATCCCGCTTCTTCTCTTTCCCTGCCCTTAAACTTATTGTATTGGCTATGGTCGTCTCTAGACTAGATTACGGCAACGCTTTATACTGTGGTATGCCCGCTTACAATGTTCGACGGCTTCAGCTGGTGCAGAACCAGGCCGCTCGGCTAGTCTATAAGTTGACCAAGTCACATCACGTCACCCCGCTTCTAAAATCCCTCCACTGGCTCCCTATTCTTGAACGCTCATTGTTCAAAATGGGTTGTATTTCCTTTCAGGCTCAGTCAGGATCCGCCCCCGCCTTTATCTCTTCTGAGATAAAAATCTATACCCCTGCAAGGGAATTGAGATCATCCTCCCAACATCTGTTGACTGTCCCCCGGTTTCGCCGAAAAAAATGGGGAGGTTCCAAATTCTCCACCATTGCCCCCAGCTTCTGGAATTCACTCCCGCTTCACCTCAGGTCCCTCACCCAATATCCTCTGTTTCGAAAAGCATTAAAAACCTTTCTTTTTTCACAGGCCTTCCCCCTATGATTTTCTTTCTGTCCCCTGGTCCCCCTTGCTAATTGAGGTTTCAGTGAACCACAGCGCCATGAAACCGTCAGGTATACGTGCGCTTTAGAAGTGATTTAAACTCAAACTCAAACTCAAACTCAATGCCTTTCTGTGTGGGAAAGGCCGGCACAGAAAGAAGGGGTAACCTGCCATCTTAATCCCTTGGCCGGAAAGAGGGGGATATTGCAGGGTTTCCGAATGGTGGACGGGCTCTCCGAGCCCGTAAGAGGCCATTCGGAAACCAAATCAGATTCCCTTTCGACCAACCCCATCGAAACGGGTCGCTTGGAAAGAAATCCGACCGGCCGATCACGATGAGGGCTCCAACCGATGGTTGGAGCTGTTCCAGCCCGCATCGTAATAGGACCACTCTAGTCAAGTTAGTAGAGCACAGGGTTACAAAATACGTGCACATTTCTACACATTAAGAAGATGTCATTTTAAATGCACCTGCGTAAAATTAATTCTTGTTACATGTATAAATGTTTAAACATTAATTTGCACACATTCTAATTTAATAACCTCCAATGAGACACATTTATGTTAGTTTATGCTGTCATGTTAATATGTAAATGGCAAATAAACCTTTATTAATCATGTTCTATACAAAAGTATTTTATGTGGAATACTCCCTTTAGCAACGTTAATTACACAGACTATATTTGAGTGCTGACTACGCATGAATATGATGCACGCCCTACAGTATCTCAGATGGGATCAAGACTACACTTCTCCACAATCAACATCTCTAATTCAGCGCCAAGATCCCCTTCTGGGTGAACGTGCGCTTTACAAATACACATGCTCTGTAATTGAAAGAGGAAAATAAAACATACAGCATGGGAACACAAAAGAAAAATAGAGTGGAGCGAGCTACTCATTTCATATTCACTGCTTCCGGCCTTGGAACATCCCATTTTGCCCCACGAAGAGGTTAGTTTCCATATTTATCTGCCCGTGTGGTGCCCCAAGGATGGAAGAAGCACCCGCAATGGATTATATATGTTTTGTGGGGAGCTGCAGAAGTTTCAGCAGTTCCCCCAAAGAAATGTTTGGTGAAGTTGCCATAAGTTTCTGGGGACATTAAAAGAATGACCCCAGGCAAGGCTCCATCCTTTTCAAGTGCCCTCAGGGCTGGAGCTTTTATCCCTTGGCTCTGGAGTTCAGGGAATTCTAGTGGTTAGTTCTATGGCACTTCTGCAGGCCTTGCTTAATTAAAAAAGAGGACGGGGTACACCTTTTTTGTGGGCTAGGATCAGTGGATCTTTAATTTTCAAATAATTGGAGCAGGGGGAATGTGGGGGGTCTCATCTCCTGAAGGCCCGTGTGTGTTTAATTATTTTAAATTATTATGGAAGGGACCGTGTGTAGGGCCCTCTCCCCAAACTGATTGATGCTCCTGGGGCCCCCATCTTCCAACCCAACAGTGAGAAGGAAAAAAGAGAGGGCGCTGTAGCGCACTGTCAGCCAAAACCCCAGAGGCCCCGATTTCCTGAGGACCATGAATAACAATGTTGGTCAGGTGTGTTGAACAACCCCCCACCCTTGTCTGAGGGGCAGGTACTGCTGACCTTACACCCCCCTGCCATATACTTCGCAGGCAGGGGAAGTCAGATTGCTACTGCCATGGGTGGAAGGCTGAAATAAAGGCCGGGAGCAAGAGGAACTGCTGCTGGCTCACGTGCCCATCTTGAAAGGCACCTAGGAAGCCGGCTGTGGTTTCATGGGCCTTAAGACTCCCCACCATGATCCCTAACTTCTTTTGCAGACTATTGGTGCCCTAGTGAGACTGAGGGTCACAAACCAGAAGCCATAGTCTGAAAGCTCCAGTGCACCTCACCGAGGATCAGGGTGCATTTGGAGCGACAGCGGGGTCCTTTGGGCTTCCCCCACAGCCCCTAAAACGCCCCTGGGTTGGTGCGTGCCCCGGGTGGGATCAGAGCATCCAAAAGAAAAAGAAAAATCAAACTGGTAAAGCCAACACCAAGCATGTGACAACAAAAGGAAAATGGAGAAGAACAAGCTTGGGTAGAGGATGTAGCCTTACGTCTAGAGCGGGTGACCTTGAAGCTGGGAAACCGGGTTCGAGTCTCAGCAAGGACGCTCAACATCCTGTGATTCTGGGCAAATTACTTAATATCCCCATGCCTAACAAAATGAATGTGTCAGTCTGTAACGAATCTAGTGCTCATGTAAAGCGCTCCGATATCTGTGGGTTTAGTTCGCGCTATATAAAACTCTTTCATTTGCACTGCTCCCAGGGGTGCCCCATGATGCCCGGTGAGGGGTATTTTACATATTTACCTGCACTTGTGGTGCCCCAAGGATGGCAGGTGCACCACCAATAGATTAAGTAAGTAATGTGGGGGTTACAGAAGTTGCAGCAGTCCCTCAAAGAATGGGTTGGTGAAAATGCTCTAATTTTCTGAGGACACTGAAAGGCAAGGCTTCATCATTTTCACGTGCTCCCAGGACTGGAACTTTTGTTCCTTGGCCCTGAATTACTATTGGCTGGTCCTAAGGCTACATTAGGGGGTCTGAATGTGTAAAAGAAAGACTCTAAAGTGATTGAAAATGCTTTATTGACTTGCTTTATATATTGGTTTGGTAATCCCGAGACAAAGCCAGCACGTCTGCTGTATTTAAGAAGATATATATTGATATTGTGACCAGTTGAAAAAATGAGTGAACATTCCCTTTTTAAAATGATACTCCCTGGTATTGTGATGTTGCATCTGTTATAGGTGAAGGCAATTGTGTTTATAGGGTGCAAGACCCACAAGGGGTGGAATGCGATATATGGGTGTCACCAGAGCTGTTTCAATCTGCCTGATATCTGCTAAAGTCCATGGGCTTGTTCAAGGCTTTCCTCCAAGAATGTTTACATGATGGGCGTTCACCAGCTAGTTAAACAAACAACAGTCTGGATATAAAGAACGTAAAGATCCAAACCATGTTAGAGAAAATTATACACATGTAATAAAGACAAGTCAAATCATCTTTATTCGGTCGAAAGGACCATAAAAGCACAGTATAAAACAAGTTACAAACAGATCACCCACAATAAAATCACAAAGATAAAACCACTCAGCTACACATCATCGATTGCCTTTCCGATTGCCTTTCCGTTGCGTCATGACCAAGTCACACTGCATACTTTTCCCTTAAACCCCTGGCCTGGGTAATAAAATTCAATACTGCAAAGCAAATTGTAGGAGACTCACAGTGTTGTAAAAACAGTAAACCTTCTTGATGAATTTTAAAATATTTTCCTACTGAAATTGGGTGAAAAAACGGGCTCTAAAAGTATAAAGTGCAGAATAACATAAAGTGCTTGGTGGACTGTATGGACACTGAATCACATGGGCAGCGGGGTAATGAAGCAAGCCATGTCTCAGTAACGGGAAAAGCCACCAGGAAGTGAATCAGATTTATTAGAAGGCGGGTTAAATAAAATCTGTGTTCTGGTGCCTTTTAATCCATAATAGATAAGACTCCATTCCTTCACAAGTAACAAAGGGATATATGTGTGGAAAGTTACCATGACCAGAGCTTTCTCAAGTCTCACCTTGTCTCTATGGGCATGGTATGTGTCCTTTACCAGAGCCTTCGTGTGTGAGCCAATCTCTCTAGTACTCTCAAAAACACTAGTTAATCCTAAATCATCAAGTGTGTTTTTTAATATACTTGATCCAAGGAATGTCTAGAATGTTAGACTGTTTCAGACAATCCTCTAATATTCCCCAAAACAAGTAATCCCCAAAACTATGAGAAAATGGGTAAAAAAGTACATAAATGGAATGTTAACAACATTTCAAAAATCACCCAAGATTCAAAAATAGGCCAAGAATCATCCAAAGTTACTTTAAATTTCAATTTCAAGGTGGCACTAGAGAGCCGGCGGACAAGATGGCCGCACTTTAGGGAGGCTCTGTCAGCCCGTGAGTAGCAACCTTCAATATCCTGCCTGCCCAGGGATATTCCATGCAATCCAGGGACGGCACTTTGCTCAAGAATAAAGCGGCACCTGAAACCTGCATTTTAAAGGCACCGAGGGACTGTCACTGTTGAGATCGGGACCCGTTCGGAATCTCAGCTGCAGGCCGCGAGGCGGGATGCGGGATGCGAAATGGCGGCGCCCAGTTAATATTGCAGTGAGGCTTGGGACGCTGACTGACAGATTAAGGTGAGCTGCGGCCTGAAGGGCATGCCGAGCGCTGGAAATTGACATCGCCGCCTGGGTAGAGACTGCCTGCTGCGTACTGCTTGCAGGTGCCTGGTTGGGAGTGCTGACACCTTTGCAGTGCGTTCCGCCGGCGGATACACTCCGGCGGCCTGAGAAGTGGGTCGGGCCTGTAGACTGCATGCCTGGCCTCCAAAATTGGAAGTGCTGATGCAGAGCCTGGCGCATTGACATGCTGAAGACTTGAGGGGCAAGCTGCGAGCAGGACTTAGATCGGGCGGCGCATTTTGAACCATCGCGTCCCTGACCCGAAGTGCGGCACTGGGAGCGCTGCGGAAAATCGCCGGTGTGAGGGGCTACCTGATGCGTGCTGGGTGGCCCTAATACTGGGAGTGTTTCTGGCGTAATATACTGCAGAATAACTGGCGATCGGATTTTCTGATGCTGGTGACTGCTGAGAGCTATGTCTGTGCATGTGAACCCACGGGGGACTGGGCTGCTTCTGCTTGGTGGTGCTTAGGGTACTTCTTTGCCCTGCCTTACTGCCTATGGACCGTGGACTGGGTTTGAGCGGTGATCTGACCATGCCATACTTTCCCTCCCTATGCGACCGCTCTTGAGCTGTGTCTGAAGCGAAGTGGAGCCTGCACACCCCACTTGCTTATAGGGGGAACTCCCTTGTGACTGTGAAGGCTGAGTGTGGGGCACCATACTGGTTAGTGCTGGTGGGTGCACAGAGGACCCCATTTGCACCCCTGGAAATTCTGGTTGTGGTCATTAGAGGCTGCTTCAGTGGGTTGTAGGTGGTTCCTGGAGCACGCTTACGAAAGCAGTGACACATGATGGGCCGCACTGACGGAAAACAGACGAAGCTTCACTTCTCGGCGCGGAAACAGGTCCCTGATGACGATACAGGCTCGCACGGAGACGATGGCCAGCCTCCCCTTGCCCAGGCGCCAGAGGAAGATTTTAAAGCTGTACTCCTGACAATCTGCCAAAGTTTAACTTCCATTGAATCTAAGATGGACTCCATGAATTTGCGTGTGGACTTCCTTGCGCAGAAGCTGGAAAAGTACGACGGCCGACTCTCTGAAGCTGAGCAGCGTATTTCCACTCTTGAGGACACTACAACTGCCGATAACACGAAGCTTCGAGACATGGAGAAGCTCCTCCAAGTCATAGCGGCCAAAAATGAAGACTTGGAGGCGTGCTCGCGTCGGAACAACTTACGCATCGTGGGAGTGCCCGAGTCTACGGACACTGGCCGCATGGAGGACTTTGTGGAACGTCTGCTTCTGAGTCTCTTTGGGGCTGCAGCTTTTTTCAAGGTGATGATCGTTGAGCGGGCCCACAGATCGCTTATGGCGAGGCCGCCGCCTGATGCGCCATCACACCCAATCCTGGCCCGTATCCTGAATTACAAAGACCGGGACACTGCACTCAGGCTCTCACAGGAGAAACAAGACCTGTCCTTTGAAGGGTTGAAGATTGCACTCTATCCGGATTTCACTATTACGGAACAAGAGGTGAGGAAAAAGTTCATCCCAGCGAAGAAGAAGCTGCAGCAGGCAGGCATCCCCTACGCCATGTTGTACCCAGCGCTGCTGCGCGTTCAGCATCGGGGGAAACGTACATCTTCACCAGCCCAAGGCACATCCAAGACTTCCTGAAAAAGTGTTTGCAGAGGTCGCCTGCTCCGCAGGCTGATGCACATGGCTCTGGCCGAACTACGCCAGATCCTGAGGAACAGTAGAGCTAAACCTCGACAACCTGAAGGCAACACTGAGAAATGGTAAGACTGTTCCTTCTACTATGCTGAAGAGGGAGACACGCTCTGCACTATCCCAAAAACTCTGCACTCTTGATTCATTCTCTGCACCCTATAATGAGGGACTTGACTCTGGCTCGCCTTGTAAGACACTGATCTCCCGGGCCCCCTAGCATCCGTGAGGTGCGCTGATGGCCTCTCTGGCATGCACCCCACAGGGAGTTCCCCCTAAGAATGTCATGCAAGTTGAATGTACTGTTGTGTTTGGCCACTTTGGCATCACTGAGGCAGGAACTAATAATGTATGTAAATTTGATGTCTCATTGTCCCTTTGGGGTAGATATGGCGATGTGGGGTGGTATCCCTCCAGAATACTACGCCAACTGCTCAAGTTCGCTATGTGCTGCTGTTGTGGGTGCCAGAATTCATGCAGAGTCTAGTATTCTTGGCCCCTTATATGCCTAATCGTGTTCTAATACCAGACATTATGCCTGGTAGGTATGCTTATATGGACTGCCGTACACAATGTCTATGTTATTGGGTTGTTGGGGGTGGGTGGGTAATCATCCCCTGCGGGTTTGGGCGGCGGGTGTGGGAGGGGGTGGAAAGTTGCTCAATGCAAGAGTTTAGTTGTTTCAATTCAGATGGCATCACTTCTTACTATATGGTTTATGACTGCATTCAATTTAGATTACACCTTCCTTTCCAGTGAAAATGGCTTTGCGCATGTCCCAATCCTAAAATACTGCACATCCTATGGCTCATGTAACACCAACTTGTAACCCCACTATTAATTGTCTGACGTGGAACGTCCGAGATCTTCGGGACCCTCGTAAACGTAGACAGGTCCTGCATTACCTTGATAGGCATCATGTCCATAAATCAATGCTACAAGAGACACACATGGCTCCTGGGGTGCAGCCAGTGTTTGGTCGGAGCACAGCTGCTGCTCTGCCTTCTTTACCTATGCTAGGGGCATCGCCATCCTGATTAAGAGAGGTCTAGGTTACCGCCCAATGGGATCCGTACAAGATCCCCATGGCAGATTCTGTATCATGTGGGGTAGAATAGCAAATCACACGTTTACATTAGTCAGCTGGTATGCACCCAACATTGATGATGCACAATGCCTCACTCAGCTATGGGGGCGCATTCTGGAAATTGGCTCCAATTTCCTTTTATGGGGAGGGGACTTCAACCTGGTGACGGTGCCAGAACTCGAGAGATCGTATCCCCACCCACAAGCTACAAAACACCTCTCGGCCATAATGACCGACTATCGGCTGTTTAACGCATTGTGCTCCTTGCATCCAACGAGGACGGAGGGCACATTTTTCTCATCAGTACTTGGTCCCACATCGACTACTGGCTGCTGTCTTCCAGGTTAAACAACTGGTTCAGAGAGGTGACACACTTAGCTCGCACCTTCTCGGACCATTCCCCTGTCCTTATGAAGCTAGAGCCACCTGGAGAGGACTCTCCCTACCGCTCCTGGCGATTGCTAACCACAACCCTTCTAGATGATGCCTTTCAGGAGGAGTTGCGCCAGGAAATAGTAGATTTTTCCCCCGTAACATTGACAGCATCCCCACCCTAGCATGTTTCTGGGAGAGCTTCAAAGTTACGATCAGAGGCCTCTGCATTGCGAAGAGCGGAGGAGTGCTGCGATCCATTAGGGGCACGCTGCGCAAGCTCTAATTAGATATCAAAACTACTGAGGCACGCATCGCGTCCTCACTTGATGATCGGGCACGGGCTCGGCTCAAAGAACTCCTGGTGGAATACTCAGACGAAGCCGAGCGGAAAGACAAATTTCGATGGAAGTACTACGTTGCCAGATGATATAAGGGCGCAGTTTTTTTAACACTCTTCGTTCATTGCTCGTCAAGTTGGCTTGGGGTGGGAAGCAACCTCGACTGAGCTGGAAACTCATGACTCAGCCGTTCTCCAGGGGGGGGGGGGGGGGGGTTGAGATTCCTGACATGGAACTGTACTATTTAAGTGCCCAAGCCCATTACGCCATTTATTGGCTCCATCCGCTGCCTTACACGCCGCACTTAGCCATTGAGCAAGGATACATGCGCCCTACACAACTAACATCCCTGATAGGGACGAGCGTACCAGGTGAGAAAGTGATGAATCATACTGTATCATGCACCAATAGCGCGTGGAACCGGTTGACAAGACTACTGGATAAAGCCTTGCCTTATTCCCCTCTTGTACCATTGCCGTATCTGCTGTGCGCCCCAGTCACGCAGGAAGCAGTATGCCGCGGTATGTTGCGGAGGAGAGGACTACACACGTGGGGTGATCTGTATCACGGGGGGGGCGGTTTAAAGACCAAAAGCAGCTATTGCCCGGGGACAAGGTTACCCCTCTGGAAGTGTTTCTTTACATACGAATCAAACATGAACTGAGGGCGAACACTCCACTATTTCTGCAAGAACCCACTCAGTTAGAAGTCCTATACACCACGTTAAAGATGGCTGGCCCCTCTCATGCTCTGTCTCGCATCTATAAAGCGGCGCTGTTGGAAAGGCTGCCTGTGCTGTCAGGTGCGCATGGGATCGGCAGCTAGACTCCCCCCCAACTGATGAGCATTGGCATTACTGCTGCGCACAGATGGCAGAAATCACGGCAAGCAGCAGACTGCGAATAATACATTTAAAAATTTTGCATAGAATATATTACACACCCGCACTGCTCCATAAATATTAAATTCAGGAAGATGACCGCTGTATGTGCTTCCATCAACAGGGGGCTGATTTTTTGCATTTGGCGTGGTCCTGTCCCCTAGTCCAGGTGTGTTGGCGGGAGGTGTAGGAGGTGTTGGTGGAGATGATTGAAATGCCCTTGCCACAATCCCCCCTGCTTGCGTTACTGGGGTATACGGCGGACATCCCCAGGGCACGTACAAACGTGCCGCTCTGACCCTGCTCTTGGCATGGCGGAGGGTGGCTTGCAGATGGGGCAGAGGAAGAGCCTCCAAGTTTAAAGACTGGTCAAATGACTTTATCTATATCAAAGACCAACTAACAATTTATGCAGAGTTACTGCCGGTCAAATCCCGCCCCCGGGATATTTGGGCGCCACTGCTATCATACCTTCAGGACCACAGTGAAGATTCCTAGGACGCTCCACCACTGGGTACCCAGGAAGTCTCTCATAATGGATAGTGTAGCAGATTGTAACATGTACTTGTCTGTACTGTTCCTATTGGACACGGTTGTGCCGTGGATGGGCCGTGCAGGCCATCTGTTTCATCTCAACATGGCAACTTATACAACGGTCTGTTGGGCCCCTCTGATCGGACTGAATGTGACGAGGGGAGAGTGGGTTCTGCTTTACTACAATGCCACTGTATATACATGATGTTAGGCTCCGTCTGGGGATGTGCAAACAAATGTGCTTTATGTTGAATGTACTTGTGCGCCATGCAAGGATAGTTACCAGTTGACATTGTGGTGCTATTTTGTTGTTTGTCTGAAAACCAATAAAGAAATTTAAAAAAAAGAAATTTCAATCTGAAGTACAGTTTGAATTCAAATCAGTATGTTCAATTCATTCAGTTCAACTTCATTCGCTTCATATGAGCCATAAAAGTGCACAGTGCAAAGACATTATAAATAAAAACATGATAAATACTAATCACAACTCATAGCAGTATAAATATATAGAACAATTGCAATCATAATACATCTTTTGTTAAAATGCTACCACAATATTGAAATAAAATCCTCAAAAGAGTCTTTAGAAGTGAGCTTATTAAGGGTCAGCTATGTCACCCGGAATTTCTATATTATTTTCTTAGTATGGGCAGCTCAAGAATACTCACTTAGATAAAATAATAGTGCACTACAGTGGTTCAAAGAGTCCAATTTTAAAACAATAAAACCAAGATAGGTGTCGTTGTACTATTGCATTTCTCCCAATATTTCTTACCCTTGTATTTTTTACTTTACCTTGTTCATCAATATGTAATCAAAGTGCAGGATAAGTACTTAAAAATAATTATAATCATGATAAAAAATGGATAGATACTATTAGGCATAAATAGATCATTAAAATCCAGATAAGAAGTATACATCAATAAAACAGCAATAAGCACTTCAATTATTAATTATTTGTGCCACAGAAGGAATAGGCAATCATTCTTTTCATATGATTTTGCCTAATTTTCCACATAGCCAACAAGAAACATGAATCTGCGAATACTATATAGTGGGAGGAATCGCACTTCAGGATTCTTAGGGCTTCTAGACATGTCCTGGGCCCAAGATTACGACATAATGGTCGGGTATGCAAATTCCTAGGCTTTGGTAGACAGGACAAAGAAAGAGAACATGTTCTACTGTTTCACCTGCTGAGAGGCACAGGGCACACTTGTGGGAAGAGGGACTCAAATCCGCCTCCAATCTAGTAGTAAAAGAACGGAGGGGTAGAGACCCAAACCTGAACTGAACCTCCTCGCAGCTATCGTCTCAATATCATCCAGGTAGCACTCCAGCCCATAGCTATCCTTCCATTGGAGGAAGGCTAGAGTTAAAGTTTCTACTTGTGACTTAGTATGCAAATGATTTAGTTTATTTTGTGCATAGGTATTCTTAATTTGGGCCTTTGATGTTTCGCTGCGCTCCCCGGGAGCATCCCAAAGTTGCCCAAGCCCGATATTTGTGAATGTAACCTTGATATGTTTAAACCATGGTATTTCTTTTGCACCCGTACTACATAAAATCTCCTGCAGCCATTTCTGGTACGAAGCAAGCTCCGAGGTGGACCAGAGCCTCTTCCAATATAACAGGGGCTTTAAGCCAAGCACATCAATGAAGTATTTTTGCCTTGTATCCAGCCTTAACGGAAGCAACGGGGTACTAATGGGAAGCCCTGTCAGCTCTTGCAAAAAACGATTTTCAAGAAGCCCAAGTGAGGACATAACCCTGTGCTCCCAAAGCTCTGTTCCATAAAGAGCCGAGGCAAGGGCTTCATGATTAAAAGCCTGTAGTGCCGGGAAAATGGGGCTAAAGGGGGAGCTCTTTTGCAGCTTTATGATACCCCCTATAATTTGCTCAAGCCTTAGCCTGCTTCAAGTTATATGCAGGTCCCAGTTAAAGTGCTCATTTAGGGTTATTTCCAAATACTCGAACGTGCGAACACGCTTCAAATGGAACCCTCTGAGGACAGGGTTAGGCCGTGGGGTGCTACAGGGATGAGTACCATCAATTTAGTTTTGGAGATGTTTATGTCTAGGCCTCTGTTGGTACAGAAAATGTTGAATCTATCCAGGATCCTCTGCAGGCCCATGGGGGACATTGATATGAGCAACGTATCATTTGCAAACATCAGGGCTGGTGTCCTAATGTTTGCAAGTGACGGGGCATCCGAACTGCTGCAGTCCACAAAAGTTCCTCTTTCATTTACATAAGGGTAGAAGAGGGTAGGGACTAGGGCACAGCCCTGCCTCAACCCCCTTTGAGCAGCAGGGAAAGGCTCAGTCAATTCTCCCCTCGGACCGCATCTCACTTGGGCAAAGTTGTTATCATGTAGGCGCTTAATCATATTTAAAAGACATTGCGGTACCCCCATTTTATCCAGGACCTGCCATAGCTTGGGTAGGGGAACTAGATAGAAGGCAGAACTCAGACCTACAAATTCTATGTATAGCCGTCCTTGCCCCAGTTAAACACATTTCCAATAGAGGTAACTGAAAGCAGGAGCACCTGGTCAGTGTGCTCATGTGTTCTCTGACCCTGCCTGCAGGGGTGTGGAGATCTGAGACTCAGACATTCACTCTAGGAGCCTATTCAGAAGAACCCTTGTAAAAGGTTTTGGGTACAATCAATTAGGCTAATAGGCCTATAATTAGCCGGAGTATTGTGGGCTCCCTACTTAAAAATGGGAACTATCTCAGCTCCAGGCCATGTTAGGGTATTGGAGCTCCTCGCCTTATGGTACTAAAAACCAAAGAAAAATAGGTCCCCGCACATCAGGTTTATCAAGGAAAAGATCTCTTGGGCCCCTGTCCGAACCCGGGGCTTTCTGGGGGGCACTTTTGTTCATTGCAGCAATGTTTTCTTTGTTTGTAACAACTAGACATTCAGGGGAATCGCCTGTAGAGGTGTGTGTGGCCAAATCAGTTCTAGTCGCTAAAATAACCCTGCTGCAAGGAGTAAGGGATTCGGCAACTGTTGGCGACTTAGAACCTTGAGAGGAATCCAAGCTTTTAAAATGTGCAAACCAGGTTGCAATGGAAATATGATTTTCAATTGGTGGATTACCAACCACTGATCCAGTAGCAATTATGCTCCAGCAGGAGTGTGAGTCCCTCCTTCTTGCCACAGCCAACAGGTTGGTCCACTTCATTTGTTTCCATTCTCTCTTAAGCAGCCTTTATAATTTAATTGAGCCTCCCTTATCATAGAATGGTCTTGCTCTTCTATGGCCATTGTCAGCTTTATTCTTGCAAGTTTACACCGTTGATTATACCAAGTTGGAGATTTGAGTCTTCTGCTTGAATGGCCGGATGCTACATAGAAGAATTCACGTAATATACCAAACAATTGCAAATGTGAATCTGTAAGACTTGCCCATTTTCCAGAATCTGACTGGAACTGATCTAAGTGTATCAAAAGATCGTTGTGTCCCCCAATAACACATTGGTATATATTGCCAATGGCTTCTTCTGATGTCAGAATAGTGCACCCTAGGCCTGCTAGATGGCCAGACCAATCTACCGTCAAGAGGACCATTGGGATTGCTACATAGTGTTGGCATTTTCATCTTAAGCTCTAGGGATAAAGGATTGTGGTCACTATTAAAGTGGCCCATAGCCTTACATCCAGTAGATTGTAATACAAAAGGCTTACAACCACGAGTGATTGAATGTATGTTTTCCCTCCCTCTCTGAGAAAGACCTACCATTACAAGCCCTAAGGCCCCGGCTTAGCACAAACGAGTTTAGTTGGACTGCCGGGGGGGGGGGGCATTAGATTAACAATTGGGGTATAGACCAGACCTGGTCTTCCTCTTTAGAGTGAAGTCTAAAGTGAGAGTCTAAAGGCTCAAACTGCCAATTAACATCACCTGCTATAACTTTCGCTATCTCATATGGAAGTGAGGCTAAATGCGCAGTTAGCAAGGAAATCACATCCGACTCAGGTCTTCCTCTCCTGGACCTGCAGTATTTGTTATAGACATGACAAGGGATAATGCCAGGCAGTGTAAGGCTAATACCAAGTATGTCCAGTGACCCCAGTTTAACTTATTTAATATCAGCGTGAAATGTGGTTTTCACCCATATTGTTAATTTCCCAGAGGGCCTGCCTCTTCCTGAGGAGATTACCACCTCAACATAGGATGCAAACCCCCTGTCGAAAGAGGGGGGTAATAGACCATGTCTCCTGGATCAGACATACATTATAGAGGTCAATGAAGTTATACCACTCCGGTGTTTAGAAGATAGCCCTGCAATGTTCCATGATACGAATTTGAGGGAGGTAGCAGTGGGCACATCTACAACAGCAGTATTGATGTCAGCTGGAGAGGCACCATGGTCTACATCCCGACTATCAAGTCAGTCAACATATCAGTATGTCAAATCATGCTGTCTCATTGATTGAAGGAATGTCAAACCCACAGTGACATGATTCGAACATAAAAGGGTCCTGATTAAAGTTAGATGAGGTATTTATCACATGTGGAAAATACCATTAGGCTACTGGTAATTGCGATGATTCTGATGCAAACACGTATTTGCACAGGGATCGGAATTTAGCCCTGCACTTGTAATCAGGACCAGGATGTAGCATTGGCGCTTGACTCAAGAAGTAGAATGGCTGTCTCAAAAGTGGTGATTTACCAGGTGAAGACAGCCAAGATCCATCAAGGCAGTGTCAATCTGCGAGTCAACGTTTGAGTGGTGTCTGGTAAAGAAAGAGCTGATCCCAGTTGAAGATGGCTCTAAGACTCGTGGATCCAATGATGTTGTCACCAGCTGAGTGCCTCTTGTGCCGACAACTTAATGTGAATTTTTAGGCTTGGTTTGCCGGAAAGTGATGGCTTGATATAAAGGTCTTGAGTGCTTGGTGGCTCTAATTTTTAGTAATAAGTTGCAAATAGACTCTGTACAAGTTTCAGGTTTTTTCATGGCTAAATTAATGGAAACAAAAGGAGGTAAGCAGTCTCTTTGCGTAGCGTCTTCTTGATACAAGCACTCCTTAACCCTCTCAGATCTCAAGCTCCTTAGTACAAGTTACTCCAGAGCAGGGCAGTAATCTTCAGCAGCTAGACACCTGTCAGCTCCACAGTACCCAGACCTAACAAAGACAAGGACAAGTTCATTTCGGCTAATTAAAACCCTACATTTACACATCACAAAACAATAGATTAAAAAGATTCACAGATATTTAAAACAATAACCTCTTTCAAGGGAGCAGCATCCCATTCTAGCTGGCATTACCTTTTCCATAAAACCGAATATATTGTGCAAATGTGACAGTGCAAGGTATGCTAAAAGTGCAAGGGTAGCATAAAAGAGAAACATTAAAAGGTAAACTCATTTCTGGACAGGAATATCGTCCCATATTCTTTTATCCCACATTTTTACCTATTGCATTACACTCCCTCTTCTATAAATCCAGATACAAAGTGCAGGTGTGACAGAATAAAATGTACTAAAAATGGAAGAAAAGACATCAAGCTAAAGAACATTTACTCAACCCCCTCATACTGCAACATCTGCAATTATAATTTTATCTGACAATGACCTGACCCCTTTGTCTAGTTGATGCACAATTCACTATAAAGTGCAAAAGATGATATTAAGCAGCGTCAGACCAGGACATTTTCCTCATATACCCAGGGCCCTTGTTATTTCACATCATGTCCTGTAATGCCGTTTCGCTTACATCTAGTATAAAGTGCTGGAGTAACTGTGCAAAGCCACTAAAAAATGCATCGGTGTCTTTGAAAACATTGAACGGCGTCGGAGTAGAGCTATGACTCATGCTTCACCCCCACTGCCGTCTCTAAACCTTTGTCTGACAGCAGCCTGTCACCTTTCATGATAAATGTTATGAAAGCCTCCCCACTCGGGGACATCCACCCTTTAGGCAGAAGAGTAAGGCGTGATGGCGGGTTCTGATTCCATTCTGACTAAAAAGGTTGCACAACAAAGCCTTATGTTCAGTCAACAGCTTGGTGCAAATTGATACAATGTGAGTCAAACTTTCCGTGTGTTGATGACAAAGCCTGCATTTAGGACACCGAGGTCTCCTTGACCATTTAGGAACGCGATCGGTAGTTGGGCGCAGGCCAAAAAGCACATGAAACAACTTTCTTTCAAAAAAGAATCCCATTAAAGCAGCTAAGTATGATTGTGGGCGAGGTTGTTTATAAGAGTTAATGACGGCCCACACATGGCTTCTTTTTGCTAAAGTCTCTCTTGTCCCTGCTCCATGAGATCTTCTTTTTTTTTTATTGTTTAGAGATGTTTTAACGAGGGCATGTGGCAGTGTTGATTCTCATAGTTCTTTGCCTAAAGGTCATTTACGGCCAGAATAAAGGCCCGCTTCCAGCTGTTTTTGTTTTTGGGTATGGCAATTTGAATTTCTTTCCATATCTGGGAACGCCATGTCACCTGATTGGACAGCCCTAACTTGTGACATATACTTAAGTAAAGGGCCATGTTCTACTAACACTTGGTTTAGCAGACCAGATTCCAGCCGCAGTAGGGCCAGGGTACTGTTTTGCGGTAGTCAAAAAAAGAATCCGAAATGCCTTACTTTGTGCAGAATTGAGAAAGGCCCCAAACTTCCCTGGGAAAGCCACTGTGCCAAAGCTGATTGATGAAATAAGTCTGCCTTTTATCACTTCAGGAAGAAGTGCCAAGTTTGGGTTTTGAAATTTGCATTGTAAGGACTGAAAAGCTGCAATTAGGAGGCAATCTTTGGCTTTAATGAGTTTAGATGCACACAAAGAGAAAAGCTTTCCTGCAGCCAGAGACCAAGGTATTTAAAGCAAAAGCCTCTTGAGACTGACAGGCCACTCAGGAACCAACTACCTTTCTTCCTGACCTTCCTTCCGAACACCACAATCTCAGTTTCTGTGAGGTTCACCACCAATTCATTTTTGGCACAATGAGTGTGGCGCTTGTTTAAATGCATCTGAAGCCCAATACCAGTCAAGTGCATCAGAAGTACATCATCAGCATACTGTAACGAGGTCACCTGACGATGCCCCAGCCTTGGTGGATGCTATTTAGCTATTCCAAGGTATGCCCTTAGGTCCAATATAAGCAAATTGAAAAGTATTGGGGCCAGAACGCACCCTTGTTTCAGGCCCCTCTTGACTTCTATTTTGGCCGACAAGCCATTATTGGAACCAAGTTTGACCATTGTCCAATTATTTGAGTATTAATGTTGAATGGCACATAATAATTTTGCTGGGATTTTACAGCCGGCCAGCTTACTCCATAGGAGGTCATGGTTGACATGATCAAAGGCTTTAGAGAAATCCACAAAGCAGTTCTATAAAATCAGTTTTCTATTAATGATATATTTCTCAGCAATCATTGAGAGCACAACTGAGTTATCAATGGTACTAGATTTAGCTCTGAAACCAGTTTGGTTGAAAGCAATTCATTTTTCTCTTTCTGCCCAGTTTTCCAGGTCTGCCAGTAGTAAGTTAGCGAAGATCTATGAGTCTACGTCCAAAAGGGCAATCATACGATAGCTGATTGGGGAGGCATACGGATCTTTCATGTAAATAAGTTGGAAAATAGAACCACACCATGATTCTGGAGCTACCTTCTCAGCTAGACAGAAATTAAATAAGGAATGAAAATGTGCACACCAAAAATCCCAGTCTTGTTCATAGATAGCTGCAGGAAGCCCGTTTGGATCGGGTGTGCCATTCCCTCTAAATTTCTCAACTTTGTCTTTGATTTCACTCAGAGGGAAGGATCAGGAAGTTGCGCAGTTGTCCTTGTCGACGGAAGAGGACTTAGGTCCTTGCTTTTGTATAAAGATTCTATATGCCTCACCCACGTTTCTTCCATGATATTGTTGCCTTTAATGGCAGGTGGATCTCTATCGAGTTAGTTGATTAGAGACCAAAGAGATTTACTATTATTGCTTTTGCAAGTTTGCATGATGTCAAACCAATCCTTTCGGTTTGGGATCTTTTTGCTAACCAGACTGCTTTTTGTATGCTTTACATAGATCGCAGAAATCTTCACCCTGATGTTGCAGTTTAAGGGTGGCTATTAATGACCTTCATTTCAGTAGCCGTGGCTCGACGTTGTAACGTTATTGATTTTGGGTACCATTTTCTGTTTCCTTGGTTGACACCTCTGCAGGGACTTTAACAGATTTTAAGGGATAAGTTTTAAGTTTGCCTTGAGTCATTTGCCATGACTTAATTGGATCTTCGAGGTCCCAGTTTACTGTTGTATTAGTCTGCTCCCACTCCTCATAACAGACCGATGCGGGGGCGTTCCACCTGACCCTCAGCCTGCATCCTGTGTGCCAATAATATCATATGCTTGTTCTAGCTCCATGGAGTTCATGATCCTGATGATCTGAGGTGAATGGTTACTCTCACATCTTGCATTTATGTTAAAACTCACAATTTTATTGAAGAGGGAGAGCATAAAAAGTATCATCCACTACAAAATCAGCCATGCAAGATTTTCTTGTAGCAGTCACTGGGATGTCGCCATGGCAGCGCCTGCTGAGTGTCCAGTATCGGAGAGCCTCTAAAGTGCAGAGGGGGTCATGGTGTTTTTTAGTGATGCAACTGTATTTGGAGGTTTGTATCAGAATGCCCATGTCCATTCTTAAATTAGCACTTCTTCTGAGATGATTTGCCAAACTGAGGTTAAAATCGCCTTTGAGCATTCATGGGATACCACTATACGTGCTTTCCAGTTCCATGAGGAAATTTTCAATTGTTTTTATAATTTGCTGCTTTTTCCTGGAGCCTAGATTGATATAGACATTTAAGATAATGATTGGCCCAGTTTTATTTCCAAAGTCCCAATTGAATATTATTAAGCCAAGTATGTGCAGTGAATTAGACTCCAAGCGGCTCAAGCTGAAAGACTTGTCCAGCGTCACATAGATTGAAAGGCCAACCTCTGGGTGCCTGTTTATTTGGCTGTTCTTGCTGGGACAAAAAATTCCACTTACCCTTCCAGTGGCTGTTCCTCCATTTTTCATGTCTCTTGGAAACAGCCACATCGAAACTCTTCAAATACAACTCGAAGTCTGGGTCTATATGGAGTTTTTTGATTCCTTCTTTGTTCTATGAAATAATGCACATGGGTCTTTTGGAGGGGCTGATTATCTTAGCAAGCTTTGTTTTACGTGGCCTGTTAAAAAGGAAATTGCTGTGCCGAATTGTATATCCTACCAAGTTTATCCGAATATTTCTCAATACAGCGTCAGTCAATTTTATCTTGATTAGGGTAAGATGATACCCAGGTCCAATCTTTGGTTTGAAATTGAATAGTTGACAAATCAACAGTGGCGGCCTCTTGCCTTCTATACTCTAGGAAGGATTTCAACCACTTCCAAGCATTGTCTCCGATGCCAATCTCCTGAAGTCATTCGAAGAAAGAAAGAAAAAAAGAAAGAAAGAAAGAAAGAAAGAAAGAAAGAAAGAAAGAAAGAAAGAAAGAAACTGAAAAATGGAAAGGAAAAGAGGCAAGTGAGAAAGAAGGAGGAAAGAAGGGAAAAAGAAAGAAGGCAGAAGGAAATAATTTTTTTTAATGTGTTACAAGTGCTGCCAATTAAACATGATGAAGGCAGATTTTCTTGGGGCGTGGCTTGGGCGCCGATGGTGATGGTCGCCTGAGAGCTCGGCTCCGGGACTGAGCCCGTGATTATCCTGTAATTCGGCGGCTGCGGGGCACCCCAGCCCCCGCATTTTGAGGACCGGCCCGACGGAAACCTGCCGGGGCCCCTGGCGTGATCGGCACGAGCGGTGACCCGGCGACAATCACAGTCCGGGGTACCACGCAGTGCGACCCAACATGGCGCCTGGACTTCTTTGTCCCCCTGGCCAGATCCATTAGACTGGAGGAACGTTGTTGGCGGCGGTGCATCCCCTGCTCTGCCGGCTCCCGGTGGGGGTCGGAGCTGGACATCGGTCAGAGCAGTCTCTTTTAACGGGGATCGCACTCGAATGAACGGAGGCCCACACCCTAGCGGATCCCACGCGGGGACGGCAGGAGGCCCCGTCGGTGGCCCCACTCCCTACACCGCACTTGGCCACTTTCTCCGGGCCGACCCACTTCCATGGGAGGCGCAACCTTCTGGGGCCGCGAATCGTCCGGTGGAGCGGGTGACATCCACTCCGGGACTCTATCGGCAGTGTGGGCCTGCCCGACCTGGCGACGGCTGCCTCCGCCTCCTCCTCGGTGCCCCCGGACTCCGTGTTGGTGGCGTGAGCCAGGGTTGAGACGATCCAACGGGCCCTGGAGACGGGGATCTCCGGCATTCGACCTGAGGCCTGGCACTCGAGGGAGTCACAGCCGGGGCCTGAACTCGGAGGCGCCTGCTCCGAGACCTGCACGGAGAGCGGCCGGCGACATGGGGAAACCTAGAGGAGCCAAGGGGACTGCCCCGGCTGTCTCGGACTCGGAGACCCGGGACAGGGAGGAACGCGGGGGCCCCGAGGATGCCGGCGGTGCACCACTGCAGCAGCAATTTGACCGAGTCCTAGAGGCAATAGCGACCACGCGCTCGGCCCTCCAGCAGGACATTGCCCAGGTAGCGACGAGCCTGGGTCTCCTTAGAGCGGTCCACAACAAACTTTCGGACCGGGTCAAGGAAGTGGAGGGCTCGGTGAAAACCTTGGAGCCGGCACAGCGGACCTTGGCCGCGGATATGAAGGATGCCTTATCCCGGATTACGGTCCTGGAGCAGAGGGCGGAGGACGCGGAAGGCCGTAACAGGAGGAACAACATCCGCGTGGTCGGCCTGCCAGAAAAGATTGAGGATGGCGACATGGTGGCATATCTGGAGGCCTGGCTCCGAGACACGGTGGCCCCGGAGGGTCTATCCTCCTTCTACACCCTGGAGCGGGCCCATCGGGTCCCGGCGAGGCCACCGCAGCAGGGACGTGCCCCACGACCGGTGGTGGCGCGATTATTGCACTTCAGGGACAGAGACTTCATCCTCAATGTAGCCAGACATAATGGGCCATTTAAAGTGGCAAACAGCCAGGTGAACATCTTCCCGGATTACACCTATGAAACTCAACGCAGACGGTTCTCCTTCCTGGCGGTCAAGCGCGAGCTCCGGAGCGAGGGTATCCAATACTCGCTCTTCTATCCTGCGAGGCTCCGCATAATTGTCGATGACAAAACTCAGTTCTTCGATACCCCAGAGGATGTTTGTCACTGGCTCGAACTATATAGAGCGGGGAAAGGTGGATCCGGCTCTTCGCCTCGACAGGTGGCGGAGCCGGAGCAGAGACGGAGATCCAGGAGGATTCGGGGTCGCCGTGGCCGCTCGGGGGGTCCCTCAACTGTAGAGACATCGACGGAGCGGAAGGGAGTACTAGAGGTGCTATCAGCGCTGTCTGGTTCACGGGACGCTACCATTGCGGAGGAAGCGGTCCCTGAGGATGAGGGGGGTCCAACGGACTCCGAGGAATCCGTGCCTGACAGTGACCATACGCCGGTGATCACACCGCAATCGGCGGAGGACCTTCTGGATGGGCAGGGGTAACGGGGTGCGCTTCTTCACTTTGGGTGGGGGCCCGGCGAGGGGGTGGCGGGTGTCGAACAGAGATGCTGACTATCGGGGTAGGGAGGGTGGGGTGCCCTGGATTTGCCCCGAGGGGGTTTATTTGTGACACTGTCTTGGGCTTCGGTTAGTCCTGGTGGCCTGAGCGTCGAGGGCCCACTGCCTCCGCCCGGCCTGCACCTGGCCCTTAAGGCCTTCCTGCGGTGGCGACTGCAAGATTAGTAGGGTATAGTTGTAGAATATGGTTTGGATGGGAACTAGATGGTGCTATTTGGGTCCTGTTCTGGGGAGGGTGGATGGGGAGTTGATTCATATTTGGGTTGCTAAGTTATGGTTGGGGAAAATGGCCGCCATCAGTGCTATGAGGATCGATGTCCTGTTATTGTTGGGATCCGGATGGGGAGACTTTCCGAGAACAATATGGGACAATGGCTGAGATAGCTAATCTGAAATGTGTTACTTGGAACGTACGGGGGCTTCACACTATGTCCAGGCGCCACAAGGTCCATGCTTACTTAGTGCGTAGGGGAATACAAATGGCGCTGCTGCAGGAGACTCATCTGAACAAGGCGGAAGGGGCGGCCTTACAGCGTAGGTGGAGGGGGCAGGTCTTTTGCACTTCATACTCTGCGTATGCCAGAGGGGCGCTGATCTGGGTTAGGGCTGGGGTTCCCTTCCAGGTCACGAACACAGTGATAGATCCAGAGGGGCGTTATGTGGCTATTTCGGGGACTTTGGGAGGGAGAGACCTAAACGTTTGCTGTGTGTATGCTCCTAATGTAGACCAGTCTGCCTTCCTTTCCAGGTTATCGGGCTCGTTGGCCCATTGCCTCTCCGGACCCCTCCTGCTCGGTGGAGATTTCAACTCAGTAGTGGATGTAGATATGGACCGCTCGCATCCACCCCTCCCTGATTCTCCGGTTCGTCGATTGGCTAGGGATCGTCGGGACTGGCAGACTCACTGGGGTCTAACGGATATTTGGAGGGCGCAACACCCCACAACCAGGGATTACTCCTACTTCTCGAGCCTCCATGAACTGCACGTTCAACTGGACGGATTTCTTGGCTCGCCCGAACTGGTTTCAGCAGCGGTCCGATCTGAATATTTGACCAGGACCATTTCTGACCATAACCCCCTCCTGTTGGACCTTGGCTGGTTTCCCGGGGTACCGGCGGTGCCCACCTGGAAATTACGGCCCGAGATCCTTGAGGACAGTGTCTTCAAGGCGGACCTAGGTGATACGATTTCAGAGTACTTTGCGTCCAACCGTGGCACCGCGAGCTCGAGAGCGCTGGAGTGGGACGCTTTTAAGGTGGTGGTGAGGGGGTACTGCATCTCTAAACAGGTCGGCGTGAGGCGAAGTATCCTCGCCGACCTAGAGGCAGCGGATCGAAAACTCCGCGAGTTGGAGTTACGCCGCCCCGGGCGCCCGAGCTGCTGGCGCGCATGGCGGAGGCGAAGGAGGCGGTGGCGGCGGAGGTCGAACGGCTTCGCTGTTTTGACTATAAGGCCTATACGGTTCGGTCCATTGCAGAGGGGGATAGGTCGAGCGCGCTGTTGGCATGGCTGGCCAACCCTACGCGGCAGTCCTCACTGACGACGTCCATGCGCAGGGCAGACGGAACCCAGGTGTACACCCAGCCTGCGATTCTGAGCTGCTACCGGCAATATTACGAGCGCTTATACCGCAGTCGCTCGGTCCGAGACCCTGACCTGCTCGATAACTATTTGCGGCCTTTAGAGATCCGAACAATGGAGCGGGACGTGGCGAAAGCCTTGGGGTCCGACATAGAATTGGGAGAGATCCGTAGCGCCATCAAAAAGATGGCGAGAAATAAGACCCCGGGCCTGGACGGTCTTCCTGTGGAGTTCTATGCGGCCTATGCCGATCTCCTAGCCCCTAGATTGTTGGTAGTATACAGGGAGGCGAAGAGGCTTGGGCGTCTCCCAGGCTCGATGTGTGAGGCATTGGTGGTCCCGCTCCTCAAGCCTGGAAGGGATTCCTCCGATCCGGGGTCGTACCGTCCCTTATCGATGCTGACGGTGGATTATAAAATACTGAGCAGCATCCTGGCCTCGAGGCTGCTCGGCCACATGAGCTCCTTGGTACATGAGGACCAGGCTGGCTTTATCCCCAGGCGTAACACGACCATGAACATTCGCCGGTTGTTCCGCTTGCTAGGGGAACCGCTTGTGGACGCCCCGTGCCCGGTTGTCCTCTCAGTGGATTTAGAGAAGGCTTTTGATAGCCTGGAATGGGACTACCTTTGTACTGTGTTGCGGAGGTTCGGCCTCGGGGAGGGCTTCATCAGGTGGACCAGGGTTCTGTACGCCTCGGCGTCGGCCAGGGTTCGGGCGGGACCGCTGATTTCCTCACAATATCCGGTGGAACGGGGCACGAGGCAGGGATGCTCGTTATCCCCATTGCTCTTTGCGCTGGCGGTGGAACCTCTTGCGCTGCATCTCCGGTCGGGAGCCTATTACACGGGCCTGTGGACTCCTCCGGGCCCACATTACATCTCACTGTATGCAGACGACCTGTTGCTCTTCCTAGAAGACCCGCTGGATGCCCTACATGGGGCTGCGACGGCGCTCACGGAGTTTGGGGAGGTCTCGGGCCTCCGAGTGAATTGGACTAAGACCTGTCTTTTCCCGGTCCGCAGGGGCACCCCTACCCCTACTCTGAGTAGGGAGATTAGATAGGAACCCGACTGCTTTAAGTATCTAGGGGTGTATGTCTATCATGAACCTTCTGGCCTCCTGGATGGGAACATTGCCCGGGGCATTCGAGCACTTCGAGGCAGTATGGGCTTTTGGGCCACACTACCGCTCTCGGTGGCTGGGAGGATTGCTTTGCTTAAAATGGTGGCGCTCCCCCGGTTGCTATATTATTTCCGGACACTACCGATCTGGGTCCCACCGACCACGTTTCGACTTTTACGATCCATGATTGTCGGATTCCTTTGGGGGTCGGGCCGCCGGCGGGTGGCCCTCAAGACCCTACTGAGGCCGAAGGAGGAGGGTGGGCTTGCGGTGCCGGACTTCGAAAAGTATTATTTAGCGGCGCAGCTCCAGGTCTTCACCCAGGAGATCGCCCGGGAGTTCCGGGGCCCCGAAGAAAAGAGGGGAACGGGCATGGCCAGGCATGTTCTCTCCTTCATAGCGATGAGACAACGGTTGGCCTTGCAGGACTTGTCAATGGAGGAGCGGACTCTCCGCCTGTGCTGGAACCGAGCTCACGCCCGGGGCCACCTGCGAACACCGTACGCGCCCGAAATACCGCTGGGGATGCTAACGGCTCTGCCCCATGGGGGTGATTGGTCGCGGCTGGCGATCTGGGAGGACGCCGGTTTGCAGCTAATCGGGGATCTATACGAGGACGGGTCGCTCTTGCCCTTTCAGGAGCTCATCGAGCGCTTCGGGATTCCCCGCGGCGACTTTTTGCTGCACTCGGCCCTTGTTCGAGCGATCCAGGCGCACTGGAGACGCGGGCAGGAGGAACCTCCTTTATCCCCAGTATGCCAATACGTGATGATGTCTGCGGGCACGGTGAAGGCGGTCACTTGCCTTTACGGCAGACTGATCAATGAGGGGATAGCTCCCCTCACCACTTTGAGAAACCGCTGGGAGAAGGACATTGGCAGGGAGATCCCGGAGACGACCTGGGCCCAGCTAGTGCGGAGGGCCTGGAAGGGCACACGCCACGCCCGCTTTCAATTGGTCCACTACTACGTGCTCCATAGAGCCTATTTGACCCCGGTGAAAATCAGGCGATATTTTGGTACGACTTCGGCGGAATGCCCCAGGTGCCCGGCCCAGGAGGCGGACCTCCTCCATATGCTGTGGACCTGCCCGGGATTGTCATCCTATTGGGAGGAAGTGGGGAAGACCCTGGAGGAGACGACGGGGAGATCTTTATCGCTTGACGCGGCGGTGGGTCTCCTGCACTGGTTCCCTCATACCCCCAAAAATAAAATTTCTAGCAAGTTCATTGATCTGGGGCTGCTCCTTGCTAAACGGGAGGTGACCGGGAACTGGAAGGCACGAGCTGGTCCGACGGGAAGCCGGTGGCGCAGCGAATTTTTGAAGTGGGCGGCGGGGGAGAGTACGCTCAGATACCAGCTAGCTTGGAGGCAGCGTAATGAGAAGGCACAGGAGGCAGCGCTGGAATGGGAGATGTTAGTGCAGGCCCTTAGGGATTATGGCGCCCCCAGCGACCCTGAGCTTGAGGAAGAGGCTCGCCCTGAGTCCCGATAGACGATTGCACTTTTCAGATCAATTGCTTTCCCTGTGGGTCCTTTTGGAGATCCTGTGGCGGTTGGTGCCGCGCGCTGATGGCGCGGGGGGGGGGAGGGTTTACTTGGGTTTGGGGTGTTTTAAGAGTGGGGTGTTATTTTGGGTTTATGGGTTTGTTTGGAAAAGCAGATGACGGACAGCGGGTTCTCCGGGCCAGCTTCGACATCCTCCTGAGCCCCCATTGAATTTCGCCGCCCGACCCTAGGGTTGTGGGCTGAATGGCTGTGTAAGTAACTTACGGTGGGGGAACGGAGGGTTGCATCTCATTGATCGGGCGTGATATATAATGTTGGCCGATTATGTAACGATTTACTGATTCCTGCAATAAAAATATTTTAAACAAAAAAAATGAAGGCAGATTTTCTTTCTAAGCAAAGTTTATTGAAGAACCATTGATGAAATTGAGTCCGGAATAAGTGTGTTCTGAAGAATTGTCAACTTATGAATTCACACGTCTTGTATTGAAGCTTTTAGTTTGTGTACTACATGCATAGTAAAAAAGAGAATAATAGAATTATTTCAAATCGAGGCAATCTGTTATACTGGGAAATACCAGAAGTCAAATAAACAAAGGACACTTCAAAAGGAATTTGAAATAGGTGGCAGGAATTGATAAAGCTGAAATGTGGCATATGCTCTCATCTGGTAAAAAGCATCTAGCTATCACCTCAGGCTCTAAAAACAAAGAGCAACACTAAAATAAGAATGCAGTAAAAACAAAAACACTGGCACTGAAGGGAGCTACCTTGTGTGTGGATGTGGTCATTGTGAAAGAGGAAGATGCAGTCACTCAAAGTGAAGGTAACCAATCCTTGAGGTAGACTGACCCATCCCTCCATGCTGCGTGCTCTACTAGGCAAAAGGAAAATGTAAATGACACAAGAACAGAGCAAAGGGTGAAGAGAAGTGGCTGAAAGTCCCTTTAAGTAAGTATATTATGCATATAATTTTGATAAAATCAAAAGGTCTTGGCTAACGCCAGACCTAAACAAGTACTGGCAAATCCTATAGGTCGGGCATTGGCTGCCAGCCTTTTGACAATTCTTATTTTGTTCGGTCTGAGTTTTTGCAAAATCTCATTGTTAGGGAAGCTGGCAGGTCCTTATCAATCTAAAGAAATCATTAGCTAAAGGCAACAACATGTTTCTTAAGTTTAAAAAGGACAAATTACCATAGAAGTCTCTGGCACTGAAGTGAACTACTTTTTGTGTGAGTGTGCTCCTTGAGAAAGGGCAACATGCCGTTACTCAGAATGAAATTAGCCAATGGATGAAATGGGCTGACCCTCTGCCACTTGATGCATGCTAGAGTGGGTAGAAGAAAAATGTGAATGATACAACAGACTCATGGAGGAAGATTGGCTGAAAAACCCTATGACTAACTATGTTATATACATAATGTTAGTTAATTCAAAGTACCTTGGCTAACACCAGATCTAAATAAGCCAATCGGTCTGACATTAGCTGCCAGTCTTTTACCTTTGCAAATGCTTTGTTTGTAAGGTTTTTGTAAAGCTTTATTACAAACAGATAGAGAGGCTTGTAAAGACAAATAGAGAGGCTTGCAAAGAAAGACAGTTAGATAGAGAGATAGATAGATAGCTTTGCAAAGACAGAAATAGATAGATTTGCAAACAGATAGGGTTGCAAAGATAGATCAGAGATAGAGTTGAAAAGATATATTAGCAATAGGTAGGGCTGCTGAAATGAATAAAGATTGACAGGGTTGCTAATATAAATATATAGATAGATAGGGTTGCTAAGATAACTAGATTTAGACAGATATATAGATAGACAGATATATAGGGTTGCTAAGAAAGCTAGATATCGACACATATACAGATAGACAGACAGATAGGGTTGCATAGTTAGAAATATAGACATGGTGATAGATAGATAGATAGATAGATAGATAGATAGATAGATAGATAGATAGATAGATAGATAGATAGATAGATAGATAGATAGATAGATAGATAGATAGATAGATAGATAGATAGATAGATAGAGAGAGAGAGAGAGAGAGATAGATAGATAGATAGATAGATAGATAGATAGATAGATAGATAGATAGATAGATAGATAGATAGATAGATAGATAGATAGATAGATAGATAGATAGATAGATAGATAGATAGATAGATACACTCTCAGTTTGGAACACAGATAGACAGGTAGATAGACAGGTTAGTAGACAGGTAGCTAGAGGGGTGATTGACAGACAGGTAGTTCGGTAGACATACAGTTACATAGTGTTCGACATGGGGTCTCTAGTTGGCAGTAATTTGCACCCTGTCCAAGTAGGGACCCTCCATCTAGTCAGGGAAAGGGAGTCACACAGCTAAGATAACTCCTGCTCATCCCCTTGGTAGCTTGGCATGAGCAGTCAGGCGTATCTCAGAGCCAATGTGTAAAGTATTTGTACACATACACACAGTAAAACAGTAAAAATGCAACATAAGGAGTCCACACCAGTTTAGAAAAATAGTCAAAATGTATCTGAATAAAACAAGACCAAAACAACAAAAATCATACATACTCAAGTCAGAATATCACTTTTTAAAGGTTATGGAAGTTTAGTTCAAAGAAATCAATGAATGCATTAGTTTAAGCACAAAGTAACTTAGAAGCGGTAAAATCAAAGATGTGGCAAGGCGCAGGGGAGGTGAGGCATCGGAAAAGCAAAGCGATGTGTCGGTTCCTTACTACACAGTGGAGGTGATGCGTTGGTTCCTTACTGGCAGGGGAGGTGATGCATCAGTTCCTTACTACTAAGCAGGGGAGGTGATGTGTCAGTTCCTTACTGGCGGGGGAGGTGATGTGTTACTTCCTTACTGCTAAGAGAGGTGATGCAATGATTTCCAGGCACATGGCCTCGGTTCCTTACTGTGGTGCAGTGTCATAGAAGAGTCAACATCGGGTGATGATGTGTCAAAACAAAAAAGAGTCTATGCTGCAGTAGCGAAGAAGGTGCATTGTCGATTTCACAGTCGTGAGGCAGGCGCTGCGTCGATTCATCGGCCTCAAACAGGTGCTGCACCAGAGTTGAAACATGTGCCACGTACGTTGGTGAAATGGTGCTCGGGATTCACGCTGCAGCGATTTTGCTGACATGCTGCATTGGCGAGCTGGGGCCTGCAGTGAAACCGTGGTCAATGCTTCCAGCAGGAACCAAGCTGCGGTGCAGACAGTGGCGATGTGTAGATCTTTTGCAGCGATGCGCCAAGAACACAAGCGCTGGGAGTAGATGCATGGATTTTCTCCTTAAGATCACCAAGTCACACTTCCAAGGTCCCAGGAACTGGATTTGGCACCACTTGGCAAGTCAGGACTCTCAGCAGAATATCCCAGCCACTGGTAGGTGAAGTCCTAGATGGCCCTGAGACTTCTTAACAACAGGCAAGCATGCACAAGCCATTGGAGAACCTTGGATGCAGGATGTAGAAAGTAAAGGCCAGTCCTTTCTCTCCCAGGACAGAAGCAGCAGGCCAGCACAACAAAGCAACAGGCAGAGTGGCAGTTTGTCCTACAGCATCCAGCTCTTCTTCCTGGCAGAATGTCCTCTGTTGAGAAGTGTTCTGATTTTGGGGTGTCAAAGGTCCAATCCTTATACCCCTTCATGGATTTGAAATAGGAAGCTTCAAAGGAAAGATCCTTTCTTTTCCTGACCTGGATCCAGACATACTACAGGAGGGATGGAGACAGCTTTGTGTGAGGACAGGCACAGCTCTATTCATGCTAAGCCTGGGCAAAGCACTACGCTACGCTCGCGTAGTTTGCGAAGTTTGCGCTACTTCGCACTACGCAAATTGCACATAGCACAGTGCAAACACGCGTAGCGTAGCGTAGTGCAGCGGTCATTTTTTGCTTGCTCGCGGTCCTCAACGTCAAGTTGGTGACCGCGAGCAAGCAAAATGACATCCCGGCGAGACTTTTTCCTCGTTCGCAATCAGCAACACCAAGTTGCCAATCGCGAGCGTGGAAAATAAACCTCCCGGCGAGATTCTCAACGTGGGAAGGTCAGGTTTCTCATTGCGAGTGGTCGTGTATGCACGCGACCGCTCGCGATGAGAAACTATCAATCCGCGTTGAGAAAGCTGCCGCTCGAGTAGAAATCTACTCAAGCGGCAGAAAACGACCGCTTGCACTGTGCAAGATGCAGTTTGCACTGATTGCACAGTGCAGACAAGCATCCGGCACTGTGCAATCAGTGCGAACAGCATCTTGCACAGTGCACTACGCAGTTTGCGAAGCTACGCGTAGCTCGCGTAGTGCAAAGTGCACTTCGCGTAGCTACGCATAGCGCTACTTCGCAAACTACGCCCAGGGTTAATTCAGGTGCCAGTGACAACTCCTCCCACTTCTCCAGCTCAAGAAGGCCCATCGTACTGATGACGGGCCATCAGGATATGCAATGCACAACTCAGCTCCCTTTGTGTGACTGTCTAGAGTGCATGCACAAGAGCTCAATTGTCAGCCAACCCAGACATGCATTCTACAAACAGGCAGAGGCACAGAATGGTTAAGAAAGAAAATGACCACTTTCTAAAAGTGGCAATTTCAGACAATTTAAAAACCAACTTCACCAAATGATGTATTTTTAAATTGTGAATTCATAGACCCCACACTCCAAATCTCTCTCTGCTCCCAGCGGGAAATTACACTCAAAAGATATTTTAAGGCAATCCCCATGTTACCCTATAGAATAGATAGTCCTTGCAATAGTGAAAAATAAAATTTGCTGTAATTCACTATTAGATCATGGAAAACACCCCAATATATGTCCTACAAATACACTGCACCCTGACCATAGGGCTGCTCTGGGCATAACTTAGGGGTGACTTACATGTACTCCATCCATTATGTCTTTACAAGAGAGGCGGGTATGGTAATTTTGAGATTACAGAGCATGAAACTTTGAACAGCATATATATAGCAGAGCTTTATCAGTAGGCTTCAACACCAGTGGTCAAAAAACTAGATGTGCACTGCATAAAAGACAGAGGATCATGGTAATAAAAATGATTTTTCTCACAGTGACATATTTTCTGCAGAATAGAAGAAATCAGAATGTGGAGCTCAAATGTTAGACATGTAATCTCTGGTCTCAGTTCAGTGTTTCTGTTTGCTACTCATGTGTTAGATGTCCTGGACTGTTTTAAAAATAATAAACATTTGCCACCACTAAACGTGTTAAAACAATCCGCTACTACTAGATAAGAAATGGGAGATTTTTCTACACTGCCTGTATAAGTATGTGATTGTTGACAGCCGCGGCCCTTGCAGGTAAGAGCGGTGGGGCTGGGTGTTTGGGGGATATTCGACATACAACCACAAGGGGAAATTAAATAAATAATTAATTTTCCCTCGTCGTCACCTACCGAAATTGCCCCACTCCGGGCCCCACTGCCCCACCACTCTAACTTGCTCTGGCCACGGCTCATTGTTGATGATGAATGATTATGTACTGTTTGATGGAGATAGAAAAAAATGCAGTCTGTCATCTTCCATCCATTCCAGCATGGATGCAAATTTCCAATGCTGCATCATAAAGTAGAGTGTTGCAGTAGTGGGAATTGAGCCTTCAAGAATGTCTAACTGGAAAGGTGCAAACGTCTACACCCGACTTTATTAATTCATGCATTACTGCCAGAGGAACAGATCATAAGCATTGATTATAGGTTTAAGTGCCCTGCATTATTCATCCACCATTCATAGCAAGGTTCCTTTTACTTTACCAAGATGAGCATCTTCTGTTGTTCAAGCAGACATCTTCTTTCCACTGACAGTTCCATTCTGAAGTAACTATTGGCTTCCAAACCTACATATGACGGGAGGGCATTATCACTATCACCGTTATGTTGTGGAAATCCATCAATTTCACGTAGCATTTTCAATTGCAATATAGGTTAAAACTTCTATTCAGCAGTTTTCTTTCCTCCTTTTTGTTATTATCCAAATGTTTGTCCTACCAATCTCTTCCTGTTAATGTTAATGTTGCATCATTTAATTTTTGCAATCAAACCGCTGGTGCAAAATTCAAGACAGTATATTTAGGAAATAAACTTCTTTTTGATTGAATCAATTATGAGTCTTTCATTCTGCCTATATTATTACGCACAGAAGCTGAAAGAAGGGGGCATATTTACAACAGAATGGAGAAGCGTGGCATTAAGCAAAACATTGCTAACGCCACGCTTCTCCATTCTGAGAATGCAGGGATGCACCGTATTAACAAGAATACGGGGCACCCCTGTATTTCCCCTAGCGCTGGTGCTGATTTCAGCTGCCTAGCGCCAACGCAGGTACCTTTGCACCATAGTGCAAGGGTATCTGTTGGGGAAAATGATTGTTTATGTGCAGGAAGATCTCTCTTCCTTCACATAAAGAAGCATCCATGGCACTTTGAAACTTCTATGTGTGCTGCTTAATGCAGCACACATAGAAGTTGCAAAACTTCATTTTTGGGGGATTGTCTATGTGCAGGAAGGGTCACCTTCCTGCACACAAACAATCAATGGCAATTTGCTGTTTGTATGTGTGCTGCCATTGTATGTGTGCTGCACAAGGCAGCACACATGGAAACAGCAAAAAAGAGGAGAAATAAAGCATAATTTTGGCATTGCCTCCTAATTACGCCACCCTTGTAAATTGGGGGCAGCGTCAAAATCAATGGGCGTTGCGGTGGAACATGCACCGTAACACCCATTGCCCACCCCTTTCACTCTAAGTAGAGCATGAAAGAGTGCCTTATTTTCAAGGCAGCATTAAGCCACGTTAAATGGCTTAACGCTGCCTTGAAAAATAAGGCAAAGCCCTATCGCCAACACAACGTCACTAAAAGTGATGTTATGGGGGCAATTTCGGCTTGTAAATATGCCCCTAAGCTACGGAAATTAACAAGAGTCCACCAGATAACCACAGTAAAGTATTCTATCTCTTGATTATATAGTCAGAATCTTAATGATTAAGGAAAATGTATATTACACGGAGCAGCCTGAAAAGTCACTTTCCTAAACTGTTTTTGATCTGCGCGTAATTGCGGTGGTATAATTAAAGTATGAACAGATTTTGATGTGTACATCAAAAGCATGACGTTCAGTGAAAGTCATTTTGACATTTTTATGAATAAGACTATAATTACCTGACAAGCCAGTTTTTTTAATCTCCTCTGGAGTGCTTTCATGTTTGTATTGATTGTCCTCTGATGTCACCTAGATCTATATAGTTGGTTAATAATTAATTAAGTGCTCTGTGCAGAAACTGCTAAGATAATTGGAATCTTCCCTTCACAGCTCGAGGAGCGATAATCAGAGCACCGGGGGGCCTTTTTATTGAGGGTATTTCAAAACATGGCTATTTGTGTGGTGGACCACAGCTAAACCTACTTCTTCTACTCACAAATGTTTCTCTATGAATATACGGCCTCTTGAAGAGCTGTTATAATCTTTGATTACAGTTCCGGTTCAGGCCCAGCACACATCTTTAAAATACTACACTCACTAAAACACACGAGTTTAATATATAAAAAGGATAACTTTAAAAGGTTAATTTTTTAATTCAGATTGCAGGCGGTCTTTTGACAACTCCCTATCTAAAGGTCTGATTGCGATGCCGGTCGGACCGTCCATGCGACCGCCATCTTCGTAAGCCCTTTCCAACCGCCAAGGCTGGGAAGTGCCCCCGCCATATTATGATGCAACCACTGTTAGCACGGTAGTTGAATCTACGGCAGTGCACATATCCCTGAATATGTTGCTGCAAGGGCGTACAAAATCACAAAAAACATGTGAATTGTACACTTATGCATGACATATGTGGGGATATGCCTTGTGCTCCATGTACCTCATTGCTGGAGTGTGGCGGAATGTGCACAGTCCAGTCAATGGCGATATATACCACAGAAGGACTTATCTGGAGTCCGGCTCCCACTGGGTCATGGTCATCAGGATTCAGCTGCTCAGGTGTAGGGGGACCTGGAGAAAGGGATCCACCACGGAGGCTGCTGGGGAGAAGCAGATTTGGGTGAGTATGCACCCCAAAACCTTTGTTTCCGACAACTCAAGGCAGTCAGTCGGACTGACACAGTTGGTTAGTCGGAAACCCACATCATAATCTGGACAGCAGTCAGAGATCCCTCTACTGCTCTATGGCTGCATTTTTTCTCTGACCGACATCTGGGTGTTTGGAGAAAGGCTGTTGGATTCAGCGGTTTGTCAGCAGTTGGTCAGAGTACACAATGCATGCATTGTAATCTGGTGGTCAGACTGACCGATTCCAACAAGACAGCGGAGCCACATCCAACAGGACCACGGAAGTCAGTCCAACCGGCATCGTAATCAAGCCCTAAGTCAGATTTAAACATTGGTCCTCTCCCTCCTTGACAATGAAGCACCCTACTCAGCAGCGTGACATCCCTTCACTACTCATGATCATCCTGCACTCCATCACTTGGCTAATGTAGGGCTAAAGAAATACAACCATGCAATTCCTCCTGCGGGCCTACATAATCTGAAAGCCCTTCTGCGTCACCTGTCAAAGAAGGCAAATGCACCATATGAACATTTGAAGTCATACGATTGCCAGAACTGAAATCAAGGTGTGTCAAAAAAGAATAAGAAATAGAAGGCAAGCTTCCTTACAAAACTGCTTCACAAAAAGTGGACAATCCATCTCTTCAGGGAACATCCCAACACCCATAGATTAGAAAAATTCACAGATTCTAGTGCCCCTGTGGCAATAGCATGAAGAGAATTCTGCAGTTCACTCCTTCTCACCCACTACTTTTTACATGATCTCAAATTCTTCCTTACCTGAGCTACTATCTGCTTCACTCTGTTGTTGTTCAGATAGGTTTCCTCTGCATGTACACATAGCCACAGCATTAGGCAAACATCTGAAATAATGACAGAAAAGTCCCTTTGTAAATGCTCATTGGGAATCCTTTTGATTGGCATTTTCTCGTCATAGGTCAAGCAGAAATAACCCTATTCATTTTATGGAATTTATCTGTATCAATGAATCCTCTGTACTGGTTATGATACACTAATCTGGGGGCATATCAGCAAGGGCTTTATCTACGCTTTTTTTGGCTTTAAAAGCCCAAAAAACGGAGATAAAACTATCGCCCTATCAGCAAAAGGGTGCTAACATGCAAAATTGCATGTAAGCACCCTTTTTCCCTACGCCTCCCTTTGCATCTCTAATGAGATGCAAAGTGGGTGTTCCTTCCGAATATAACTGGAGAAATGTCGCTAACCGACATTTCTCCAATGATCAATTGGCACGCTAACAAGCATAGCGATAAGACAAGTAGCGCTAACCATGGTTATCACTACTTTCCTTACGCCTGCTTTTAGTTTGACTTAGCCATGATCTTGAATGGAAGGTGGATATCATGGTTAGGTATGCCGTGCCCTATCAACAACGTAGCGCCAAACGTTGTGCGATTATCGCTGGAATCCCAGCGATAATTGCACATTTGGCAGCTAACTCAGGTATTTTTATCACTCTGGAGATAAGCATCGCTGATAGCGCGCTATCTCCACGATACAAACAAGCAATAGACGGTGATAATGATCCTAGCGCTAAGTGCGCTTAGCGATAATTATCGCCGGTTGTTGATGATATGCCCCTTCATTGGGGAAATTGATCACTTTTTTCTTTAAGCTTTTAAGAGCTTCAAATTGTAGGTGGATTTTGCATTGTTTCCTGAGTACAAGAAGCCGTGGTTGCTTTCAAGTATCCAAGTGGTAATTTATCCCCTTGTATCCCCTTGTAGGAAGCCAGTGATATGGTCTATGTGAATGTTAAATGCTGAAAACTTCACTTCCCAGTCAGGCACTCTTAACTCGAAATGTCACATCGACAAGAATCCAACTAAGCTTCATACCAGATCTTATGCTCAGCTGTCTATGAAGTTTTCCATTGTTACAAATAAAATTGATATAAAAAAAATGTCCTTCTGTATGTGCCATTGTCATTATGGGGTGCACATTTTCAAAAAAGTTTAATTTGAATCTTCGTTTTGGAAAATAAGCCACGTCCATAAATCACTTTGGGCCACATGTATGTACCTTTTTTTGGTCGCAAACGGCCAATTCCCAAAAAAGGATTTTCCTATGTACCAAACCCTATTTGCGATTTGGTAACCTATTATAGAATCACAAATAGGGTTTGCGAATCAGTATTAGGAAGGGTCGTGTTTAGGGCTCCCCTTCCTAATACCAAATCGCAGCGGTATGTCAGAATGTTTTGCGGTCTCAAAACATTCACATTTTACCACCAACTTCAAGTTGGTGGTAACCCTTTGCAAATGGGAAGAGGTTCCTAAGGGACCCTTTTCCCTTTTGTGAATGGTAGTACAAAAATGTTTTCAGAGCAGACAGTGGTCCCAACAGTGGTCCCACAGACCACTGCCTGCTGTGAAAAAATGAAAAGTAAACTTTTCAGTTTTTTTTAAAACGCAACCTATTTTCCTTTAAGGAAAATGGGATGTATTTTAAAGAAATATTAATTGTCTTATTTAAAAGCAATTACAGACATGGTGGTCTGCTAACCAGAGCAGGCCACCATCCCGTGACTTTAGTGATTCCTAATGGGTCGCAAATAGCGACCTACCTCATTAATATTTATATGGTAGGTCGATGTGCGACCCCCTAAGATTCACTAAATGAAACTCCTGGAGTTTCATACATTAGGCATAGTGATTACATAATTGCGATACACAGAAAATCGCAATTAGGTAATCGCTATTCCTAATATTGATTCATGTGGCATTTTCTACTTAACATTAATTATCATGCCTACTGGGTAGGGAAACAAATATTTCTGATACACATAATGAAGTTCACACATTTCTTATAGTCCTGACACTTTTTATCTTTTTCTTATCAAACTAATAGATAAAAGACAAAAAACTATTATTTAACACCATACTACAGATAAAAGAGCACTCATAATATACAATATCTTGCTTGGTCAAAACATAGTTTAAATGTGAAAACCTGGGCATAATGCATGATAGCTGGCTTCTAAAGCAGCATGATTTTCCACTGAGAAATGTGTGTTAATTATTAAGGTAGCCCCAAAACAATATTTAATTCAGAAAACCAAACAATAAAATTCCCAAACCAATTTAGTAAAAAGTTAAAAAGGAGGAAAGTGTAATAAGCTAAAATGGTCACAGCTGACTAATGAGAACCAGAGATATGAATTGTAAAATGTTTTATTCCAAAAAGAACAGAGAAAATACAAAGCACGAATCCAACTCAATGATGTAGTTCAATGGAAATCTAGGGTCTGATTAGAATGGCAGGCGAACTTAAGTCCGACAGCCATCCCTTCGGAAATGGGACCACCCGACAAGCTGTTGGCGGTCCCACACCCTGAATCACGATGCAACTGCCTTCACAGCAGTCACAGAGTGTATATTTTGTATTGCAGCGGGTGCTGCGTGCTGCAGCATATGCCACAGTACAAAATATGCACCCCGTGCCTGCCACATGATGCAGTGACATGTTGGTGCCCCCCAGGGAACATGTCGGAGGGCCAGAGAGGAAGGGGTGCCCACTAGGGGCCCCCAATGTCCCTAGTCCGTTTGCTTTGTCTTGGTGGGTAAACCACCATGAAAAGGCAGGCGGAAAGGGACGCTGTAATCCCTATGGGGGTGCCTGGCAGGCCATAAAATTTACAAACTATACAGATTGCGACCGCCTTGAAGGCGGTCGCATCCTAATCCCGGTGGCAGGACCGCCAACAGCTAGTCAGGCGGTCCCGTTCCCGACCGGATGGCGGTTAGACTCTCGTCTGACCGCCGTCATAATCAGGCCCCAAGTTAGGTAAAGGCTGGCATGCCAAATTATGTGCACTTACATGAAGGGGAAAAAAAACCTTAAAAGAGGGTCAGAAAAGTTGCACATTCCCATTTTAGCTCCCAAAGGAAATTTTGCTCACGGGTACAGCAAAAACACTTAATAGATTTATGCCTAGCTTGGCATAAAAGCAGAACTTTACTCAGGAAGCATGGGTTTTGTTGGTTTGGTGTAAATTCACTCAGTAGTCCTTCAAAATAAAGCTTTTAAACAGTGCATGGTAGTCTTGACCGGGTTTAGTTTTTGCACTTCTGTGTCATTTTAAGGGGTTTTTCAGTTATTAGCAACTCCTATTAATCACACTTCAATTTTTTCACAAATGTGATTGGACCATGAAGGTCTTTATAGAATTTTTTCATGATCATGAAACTTTTGCATTATATGCACAACTTCCACAGTAATGGAGAGGCACCATGAGGGGCGTCCAAAGGGAGTGATAAGATGGACCCAGAGGCATTGAAAACTTGGATACCAGGTCAGGAAAAAACATCAGCATGTAATTCACAAATTAAAACACAATTGTGCAATCTGCCAATTTGAATAGTGATTTGTCCACCATTTTGTGGAAATATCTCAAATCGAATTTGATTCAAGAGTTTCTCAAGGGGTTAAAAAAGAGGGAAAAGATGGAAGGCAGAGAGGTAATGCATATGGGCAGGGTGTGACCAGCAGGGGTAGGGTACACAGGGTTGAAGGTCATGCACAGGAGGGGGTGGATGCCTGCAGATTGTTGAATGAAGGGTCTGGTCACAGGCCATGAACAATGAGGGATGCCTGCCTGTGATTGGTTGGTACATAAATATGAAACAATAGTTCACCTGGTTTTCATACACATATTTTTATCCAATCAACAGATTTAGATTCACAGTAATCATTCAATATAAAGAAAGGAATAAAGAAACAGAGGGCCATATTCTCAAGGAGCTATTGCCGAGTTATCGGCACCTTAACACAGCCCAACATACAATAAACTTACCACCCCATTCACAAGCTGGTGCAAACAGCCCATATCCCCAGTTTTCTGGCGATAGCAGCCGCAAAAAACATCACCAAGGATGACCCCGGCAACTATCGCTAATGAGATGTAGAGTAGGCGTTCCCGTGCAAAAAGCCGCGACAACACCACTCCACAACATTCTCAGTGACCAGCCACATTGGCGATAAGATCACAAAACAGGCGATAAGGTGCGTTAGCACCAGGAAACTAACACCTGCTCTGACCTGGTGTAAAGTCGGACCAAAAATCGGCACCAGACAAGGGAGCACAGCCCAAATCCAAACATGAAGAACAACAGATCCACCCGGGCAACTGAACATGCAGCCAATAGGGCAACAACACCCACCGCCACCACAACCAGGACCACAACCCCCCCGGACCACCACAGAGGCAGCACGGACAAAGACAGCGGACCCACAGGAAATGCACCAGCCTCACAGACTCAACACCAGAGGATGCCATTGCCCACTACAGGCTCAAAAGGACAACCATCCTCCGCATCCTGACCATCATCGCCCAACAGGCCGATAGCACCAACACAGCAGACAACCAACATCCCACCCCATACAAAGCTGCTGGCTGTGATGCACCTGTTGGCCACTGGTACCCCCAACCAACACCCGCCAGAGTCGGAGGAGTCTTACAGCCAGCCACATCCAAGTCCCTCACACCTGTCCTGGATGCCATCATCAGCCTGGTACTCCAGTATCTATACGTCCACCACAATGCGCAGGACCCGCTGGAGACCAAGCAAGGACAATCCGCCATAGCTGAATGCACGCACATGTTGGGGGCAATCCACAGCACACATGTCCTACTTGTGCCCCCTGGTGACACAGCACACAATCACCGCAACAGAAAGCACACACATCCCATCAATGTGCAGGCAATAGTGGACCACCAGAAACTCTTCACCAATGTCGTCGCCAACTACCCAGCCAGTGTGCATGATTCCTTCATCCTCCGACAGTCCATCATCAACCAGCGCTACCAGGATGGCACCAAGGGAAATGCACAGCCCCTTGGCAAGTTCCAAATGAATACCCCACGCACCTCAACTCCACAACCATGCAAATCACAACTCTGGCAATACACACATCACAAAATCACATACAACATGCAAAATAACATGCCCACCCACCAGACACGACAGAACAACTTACAATGTTAACCTGGGCAAGCCGTGAACATGAGCCATCAACGGTATGGCACCCCAACCACACAATAGCGGAATGTGGGGAGAGGTGGGAATCAGGCATGTGCGAAGGAGGCAGGAGAACCATGATTGGGAAAGTACACAATGCCCAGAGTAGCGGCGATGTGCTGGACAGACCGCAGTATGCAGAACACACCCATATCCATGGCAACATACATCGCTGGTGTATGGAGTGCAGTGGACAGAGGACGCAACCATGTCACCCCAGCCAGTGGGGAAGATCCCGAAAATGTAGCTTGTTACGTCCACATCTGTTGCAAGGAGGGCCCACCACGTGCCGGCGCAAGCTCCAAGCCCGAGGCCCGTGACCCTGGCAGCCTCTCAGACCATCACAGTTTCCATGACACAGGCCGGCTTTACTCCTTTCTCGTGGACGTACTCTACTGCTGCACCCGGCCTACACTACGGTCAAGTAGGTCACGCATTTGGAACTGATTCTTGATTACACCATGGCAGTGAACACTATTTAAGGCAGAGGTTATGTCACTATACTCCCTTCGATGTGGTGCCACCAAGTCTGTGCATAGCAGTACAACCACACGTGTCATTGAGCCCACGCAGACTACTGCCCTCGGCCTATGCTGCGCACGAGTAGGTCACAGAATTGGAACTGAACATCAATTATTCAAAGGCAGAATACATATCATTGCACGCAAGGAGAGGCATAAGAGGATGATCGTTGCAGTCCGGAGGAATAGGATCATCGTTACGGAGGTGATCGAACACTTCCGACAACTAACCTGGTGTCACAAACTCTGTGCATCGCGAGCCAACGACACGTGGCTTTGGGCCACTGTTGACTGCTGCCTCCGGCCTACACTGTGGTCCAGTAGGTCACAGAGTCTTGATTTACTAATGGCGGAGTTCATACCAGTATACCGGCTTCATCGCAGACTGCATCCCCTCCCAGCAGCGGTGCCACTAAGTCTGTTCCCTGACATTCATGGACACTCTCTGGTTGTATTTTGGTGGTGTCTGAGTCCAGGGACTAGGGGTTAGTTCTCATCCTCATGTGGCTGATGCCTAATTGGCGTTGGCAACGAGGCTGTCGCTTTCCACTCCCCCATTTGCTGCTTCCGGATAACATCAAACCTCTGCATCATGCCCTGGAGGAGACCTTCCACTGTCCCCTGCAACCCTCCGCTACATACACCTCGGACATTGATGAGGACCTGCTCAGCTCACGTGGCCCATCTTACTGCACCGCAAGACACCGTCCCGTGGCGGGGTGCCTGTGCCAGCCGCTGTGCATCCGGGGCCACTAACTCTGTGCTTGTCAGGTCCGGAACCCCTTCTGCTGAGATATTGGATGGCCTCTGAGGCGATGTCCTTGGGGTCATCAACGCCATGTGTCTGTGGCCCTGCGCTGTACTCTGCCTCCGGCCTCAACTGTGGCACACCAGGGCCCACACGTCAAATCGAGTCCTGACCGGCCCGGATGTCGCATCACAGCAGGAGGCACACACCACCACCGCCAGGACCAACTCCAAACGCCAACTGCCAGTGCTGAAACGGTCATACAGGCAGACTGACGGAGTTGCTCGCACATGTTGTGGATGCCATCTCCTGCCTGTTCCCGTGCTCAGCACTCCAGGTACCACTAACTCAGTGCATCACAAATCATCTTCCATTACTGTTTTGGTTATGTGCTGTGGCGAGCTCAAGCAGCAATGTCACCTCAGGAAATGTGGGAGACCAGGGACGACGATGAGGATGATGATGCAGGTGTGACACCCCCCCCCCCCCCCGCAGCTAAAACAGGAAAAACCAGAAGGGACACAATTCTAGCAATTTCTTCACAAGAGCGTGCTCATCTCTGGTGCCCCGACCTCAGTGCACTGCAACTCACAGACACTTCTGTTTGCATGTTGGGTGACCTCTGTCCTTGCTCCGGCTCCCTCCATGTTGATCAGCGGTTGACTCTTATTATGCAGGTGTTTTCTGTTTCCCTTGCACTGGTGTCCACTGTTCAAGTTGTTGCTAGCACAAAGCACTGCGTGCGGGCTGGTTTATACTCACCCCACACACATCCAACACAGGCGTCACTGTACATGTGGCCCTACCAATAAAGGGGCCGGGCACACATGCCCATAGCCAGTTCTACATGATATATGCCTATGTCCCCGTCATCTTGTTGTATGCATGAGGGCCCTACGACATTGTGTTGTGCTGTGTACAGCAGACGCAGACATGTCACCACAGACAGCGGGTCGGAGCTTGGACATGTCACTTTGTCATCAGCCACTCGATACGATAAGAGGGGTGTACTGGGCCATCGTACGCATTGCCAACGTGGGTGTGTGACTGATATGTGCGTGCCCCTGGGCATGGTTCTGTGCTGGAAATGTGCATCTGTCTCTGTCGCAGTGTGGGTCTCCTTTGTGGGGTGTGGGTGGTTCCTGATGGGACTTGAACACCCACGTATGTGATCTACTTTGGCTTCCATGAGCTCTGAGTCCACCCGCAGCTGTTCGGCCACCTCCTTTTGGCATTATGACACCTGGCATTGGAATGCGATGTGAGCCTAGGTGGAGTGTTGGGAGCCAGCGTGGTGGTAGGTGCTTCCTGCTGTGTGGTCTGTGCAGGGGCTGGGGTCTTCTCTATGTAGCTTGGCTGCCCTGCTCCTGGTGGTGGTTTGCCTGTGATGTCCATGAGCTGTTGTAGGGCGTCGGTGTCGAAGGTGTGGTGGTCGTCTCGGGCATCACTGCTGGGTTGTCTGATCTGACCTGCTGGAGGTATTTTTTGTCCCGCTGCAATGTGAAGGGGAGATGCATGTTGACATGTATGTTGGTGCATTGTTCTGGTTGACATGCAGACTGTGTGACAATGTACATTGTGACTGTTTGGGCAGGATTGGCAATTTGTGAGGGGAGAGTGGACATTTGGACTACGTGATGGATGTGAGGTTGTACCTGTACATATGCATCTCACAGTTTCCTGCTCTGTTTAATGTGAGTGGCCTGTTTCTATGCACGTGCGGGCCCAGTGTGTAACCTGTTTTGCAGTGTCGGTGTTGCACTTGGTGCCACTTTGTCATGGGATGTGCTGTGATTGCTATGTGTGTGTGCTGCCGTGTGCCACGGGGTTCAGGGACATGATCCAGGGTCATTGTGGTTGTGCAGTGTGCTACACATCGTCGTGCATGTGTGTCATTGTGCCCATCTCCCCCGTTCCCCCAGTTCCTGGTCGTTACTCACCCTGTTATTGTTGTCAGGTCCTCTCTGCTGTGTCCGTACTCCCACCTCCTTGCACCGTCTCCACATTGATGACTGGCCTCCATTTTCTTCTGCTCCTCCTGAGGTGCAGGACTCCCACCTCCTGTTGCCTTTGCTGCCTTCCTGTTGGCGGCATCTTGTTGCCTGGTTTGGGTTTTCACGTCATGCCAGCGCCTCTTGGCCTCCTCCATTGGCATCCTCGACACTCTGGCTGCATTCCAGGTAGTCTGATTGTGGGTCAGTTGATGGTAGTGTTCTGTCACCTCAGTGACGCTGGTCTTGTTTTCCTGTGGACTGCACCCCGTGTTCCTCTCCCTCTTCACCCTTGCCTTCCCCAACCCTGTTGTACCTTGCTGGTGGTCTCTGGGGCTTGTGGGGTTCGTGTTGGCCTCTGAGCTCGGTCAGGGTGCATTCATGTTGCTACTCACTTTTGATTGTTTCTGGTGTGTTTTTCTTGTTCTGCTTCTATAGAGCTTTTTCCCGCCAGACGCATGGGATTTGCAGGCCTGTGGCTGGTTTTCGCAGCTTTTTGTATCGCGCTTGGCTTCATCGCAGCTTTTTTTGCGTTCGTGTTTTGCATTTTTGCTGCGTGGCATTGATTTTAACGCAGCGATTTGACGTGTTATCTGGTGACTATCGCATGGTACCGCCGTATTGTGAATACTTGGTTAACACAGCCTAAGTTTCCCGCGATAGACTGCGACGTTGGAGGTTGCGTTAAGTAACTTTTGCAATGGTTATCACACATTCTTGAGAATATGCCCCAATGTGAGAAACTGCCCACTTCTGCCCCGCAAGTATTTTTTTATTTTCAAAGGTGTAAACAGTTAATATATAAAATCCCTATGCAAGAGCTATATAAAATTGACCAGTACAGACACACATACTGAACAAAGAGCAGAAAAAAAATGCTCAGTGTCCCAGTGTTGAGAAAAAACATAGAAGTGCACAGGTCATAATTATACAAACAACATCTTTCAAGTATGTGTCTCCTGAAGCATACATATAGTAAAAATATATAAATGCCAATTTATTTCAGCGCGCACTATTAATTGTTTGGTGGCATGCTCTGTGGTCAAACTCTGCTGCACATGGCTTAAGGCAATATGCAACATGAGTTGGGAATATAGCGTATCATGTAAAAAACCCTTGAAATTCACTAAAAAAAGAATAAACACTGATAAATAGTGAGTTATCGTTTTGCCGCAAGTGCATAAACCTCTGAAATTCACCAGCGATTGCTCACAGCTCGGAAAACAAATGCCATAACTAATGTCACCTGCCATGCTAAAAAAAACATTTGCCAATGGTTCAGGAAAACAGATAGCCCAGCAAAAGAGTAAAATATGGAGGGTCATGTTAGGTATGACATGCATCATGAACCATAATCGGGGAATATCAATGATTTTACGCATTTGAGCATTTGAGGCAATAACTCAATTTTTAACAGTTTTTTCACTGAATATATATATATGTCTATACATATATTATCTACTGGCGGTCGTCAGTAGATAGTTATAGTCAGGACCTATTTTCCATAGGAAATCTGCAACATTCTATTCCCAATAAGTCTGGCGCCGGTTGATGAATCCTTGCAAAGTTTTCCAAACTTTTGGCCAGCTCTGCTCCACTCCTACCCTGAAAGTTTCGCGGTGATCCGTCAAGCGGGGGCCGAGAAAAAAGGGGGTCCCAAAACGTGTTTTCCCCATGCAATTTCCCATAGGATCTGTTGTCGCAGCTACAGCCCGAACCGCTGAACGGAATGACACCAAATTTGGCAAAGAGGTAGTCCTCAGTTCAGACTCGTGCCTTTTGCATAAATGGGGTTCCTGAGAAAATTAGGGTACAATAGTTAGTGATATCTATGGCCGGGGAGGATCCGCGGACCCTACCCGCACCGTAAGCGCACCCTCCCCGAACCAAGCGCGCACAATCCCGATCGCGCGCTGAATGCTAATTGGCTGTCGAGTGTCTGTCTACATTCGAAACCAGGAACTGTTGGCGGCCATTTTCTGCCTCGGTAGAAGCGAGGCTGAAGAAGCAAGGGGAATAAGTGTGTAAAACATATAAAGGGGGCAGAGTGGAAATACTCTGACCCTCTAGAGATGCTTAGGGGGTCCCAGAAGGACCCCCTGGGGCCCCCTTTTGTGCGCATCTTACCGCGTTGGGTGCACGGATTCTCACGCGTTGGGTGCGCGGATCCAAGGAAAAAAAACTGAAATTTTTGGGAGATAAACATAAAGCTTAAGTGTTTTGTTCTTGAGTGGCTCTAAAAAGAGCCGTTGTGTTCATTGAGAGTTTTTGGTACTTATAAGTAAGTACCTATACAGAGTCTAAAGTTGTTGAGGAAGACTCTGTTTCCTTCATCAGTAAAGTGTACTTCATCTCTCCTATACATCTCTTGCATATGAAAGCGCAGATTGTTATTGTAAATGGACCCCATTCTATAGTCTTGGAGAAAAGCAGAAACAGATTTATTCACAATTTAAAAAAAATTATAGGATTAGATGTAAAAATATATTAGTTTTAAGACTAGTTTAGAGTTTGTCTTCAATTAATATTCACATGAAATACATATATACATATGTTTTTTTAAATGTTAAATATTTCGCGGGATCCACACACCTACCGCGTCATAGACGCAGATGATGCATCACGGAAGCGCGTAAACGTCGCGTTATGTACATCGAGCGTGTCGCGTATAGGCTGGGAGTCGCGTACCTGTCGCATTGCGATCGCGCACTAAACACGTACCCAACGCATACCATGCGCAGATGCTAATGCGTAGGGATCGAGAACGGTGCGCATAGGGTGCGCGGATCCAAAAACATGGAAAAAAATATATAAAATAAAGTTTTGAACATATAGTTAAAGAAATATTTTTAAAAATACAATAAAATATATTTGAAAAACCCAATAAAAACAAATAATATTTTTTAATTTTTAAAAGAATTAATTAAACAAATACATTTAAAAAATGGTGATAAAAAAGAATTTCAAAAAAACATAATTAATTAAATTGACACACTGAATTTGAAAAATATAGAAATCCAATGAAAATCATTAAACATGATATCTTTAGAGATAAGTTATAGATAGGAATTAGCATTTAAAAAACCTTTGAAATTCACTGAAAAAAACATAGGTTTCATGCACGTTATAGTTAGGAATTGGCATTTAAAAAACCTTTGAAATTCACTGAAAAAACCAAAGGTTTCAGGGGCGTTATAGTTAGGAATTGGCATTTAAAAAACCTTAGCAATTCACTAAAAAAAACATAGGTTTCAGGGGCGTTATAGTTAGCTGGACATTTCCCTCGTACAAAACCCTAGAAATTCCCCTGTTATAGTTAGTTCGGCTAACTATAACTCACGCCCCTGCAATTCACTGCTGATGACGTCACATATTACATCACTCATGACATGGTCAGTGACATCACTGATGACATCACAAATGACATCACTGATGACATCACTGATGACGTCATCCAGTGAATGTGTGATTTTCTGAAAAGTTTAAATATGTTTTATATATTTATAGTGAAAGGCCTATGGAAGAATGAGTGGGTGTATAAGTGTATGGTTTTTTTAGTGAATATATATATATATTTATTTCCAACACTGTAAACGCCCCTCCTACTCCTCCTCTTCGGTAAGGGCACGAACACCTCGTGTTGCGCAAATTACTTCATTTATTCATCTCCTTGTCATAACGCGTTTCGGTCATGGAGTGACCTTGATCAGATCACACATATATATATATATATATAAACACACACATAGTTTAGACCCAATTGTCATAGGAAAAGCATTTTTGTTTTGGCAGCCTTTGATGAATCTTCTCGAAATTGTCAAAACTAGTTTGTCACTCACTTCAGCTCCTGTTCGGAAAGTTTTGGGGTTATTCGTCAAGTGGTGTTGAGAAAAAGGGAAGACCCGAAACGCGTTTTTCCCCATTAAATTTCTTCCAGAAGGATTTTGACAACGACCGTAGCCCGAACTGCTGAACGGAATTACACCAAATTTGGCAGAAAGCTAGATTTTCGTCCAAAAACAGTGCTTTTTGCAATTTGGTGTAAATCCATTCAGTAGTTTTTGAGTTATTAAACAAAAAAGATTTCTGTGTATCTAGGGACAATGACCCTCCGCAAATCTGACAGATTTCATGATGTGATCTGAGCTGATTGGCTACCACCACTTCAACCAGGAAGTGGTGGCCGCCATCTTGGGACTCGGGACTCAGTCTGCGTCCCAATAAAAATGCAAAAAAAAAAGGGTAGAAATACCATGACCCCCTACGCCTGGTGGTGGAAATTGGTTGAAGATCTGCAAATTTGTAGCAATTCAAAAAATAAACAAGCACAGTCTCCAGCTCTTGGTTTTGTAATGCCCCCTGGGTGGGCCAGGACCCAGGGGGGATTATTATTAATGTCATGCACGCGGTGCCTCTACCAGGCTGACCTCATCCTCTGGGGCCATTCCTTTAAAGTAAATTGGGAACAGGGCATGCAGCGGGCATGGTGTAAAATGGGGGCACTCAGCCCCCCTCCCTATGATGATTTTGGCCCCTGGGGCCCCATCACCTGGACACCAACTGCAAATTCAAATGGGAAGGGAGCTGCGTGGCACCCTTACTGGGGTAATTAATGGCCCTGGAGACCCCGCCACCGAGGGCCGGCTCCTGCTATCTCCCAGAGTGCCCACCCCGGGACGCAGTGATGAAGGCAGTGTATCAGATCTGAATATTGCTCCCACCTGCAGGGAGCAGCATTTTTGGCTGCTTCTTTTGGGCAGGAGCATTGCCAGCTCACCTCCAGATGTGGGGAGGGGGCTGGGGCCTTGGGGCTTCGCCTACGACCCCAACCTAGGATACGGTGGGTGTCCTGGGTGGACACTGGGGCACCCACCCTTAGTTGGCCAGGCCCGAGGACTGTGTCCCTGAGGCCAAAATCATCCTGAGATGGAGGGCTCAGTGCCCCAACCCCCTTTAACCATTGGCCAGGCACAGGGGAAGGAATACCTGGGGCCAAAATGGGCCAGTAAGGGGTGCCATGTGGCCTCCATCCCGTTTTACACAGTGGTCGGGCCCCAGGATGGGGCCCCAAAGCTGATAGAAGCCTGGGGAGGGGCTGCTAAATAACCCACATATTACATTATTCATGACATATTCTATGATATTATTGATAATATCACTGCAACACTTGCTGTCAAATTATTAATCAGAAAAATGTGAATTTCTATGGTTTTGTGTGTAAAATCTGAACCTAACTATAACGTCCCTGTAAACCTTTATTTTTTTAGTGAATGTCTAAGGTTTTTTATTTTTTTATAGCAAAAGCATTGTTTGTTTTGCCAATAGCTTTGGCGCCGTTTGACGAATCTTCATGAAATTTTCTAAATTAATACAACAGTCAGTTCAACTGCTGTGCTGAAAATTACGGGGTGATTCGTCAAGCAGGAGCGGAGACAAAGGAGGGGTCCCAAAACGCTTTTTCTCCACACAATTTCCCATAGGTGTTTTGAACATGACGACAGCCCAATGCGCTGTATGGAATTACACCAAGTTTGGCAGAAAGGTAGTTCTTGGTTCAGAAAGCAACCTTTTTGTGATTTGGTGTACATCAGTAGTTTTAGAGATTCTAAAGGAAAAAGAATTATAGATATATAGGGACGCGGATGCTCTGCAAAAAAATGAATCCACGGCTCCACACACCACAGAAAGATCCTGATTGGCTGGCCACAACCTGAGCAAAAAGTTGCAACCATGTGTCAGGAAACAGTCCCTGGAACAGATGAAGGGTTGAGGTATAGGTTTCCTGTCCCCATATTTCTGTAAAAGAGGTGGCAAAAGTAGTTATGTTGGGTAAGAAGTTGCCTACAAATTTATTTTTGCCCACATTTGACATCCGCGGAGCCCACTCAGCACTCAGTGCAACCCCCATGTAACTACGCGACTGACCCGCGGATCTCGCCATGAATTAAAAAAAAGAAATATATATATATATATATATATATATATATATACTCACACATCCAGCCACAGATGTACACAGACACTCTCACAGACCCAAAGAGACACTCACACTCCCACTCACAGACCCTCACAGGAACTCAGACATCCACTCACAGACCCACTCAGACAGTCACACATCCACTCACATGCCTACTTAGACACTCGCACACTCACTCACAGATCCACACACACTCGCAAACCCACTCACAGCCCCACACAGACCAGCCCCACACAGACACTCACAACACCTACTCACAGACCCACTCACACACCCACTGACAGTCACTCAGACACTCACACATCCACTCAAACACTTACACATGCAGTCATAGATCCAGTGCAGACCCACAAAACCACAGCGAAGTTACACATGGGCCACATTGAGCATCAGAGAGGATTCACCGATTTGTGGAAATAAAACAACCAAATTGGGCTTCTTCACAGGAAATATGGAAATTGTTAAAGAAATACAGACCACTTAGAAGTGGTATAGCAAAAAAGAAAGATGAAAGGAAGCCTGTGATTTGTTAGAGCAGCATAAGTAAGAGCACATGGTGACCGATAGCCATGTTAGCTGCTTTTCTACTAAGATAGCAGGTGGTTTGCCGGAGTTCTGACTGGTGATTTGAAATGGAAACACATGTTATCAGACATAGAAATACAACTGAGAGAACAGCAAAGAACTATTACAGATATGTTAATTAGATTTTAGTATATAAAAGTATATTTAGAAAAAAATAGTGAATTTATGTAAGCTGAAAAAAAATGCGTAGCTTCTAGACACTATACTAGAAGGGAATATAGAAGAGTGCTTAGATGACAACATGAACTAGAAATACAGTGAGCAGGAAAGGAGAATTAGGAATTGGCATACTGAATGAATATTAATTATTTTACACCAGTATAAATGAATCTGTTTGAAATTAGATGTGGGTGCTTGCTTATAGTATGTAATTTAATACTATGTATTTTGCACATGCTCATACAGTCAGGTAGGCACGTACAGACCCAATTACACTCTCACAAAAGCATTTATTTACCTATCACTCAGATAGGCAGAGAGTGACAGCCACATTAACTCACACACCCATAAGACCTTTCACACACCCATTTACTCACCTGCACGTCCACATTTGAGTACTTGAGCAATCTGCACCACAGGAAGAGTTTTAAGAAGACTACTACAGATGTTTTCAGAAGGGAAAATACTGATTGTAGATGATTTTAGAACCAGGGCCCCTAGGGGTAGGAGCAGGGAAGAAGGAAATGGAGCAGAGAAATGACTGAGCAAAGGCTCCAAAGGAGAAAGGGTATCATCCACAGAGAGAGAGTTCCCTATTGGATTCGATACAGGAAGTACTGTCTCCTCCCAAAACCCAGTCCCCTAAGGAGCTCAAGGACAGACTGGCTGAGAGGGAGCTGAGACTGCAGCTGGCCCTGCTGGCTGCAGAGGAGAGAAAAGCTGAGACTGAGAGATACTTGTAGGAGAAAAGGCTCTTGTTGGCCCATGAAGTGAATGTCAAGAAGGTGAACTTGAAGGCCAAATAGCTGTTAGAGTGTAGCAAAAATGATGGGAGTAAAACTACTCTGTCCAGTGCAGAAGAAGGAGTCCATTTACCCCGAGACTTGTTGCCTGACTCTAAGGAGGGGGTGATATGTACAGGTTATTTCTGACATATAAAGTAGCTCTAGAGGTACAGAGGATCTCTGAGGAGGATGGGGGAGATGCCTGTGGAGTCATATTTCTGGTGATGAAAGAGACGCCCTACTGGAGAAGGGGAAGAGGTTGAGGTATCCCATCATGAAGGACCCTTGTGAGTAAGTCTGAATTCACCCCAGAGGAGTGCAGGTTGATATACAGGGGTAGTCAAAAAATGTATCAGCAGTACTGGGAGAAATGTGTGGGGTACTTTTGAAATGTTTTTTAAAATTACTGTTGTTTTTTAAGAAGGTTTTTCTAATAGTTTTATACTTTTACTTTTTTCAAAGAGAACTGGGAAGAAGGAACTGGATTCAGACTGTGAAAAACATGAAGGTTCAATGGGGAGCTAAGAAAATAATTAAATATTTCTGTTGACAGTACTTGCCACATCTATGTCAGAGATGTTTTAAGGCATGGGCAGAGTGGGCTCTGGCCCAGGACCTCCGCCTTTCAGGGGGACCCCTAATAGAGCCGGTCTGTTCTGCAGAGAGTCTTGCCCTGATAACCTTGAATAATTGTTTTAAATAGCGGTATGCTATAATTTATTTTAAATGTTGGTGATTTGTGAGAGCCTGTCACATGCATTTTGCAGAGAAATGTGTTTATATTTCATGCAACATCCATAAAGAAACATTTCTTTTAGATAAAAGCAGGACCCCACATATCTGAATTGAGAGGGTGTCACAGAGATTATTTGCAGTAATGTTAGTGAGCTGCTGCTGTGTTCAATATTGAAGACGTATATCACTATCCTTGAATATTAGATGTAAAAACATTTAGAATTTGTAAGAGTGTGCCTGTGCAATGTCAGTGGCCTGGCCAAAGAGGGCTTGAAAGAGCTGAAACTTGATCATAAATTAAAAGCTGTTCTGAACAGGGGTCCCCAAAATACGTTTGACCCAGGGACCCAAAATCCTTAAGATGTCCCTGATCTATGTGATTAAAAATGCAGTACTTGCTGCTATATTCTTTTTCCAGAGTGTCTTTTGGAATACTACATGTAATATACTGTTCTATGAAAGCAAGTACAGACTCATCTGTGTCTGTTCCAATTTTAGGTGTATCTTTTACTCAGAACAGCATATGGATATGATGAGCACCTCTTGCTTGGAACTCATTTTGCGAAAATAAATTAGTAATTTCTCCAAGAAGTGGATTTGTTTGGGTTGCAGACGAAGGACAGTGTAATTTCAAATCTGTGGCTAAAGTACCTGCAACAATTTAACAGCTGCTACAGCAAAGTTCTCCTGGTGTCTTTGAATGTGATGTATTTAATGTTACAGTTTGCGTGTGCGAAAGAATTATGTACGTTATACAATATATATTTTGCACAGCTCAGAGTTAGAAAACTATTTCTTTTGTACAACCTTTATTAAAAAAAAAATTATTAGTCCTCATATCCTCTCCAATCAATAAGGACCAACCAGGATTCTAGTGGCCCATGTGCTCGAAAGTGGGCTCTCTTCTTCAAGCAACTTTACTGGGCTGCCTCGGGTACGACTTGCCTCCATAGCCCAACGTCTTTCAGAACATGTAATCATCGGACAAACTAATTTTTTTAATCTTCAACATATCGCAAATGTCACCACCATCATTTCTCTTGTTCATCCACCTATCAGTCTCCTTAAAGAAGAGTACTGATCTCTTCCAGCATGCCAACAAGGTGGGGCAGCTTGAGTCCATAGCTTTCATATTTCCCTAATCACAATCAGAATTAAGTAGAACATCAGACTTCTTTGTTTTACATGTAGAGGAGAACACCCCAAATCCTGATGCCTTATTCCACACAAGATTAAAACAGTGCTTATCTCCATTGTGGCACCCAGTGAATGAGAAATGGCCTTACCCAACGCAAGCCGGAACACTTCTAAATTTGGCCAGGTGGTGAACATGTGCAGATCATAAGTCTCATTTCTTCCACACCGCTTACATTTGGAATTGCCACTTCCTCTTATTCTCGTCAACTTTTTCGGGGTCTAAGAAACTCTATGCAGGGTAAAACAATGATTTTTCCTTAGTGTAGATGGTTTAACTACTTAATAAAGTGTAGATAAAGATACTTGCCATAACTCTTCTAACTCTGCGCCTGGCAAGTATCCTACTCTAAGAATGGCTCACTCATCTTATCGTCCGCCGTTGTAAGTGCTAGTACCACTGTGCCACTTCCTTCATCTTAACATGATGATCTTGGAGGTTGATTTCCATTTGGCTAGGTCCAGCTCCTGTCCAACTCTGACTCTTAAGCCACTCATTCACTTGGAAAATTTTAAACCTAGAGATTCTCCCTTCAGTCTTGTTACTCCAATGTTGCCAATGTAGCTTCTGCCCATCGTCTAGCAGCTAACCTCATCTGTTTATACCACTCTGCTTCAGAGGTTTAGTGAGAGTGTCAAGCAGGCCTTCCGGAGTGCCTGGGGAACCCTATGTGGGAGACAGCTTACTGTAATGTGCAGTACCCAGAAATGATTTATCCTCAAACCAGTTACTTGCTGCTGCTTGGAGACATTTTAATCTAACCTTCTTGAAATATTTTGGTGCCCTGAATTAAGAGCATTGCTCTAAACATTGCTCCGATCAGGGCCTCATCTGGTCAATGGAGTAACATTCTATTGTTCTTAAGCTGAAAAGCTCAGCTGTAAAGTTGTAAATCTGGGAGCCCTAACCCTCCCCCTCAGCTTCTTCAAGAAAAGACGCATACCCTTGTTGGCCCAGACAAGATAAGTTATTTTCCCTCGCATGCTTTGGATACTCTTTTTATAAGTGACTTTGGGTAAGAGAGACATTTTTACTAAATTAACCCACCCGTAGATAGACAGTGGGAGGTTCTGCCATCTTTTTATCAGCTTTCCTATCTCATGGCTCATCTTTACAAAATTGGCTGCAGCAAGTCTCCCAATATTTTTGGTTATTTTTATCCCCAAATATCTCATTTTTATGACGCTTGCTATTTCCCTGCCATGTTGGTTCCAGATCATTATTTCAGTTTTTTCTTCATTATTCTTATATCCTGCTAGCCGGGATGAAAAACAGCTGCCTGAAGCTCAAATCGGAGAAGACTGAGGTCCTCGTCTTCGGACCCTTCACCTCTGCCTGGGACGACATCTGGAATACAGGAAGTCCGTCACCCACACACTCATAACCAGCAGAAAGAACTATGGCAACGCCCTCTATGCCGGAATCAACAGAACTCTCCAACACAAGCCCTGAACCATCCAGAACACCGCAGCCAGACTCGTCCTCGGGACCCAATGGCACAAACACATGACCCAACATCTATGAGACCTCCACTGGCTCCCCGTCGCAAAGAAAGTAACTTTAAAACTGCTCACCCACGTCTACAAAGCCCTCCACAACATCGGACCCAAATACCTCAACGAAAGGTACCCAACGTACCCAAAACGAACCTCCGCTCCGCCGACCTCGCCCTGACAGAGACCCCCACAACCGCAGAAACAGAGCAGGCAGAAGAGCCTTCTCCTACGTCGCAGCCATGGCCTGGAATGAGCTCCCTGTCAACATCAGACGCTCCCCTACCCTGCACACATTCAGGAAGAACATCAAGACCTGGCACTTCGACTGAACGGGAGCTCCACCCCCCTCCTTCCAGCGCCTTGAGACCCTCACGGGTGAGTAGCACGCTTTATAAAACCCTTATTGATTGATTGATACTCATAAAGACAATGACACGCCCATTCACATATCGATAGAGCCACTTAAATATTCAGCCAAACACTGTTAGAGCCTCTCAAACACCCATATACATATTGATACAGGCAGTTACATACCCAACCACACACTAAACAAACACTAGCACACCCAGTCAAACATTAATGTATGCAATACGACACCCAGGCACACATTGATACATACACTGACACATGCAGGCATACACCAGTGCAGACACTAACACACTTAGGCATACACCAAAGCAGACACTGACACACTCAGCCAAACACTAATACATCCAATAGTACACCCAGGCACACATTGACGCATACACTGACATACCCAGGCATATACTGATGCATACCCTGACACATCCAGGCATACACTCAAACACATACACTAATACAGCTACTCACATACCCAGGCATACACTGATAAAACCACACACAGACTGACACATTCATACACAAGCCAATGCTGCCACTGACACACGCAGGCACTCACTGATACAGCCTCTGAGAGACCCAGGCTCACACTGATGCAACCTCTGACACATTCAGGGACACACAGATACAGCCAATGGCATACCCTGACACACACTGATACAGCTACTGACATACCCAGCCACACTCTGATACAGAAACTGACACGCCTAGGCACGTACTCCAACAGCCAATGGCACACTCAGTCACATATCAATACAGCCACTTACACATTCAGCCAAACACTAATACAGTTCAAAAACACACACTGATTCATATACTGATACACCCAAAGTCATGCCAATGCATTCATTCACTGACGTACTCAGGCATACAGCAATGCAGACACTGACACACCCAGCCAAACACTTATGCATCCATTAACACACTTAGGCACACACTGATGCATGTACTGACATACTCAGGCATACACCAATGCATAGACTGGCACATCCAAGCATACAGCAATGCAGACATCGGCACATCCAGCCGAACACTAATGTATCCAACAACCCACTTAGGCACACACTGTTGCATACACTGACACGGCCAGACATAAACCAATGCCAGTCAGTCAATCAACTTTATTTCGGTTCGACGAACCATAAAAGTGCACAGTACAAAGATATGTTAAATACGTAAAAATTCATAGATAGACAACGCATCCTAATGGCAGTATAAAATATTAAAAATTAAAAGTCCAGTCATTATACATCAATTAAGAACATCCTGCCCCAAAGACTAAGATCATAACTAGTGGGACAAAAACCTCAACAAGAGAAACCTTGAACTGGTGCTCCTAAGGGATCCGCTATGGCACCTGGACTTCCTATATTATTTTCTAATGAGAGCAGCTCAACGACTCTATAGGATGTCTAAAGTAAAATGATACTCCTTCGTTCTTTATATAGAACAGATGAATGTTTTGTACTATGGAACTTTAGATTCTTAAATATCTCCCATCAATTCCAATCATGAACATGTTTCAGTAAAATCTTCTGACTCAGAGGGTCCTTGTACCAGAGATTTAAACCCAACATTCAAACCATTCATGTACACAGGAATATAAAGCGGAGATACAAACCTAAGAGGGTTGTATAAACCGATGCATACACTGACACACCCAGGTATACAGCAATGCAAACACTGACACACCCGGCCAAACGAATGCATCCAATAACACATCCAGGTATACACTGATGCACACACTGACACATCCACTTTCACATCGATACAGTCACTGACAAAGTTAGCTCTTCAGTTGACCAGATGGTGGTTTTAACAAGAACTGGGTTTTTTCTAGAAGGGTTTTTTTCACAGTTTATTTTTTTCTTCTTATTTTTTTATTTTTGAACAATAACTAAACAAGGTAGTAAAAAGGGTAAGGATGGTGAAATGCAAAGAAGCAACTGACTTCAGTTTTCAAAAAATATTATGTGGTCACTGGAAGCAACAAAAAAAAAACTAACAATACTTCTTCAGTATATCCAAGAATGCACCCACAGAAGACATTTGTACAGAGACAAGCATGTGGCATTTCGCACAGTGAATAACCATGTCGCTCAATTCTTCGCAAGCAGGTGGTATTGTAATGACTGCAGCTGATGATGGTTCTCCCAAGGCTGCTATAGAGGTCGACTGTCCTGCTGCACCTGCTTTATCCCACATTATCCTGTTGTAGACCCTTTCATGAATTGTTTAATGTACTTCCACATGAAACTTGTCCCATGTGAATACTTCTTTGCGGGGTCTCTGGATAAGTGCTTGTCGCAAATATTGCACTCCACGTATATTGCTGTTACCTTCTTTTCCGCAGAAGGTATAGTAAAGTGCTTTTAGACATCACTTTCTTTTCTTTGAGGTAGTGTATCTTCCTCCTCATCCTCAACAGGTTGTGGATGTTCATCCTGGATGGAAGATGTATCTTCAGTCATTCTTTGAAATCAGAGCACCACTGGTTCTCAATCCTCTTTCTAGGGACTTCACTGGAGAAATAACTGGTTTTGGGTGTGATTTTCGATATGCATGGATGGGTTCCTCATATATCCAATCAAAATAAAAGTACTAGGTGGGTTTTCAAGCAGATCTGCGAAAGCAGTGCGTAGATTCACGGAATCACAAAACTTGTAAAATGGGTAACTTTGATGAAAAACAAATGTAAGGGAGCTTATATATACTTGTAAATATGTTCACACTGATGTGATTAATGAAAATGGAGGGGTGTACATATTTGAAATAATTGATGACATTTTCTGCGGATTCAGACTCGTAGATTCATTCCGATCATGTGATCGGGATTAAAAACCATACAGTAGTAGTCTGTCTATGTTTATGGCTCCGCAAAAGTAACGCGGTACCACCAAAAATAATTAAATTTTTTCAAATTTGTTTAATTACATTAAAAAAACTTCATATACTTTAAGTGCATATTTGATGTTCATGTTTTTAAATGCATATAAAGTATATTTATAAAAAAAATAATGTCCATATTTAAAAAAAACTAACTAAATACAAAATCAACATAAATTGTAATACACTTAGGGGCCGGTTTACTTTCCGACTGCCTAATTATGATCTCAGCGGTCGGAAAGTAAACCGGATGGTCATTCCTGCTGGCTTCCGACAGGCTCTAGGAGCCCGTAGGCCAGTAGGAAGCTGGTCAATGATCTGAAGGTCGGGCCTTTCCGCCCTTGAGATTACGATGCACGGTTTCCGGCATGGTTTCCATGCTGGCCTGTCCGGCATGGATATCATGTTGGAAAGCATGTTTGGGGGCCCCCAGCATGACCCCCTTGTGCTTTCGGCCTCCGGTTGGTCCCTGTTGATCCCTGCACCCGATGGCCAGCACCTAAAGATGCCTGCCACGAGTGCAGGTGATGCAGTGGTTCAACAACAACAGATACTCCACTATCATATACTCACCTGGGCCCATAATCTCACAGTGCGTAAAACCGCTGGGGTCAAGTTTGTAATTTTCACAATGTTTAGGATTAGTTATTCAATACTCCTAACTAACCTTTCACTGATCAAGAAGTTCTTTCCACTGGTCAATGGACCATTAGTTGAACTAGTTGATGGTGAGAATAACATAAACCTAACTGTTCTTTTATTCAAAGTAAATAACCACAGACTCAGGAAAGTTTTAAATCTTTATCTAAATTAATGTGAACCTTCTCAAAATGACAGTGCAGTCACCATCATTCATTGGAGAGAAAATTCAAATAATTAACTCCAAAACATTTACCTCAGACTCATAAAAATTCAATGTTCAGAAAGGGAGAGGACAGAGAGAAAAGAACATCAGCAAATACCGAGAAATTATATTTACCAAGGATGTTGTGAAAGACCAACCCCCTGGCCAAAGGGCTGGTAAGGGTACCCTGAGATACGTCAGGAGACAAAGACCTCAGGACAGGATTCAGGAAAGGATAGTTGACCTCTCTAGAATAAGTTTGTGCCGCACCCCTCTTTGACACTCTCTTCCTCCTCGATCTCTTCTGTGATCTTCTGATCTAACCCAGTTGATTAGGATAGAAAGTTCTGTTTCAGGTTGTGCATTCGGCTCTTCATCAGCATCCCACAGCATCTCTCCCAGCAACAGCGTCTTCTCGCAGCAAAGACAGCATGCACGACTCACAGCATTTGTGTCCATCTAACTAACTAAAGCTATCTTAATTATACCTTTCGTTCTTCATGTTCAACCCACTAAAGTTTCAATATCGTAACAATACGAAATATAAATGGTTGGGCAGGGGGGAAGTTCTATCACATCATGCTTACATGTCATTAAAATCAGTTCAACTATTGTTCGCAAACCCATCCCCTTAATTTTAATTCATAAATTTGATTCTTTCTCATACGCTTTCACATTTCACTTTGAAACAATATAATAACATTTTGAATAAGAGTCTTCATCGTTGAACTCTTCACCATCCGTTCCCAGGGTGTAACACTTGTCCTTGGCTCCCATTCAATCTCTCAGTCATCGTTCCAGGTTAACTTTCAGTGGACATGAGCAGATTTCACATTACTCAGCTTAATTCAGATATACGAGAGAGGCCCAAATGCGCACTAGTGATAAACTCAGAAAAACAAATATTATAAATAAAATGGTCGCACATGTATGCCACCCACCTCTACTCTATTCCCCTTTACTTATTAATACTTTTCCCGCATTAACATTGGTCAAATAGCTGGTTTTCATTTCAAGTAAGCAGATGCCATGCACGCAAGTCTTCAAGACTCCATTTTAGTATCTTCTGCTCATGCGCTAGAATTTCGCTCCAGGTGTTAGTTTGTCATACTGCGTAGATGCAGTTGACGCATGCGCACAAAAGTTCCCCGTTTAAAGAGGTATTAGTCCGTCTTCATTGTTATCCACATTAGTACACATATATGCAAGGTTCACTAACCTCGTGTGGTGCGTTTTAGCTATCCACGTAACTTTTGTTAATAATTTTGCTAGTAATTTAAACAAGTGGATTGCATCCGAGCAAGCCTCTTTTCTATGAAACCTTGCTCCATCAATCCCCTCTCTGATGGCATTTTTGAGCCATCACAAAATTACCCATTCTTTCCCAGATGCCAACTTTAGCATATCTCAGCTCCTTTTTCTTCCCCCTTATTTTTGTCAGTTTCTCCTTACCCTTCCAAATTTTTCATCTTTTTATATAGCTTTCCTTTTATCTCTTCCAGCTGAATTTCTTTGTATTCCCTTTTTCTTTTCTTTCCTTTCCCTTGCCTTTCTTAATGTATTCTTCCTTTTCCTTTAGTCCTGCAACACCTAGGAAACTTTTCCCAAAATTATCAAACCATTTCCCTATTGATGTTATACACTGTCAACCTCCAGTTGGGTCAAATCTTCATGCATTCTTGTAATATTTTCAATATACCCTTTAATTTCCTTACTTTTGTCAGGAATGTAAGTGCAGCAATGTTGAATTTTCAACATAACACAGACTCCACCCTATTTTGTCAATGAGATATCAAGAGCAAGACGATTTTGTAAAACCATAGATCTTATCACAACCATTTCTGTATTAATCATCAAGAAACCTCCAGCTGTAGCTGTAGAAAGACGATCAACTATTGTTGACAATTTGCACATTTTGCGTGAATTTAGAATGACTCCAACTGAGGGTATCAATGCACTAAATATATCACCAACAATTTCAGAAAAACTAGCTCTTCTTATCCCTGTTAGTCTATTAGATATTTCATTGATTCCATTGATTCTGTCCACATGGTAAATTTTTGGAAAAACGATTCCAAAATAACAACTACCAAACCATGTTGCAGGTAACCTATAATAGGCATTATTTCCGCACACATAATAAACTCCTGGCAATACAGGATCAGTTACCCCTTTTAGTTCCCATCCCACTAAAATTAGGAAGTTGTGTTCACATTCACTGGAACCAATGAAAATGTTATTGTAATCTGTCTTTAACCTATGGAGGCATAATTTTCCCCTTTTCACAAAGTCCAGGAACATTGCAGCATGAGCCTCGCCCTTTGCATACATTCCCTCTTTCTCAGCCCATGAAGGTACATGAGATTTCTGTTCAGCAGCCTTCTTTGTTAAATCCTGTCTTCTTTCTTCTACTAAATTCAAAAGCTCTTTTTCTTCTTTACGTAATATACATGTTAGGTTATCCTTGTGTGCTTGTGCTATATCTATTGAACTCATTGTTAAGAAAAATTCACCCATGAATTGTGAATCTTTACTACTAAGTACTGGATTCATATTCTTTCGAATAGGTAGTTCCGAAAATACTACATCTAAGTTACAATAAAAATACTGGAGTTTCCCTATGTCAGGAGTATATGGTATATGGTGATAAGTCACCCCCTCTGACACTGATGACAGTAATTTCATACAGACATAACAATCACTAATTTCCATTATATTAACGTACTGATTCATTATGATGATAGTTTATCTCATCTTCTACTCCTAATTCTATTTTAGTTCCCCTTATTCTATCTACCTTTTCATTAGTAGCTGAATTATTCTTATTATTTGTTACCATTAACAAAGATACTCCCACTGTTAGAAATAACCTCACTAATACTAATAATAATATACCACATAAGCAAAACCTAAGACATTTTTGTTTTGTACTCCGTTTCGGTTGTTCAGTGACTTCAACTTCTGCCATTTTCAGACAGAGAACATTTATTTTCTCTTTTCTTTCTTTATTCACAATTCAGTCTCTTTTATTTCTAAGGTGTCATCAATCTGTGCAACATGTACTTTCTCAGATTCCTCACATAAATCTAAATTTTCAAATTCTTCTAGAATTACTCAGGTCCACTCAGGGGCCTTGAATTTTCTGTTTAGAATCCTCAGTCTTGGACTTCTTCGACTGAATTTTACTATTGGCTGTTTGGATTTAGTTTGACTTGAAAATTAATTTACTTGCTCTGGTTTCTCCTCTGATTTTCTAAGGTGGTATCTTAATCTTTTCACTCTACCAGGCCAACGATCACCTTTTCTAACTCTTTAGACCTGAACTGCACTTTCACCTTCTTTTTCATTTACTAAATTTCTTTTATTTTCACTTTGTCTGGGCACAATCTGTTCTTGTTCTACTTCCCTTTCTAATTGTCTTTGTTCTGTATTTTCTGAATTTGGATCTTCTTCTACCTGCATCTGTTCAGGTCTTATTGTAGTTTGTTCTTATTCTGCCTGAATCGGTTCTTCTAGGTCTATCTGGTCCTGTTCAGGTCTTACTTTAATTTGTTGTTCTTCTGCCTGAACTTCTTCTTCTATCTCATCCTGCTCAGGTTTCTGAATAGCTTTATTTATTTCTACCTGAGTGTGTTCTTCTTTCCCTATCCTTTCCTCTCTACCTTCCTGTCTCTCTAATTTATTTGTTCTTCTTGTTTCGATAACAACTTCAGGTACTTCAATCACTGGTGTCCACTCTTCTTGACTTGTACTTAGTTGTTCATCATCTATTTGTCTTTCAGAATCTGTCACCTTAGATTCCTTGACTTCACAACCTTCAGCTTCTGGTGTCTCATCTAATTTGATCAGTTGTTGCTCTTGTTCTTCAGATGGGCTTGGAATTCTTCTGGTATGGCTAGCATGAATCCAATTGGGTAAACCTGCACACTTCACTGCTGTGGTAGTGACTAGTATGACTTGACTAGGTTTAGCTCACCTGGGTGCTAGACACGATTGTCTTGCATGTTTCTTCACTAACACCCAATCTCCAGGATTCAAATCATGCGCCTGGTCTGGCTGCATTGCAACTGTGTCTTCTCCAACCTGATGAGAGACAGAACGCACCATTTCAGCCAATCCTTTGCAATAGTCCAATACCAGATCATCAGTTATATTCACCAATTTATTCCCAGGAATAAATGCTTGTCTCTTTGCCCTTCCCATGACCACTTCAGGAGGATTTAATCCTGTTTTCCTGTCAGGAAGGCTACTGAGACCCATCAATACAAGAGGCAGCGCATCCAGCCATTTTAGCATTGTGGATGCACACATCTTCCCTGACCTTGACTTGATTTTGCCGTTAAGCTGTTCAACTATTCCAGAAGCCTCTGGACGATAAGCACAGTGCAGTTTTTGTTCAATGTTAAATGCAGCACAGATTAATCGAATTATCTCATTATTAAAATGAGGTCCTCTTTCTGATTCCAAAGTAACTGTAAAACCGAAACTAGGTATCAACTCCCTCAACAATAATTTAGCAACTGTGAGACTGTAATTTCTTCTTGTGGGGTATTCCTCTACCCATCTCGAGAACAGACACACTATGACAAATACATACTTCAATGCATTGCACGTAGGCAACTCAATTAAGTCTAACTGCAGTCTGGTGAAGGTTCCTTCTGTTTCTGCCTGGGTTTTGCTGCTGACAGATCAAGCATCTTTGGCAAAGGCTTTCTGCAACTACCCTAAACTTTGGATTGTACCAACTTTGTCTGAATAGTCTGATCATTGAGTCCCTGCCAATATGTGTATGGTATACTCTTTCCATTTGAAAGAGTAAGCCATCTGGAATGCCTGACTGCCATTTAAGCACACCCACACTTCATCTTCTGTCCTTCTTGTACAACCTGACTTTATCCAGATTTCCTTTTTCTTTTCCTCTCCTTCTTCCTGCAACTGTCTAACCTTATCCCATGTTTCTGGAACTGAAAAAAACATAAGTTGGCAGCTGGTTACACCTGTTTCCACTTTTCTGTTAATTGCCATTGTATTTCTCGCATAGTATTGAGCAATTTGGTCTGCGTACTTATTACCTGTTGTAACATAGTCATTTCCTGACTGATGTGCAGCACATTTCACAACCGCTATTTCTTTTGGCAATTGTAACGCTACCAACAAATCTTTTACATTTTTGCTGTTTCTGATCGGAGAGCCTGAAGAAGTCAGAAATCACCTCTGCATCCAAAGCTGCCCAAAGTTGTGCACAACCCCGACACCATATTGACTATCCGTAAATATGGTTATCCTCCAATTCTTATCCATTTTGCATGCCTTTGTTAAGGCCACCAATTCGGCTACTTGTCCAGACTTGAGTCCCGGTAAACAGGATGCTTCAATTACTCCTGATATTTTGAATACAGCATATGCAGCACTTAGCCCTCCTCCTTCCGTTCTCAGACATGACCCATCCACAAACAATTCATGTTAAGATTCCTTCAAGGGTGTTTCTTTTATATCTGGACGGGGCTTAGTACACAACTCAGTCACATTCAAACAATCATGATTAATCTCATCCTTCACTTCCTCACAACATGGATCTGGCAATAATGTGGCAGGATTCATTATTGTACATCTTATCACTGTCACATTTTCTGCTCCCAAAGTCACTCTTTCATACTTAGTCAACCGACTAGGAGTGAGGAGTTGTGTTCGCGTTCTTGTCAAAAGAATCTCAACTGATTGCGGAACGTACACCTTTACGGGATTTCCCATTGACTCACTTTGCTACAAATTCATACAGGTAGCAGCTACTGCTTTTAAGCAGCCAGGTAAGGCTGAAGCCACTGGATCCAAAGTGGCAGAGAAATATGCCACTGGACGTCGGCTCAATCCATGTCTCTGTGTTAAAACTGAAAGTGCAAAATGTTCTCTCTCACAACAGAACAGCGCAAATTCTTTTAAATAATCAGCCATGCCTAAGGCAGGTGCCTCACACAGACAATTTCGCAATTTCACAAATGCTTCCAAACATTCATCATTCCAATCAATTGGATCTTTCGCTCTTTTCCGAGTCAATTGTATCAATGGTTTCGCCAGCAGGGAGAAACCACTTATCGACTGCCTACAATACCCAACCACTCCCAGAAACATTCTCATCTCTTTCTGTGTCTGAGATAGTTGCATTTGTTTGATTATTTTTATTCTTTCCGGGGTCACTTTTCTAACTCCTCTTTCTACTTAATGTCCTAAATATCTAACTTCTTGTTGACAAAACTGCAATTTTTCTGGAGACACCTTGTGACCTCCTTCGGCCAAATGGTTTAGTAACGCAATTGTGTCAGTGACACAATCTTCTCGTGTCTTTGATGCCACCGATAGGTCATCAATGTACTGAACCAGAACTGATTTCACAGGCGTAACTAATGATTCTAGACACTTTTTCAGGATTTGATAAAAAATTTAGAGACTCTCTATGTACCCTTGAGGAACCCGGCACCATGCCAAAATACGATCTTCAAACTGGAGGGCGAAGAGATACTGGCTGTCTGGGTGCAAAGGTATGGAAAAGAAGGCCTGACACAAATCAATTACTGTATCCCAACCTGCATTCCAGGGTATTTGATAAAGATTCACTGCTGGATTTGGCACCACTGGGCAACTAGGCACTACAATTTTGTTTATTTTTCACAAATCCTGTACTATCCTGTACTTACCACTAGGCTTTTTGAGTCCCATAATTGGCGAATTACAAGGACTACTCATTATCTCTTTCAAAATTCCCTGTTTAATCATCTGGTCAATTACTGGAGCAACTCCTGGTTTTACTTCTGGACTAATTTTGTACTGTCATGTGTTTGGGAAAACTGAACCTTCTTTTACCACTATTTTCACTGGGTCTACATTTGCCATCAACCCTATATCTTTTCCTGAAAAATCCCATACATCTGGATTCACTGTATTTCTCAATTCTTCTGGTAATTCACTTTCAGTCATTAATGAAAACATCTCATCCACTTCTGTACCTTGCTTGGCTAGCATTATCTTGTAAACAACATCCTCATCTGGGGTTTGGAAAGCAACACCATCCGGTGTACAGTAGATCGTGCAATTCATTTTGCACAATAAGTCTCTTCCCAGCGGATTTACTGGGCTTGAGTCACAAACTACAAATATGCACTTCCATTGGTTCTGTAACTGGGGTTCTAATCTGTTTATTTGACACTCCTACAATCTGTATAGTTTCTCCTGAGAGGGGTAGGTTTGGGATGTCTGGTGTTCTCACAGTAGACCGGGTAGCACCAGTGTCCAATAGAAAAGTGATGTCACTACCTTCAACTATTCCATCAATAAATGGACCTGTCTGATCTACCAACAAGGATGCGCCAAGCACGCACTCCTCTTCCTCCCCCCTCAGGCACATAGTCCGATATGTCATCATTCTGCACAAAATACTGTGAAACCACAGGGTTATTCTTACCACTTTCTCCTTGAAATCAGGTGTTCGCACTGTATTTTTGAATATTCACATGGTTTGGCATAGGAGGTTGTGGCACCTGATACTGTGGAGTAACTACCTGCTGCTGCTGTTGCTGTTTCACAACTACTTCATTCTGCATCTGCGGATTTAAATTTTGTTTTTGCCTATTATTATTCTGGACATTTTTACACTCGTTCTTCTAATGTCCAAGCCTTCCACACGCATGACAAGGACATTTCTTCTTTGCTTTCTCTCTATTCATTCGTCCTCGTCCTTTACCACCACTCGACATTTGTTCACTTTGACTCTGGTCTTTCATCTCAGTATCAGACTGGGAAATTTATTTTGCTTCCTGCTGCTCTGCCAATTTCACCTGCGCCCACATAATTTTCTCTTTTAGCTTTCTATGTTGTGCCTCAATGTCATCATCAGAATACTTTGCATATTTCAATATTTTGTCTATTTTCTTTCTTTGCCAGCACAACATTTGCTGTTGAATCATCTGACTAATCTCTGGTTTCAGACCATACACAAACCTATATACAAAATGTCCCATATCCTTATCTCCAATGTTCTCAAATACACTATACTGCTTAAATACCTGTAGCAACCTTTCATAATATGCATGCATGGACTCTTTTGGCTCCTGAGTTGTTCTATCTATTTTTACCAAATCTGTCTCCTTAGGAGGAATTTTCCCTTTCAAAAACGTAATCACCTGGTGATACTTTTTCATAACCTCCTCTGATGAAGGTCCTGTTTCAGAATCCCTCGGATATTCCTCATGTGACCAATCAACTGTAATCTTACATTCTGTCCATAAATCAGCCGGTACCACAATATCAAATAAACCATCCAAATCCTTCAACAAAACCTTTGAAACTTTCACAAATCTTTCCACCTGTTTGTACCATTCAACTGGTTTCTCTCTCAACCTAGGGAAATCATTCGTAAATGACAAAATATCCTGTCTACTCCAAGGAACATGAACATATCCACCACCAGAAATTTCTCTCATTGGACATATTCTCTCAATCTTATCTGTTTCTCTCACTAGAAATGCAGATGACACTTCTTTTGCTTGTACTTCCTCTTTCTTTCTTGTCCACCTAATCCTCCATTTGTCAATGTCTCCCCAAGTCGTAAAATATTAATCAACTCTTTTATCTGTAATCTTTTACCCGAAGCATTCACACTTTCTAAATCTTTTTCAGTAAACTCGACTCGATATGGTTTTTGCAATAATTTCGATTTCCCTATGTCTATTCCAATCTCTGAGGCAACTTCTGTCAATTTCTCATGAAATATTTTTGCTCTTCTTGTTCTGCTCTTGCATAAAAATAAGAACTCCTCATCATTATAAATGTTCAGTCTTTCTGTGCTCACATTACCAGCTATCATTTCTTTCAAATCCACTTTCAATCTGCTGATATCTAACATTTTTCATTGTGAGTTTTGTTTTTCTATTCCCTGTGCCCATCTCTCTAAAGCTTAAGGAGTAACCACTGTTGAACCTCCTATTCTAGTAGGGACCATAGACCCTTTTTCTTTCAAAATCTCGGGTGAAACTCTCTTTGGGGTTTCTGCTAAAGGTTCCTTTATTGGGAGATCCATTAATGGAATGACTGAATCACTCTCACTGGCCTGATCCTCCGATATTACTACTTCTTTTCTGGGATTACTCAAAGGAATTGTAATGGCTTGAGGTTTTGGGCAACTCATTTTATCTCCATACAATGGGATAACTGGACCAATAGTCACTGGTACTGTCAAGGCTTCAGCATTTAAATTCAATTGGCTTATTTTCTGAACGAATTATTCCTTAGTTTTATTTAAGGCTTCCCTCTCATTATCTTTCAACACCTTATTAACCGACGTATCATGTAAAATTTGTGGGATTAAAGGCGTTCCTATCACGGGTGCACTCGGGGTGACTCTACTAGGCTCTTTTTGGTACGGTGGAGGGTTTTTAATTAAAATATCCTCCAATAATTCATCATCTGATTCTCTATATCCTGTCGTATTCATGTGTTTCATCTTTTCTTTACACTTGCCTCCTGACTGCTCTTCAGCCATTAATACTGGATAGAAACCCTCTGCCACTACAGCTCTTCTCCAACGCTTCATTTGATCTCCACTTGACTCATACGGATATCTAGGCAAAGATCCTCTAAATCTCCGACCACTTATGAATTTTTCACGATCAAATGCCTCAATCTCCCATTCTTCCAAAGCTTCATACTGTGTTATTCTAGGATTTGGTTCTAACATATTCATTCTATCTCTCAAATTCTGCAGTATCTTTAGATGAAAAGTACCATGCTCTGGAAAAGCCAAAACACCATCCCCTGTTGTATACTCCACCCAATTCTCCAACCATACACACGTGTGATATCCTTTCTCCATCATCATAAATGAAGCAGGCATTTTGGGTGGCAGAATAGGAATTCCCTCTCTAGTCATCACAGGCTTGTCTTTCTTAAAGAAATTTTTAATTTTCTTTACCAACGTCATTTTCTATTGTCCTCCAAACATTTCAGACGAACGATATAAGAAAGAGTCTTCCGTATATCTTCTAGCCCTATTACCTACGTCACGTCCTACATTAGCACGGCTCACACCCGCAGTCAAATCAGCACTCAACATACAATTCTTTTTCCAACCAACCCTAGCGCGGCTTTTATCTATCAACCAATCAGATTCAGGCTCACACTCGTTGTCTGACCAATGCCAGTGCGGCCTTTTATGACATCAGTATTGCTCCTCACTACTGATTCTCCCTTTACAATCTGCTTCTTTCTCATGCCCGCTGTTCCAACCAATCTCAGAGCGTGACATCAGTACAACTCCTGTGACTGACCCTCCCTTTACAAGGTAATACGAAAACGTATTTCTTTAACTTATCGTTAGTAACAGCATAAAACATTCGCTACTCTGTCTGTTCCACTAAACAAAGAATAGATTTCGACTTATTCTTGACTTTCAGAAATACACCTCTTCCGCTGCAAGTAAAAGCCCTGTTTACCCTTCATTCAAGCTCAGGAGAACTTGCTACGCCTTCAGTGATACCCCTTTTGGGAAATAAGACCAAAGTTTCACCAGTGAACCCTTCTGCTATCGCTCGCACCCTTTTACTTTTACATTATATAGTCCCTAATACAACAATGCCAGCCCTCCATAGCTTCTCAGTGTTATGAAAACAGACGATTAACCTCCTACAGTATGGCTTCTATCACGACCCGCTATTCCATTCCCGCGATGCCCAGGTAACCTCTGTACCTGTGCTTCTAGACAACATAAAACAAGACACTAAGGGGTCCATTAGGATAACGCCCGCCAAAACCCTCCGCCCGCTACAAATTAACCCCCCCGCCACATTACCATGGGGGACCCCGGCAGACAGGAAGACCGTCCACCGGTTTTCCGCCGGTAGACAATCCGCCCGATTGCCTACCGGGCAGAAAAGCATTTTATATGGTGGCAGTGTCTGGTAGACACCGCCATCCATATTATTATGCAGGCGTTTTTTGCCATTGGGGGGCCATAGCGGGCCCTCAGGGATCCTGGGGGGTGCACATTGGGGGGGTACCTATGGTACCCCCCTGCAGTTCCATACACAACATGGCAGGCACCGCGCAGTGCCTGCCATGTTGTGCATGGAAGTGCACGACATGCCTTCTTGGCATTGTGGCGGGCGGTGCTGAGAGCACCGCCCGCAGCAATGTCAAGTATGCAGGATGCGCCCACCAGTGTGGCGGGCGCATTCTAATGTCTGCAACGGGACCCCCGCACCGATGTCGGGCGGTCCCATTCTCCGAGAGGATGACCCTGTAACTCTTTTGTTAAACATATATCAATAATTAATAATCAATATTCATCACCAGACTAGTCAATAATAACCATAACTCTGCTACCAAAAAACGGATCCAGAGGTTCAACAACAACAGATACTCCACTATCATATACTCACCTCGGCCCATAAACTCACAGTGCGTAAAACTGCTGGGGTCAAGTTTGTAATTTTCACAATGTTTAGGATTAGTTATTCAATACTCCTAACTAACCTTCCACTGACCTAGAAGTTATTTCCTCTGGTCAATGGACCATTAGTTGAACTAGTTGATGGTGAGAATAACATAAAACTAACTGTTCTTTTATTCAAAGTAAATAACCACAGACTCAGGAAAGTTTTAAATCTTTATCTAAATTAAATGCATGGGAGCCTTCTCAAAATGACAGTGCAGTCACCATCATTCATAGACGAAAAAATTCAATTAATTAACTCCAAAACATTTACCTCAGACTCATACAATAATCAATGTTCAGAAAGGGAGAGGACAGAGAAAAAAGAATATCAGCAAATAACGAGAAATTATATTTACCAAGGATGGTGTGAAAGACCAACCCCCCTGGTCAAAGTGCTGGTAAGGGTCCCTCAGGATAGGTCAGGAGACAAAGACCTCAGGACAGGATTCAGGACAGGATAGTTGACCTCTCTAGAAAATCAACGTTTGCGCCGCACCCCTCTCTGACGCTCTCTTCCTCCTCGAGATTCTTCTGTGCTCATCTTATCTAACCCAATTGATTAGGATAGAAAGTTCTGTTTCAGGTTGTGCATTCGGCTCTTCATCAGCATCTCTCCCAGCAACAGCGTCTTCTCGCAGCAAAGACAGCATCCACGACTCACAGCATCTGTGTCCATCTAACTAACTAAAGCTATCTTAAATATACCTTTTGTTCTTCATGTTCCAACCACTAAAGTTTCAATATCGTAAAAATACAAAATATGATTGGTTGGGCAGGGGGGAAGCTCTATCACACCATACTTACATGTCATTAAAATCAGTTCAACTATTGTTCGCAAACCCATCCCCTTAATTTTTATTCCTAAATTTGATTCTCAAACGCTTTGACATTTCACTTTGAAACAATATAATAACATTTTGAATAAGAGTCTTCATCGTGGAACTCTTCGCCATCCGTTCCCAGGGTGTAACACTTGCCCTTGGCTCCCATTCAATATCTCAGTCATCGTTCCGGGTTAACTTTCAGTGGACATGCGCAGACTTCACATTACTCAGCTTAATTCAGTTATACGAGAAAGGCCCAAATGCACACTAGTGATAATGTCAGAAAAACAAATATTAATTTCACAAATAAAGTGGTTGCACTGTATGCCACCCACCTCTACTCTAGTCCCCTTTACTTATTAGTACTTTTCCCACATTAGTATTAGTAAAATAGCCGGTTTTCGTTTCAAGTAAGCAGAGGCCATGCACGCAAGTCTTCAAGACTCCATTTTAGTATCTTCTGCTCATGCGCCAGAATTTCCCTCCAAGCGTTAGTTCGTCATACTGCGTTTATCCAGTTGACGCATGCGCACAAAGTTCCCCATTTAAAGCAGTATTAGTCCGTCTTCATTGTTATCCACATTAGTACACACATACGCAAGCTTCACTAACCCGCGTGTTCATGCGGTGCGTTTTAGTTATTCACTTAACTTTTGTTAATAATTTCATTAGTAAGTTAAACGGGTGGATTGCATCTGAGCAAGTCTCTTTTCTATGAAACCTTGCTCCATCACAGGGATTAACTGCATGTCCCTTTTCTCAATGGGAGCTTTTGTTACGATCGGTTTACGCCCATACCACGAGCTCCGATTGAGAAAAGGGAGCAAGCGACCGACCAGTGTTTGGTCACATTGTAATGAGCCAGTCCGCCCGACACGGTCCGCCCGACATCGTAATCAGGCCCTTAGTATTACAAATAAACCCTACAAAGTAACTTTAAAAAAACTAAACATTAGAGGGACATAACACTTTTGAAATGGTATTTGAAAAACCTTTGAAATTCATAGAAAAACCCAAAGGTTACAAGGACATTATAGTTAGGAAATAGAATTAAAAAAAACCTTAGTAATTCAGCGGTTATAATTACATGAACTAACTATAAATTACTGCCTGCATCACTGATGACATCTCAAATTACAAAACCATGGTGTGTGAGTGTGTGTGCTTGTGTGTGTGTGTGTGTGTGTGTGTGCGTGCGTGTGTGTGTGTGTGTGTGTGTGTGTGTGTGTGTGCGTGTGCTTGTGTGCATGTGTGGGCTGTGTATATGGTACTGAGCAGGAATTTCGACAGGGAAATATCGTGGGACATAAATATCGCCGCAAAAATATCGTGGGGAAGAAATTTCGACAACAAAATTATAGTTGACAAGAATATCGACTGACAGGTAAGCAATATCGATTACAAAAATATCGTTGTAATAAATATCGTATACAAAAATATAGGTGACAAAAATATCGATTTAATAATAATGTTATGTATTTTAGTGTTTTTAATGAGAATTGTTTGTCATTTTATTATATGTTTTAGAATTTTACTAGTTATTAATTTATTTTAAGTTTAATTCTGCGTTTTTAGTTCTGTAGCGGGTTGTGGGTTTCTAGGGGAATAGGGTGGGATGTAATTTAATTATATAGATTTAAATAATAATTTATAGTAGTTAATTTTGTTTTTTTAAATTAGAATTTAGCGTTTTTAGTTCCGTAGTGGGTTGTGGGTTTATAGGGGAATAGGGTGGGAAGTAATTTAATTATATAAAATGTATTGAATAATTAATGTGTTAATTGATTAATTAATGATATGTTAAAAAATAATTAGTTGTTAATTAATTACAATTAGTCAATTAATAATTAATTATGTTAATTGTTTAATTAATTGTAGGTGTGTGTTGTGGTGTTTATATGTGTAAATGGTGTGAAGGGTAGTATGTAATTAATTTATCATTTATTAAATATTTTTAAATTAATTACCTTTAATTAATTAGTAATTATTAATTGTAATTGTGTAATTAATTTTAGGTGTGTGTTGTGGTGTTTATATGTGTAAATGGTGTGAAAGGTGATAAGAAATACATTTTTAATAGTTTAATTAATAAATAATAATAAATTAATTTTCATTAATTAATTAGTAATTATTAAATTTAATTGTGTAATTAATTTTAGGTGTGTGTTGTGGATATTATAGGGTTAACTAATGTTTAATTAATTATTTTTATTATCTTTGTTAATAATATATTTAAATTTATATATTAATTATGTTAATATTGGAAATTAAATTTAATTAAAATGTTGATGGTTTTGTTTTTTATTCTTTTGGGATACAGCGCTTTCCCTACTGTTGCACTCACTGGAGTGGGAATAGTAATTTTTACCCCTCCGCTATCCAACGCTTTCCCTACTCTTGCACTCACTGGAGTGTGAATAGTAATTTTTACCCCTACGCTATCCAATGCTTTCCCTACTGTTTGCGCTCATTGGAGTGGGAAAAGTAATTTTTACCCCTCCGCTATCCAGCGCTTTCCCTACTGTTGCACTCAATGGAGTGGTAATAGTAATTTGTACCCTTACGCTATCCTACGATTTCCCTACTGTTGCACTCATTGGAGTGGGAATAGTAATTTTTACCCCTCCGCTATCTAGCGCTTTCCCTACTGTTGCACTCACTGGAGTGGGAATAGTAATTTTTACCCCCTCGCTATCCAGCGTTTTAACTACTAATGTTTTTATTTTGTTATTAAATGTATGTATTATTTTTTTTAAATAGTTTAATGCTTTTATTAAATATAGAATATTTCGTTTTATTTAAAATTATTGATATCTGTGTTTATTTTATTTTTATATAATTAAAAAAGTTAGTAAATTAAATAAAGATAATAGTTAATAAAATGTATTTAAGTAAATATATGTATATGTGCACTTTTTTTGTGTTTATATTTATTACATTGAGTTTATTTGTTATAATTAGTTAAAATCTATATTAAATTTAATTTATTTAGTTAATAATATTAATATTATTTAATTAATTTAATTTAAGTTATGTTATATGTTATATTTTAAAGTTGATATTTTTTACATCTATATTTTTTACATCGATATTTTTGAGTCGATATTATTGTACTTACCTGTTTAAGTATAGGGAGTCGATATTTTTGTAATCGATATTTTTACATCGATATTTTTTTCATCTATATTTTTAACATCGATATTTTAACATGGAACCGTGTATATACATACAAATCTTTAAAACCAGCGACCACTGCCATGTCCTGGACGTAGGGGGTGTCAGCATCAAATGGAGTCAGCTTCTTTCGTAAATATGATTCATTCCTGTGCTGCAATCAAGAAAAGGTGCCGACACTCCAAGGATATGCAAATATTGTGTTTATTTTTATACGGGGTTGTGCTTCCATGACGCATTTCAGCTGCTCCTGCAGCCTTGCTCACACATCAGTGCACCATCTTAGCTGTGTTTATAAAGTGCACTTGTGTGCAAACCAACCATAAACATAAAACAATATTAATATTTACAAGGTAGTTCATACCATGCATTGCAATTCATAAAATTCCACTCAATATTCACAATCCATATTTTCTTGCCAGGCAACCATCATTTTTTAGAGATGTAATAAAGATAACACTCATTGATATGTTTGTCTAGATACTTTCTCTGTGGACTTAATCAGCTAATGTACTCACTTCAAAGTCCAAACTACTACTGTTTCATCATAGTACCATATCAGTTAATTGTACCCCACCCACATACTAAACATGCATAGTGTTAAAGTGATAAAGTGCAATACATATTGTACTATAAAACCAGGTTCAGAACATACATTACACACTAGAGAGAAGCCTTCAATATAACTAAACAATGACTTCATGAATGTATATACTTTCCTTACATAATTCATGTGAGTTCTATTGCTCCTTATTCTTTATTAAGTTGGTTCTCTAATCAAACTGCCTTAACTCACATAAACATGAATCACTCTCATTGAATCTACACCAATACATTTAGTGAACATCCTTCATGTAGTTTGAACTAAGTTGAGCTGAACTAGAGGGTTAGCCTAATCACAGGCATGTATTAAAATGTTCCTCCGTATTTAGAGCCAAAGGTGTCTTCATATTTACTGGATGATATATCTTCATCGTAGCCTGCTGAATGCCTTTTCTCCATCTCCTCCTCGGATGCTCCTTGTTATGGAGTCTATCACATAGGGCACAATTACGATGTCGAACCACCGTCGGTTGCAGTCTGCCCGATGTCTGCCCCTGCGGTCTGCCCTCCGTATTACGATGCAGGGGGCGGAGGTATCGGGTGGAGGGACCATCCGCTGCTGTTCCGACAAGCTCAAGAAGCCTGTTGGAGCATCGGAAAGAATCACAATCCCATAATGACGGCGGAGCCCGCCTTGGCTCTTCCGTCGTGATTATGATGTCACTTTCCGTCAGCCTTACCATGTCAGCCTTTCCGACATGGAAAGGCTGTCGGAAAGTAATTTTGGGGGCCCCTTAGCAGGGCCTCCTTCTCTCCTGGCCCTCTGCTATAGGGCCTAGGGGGTTCATCTCTGCTCTGTGTGGCAGGCACCGTCAGTACAGATCCTTTTAGTCGTTATGGTGAAGTGGTTGTCAGATTTCACCAGGATGTTTTACATAAACACAAACATAAAACGCACACACAGGCTCTCCTTCTCGGTCCTGACTGCCCCATTAAGATGCAACCGAACACTGTTCGGTCGCATTCTTATATTTCAGTATGGGAGCATGCATTACGTCCGAAAGAAGTAGGTTACGAAGTTCCTTGGTGCAATAAAATTCTTGAGCAGAGACCTAGTTATAGTCACGGTGGCAGGCTGATCTGTCAGTTTGGCAGTGGGAGGAAAGGAATTCCTCCTTTCGGAACTAGCGCCCTCACACACCCAGCAAGCTAGGTGTCATGCTTTATCATATGGGCCTGCTCCTCGTTGGGTTGGCGCTGCAATACCCGACAGGCACCCATAAAGGGACTCTTTATCGGAGATCTTTTGTTCCTTGCCGTTAGGTGCCGTGGGTGTAAGGGCCCTAGTGTGTTTCGATGTAGTAGTGAGTAGGATGGTTAAAACAGGTCAGGGGTCCTATGGAAGCAACTTTATTATAGCAGGGTCCCGGCCTGATTAAAAAAGGGGGAGAGAGGCGACTATCTGACTGTAATGGGTCACGATAAGGGCGCTCTACTCCTGGTGGGTCAACATGTTTCTCACCCATTTGTCTGGGGTTTCAGTGGCGATTCTTCAGTACCTTAATTTGAAACTTATCTACACCCAGTGGTAAGGTAGGAACCTACCTATCACTTTGTGGATCTGCGGGATATGTACCCGCGGGTTCAGTGGGCAACCTGCAGGGGAGATAAAGATTCAAGAACAAGATAGGTCTTAAATACAATCCTGAACATATACTAGTATTCTGCTGTCATACATAAGTGAAGCTCAAAGGTGACTGCCCTGGTGAGCAGAAGTCCCTACTGATAATACACATATTATGAGCTTACCAAGTGGTGCAAATCATACCAATCATGTGACTCAAGCTAAAAACGTGGCGTAAGTTAAACAACAAGGTGCTGGTTAAAAACGGTGAAGAATTGGCTGGGAATGTATCCTGAGTGGTAACAGTGAGTCCACAGTCATAGAACTCACCTAATCACTATTTAGTAGGTGCCTCATCAATTCCAGAGGGCTCAGGACACATTGAGGATATGTGTCTAGAGAATAGATAAAAAGGGGTAAGTATTTCAGTGAGACTCGTCATAAAACCTTCCTTAAAACGCCTCTACAAAAGCCCTGTGATACAGGGGCCAGACAGTGGTACTGGGCGTGGTGCAGCTGGTAGAGCACCCGTCCTGCTTTTGTAGAGAAATTGTGCCTATCGCGGTTCTGGTTTCCAGAAAAAACAGCCACATCTCCCACAGACCGTCAGGGGACCCAAACAGGTATGGTTTCGTCTCCCTGGGGCTATGGAAGTGAGGTCATAATTACAGAGCTGTGGTCGGATACGAAGGTACCTAGTTCTTAAACAATGTGTGCAGTTCCACTGGACTGGGTTCATCCCGATCCAGTGGACGCCGAAGTAGGTTGATTAGCAGAGGAGCTCTGAGACAAAAGTATCAAATAGGAGCTCTTCCCGCCCTGGATACGTATGACATGGAATTCCCGTGAATAACAAAACATTTTTCATCGCTGATCCTATCAAAAAGGTCAGTTATATGTTGCGTGGTAAGTATACCTTAGCGAGTGTGTATATATGCGCTACACACGTGGTTTAATTTTACCACTCACTTTTTTACTCTTGCACATTATTCACTTATTTATTAGGTCCTGAAGAATGCTCCACAAAAGATATTTTATTCAAGTGAGCTGAAACATGTCGACCTGACCTACGGATAAACCAGACGCAAATTTATAGTCCTGTTAGATTATCCACCGCATTTGTTTGCATACCCTGGGCCACTGGGAATAAAGTATTATATAGTGAGTTTCCCATAGGTATTTTTAATTTTAATATTCACCACTTTCACTACTTCATCACACATAAAAAAAAAAAAAACGCTCCACTGTAATCAGGTGTCGCAGCACAGTTGGGTAGCATTCGGCTACCCAACTGGGAACCCGTTGATGAAGCATGACACCAACTAGGTTGGTGTGTGAGGGTTCTTTTAAACAACCTATGTGACGTTTGACACCACTTTGAAAATGAGTCACTCTATAAATGGCCCGTCTCCGTTGATTAGTTGATTACTATATTGGGACAAGTACAGCCCGTGAAAAAATTGTCCTGCCTCTCTCTATTGTTTTTTGAAATTGTAACTTTATAGGCCAGCGTTATTGTTGGAAAACTTGAAACCAACATCAACCCCAATCTTACCGACCAAGCTACACCCCTATCAGTAACACATTACTAAGTAAAGCTACAGCCCTGTCAGTCACACATTACTAAGTCGCAAAATGGGTTCAAAAGCCCAGAACAAATTGATATTTGGAAAGGGTGTGTTTAGGACGTCCTTTCCAAATAGCGATTCCTTAAGCATCAATGTTTTGCAACTGAAATTCGGTTGCAACACACTGAAATTTTACCAACACCTCACGAGAGGTGTTAACACATTTGTAAATGGGAATGGGTCCCCTTAGAACCCTTTTCCCTTTGTGAATGTTAAAAAACCTTGTTGGGTAGTAGGCAGTTGTCCTCAGGACCACTGACAACTCTCACATAAGCAACCAAACAAAAAATCCTTCCCTTGCAGGAAAACGGCTTGATTTTTTTTTTTAAAGTGACTTTGTTTAAAATGCCATCACAGACCCTAGCAGGCCACCATACCTGTGATGGCATCCAAATGTAGTGAGTCACAATTTGCGACCTACCTCATGAATATTGATGAGGTCAGATTGCAACCCACTACGATTCAGAGTTTCATGAACCCACCTATTCATACATAGGTTAGATTGCAAAATTCCATTCTAGTCACAAAAAGCCAGTACGCAATTTGTGACCACTTGGTTATTTTAAACTCCATGAGGATAACGATTTTTAGGAGTAAAATATTTTCGACCTAGTTAGACCCAGAGAGGATACGAAAGGGAGAGGACCAAGTTAGGGGGAGGGTCCATGGTCGTGGAACCCAGAATGATCAGAGTTGAGTCCATGCCAATGAAATTAAGTATTACAGCATGAGGAGGTTCACCACTGCTCATCATCAACCACTAGGGCACATCTAAGTTATGAGGGCCGTTCAAACAAGAGGCTTTTATTGGCAGCATAGATAAAGAGTTCACAAAATAGGAGGGCTGAACTTTATAGAGTACAAGCAAGGAATAAAATCTGTTAATACTTCAGGGACAACGTCCTGCACAAAAGAAATCCATAGGGTGGTTTCCCTCCTTCTAGGTGTGCTGCAAAATGCAGCACACATGGAAAGAGGAAAAACTAGGAGCAATATACATATTTCTCCTCATTATGCATCACCTTTGGAGGCTTATGGATTTGACATTTCCCCGGGTTTACTTCACTTTGTAAATCTGGGGCAGCGGCAAATTCCATGGGTGTTGCATGGGAAAGCCCACAGCAATGCTCATTGAAAGCCTCCCATGGCAGGGTAAGGCGACGCAGCGCTTTGCGCTGCGTCGTCTTACTCATGATTTATGAGGCCACCCAAAGCCACGCAGTGTGGCTTTGTGTGGCTTCATAAATCTTTGATGAGATCCCTGCGTCACGCATGTACCACTTTACGTGGTGCAAAGGTGACACAGGGCTCTCATAAATAGCCCCCTTCGTATTGCCTAAAATTCACCATCATTATAGATCTCCACAGTATGAAGTCGAATGAGCTTGGAGCTTGGAGCAGTCCCCGAATGCTGATTTTGTGAATCAGGATTTGCAGTGTATTACTGTCAATTCAACTCTTTGCACCTCTAAATTACATTTTGGCATTCAGAGGTTTTCTGAAGCGCACCAGGAATCTCTACCCATACATCAGGACTGCCGTACCTTTTCAAAGGTGGTGCATTGAAATGCCTTGTTCCTATATGATGTACTGAGCGTTCTGTTTCTTGTACAGGAAGCACTTGCATTTTTCTTGACAAATTACTTGGATTATTATGGACAAGGTTGTTTTTCATGGATCTGCGGGGCCGCAGTAATTGACTATAATCAAATAACAGATATCTGCAAGTGTACTTGGTGGAAATGGATGTTTGTCCCACTTTATAAGAAAGTACTTTGGTTCAGAATGACACAGTTTAGATTCTGTTTGACAGTCAGCCAGATTTAAGTAGAAAAAAACGCACTGCTCAAAAATTAGCATGTAATTGACTTCACCCTTAGAGATTAACTAAATTATACTGACACGGAAACTTTTTTCGAAACATAATTTCCTGAGAGGGCTCTCAGATCCCTCAAGTGATGCTAGAGCGTTTCCTTCGGCAGATACGGCTGAGCAGGAGTTTTTCTGCTCTCTCTCTCTCTCTCTCTCTCTCTCTCTCTCTCTCTGCCTGCTTCTCATTTTACCCACTAACACTCTTTTGATCAGTATAATTTGAAAGATTACCAATTCTCACTTCATTAGAAAAAAATCATTATCTCTTTCTAAAAAAATGACATTTTATAGAAAACGTGTTTTTAAAACATAGACTATTTTCCTGAAACACAACTTTAATTGCTACATTATGACAGCAAAACAGCAACACAAGGCTCTGAGATCTCATTTTTTCCTACAAGATTGTACTGCTGAATATCGACACCATATCGAGGAGAGTGACAAAAAAGTTAACCACATATAGGGTAGTATAGATTTACTATTCCTAACTCCACATCTACGTACCTTGAAGACATATGTATCGTGTAGGACTAGGTAGATAGATGTGGAGTCTGTTATGTATAATCTATACTTACCTATCAATATGTTTTTCCATATTTTTTCCTTGACATTCCATCCCACCGATATTGTAGGTTCGATAAGCAGGGGGCACACCTCCTACAATTTCCCTGGTAACTGTCTGCGTGTTACAAATGTGTGACGTGTGTGCATGGCTGCCATTCAGGCATTTAAAGCAGCCAAAGAGAAGTATGCTCTCAGACCCAGGTCAGAGGGCGGGGGTCACTGGGGCAAACAGGGGCTAAAGGGGCCCAAACGTGGTTCTTGAGGCCGTTTGCTACTGGTGTCGCGGGGCCCATCCTACTGTAGCCAAGCTCTCTCCTTCCACGCTTAACTCAGGGAGCATCGAAGGTGTGCAGTCCAAAGCACCTCAGGGAGGTAGTGTGGGAGGTAGATACTCACAGCTCAAAAATGACACAATAAGAGCAGTAATGTGATACCCAGCACGATGAACGATAAGCGTTGTAGGCACAGCAGATCTTAGGGCCTGATTTAGATATCGGCGGACGGGTTACTCCATCACAAAGGGGACAGATGTCCTGTCTGTCGAAATCTAAACGCCATAATATCCTATTGGATTAAGATTTCAGCGGATAGGATATCCGTCCCCGTTGTGACAGAGTAACCCATCTGCTGATATCTAAATTAGGGCCCTTAATATGGTACACAGAGAGCATGTAAATCTACAGGAATGCACTACAATGTCTATAGGGTTCTCTACCAAATGAAAACATGGAATGAATCATGATTTAAGATCAGGTGCAGACTCACCAAGTTGCAGCTGAGCAGCATCCTAGCATTCTGAGACCTGTAGGTCAATCCGTAGTAATTGTATATGCAATTCTTGTGTCTCGTTAGCAATGTTTGACACACTATCACGCCAAATTGACTACCAAACGTTGACAGTCTCTGTCTCTCAGGTAAATGAAATTACCTGATGTGGCGCACACTCGGAATTACCAAGTGGAAGGAGCTCAGGGCAAACTGTCAAATTTACAAGGGCTCATTCAGTCAACACGCCTCCTTCTATCCGCAGTCAGACAGTGGGCACAGCAGTGGCTCCACAAAGATGCCTCCAGTACTTTGCTCCACCAATTGCAATGGAAGGACCTTCTTCCTTCCGTGACATTGATGTAATCACTGAAGTGGAGAGAAGGTAGAGTCAGCACGGGACATCTACATCTTTATCTGCGTCTGTCCCTGAATTGGGCAGGCTTTACTCTGCAGTTCACAGTGGAAAGTCGAGCACAACTTCTCCTCAGTTGGACTTGACTCGATACTTGTGTAGGGAGATTGAGGGACCTTCGACGCATTGGAAGTCTTCTCAGTGCTCTCCCATGTTTCCTCTGCTCTCTTTGGGTACTCCTCACATCATCCTTGGCAACTGGGTTCTCCTCTATGGGCAGACAGACTCCTGTGGGACAAAGCTCTCTCGTCTCCCCTCTCGCCAAGTAGGGAGCTCCCAGGATCACTCAGAGACCCGCAGCTTCTTCAAGCGAGGCTTGTAGAAACCAGGTGATGTTGTTTTGCCTTCGTGAGACTCTGTAGCAATGATATTTCTGGAACACAGCAGCTCTTCTCAGGCACTGAAGCAGCTCACACTTCATTAAAGTGGTGTAATTATGGACCCACGTCCTCAGACATGCAGGCAATGCACGTCCATTGTCTGGGAGCTATGTCTGAGCACGGGCAATCCAAAAAAGATACTATTGGTACAGCATGCAGACACACTTGCAAACAATATGGAGTCCTGGAATCGTGCACAATACATGGTCACGTACGCAGCATGCGCATAGGGATGTCAGCGCAGGGTTTGATCATGACAAACTTACTTTGCTAAAGTGGGCATGTAGGCATTGGGCTCATGTTCCTGAACTGGTAAAAAGGCCTGTACAGCAACCAACCAATTAAAAAACTGCACGCTGCCACCACCATTCACTGTACATGTTCGAGAATATAGACAACAATGGTATGCCGAGCCAAAAGTAGGCATTTCATGTCCCTCCGTGGCCTTAGACCTAGACTCTCGACTTCAGAGTTACTTTGAAGTCCACCATGCAGCACACACATAGGATATCATGAGTGCTAAGGCTTAAATACAGTTAGGTTAGCAGATTCGCTTGCACTTGGGTCACTCGTGGCAGGATATACATCCTTTACTATGAATGGGGACATTCCCATGCTAACATATAAAATGTCACACCCTAAACACACATCTCACACCTGATTTCCAGAAATACCCCCAGTTCATACATTGAAAAAGAAGCTATGAAAGATTCGAGTTCCCCATGGAGTGTAAAACTGTGCATTGCTTTTAAGTCTGGGTCTGGGTCAAAGATAGTTTTAACTATTTGGCAGAAAATAAAGAAGAACTCTGTTTGGGATTGCAAACATCCTTCTGCAGAATACTTGGACAACAAGAAGATCAGAAGCCTACACTGTGCATGGTATTTGTACATGAACATTCGGTCCCCCTCTGCATACAATAGATCATATAATCAACAGAGGCAAACGATGTTAACTATGTCTTTTATAAATCTAAATGGATTATATATCATTTATTAGGAAGGCAAGGAAAACAATCGAAGTAGGACAATGTTCACAAGGAGAGTGAATTACTCTGCTCAAGCAGATGTACAGAGAGGTCGTAAAACAGTTCAAAATGAGGCCATACCCATATAAAAAGCCCCATTGCACATAGAAAATGATACAGGAATTAACGAATATGTGTCACAGTGCTAATGTCGACGACGTTTCCATCCCTAACATAATTAGGGTATCATCATCATCAGGACACAATTGATGCCTGAGAGAAATGCCTGCCATTGGCAAGGAAGGGCAAGAAGCCCTACTTGTGAAGAGTCAGTAGAACCAACCAATGATGGGTCTAAGTTATACTTACATCTCTAGAAAAGTGTGGAGCATGGTTGGCCGGCATATAATATATAAATAAACAGTGGTCTGTGCCGGATCAAGCCTGATTGGGCGAAATAGGGTTAAACTGTTGCGGGAGAGGACCCAGAATGGGTATGGACGAATATCAGGATGTCAGGAACACCATGTCATGGCAGCAGCAAAAGGGTAAAAAAGCAGGAGGACTCAGAGGTCATTAGTCTCCCTAGTGCTGGTAGGCCCTGGAGGGGTTGGGGCCACAGAGTGAAAGGACTGAGGCACATAAATAACTGGTTTGTGTGGTGAATGGTCCTTCAAGCACAGGCCATCTGATCCAGAGCGGCCATGATACATTGATTTTGGAGCAGGTAGAGGGCCTATAGGCAGCAATTGAAAGGTATCACTGTGTGCATGACACAGAAGGAACTGGAAAGGGTACAGGGTTTCATCGATGCAGGCATTTGGAAGGTTGTAATCTGGAATATGGAGCACCCAAAACCGATATACCATAACACAGAAGCCAAAATATCCAAGTATGACACAATTACTTTTCTGCACTTGTAGTCAACCGGAGATCAGGGGTGGAGTACTTTACTATCTCCTGCAGAGGAGATCTAAAATCAGGCTCCAGTTTAACACATAATGGGACTAGCTTCTTTGCAGTACCACAGCGATTAAAGGCTAGATTACACAAAATGCAATCAAAAAAACACAATGTGCAGAACAAGGGGCTACTCCATGCAGAAGACTGAGGCAGGCCTCACAGTTATTTATTTCTGCACTTAAATAGAGCTCACTGGGAGCTGTTAAGATCTATCTACCAGTGGGCAGCTAGGTAGCTAGCTTCCCTCTCTGTGCCCCCTGCATTTCTTTTCACTCATGAGCAGAGTTTGGCCCTACAGATGCCAATTCCCAGCATTTTCACATGTACAAAGCTGCAGCCCTTGCCTGGGTATGATAAACTGTGCATGGCTGAAGGCCACTTCCCTGCTCTGCTCCCGGAGCAGCCCCAGACTGCGGCTGGTTTGTCACAGCAAACCAGCGTGACCTCTGGCTCGATAGGTCCATCACAAAGCCACTCCCAGTAATGGTCAGAAACCTGGATTTTTCTAGTATCTGATTGCCGATTTTATCTCATGTTTAGACGTCTTGAGACACTACTAAACTCCCAACAAGACAAACTAAGTATGGTGATAAATGTGTCAATTCAATTTATATATAGATAATTTGCCCACATGACTAAAACAATTGAAACATGTCAGCTTTCACTGTAAGGGTCCATAATGTTATGACAGCGTTCGTAATATAAACAACAGAAATATGTCAGCCTATAGGAGGCGGACATGATGCTAACACCTCTGCGTGTGTCTAAAACATCACACATTCTAATAGAAAGCAATAAAGAAGTCTGCAGGCAAGCACATGATACAAATAGAAGAGGGTAAAATGGGCCTGTCACAGTGTTCACAACAGAATCATCTCAAGGCTAACACAAAGAATAGGCTCAAGTCCTCAGTAAAGGTGCAAAGATGACAGATGAGGTCTTTCTGGTATTTCTCACACTCATACATCTTTTACCTATGACACAATTGGGCAGATAGGAAGTTGCTTGGCAACGGCCCAAGCTCGAGTTCTTTTGTGGTCTCTCCATTGAATTTGGCCCTCTTTTTTACAGGTAGCGGAAGAGGAAATCAGAACCCCATTGCTGAAGATTAATTCTGGCTCTCCAGACCACCCATGTCCGGTCCCCTTTAACAAACTCCAGTTACAATTACCACTCAATCAAGCTTGAGACTCTGTAGTTAGTGTTATCAAGCCACTTAAAAAAAAATGTGGATAGATCCAATGTTGAAAATTATACACTGATCATGGTATTACTAATGATTGGTAAAATTGTTGAAAGGGTAGTGTCTACACAGCTGGCTAGGCTGCTTTGAAGAAGAGAATTGCCTTGATGAATGGTGGTTGAGTTTTCAGCCTGGAAGAGGAATCACGACAGTTCTTACTCTTACATTAGATGAGCTCTGCCTGATCCACAGCATTCGATACAGTTGATCATGGTATTTTGATTGAGAGCCTTATGGATTTATTTAGGAGGGGGACAGTGTTGCATGCATGGTTAGCTTCCTTTTTAAAGAAGGGCTCACTGTCAGTTGCACTCCTTATTCTTCTGCTTCTCAAGGAGCTAGTTGTAGAGTGCCTCAGGGCTCGTCTCTGATGCCTACATTATTTGATCTAATATATGTGACAGCTCATTTCACTCCTCAAATATTTATTGTCTCTTATGTTGAAGAAGTTGGATCAACATGCACCTGGATCAGTGGTAAATATGACTTTGTGTCTCTCTTTAGTCCAGTCACGGATGCCCTTTAATTTTCTCCAGCTTAAGTCTCACAAGACTGAGGTCTTGTTGATGGGTAGTGGTGCTGCTAGATGGCAAAATTCCATCTGGCCTAATTCAGTAGGTTCTGCTCCTCTCTCTGAAAGTCAAGTCTTTGGTTTTTACTTCAATGATGCTCGTTTCATGAACCATCAGATTGAAGCAATTTCTTTCTCCCTTGTACGAAGGTCCGACCTTTTCTAATGAGGCACCTGCATGCTCAGGTTGTCGCATTAGGGAATCTTTTCAGAACTGTTGCTGCAACCTACTGCATCTACGGCTCCCTTGACCTCTCTGTCAGCATTGCATTGAATCCAAGCTAAAGTGGCACGTGGAAAGAAGAAACCTGGTAATGTTCCGCAAGCCAGAATTAGCTTATGGTCGCTCCCTGTTCAACAGAGGGTTGTTTTTAAAGCTTTGTGTTTCATGTTTAAAATGTTTTACGGCTTAGAAAAATCTCCTTTAATCGCACGGTTCAGACATCATCATTTGTACTAAGATCATCACCCCAATTGCTTTTTGTAGTATCCTGAGTAAATAAGGACAAGGCTGGGAGGCAAGGGATGATCCTACTTAGGACCTCAGCTTTGGAATAATCTCCTGAATTAAATCAATTAATTTGAATATGTCCTTTGGAAAATCTTCGACAATGTGTTTATTCTGTTAATGGTTTATTTTCCTTTATTTCTTCTTGTGCTCTGTCAGTACTGTCATCACTCAGCAACTCCACCCCTACCATCGTGGAAAACGAGGAGCCCAACGCCGCAGCCCAAACCCTGCACAGATGGATCACCGACAGCGCCAACACCTTTGCCCCCCTCAAGAAAAACAACAACACCCACGCCAAGAAAGCTAGATGGTTTACCACCGAACTTCGAGAGCCCAGACGGACTTGCAGCCACCTCGAAAAGGACTGGAGGAACACCAAATCCATAGAAGCCCACAACAACTTCAGAGCCACCACCAAAGTCCATCACCAACTCATCATAAAAACAAGGAAAAAAGCGATCAAAGACAGAATCTCCACCCACACACGCAACAGCAAAGAACTCTTCAACATCATCAAGGAGTTTGCCCAACCTACCAGCGAGTCCACTGACATACCACCCTCACAAGACCTCTGCGATAAACTCAGCACCTTTTTCCACCACAAAATCAAGAGCATCGATGACAACTTCGACGAAGACACCCAACACACTGACCCCTCACCAACTACCCCCAACACCATGAAGCCAATGATCGAGAACTGGACAGCCCTCACCACCGAAGACACACTGAAGATGATGAATTCAATCCACTCCGGGGCCCCCACAGACCCCTAGCCCCACCACATTTTCAACAGAGCCGCCTTCACCATCGCACCCATGCTCCGCCACACCAGCAACCGCTCACTGGCAACCGCATTGTTCCCGACGACTAGAATCACACAGAGATCAACCCCCTCCTCAAGAAACCCTTGGCGGACCCCACCGACCTAAAAAACTACAGACCCATCTCCCTGCTCCCCTTCCCAGCGAAAGTCATCGAGAAAGCCATCAACAGCCAACGCGCATCAAATAGAACAACATCCTCGAATCCTCCCAATCCGGCTTCAGAAAAAACCACAGCACGGAAACCGCCCTCCTCGCCGCAACAGACGACATCCGCACCCTACTGGACAAAGGAGAAACAGCAGCCCTCATCCTCTTCGAACTCTCAGCGGCTTTCGACACAGTATCTCACCGCACCCTAATACGCAGACTTCACGACGCAGGGATTCATGAGAAGGCCCTCGACTGGATCCGCTCCTTCCTCTCCGGCAGAACGCAGTGGGTCAGACTCCTCCCTTTCCCCTCGGACCCTACACCAACCACCTGCGGAATCCCTCAGGGGTCATCCCTCAGCCCTACACTCTTCAACATCTACATGGCTCCGCTCTGCCCCATGGTCAGAACCTACGCAATCAACACTGTGTCATGCGTAGACGACACCCAACTCATCCTCTCCCTATCCAACGAACCCAACACTGCCAGACACAACTTTCGAGAAGGCATGGAAGCTGTTGCCAACTGGATGAAAAACAGCTGCCTTCAACTAAACACCAACAAAACAGAAGTACTCATCATGGGCCCACATCCCGATGCCTGGAACGACACCAGGTGGCTCCCTGTCCTCGGAAGTCCACCCACCCCCACGTACCACGTACGCAATCTGGGAATCATCCTGGACTCTGAACTCAAAATGGACCGACAGATCAACGCAGTCTCATCCTCCTGCTTCCACACCCTCCGCCTCCTATGCAAGACCTTCAAATGTATGCCCCTTGAACACAGAAAGACCGTCACTCATGCCCTGGTCACCAGCAGACTCAACTGCAGCAACACACTCTACGCCGGAATAAACAAGAACCTCACACGCAAGCTTGAGAACATCCAGAATGCATCGGCAAGACTGGTTCTCAACCTGCCAAGACACTGCCACATCTCCCAGCACCTGCGCACACTCCACTGGCTCCCCATCGAAGCTAGAGTCTCCTTCAAGATGCTCACCCACGCTCACAAGGCCCTCCACGACACCAGACCAGCATACCTGAACAGCGGACTTAAATTCCACGCACCCCAAAGGAGCCTACGATCAGTCCAGCTCTCCTACGTCGTGGTCCCCCGCACCATAAAGACCAGATCAGGCGGCCGCTCCTTCTCCTTTCTAGCGGCCACCTTAGACAAACAACATCTCTCCCCATCTTCACAAGAAACCTCATAACCTGGCTCTTCGACAGACCCCCTCCTTGATGGACTGGAACCTGCGAAACCCCCCCTCCCCCAGCGCCTTGAGACCCCTACGGGTGAATAGTAGCGCTCAACAACCGTGTGATTGATTGATTGAGTAATCTGTCTTATTTTTTGTATTTTACTACAAATTACTCTTTGGGGTGAACGCTCATGCTCTATAAATATTATTATATTCCATTCTATTCTTTTAATATGGTGAAAAGTGATACACTGACAAGTCTTCTATCAAGCAGCAGTCACTCATGGTCCAATCTACCTCTTTAAATAGGACAGGACAAATAATAATAAGATGTAAGTTCTCGCGAGTAGTAGGCAGTATCACTTCTGATTCTCAAAAAAGTTTTAGCATTCCCCAGCACTCAGCTGCTCCCTCTGCAGTACATAGAATGGGCCCAGCCCTTGCACCAAACAGGTTTCTTTCCTGCATGAGAGGCAAAACTCCTCTCTCATAAATACTAATGAAGCAGGAATTGACTAGAGAAAAATTGTGTATGTAAGCATAGAAGCATACACATGAATACAGAACTTCAAACCAGCATTCAAAATCACAGTGTGCCGGCATGGCGACCTCTATTCATTAAGTAACGCCACATTAAGTTGCACACTGTGATTCAGACCTTGAGGAGAGCATTCAAAGGTCCAAGGGACCAATGTTTCCACCATAAGCACAGAGTAACCTTTTAGATATGGACAGTTGATACTTTTTGAATGCTTATTGCTGCCCTTGTCAAGCACACATCATTTCACACTCTGCAACCGTGCAGTCACAAAAAGTTGTGCATAGGTTGCAAATTAAAAAGAATGAAGGGCACCCACCTTCTTCTCTTTCTTAAGAGCTCTCATTGTATATTTTGTGATTCACAATTGAGATTTTGAATCACAAAGGAGTTTTGTCCATTGCAAATATCTGACTTTGCATCTGTGAACGCAGTCCTTGAGAATCAGAACTGAGACCTTTTTCTGGTACTGCAGAGATTGAACAGGTGTGTTATGAGCCTCATCTCCCTTTAATATCAATATAAATGAGTTATACTGAAGCAAGAACTATTTCCATGACAAATTTTCACCAAATGTTCCAAAAAGTGCAATTATATGCATGGATGCGGCTAGCATGGAGGGCTAGCGGAAGCGGCATCACAGGCTATTTGACCTTTACTCGGATTGGGGCCACAATGAAATAAAATGGTTAACCATTTCTATTACCATCACTTACAGGGTGAAACCCGTCCCGCACTAGTCTCTTCTTCTCGAGGTAACGGATCTTGGTCACCATATTATGATTCAGAGAGCTATTTCAGCATTGCATGCAAATTTCAAATCAATTTCCAGTTCAGGTAATGATGCGGGTTTTTGGATAAGTTTCAATAGCTTAATTCAAATTAGGAGATTAGTAATATTCTTCTATTCTTTTTCTTTATTCATGTTAGTCAATAAATCTTTAAAGTTACAGAAATCTCATTTAAAAATTTTTTTGGGGTTACAATCAATCAGACAAATAATGCATCAAGCGTATTTCATGAAGGAATACACCCTATTCTAAAGTCTGAATCAGAATTTCAGAGTTAGTAGAGCCCATGAAGTGTCTGGGTTCAAAGGAAACAAGAGAGATTCAAGGAGCATTCAAGCAGCAGAACTCCCCATAAAGGACAGTTTATGAAACTCAGCCTTAGTCTCAATCAATGAAGTAGATGATCATACAGTCGCATTAGCAATCTGCAAAAGTTTAAGCCTCAAAATGAAGTAAGGATGAACAAAGGCAGCAGTAGGCACAGTTTACAGCCTAGGACATAAGAATGGGTCAAGGGAAGCATTAAGGGAAGCACTGAAACTAGGAACACGCACTAATATAAAAAGACATGAATACATGTTGCAGACATTGTATCAGGCTTCTTCCTCTCTGAGCCAATCAAAAGGAGCTCTCCTCTATGAGCAGGTTCCGTTCTTCCTTGCCCACGAACATACATGCGGGTTGCAAAGCCTTATCACAAGTTAGCTACAGACATTCTAATGTAGTTAAGTTCTAAAAACATTAGCCTAATTTCCCACAGGAGCTGATCATAGTTTAGACCTCTAAATTAATTTGTTTCACTGCATACACAATGAACTATGCTATAAAGAAGAAACATTATCTTTGCAAAAATAGTGTTTAGTAATGCATTTCATTAATACGAACATGAAATATTGTTTTTAATGTGCAACTATTCAGGCATTTTGCAAAATAGAGTGAGAATCCAAAATTTGACTAAAAAAAAAACTATATGTTGCTTGGTAAAATAATACATCTGATTAAAACTTAAGCATTCTGCAGTTATGACGTGCATTCTACGCATGTCACATTAAAGTCAGATTTCTAAATTATTTCTGCACCATTCAGCAACTTGCTTCATAATACTTCTATGGCCTATACGCATAGCGAATACTGCCTTTTGCAGTTTGCACATTTTAAATGCTTGTCATTTCAGGTTTGAATTGTTTTGCACAATATTAACTGTTAATCTAAATACTTTGCATTTTAATTAGGCGATCCTATTACTTTCACCCACACACATTGACACATACACACATTGGGGTATATTTATGGAGGTGTGCATTGTGTTTACACCACACAACGTAGTACATGCACAACCCAAACTTTAAGTGAGATTTATGAAGCCACGCAAAGCCACTTTGCGTGACCCTGAGTGACTTCATAAATCTGGAGTAACACAATGCAACACAAATTGCTGCATTGCGTTACTCTGCCCTGGGAAGGTGTTTCATGGAAATTGCCTGGGTGTTCCCACACACATCCCGTGGTTTTTGATGCATTCCCAGATTTACCAGAACTGCTAAACCTGGGAATTTGCCGAAACACTACGCCTTCCAGGGGAGATGTGACGAGGAGAACTATCTCTATTTTGCCTAATTTCTTCCTCTTTCCATGTGTGCTACAGTCTGCAGCACAAATAGAAGAGGAATATGCCTCCCAGGATTGTGTTTGTGCAGGAATGTGCCCCTTCCTGCACAGCAATAATCCTGCATGCAATGCAGGCACCCTTGCATCATGCTGCAAGGATGCCTGTGATGGTGCTAGGCAGCCAAAAGAGCACCAGCGCATGGGAAAGGACAGGATTGCACAGTATTGCCTTAATTACGGCACATTCCTGCCCTTTCCCTATCACGCAGTGCAGCGCAGTAAGGTGACTGCCTGGACTGCATGGTGTGACTTTCTCATAAATGAGCCCCATTAGCTCTCACATAAACACATTCCCACCCACAAGCATGCACACAACATACATTTAAAAGTATTTTCTACTTACCTCACCTGCCAGTGAGGGTCATATTCCAGTTAATTGTACTCCATTTTTAGTACACTAATAATGTAATACATACATTGACAGAAAACAAGGAAAGTGGAACCCCAACCTATGTCCATAAGGATAAGTTGTCCCTGTGTGCCTGGCACTGATTGTCCCACCTCTGAAGCCTGGTGTCACAAAAGCAGTGCCAGGAGTTGCAGGGGGCAAGCCAGGCGTAGCAGTTGCAACCCCTGGCGTCCCCTAGATGACGTTCATGATTATACAATGGGTGTAGCTCTGGCTTGTCTCTGTCCCATTTAGTGCACAAACTCGTTACCTATGATATTATTTTTACTAGAGTAAAATGTCTTTATGATTGTATGGGTATTTTTATGTGCAGCTGTGGACAAATATCTACATTTATAAAAGCGTCACTAAAGTCACAGGTCATTATGAGGAAATTATCATTTAAGCACCAAAAACAATGTGAGACCTGCCTCAGTGACTGATTCCAGATTTCAAACACACCAGGCAAACAATATGAGACATCCTAGCAATATGAAGAGTGAAAGGAGTAAATACGTAAATATGTTAATATTGCAGCCTTTTGGAAAAATAGAGAAGTCACACTTTCTAAGGAGGCACACTGTATGCAGCTTTCAAATATGAGTAATGTTCTTTACTGTCATATTTATTTTCTGCTCCTTCTCCAAACAAGATCAAACATGTCCAAACCATGAAAATGTAAAAATATGGAAATTCACCATATGTTATGAAATTGAGAAACATGGAAAGAGCGTTTTCTTATTTTGGGGCTGACTGGGAAATATAAGAAGCTGATGGTGTGAGTGGTATTGGGCTTATGTCTTGTATCCTGACATGTACTGTAGAACACCCTTCCTTCTTACTACATGTCTATATTTAAAAGTATTTAACGTTCTGCTAGTAATTATAGTTGGCCTTAATCTTGTAGGCTGCTAGTACGTGCTCATCTGCTATTTTGCCACTCAAGGTGAAAGCTCTGCCCCTACAGAAGAACCCGAGTGGCAGCAGAAGTGTCTGCAGGACAGCAAGCTGTAGGGAGAGCTGCAGCACTGCTTGGGGTGAGCTGTAGGTAGAGAAATAGTGAACAGTCGGTGGAATTTATTGCCACTAATGCCATTTTGGGAGGAGAGCACTGGTGTTCCAGTAACAGGCAGGACATCAAGCAAGTAACGCAAAGATGCTACGTGCCTATCGTGGAAGCCATTTTAATGAAGGTTGAAGCAACTGCTGAAATACACACTTATGGCTGGAGTAATTAAGGAGTTCCATTGACCGTGCGCCACTCAAGGTGATTTAAAAAGCCAAGCAAGGGGCGATTTGCACCGCCTCGCATGGCTTTGTGAAGAATCGTAAGGCAACGCGGCTGCTTGCCCTGCGTTATGTTACAATTTCGAGCTGGGGGGCATTCCATAGGAGAAATATGGGTGTTCCCATGCATCCACTCATGGATCTGATGCAATTGTAGATTTAAAAAAGTTTGTAAACCCGGTATTGCATCAAATCAGTATGCCTCACAGAGGATGGCGCAATGAGGAGAAAAATATGTTTTTCTCGTCATTAATTCCTCTTTCTGTGTATGATGCCTTCTGCATCACACATAGAAAGAGCTATATGTCTCTTTGAATTGTTTTTGTGGAGGAAGGCATGCCTTCCGGAAAAAAATCCATCCTGTCCTGAAAGCACTATGGTGCACCGTGCAGGGTACCCGCTTCTGCCCTGGGCAGCGCACAGTGCATCAGCGCAAGGAGAGAGCAGACAGGCTCCATCCCTTCGTAAATATGGAGCATATCTGCTCTATCCCTTTCATGCAATGCAGCACAGCAAGTTCCCTTGCTGCTCCGTGTTGGGTGAAATAATAGTAAATGTGCCCCTTGGTACACACGCGCAGATACACACTATATCCTGGCTTGAACTGCTTAGTTAACTGAACGGTGAAGTGCACCCAGTGTTATACCAGTGAGAAACTTTGGTGTGTACCCTGCAGGTTTAAGCTGATAGACGTGTTTCCACTGGGTGGTGCCACACAAATAAATTAACACTGAAAACAGGAAACGGGCATTGCTAATCTTATCCAACAGACATTTGTACAAATTGGTAGCACCTGTTACTATTGCATCAAAGTACAGTGATATTGTATATATAGTTTGTGAGTGAAGTGTCCTTTATTTAGATTGAGCTAGTTGTGCTTGATAAGCATCTCAGGTTGAAGGATGGACACTTGTGTGAAGCTGGGAATCTCTCCTCAGGTATCACGTCAATTCAGGGGTCAGGCCGGGCACTGGTGTGTAGAATTTTAAATATTTTATTTTATATTTGAAATATAGAGATTGAAGTAGTATTAGGAATTATTCATTTGTCATTCACATATCGCTAAGTTGATTTGTGAATTTGTTGTAGTTTGCATGAATTTAATTGTTGAATTGAAAATGTCCTTCTTTGTCCTTTGTTTTGTTCTACTTGTGGAATAATCATGCAGAACTTCACTAATCCTTTCTTTGTTTTCAAGCATGGAATCCACTACTTAAATGAAGCAAATGAAAAAAGTGATCAAGTGTGTGTGGTGCTAATATGAGTGCTATCTGGAATACTCCACTGTTGATGCATTGTTTGTGAGCAGGACAAGAGGTTTTTGAAAAACGAACTAAATTACAATAAGAGGAGGCACAAAATATACATGAATTCGAAGTTTACCAGAAATAATCTAAACTTGCTTAATTTGGCACTAGTAAGGACTATTTTAGAGATATATCATATTACAAAAATGACCCAGAGTAAGCACAACTGGATGAATATGTGAAGGAGCTGGGGAGATTGGCAGCTTCTTGTTAAGTTCAGGGGGCAAGATGATAAATGAAGCAGAAACCAGTTTGTTTTAAAATGCAGGAATGGGAAACTCCGAAAGACGTAGATGAGCTTCTACTTGTGGCAAAAAGAGTAGAACACATGGTAGAATGTGTGGGAGAAATCAAAATGAATAATGGAAAGAGGTGGAATTGAGCGCCAAGAAAAAGAAATGCAGGGAGAGTAAATTCAAGGGGCAATGCTTTCATTCTGGCATAGTGTCTATGTCCAGTAGTAGTGAGTGCACAGCTATCAAAGCAGTGTGCATGAATTGTAATCGAGGGGGTCATTTAAATGCTGTAGGAATGCGAAAACAACTAAAGGAGCATGAGAAGTGCACAATGTTAGTTATGAAATGTGAGAGGGGTAATCTGTCTGCAAGTGTGGGAGTCAAAGAGAACATATTGTTTGATTCACATTCCAGATTACTGATAATTCCTAATAATGCGTTTGAAAGGGATTTGAGCAAGAACGTGAAGATTAAGCATATGGATGCCAGACCTGGAGGACATAGATGAGAAATCATTAAAATGAGAGATGTCTTTGAAGCTTGTACTGAGTTTGAGAACACATCTTGTGCCTGAAGGTTTCTTTCTCATGGAAAAGAGCTTGCCTCCTTATCTATTCACATCAAAAAAACTCTTGAAGGTTAGATTTGTTCCCAAAATGGTATCCTAGTACAAGGTAACCGAGTGGAGTTCATGGTGGAAGCATTGTCTTGCTTCGCACTTCCAGATAATACAGAATACCACTCTCCCACACGGTGGCTCAAACACGACAAAGCAATAAACATTACACAACGCCCCCTGGAAAGGGATTCCACTTGATAAAATAAAGCACATCAAAGACTGTTCTCAGGGGGGAGGAGCCAAGATGGCGACCGGGACGGCAGCGTAGACTCCCGGCTCCGTGAACCTCCGCATCCCGCACGGATATCCTGCACGAGATCCTTAACCTGTGCTACGCGGTCGTGTTTCTGAAGGAGAGAGGCACCCGACTGTGTGACTCCGAGGTTTCTGGCTGCGGTATCGCTGGAGAAATGTGCATTTGAACTTTGCGGCCTGTGCGGCCCTGGAGCCGGGACCTCGAGTGGACGCCGTGGCCGGGTGGCAGTTCAACAACAGCGGCCTGTTGTGACTGGGTGGAGTCGGTCCACCGGAGCGGTGCCAAACTCGGCCTACATTTCGTCGTGGTCGTCTCTACTGTCAAGCGTAGCGGACCGAGTGCATGCCCGGGGGTGCAATTCTCAGACCCTCCGGTGGCTGCCCCTGCCTTTGATGGTGAGCTGCCCGGCCGCCGCCCGTATCCTGCCCTGATCATTGCGGGCCGCCCCCGAATTTTTACGGGAGCTGGTCCGTAGTGGGGACGACTGTTGCCCGTGACCACGCAACGGATAACTTTTCGCCTGCCCCCGGAACCCGGTCACCAGCGACGTGGACATCGAGACGCTTGTCCCGGGGTCCCGGCCCCGGTGAGGGTCGGGCATACTTGGCGGCCATCTTGTTGCGATGAAGCCTACCATCCTGTCCGCTGGGCCGCAGCGGGATTGTGAGAGTGCGACTTTCGGGAGTGTGGCAGCGCGATCGCAGAGAGCTGTGCTGGGGTACGGCGACCTCCTCGAGGCCCTTGGTGCTCTTCACTCCTCCTTGATTCATGGTGTCGGGGTCTTGGGGAGTAAGCTTGACGGTGTGGCGTCGGCGTTGGGGCAGTGGCGGCCCGCCTGTCCGCACGTACACAGGGACTACCCACACTGCGCACAGGTGGACACTTTGGCGGCCACCCCTGAGGTTAGTGCACGGCTGGACGCTCCGGCCAGTATGCTACAGTGTGTTCGTCCAGCTGAGGACCTGATCTGCCCCGGAGGCATTAGACCTGAGTGGGATGTGGTAGCCTCGTCCCGTACGTGCCCTCCTGCGACCCAGAGACAACTCCAGCAACTATTGTCTGCTTTGGCTGCTTCTGCCTTCCTGGACCTGGAGTGCAGTGCATATCCTTGTGCAGCACTGGGAAGCCTGTTTCTCCACGCTGCGGACTGTGTTGATGCTCAGAGACTTCCACCCCACCTGTGTGCGTCGCTTCTCGGACGTTTTTGGACAATCCTCTACCTTGGAACATCGGATATGGTGCTGGGTCGAGGGGTAGGCATGGGCAGACTCCCAAAGAGTGGTCAGGGATGAGGCTGATCCTTCAGGGGTGGTCATCTAGTGGACGGGCGGGCTCAGGGGTTGCGTGCTCTCCTGGCATAGCTAACAGCATAATAGGTGCATAATGCTCCCCATTTTTCTTTGAGAAGATAGATTTTGTGCCGTTTATTGTTCACTTTGGGGGAAACTTACCGTGCGGGAGGGAGAAGCCGGGGGTATGTTTTGAAGGCCCTCCTCCAGTTTATTAATACTTTCTCTACCCCCCCCGTCTGGTGGGGTTCTTTTCCTACTTCTTTTTCCCTATTCTCCTATATTTCGGGTCTGGTTCCAGGGCGACAGGCACACTGCTGGGGGGGGGGCCGTACTCATCTGCAGAGGTGCAGGGTGGGGGGTTGGGGGAGGGGATTCTTTAGTCTTTTATCTCTTTTTCCATGGCCTCCTTTTTCTTCTCTGATTCTTTTTGTTTTTCTTTTCTGGGATCAGCGTGATACACCTCCTTTGCTATGACTCGTTGCCGCTCCGTGTGTACCACAATTTCCGGGGTGCTCTCCGGGAGTTCTGGCGTGGGACTGCAGGCGCAACTGCTTATGACATTTTTCCCCATCCTGATGTTCTTGTGTTTGCGCCATTGACCTAATGGATTGCTTTAAATCGCTTACGTTTATTACTCTGCATACCTGTAATTGCTGTTTGAAAATTGTCTGGCACCTGATCCTTCTGCCTTGTTTCATTATAAAATGAAAACCTTTTTCTCCTGGTGCCCTACCTACTTTGTTCACAGTATTAGCATTACGATTCTGCTCCCCGAAGTGCTGCCTGTGTTTACACTTGCCTTTTTTTGCTCTGATTGCTTAGCGGCCGGCCCCGGGGGGTTGTAGGCCCATACTTGTTCTTGATTGAACTGTCAATAAAGGTTTTCAAAAAACAAAAAAAAAAAAAAAAAAAGACTGTTCTCAGAGTAAAACTTGGGGTTTTATTTCTGCAGTGCTCTCTAAAAGAAAGGCTTATCCAGATGTCAAATGAACAACATTCAAATGTATATAGAGATATATGTATATATAAAAGCAATAATAACACACTTGGTGTGAGGTAATCCCCGGCCACCCAAAACCCGTGCTCCCCCCCCCTGGATTGTTCCACCTCCAATGTTCTCCATTCCAGGGTACACCATACGGAGAACGATCTACAGCGTCCGTTGGACACAACACCTAGAACATCTGCAAAAGGTCATCACCTCCCTGGGGTCTTACGGGTTCACCATCAACCCTGCCAAAACCACCCTAGCAGCCCAAACGGTTAAGTATCTGGGATACCTCCTGGGTGAAGGCCTGATACGACCCCAACAAAGCAAAACTGAAGCCATCCGTTCCCTTCCCTTTCCCCAGACCAGAAAAGACCTTCGTGCTTTCCTGGGCCTCCTCGGTTATTACCGGAGGTTCGTGCCTAACTTTTCCCAAAGGGCAGCGCCGCTTACGGATTTGTTAAAGAAGTCCATAAAAACAGAAATTTTCCTTCAGAACCCAACCCCTGCTTTGTGGCAGGCTTATACCGACCTGAAACATGCCCTGACCTCTAGCCCCGTCTTAGTCAGTCCTGATTATGCCCAACCCTTCCTCCTACAGACAGAAGCCTCAGAACAGGGACTAGGGGCGGTGTTGTCCCAAAGAGACCCGTTTGGGAACGAGAAGCCTATCCTCTACCTCAGCCGCAAATTATTTCCACGAGAAAAGAACTATGCGGTTATAGAAAAAGAGGCGTTGGCCATCAAGTGGGCGGTGGAGAGCCTCCGCTACTATCTGGAAGGAAGGGACTTCACCATATTCACGGATCATGCCCCTCTAGAATGGATGACTCGGAACAAAGGACATAACGATCGGGTCCTCCGCTGGTTCCTGGCCCTCCAACCCTATCGCTTCACCACAGTGCATCGGAAAGGAGCGAACCAAAGTAATGCGGACTACCACTCCCGCTACCCAATGTCCCCAACCCGTACAAGAAAGACAGCTAGGGAAAGGGAATGTGAGGTAGTCCCCGGCCACCCAAAACCCGTGCTCCCCCCCCCTGGATTGTTCCCCCTCCAATGTTCTCCATTCCAGGGTACACCATACGGAGAACGATCTACAGCGTCCGTGACAACGGAGACCCCGCCCCTCTCTCTGTTACAGGAGCCAATCCAGAACGACAGCGGGCCGGAAGGACTGCCCCGTGACCCCGGAAGTCCCTCCTCCGTACTGCCGACCAGACAGAGAAAAGACGGAAGGAGGGAGTCAGCGAGCGTCGGAGTATCGTGGCAGGAGGTTTCGACTGGAGGTGCGGAGAACGGTGGAGGCGGTGGCGGAGAAACCGAAGAGTGGTCCGAAGAGTGGTGGACTCCTACGGAGGTGGCTGAAGAGCGGCCGTAACTCGGAGGAGAGTTACGGCGGTGCGCGTGAGTACCAGTTACCATCTTAATAGCACCCTAGGTGCTCTGTGTAAATACTGTAACTCCAATGTAAATGCCCTCTCCCCTAGGCACGTAACTTGCACCGGTTAGATCCTGTCTAATTCATGTACAGCACCTTGCACTTGTGAATATTATCCCACACGCCCCATTCCGAGCACCCCTTTTTCCCGTTGTCAGTCCCGCTCCGTTCCCCCCCCCTCTCTCCCCTTTGTCCTCACGGTCATTACTTCGTCTTTCTCACTCCTGGTTACGGTTACGGTTTAAAACAACGAGCCTCAGTAGGACTAACGGCTCCTTTTCTTTCTCTTACTGCCTCCGAGGAACCGTCCCCACCGGGTGCCGGGTGCCGAAGTAGACGTCATCGATATAAAGTTCCTGGGACACCCCAAAGACGGAGGAAGAGGAAGAATCCTACTCGAAGTGTCGTCCTTCTCAAGGCTGGAGACCTTTCTGGGGCCCCTTGTTTACTATACAACCTAACTTGTGTGCAATAAAAAGTCAATATTGCCCACTATATCCGGCCTCCTTGCCTGCTTTTCCAGTCCGCCTACACCCCACGATCACATTTGGTGTCAGAAGTGGGATCACCTGGAAGCATGGAGGCCGTGATGAAGAGGATGGCCGATTTCCAAGAACAATTGGGGCAGTTAATGGAGCGATTCCTAAAGACCGCCGAAAATGATCGGGGACAGCTCCACGATGTCTTGAAAGGACAGGGGGACACCCACGAACAAGCCATGGGGAAACTGACAACCGTTCTGGAACACCAGAGACCAACAACCTCCCTGCCCTCTGTCGTTCTTCAAAAGTTCGTACCAGGAGAAGACCCCGACTTCTTCTTTACAAATTTCGAACGATTAGCACAAGCTGCCTCATGGCCTAACGACCGTTGGGGCCACTACCTGGGTCCCTTGTTGATCGGTGACTTGCAGGCCGCATATCAACAGGCCAATATACAGGGTACCACTCCTTATGCGGATATCAAGAAATGCATCCTCGAACGACTGGGCATTGATGATGAAACCTATCGTGTAAAGTTACGTCAGGTCAGGGAAGGACCCCAAGAAACCCCCAGAGCCCTGTCGTTTCGAATCAAAGACTTAACCAATCAATGGCTGAGACCGGATACTGCCACCAAAGAGGAAATCCTCGAGAAAATCTATCTTGAACAGTTTTTGATGTCCTTATATCCTAGCACGCAACGGTGGGTAAGACAACACGCCCGTCTTACCCTGGAGGTCGCAGTAGAAATAGCAAGCGCCTACAGTCGTGCTCAGGACTTGCAACGAGGCAAGGAAGAACATCCCCCTAAGGCCCACCCAGCAATAGGGCCACGAGCTCACCGTCCTCCCTTCCCAAGAAGACCAGAACCAGTCCCTCTGCCTCCTGTCCCTGTGCTACCGAGGCCTATCAATCCTGGGCCCCAATGTTACGGTTGTGGTGGGTTTGGACATATCGCTCGGGTTTGCCCACATAAGGAAGAACCAATGGAGGTTGGCCTGGCCCGAAATTATGTGTGCTCAGTTCCGGGTACTGCACCACCACCCTTCCATTGTCCGGTGACCATTGAGGGACAAACGCTGATGGCTCTGGCAGACACTGGGTGTCGACAAAGCTTTCTTAGGCCTCAGGTCTTGCCTCACCCTGTTCCTTCCCCGTCAGGTACAGTCGCCATTCAATGTGTTCACGGCGACACCAAAAGTTACCCCACCGCCCGAGTGCAAGTACAACACCCCAAGGATCCTGGAACCACCCTCACAGTAGGTCTGATACCTGCTCTTCCGGGACAGGCCATCTTGGGGAGCGACTATTCTGGCTTACCAGGGCTTCTGCAGGACACCACCGATTCCCTGGCCCGCTGGTGGGAAGAAGCCCCTTTTCCCCAGGGGCCATCCTCCCCTACGATGGAATCCAAAGTCCCGAAAACCAAAACACAAAAGAAAAAGGAGAAAAGGGAGTACACCGGGGTTTTTCCCGCCATACCAGAAGAACACCCCTGGCAGACCGACAGGGAATTCAGGGCGGCACAGCAAGAAGACCCTAACCTACAGGAAGCCTGGGCAAAGGCGTTAGACCACGAGGATCCCCTTACCGTAGGTCCTTACTTCTACAAGAAGAATGGGTTATTATATCGTAAAGGGGGGACCCAACAAAAGCCCCAACTCCTGATCCCTGGCCTATTTCGAGAGAAGGTCCTGTTCTTGGCCCACAGCCACCTCCTGGGCGGTCATTTTGGGGAGGAAAAAACCAGCCAATCCATCATAGACCGGTTCTACTGGCCAGGGGTACACCAACACATTAAAACGTATTGTAGAGAGTGCCCGGTATGTCGAAAGCATAGACGATATCGCCCACCTTGGGTTCCCCTACAACCCCTTCCGGTCATTGATGTTCCGTTCAGTAGAGTAGGGATGGACATTATAGGTCCCTTGTTGCCCTCACGAAGCGGCTGTAGGTACGCGCTAGTCATAGTAGACTATGCCACGCGTTTCCCTGAAGCCCTGCCGCTGCGTCAACCAACAACCCAAAATGTCGCCAAAGCTCTCATCTCGGTGTTTTCTAGGGTAGGGTTTCCCCGGGAAATCCTAACCGAACAGGGCACCCCTTTTGTCTCCAATCTCATGAAGCAAGTCTGCTCCCACCTGGGGATCAAACAGATCCGAACCTCAGCATACCATCCCCAAACCGACGGGCTTGTGGAAAGGTATAATGCCACACTAAAGCAAACCCTAAAAAAATTACTGGGGCTAGAGGCAAAGCGGTGGGAGGACATGTTACCGCTGGCCCTGTTCGCTATTCGCTGTAAGACCCAGAGCAGCACCGGTTATTCACCCTATGAATTGCTCTATGGCCGACCCCCGCGTACCCTACTGGATATGGCCCAAGAAGCCTGGGAAGCGGAACCCGATCGTACTAGACCCCTCCCCGAATACATGGAGAATCTCAAAACACACTTATCTATGATAAGAGACATAGTCCACCGTAATCTAGAGAACGCGCAAACAAAATAGAAGGAGCAATACGATAGGTGTACCAAAAATCGCTTCTTCTCCGTGGGTGACCAGGTTCTCCTAATGATGCCATCCTCCGATCAAAAACTCCTAGGCCAGTGGCAGGGTCCTTATGCTGTCCTTCGCCAGGTAACCCCAGTCACCTACGAATTAGAGCTTGATCCCACACGCGGTACCACTCAAATATTTCATGTAAACCTGTTAAAAAAATGGGAAGGCCCCCGTCTCGCCCTATCTGGCTCGGTGGACACTACTCCCCTTCCCTTTTCCCCTTGCATAGACTCTGGACTAACAGCACAACAAGGTCTCGAACTTACAAATAGCCTATACCCCTTACGTACGGTGTTTTCATCTTTTCCCGGCCATACCACCGTCACCGAACACGCCATACGAACAATACCTGGGAAGGTGGTGCGGCAAAGACCGTATAGAGTACCTGAAGCCCGCAGGGTGGTTATACAGAGGGAGGTCGAACAGATGTTGAAAATGGGTATAATAGAACCCTCGGTGAGCGATTGGAATTCCCCGATAGTACTTGTACCCAAGCCAGACGGGTCTGTCAGATTCTGTATTGACTTCCGGGAAGTCAATAAGATGTCCTCCTTTGACACCTATCCGTTGCCTCGCGTCGACGAGATGGTCGAGCGAATAGGGAAGGCTCAGTATATCTCCACGCTGGATCTCTGTAAAGGGTATTGGCAAATTCCCCTCAGAGAGGAGGACAGAAAGAAAACGGCGTTTTCCACCCCTGAGGGGTTGTACCAATTTCTGGTACTTCCGTTTGGCCTACATGGCGCCCCTGCCACATTCCAAAGAGCAATGAATCACATATTGCGGCCCCACAGCTTGTATGCGGGAGCCTATCTGGACGATATCGTCATTTATAGCAACAGTTGGACACAACACCTAGAACATCTGCAAAAGGTCATCACCTCCCTGGGGTCTTACGGGTTCACCATCAACCCTGCCAAAACCACCCTAGCAGCCCAAACGGTTAAGTATCTGGGATACCTCCTGGGTGAAGGCCTGATACGACCCCAACAAAGCAAAACTGAAGCCATCCGTTCCCTTCCCTTTCCCCAGACCAGAAAATACCTTCGTGCTTTCCTGGGCCTCCTCGGTTATTACCGGAGGTTCGTGCCTAACTTTTCCCAAAGGGCAGCGCCGCTTACGGATTTGTTAAAGAAGTCCATAAAAACAGAAATTTTCCTTCAGAACCCAACCCCTGCTTTGTGGCAGGCTTATACCGACCTGAAACATGCCCTGACCTCTAGCCCCGTCTTAGTCAGTCCTGATTATGCCCAACCCTTCCTCCTACAGACAGACGCCTCAGAACAGGGACTAGGGGCGGTGTTGTCCCAAAGAGACCCGTTTGGGAACGAGAAGCCTATCCTCTACCTCAGCCGCAAATTATTTCCACGAGAAAAGAACTATGCGGTTATAGAAAAAGAGGCGTTGGCCATCAAGTGGGCGGTGGAGAGCCTCCGCTACTATCTGGAAGGAAGGGACTTCACCATATTCACGGATCATGCCCCTCTAGAATGGATGACTCGGAACAAAGGACATAACGATCGGGTCCTCCGCTGGTTCCTGGCCCTCCAACCCTATCGCTTCACCACAGTGCATCGGAAAGGAGCGAACCAAGGTAATGCGGACTACCTCTCCCGCTACCCAATGTCCCCAACCCGTACAAGAAAGACAGCTAGGGAAAGGGAATGTGAGGTAGTCCCCGGCCACCCAAAACCCGTGCTTCCCCCCCCCTGGATTGTTCCCCCTCCAATGTTCTCCATTCCAGGGTACACCATACGGAGAACGATCTACAGCGTCCGTGAAAACGGAGACCCCGCCCCTCTCTCTGTTACAGGAGCCAATCCAGCAGGACAGCGGGCCGGAAGGACTGCCCCGTGACCCCGGAAGTCCCTCCTCCGTACTGCCGACCAGACAGAGAAAAGACGGAAGGAGGGATTCAGCGAGCGTCGGAGTATCGTGGCAGGAGGTTTCGACTGGAGGTGCGGAGAACGGTGGAGGCGGTGGCGGAGAAACCGAAGAGTGGTCCGAAGAGTGGTGGACTCCTACGGAGGTGGCTGAAGAGCGGCCGTAACTCGGAGGAGAGTTACGGCGGAGCGCGTGAGTACCAGTTACCATCTTAATAGCACCCTAGGTGCTCTGTGTAAATACTGTAACTCCAATGTAAATGCCCTCTCCTCTAGGCACGTAACTTGCACCGGTTAGATCCTGTCTAATTCATGTACAGCACCTTGCACTTGTGAATATTATCCCACACGCCCCATTCCGAGCACCCCTTTTTCCCGTTGTCAGTCCCGCTCCATTCCCCCCCCTCTCTCCCCTTTGTCCTCACGGTCATTACTTCGTCTTTCTCACTCCTGGTTACGGTTACGGTTTAAAACAACGAGCCTCAGTAGGACTAACGGCTCCTTTTCTTTCTCTTACTGCCTCCGAGGAACCGTCCCCACCGGGTGCCGGGTGCCGAAGTAGACGTCATCGATATAAAGTTCCTGGGACACCCCAAAGACGGAGGAAGAGGAAGAATCCTACTCGAAGTGTCGTCCTTCTCAAGGCTGGAGACCTTTCTGGGGCCCCTTGTTTACTATACAACCTAACTTGTGTGCAATAAAAAGTCAATATTGCCCACTATATCCGGCCTCCTTGCCTGCTTTTCCAGTCCGCCTACACCCCACGATCACATTTGGTGTCAGAAGTGGGATCACCTGGAAGCATGGAGGCCGTGATGAAGAGGATGGCCGATTTCCAAGAACAATTGGGGCAGTTAATGGAGCGATTCCTAAAGACCGCCGAAAATGATCGGGGACAGCTCCACGATGTCTTGAAAGGACAGGGGGACACCCACGAACAAGCCATGGGGAAACTGACAACCGTTCTGGAACACCAGAGACCAACAACCTCCCTGCCCTCTGTCGTTCTTCAAAAGTTCGTACCAGGAGAAGACCCCGACTTCTTCTTTACAAATTTCGAACGATTAGCACAAGCTGCCTCATGGCCTAACGACCGTTGGGGCCACTACCTGGGTCCCTTGTTGACCGGTGACTTGCAGGCCGCATATCAACAGGCCAATATACAGGGTACCACTCCTTATGTGGATATCAAGAAATGCATCCTCGAACGACTGGGCATTGATGATGAAACCTATCGTGTAAAGTTACGTCAGGTCAGGGAAGGACCCCAAGAAACCCCCAGAGCCCTGTCGTTTCGAATCAAAGACTTAACCAATCAATGGCTGAGACCGGATACTGCCACCAAAGAGGAAATCCTCGAGAAAATCTATCTTGAACAGTTTTTGATGTCCTTATATCCTAGCACGCAACGGTGGGTAAGACAACACGCCCGTCTTACCCTGGAGGTCGCAGTAGAAATAGCAAGCGCCTACAGTCGTGCTCAGGACTTGCAACGAGGCAAGGAAGAACATCCCCCTAAGGCCCATGTAAATGCCCTCTCCCCTAGGCACGTAACTTGCACCGGTTAGATCCTGTCTAATTCATGTACAGCACCTTGCACTTGTGAATATTATCCCACACGCCCCATTCCGAGCACCCCTTTTTCCCATTGTCAGTCCCGCTCCGTTCCCCCCCCCCTCTCTCCCCTTTGTCCTCACGGTCATTACTTCGTCTTTCTCACTCCTGGTTACGGTTACGGTTTAAAACAACGAGCCTCAGTAGGACTAACGGCTCCTTTTCTTTCTCTTACTGCCTCCGAGGAACCGTCCCCACCGGGTGCCGGGTGCCGAAGTAGACGTCATCGATATAAAGTTCCTGGGACACCCCAAAGACGGAGGAAGAGGAAGAATCCTACTCGAAGTGTCGTCCTTCTCAAGGCTGGAGACCTTTCTGGGGCCCCTTGTTTACTATACAACCTAACTTGTGTGCAATAAAAAGTCAATATTGCCCACTATATCCGGCCTCCTTGCCTGCTTTTCCAGTCCGCCTACACCCCACGATCACACTTGGCAAATGCAACTGTTAAATGCATGAATAATAATAATAAAATGCAAAAGCAGATAATAATGGACATCCTGCAAGAAATCAGAAAGATATATACACTAAATACATCAGATGATTACCTTGGATGTGCACACCAACTCTTACACACATCACAAAGTCAATACTCAAGTAAAACACCTCACTGATCGTTCACTTGACATCCTTGCCAACTCAAGCTGGAGGAGCCCATTGACAGCCAGGCAGGACTCACGATTGGGACCCAAATCCCACCTTCTCTTGTGATGACACTGTAGTGTAGTTCCTATTTCCCTTATAGGCTCTGCGCATTGGAATAATATACACTATAGTTGTGGCATAGGACTGAGGTCAGTATGCCTCTATCGAGTACATTAAACTTAATTACTTTGTGTGCCAGCTAACTCAGATGCCACTAGAAACTTCTTGAATAAAGAAGAAGGGAGTTGCTTCTGGCAACCGCATAAAGATTACAACTTTGTTTCCCTTTAGAATCGGAACATGTCTCAGAATCGTGGAAACAACAGAAAACAGTTTCACTCAGTCAATCGTGCATGCTTAGTTTCTTCAGAGTTACTCAGAAATAGATAGACGGGCGTTACAATAAAAAGGATTTATTGAACAGTCTTGTTTCTCGTGTAAGAGATATGAGCTGTTACAATCGCAAGACAGTATGCGAGATATAATACGTACAGCGTAAGCAGTAAGAAGAAATAATACTGCACTAGCATTGTCTTCTAGCTATGACATATATTCATATACACATACATAAATAACATAGGCTAAAAAGTGGATACTCGTCTGATGCTTCTAAATAGTTCCACCCCAGTGTACCTAACCTAAGTGTAGTACAAGGTAAGAAGTAGGTGCTGTATTCTATAGTATGGTAAGCTATAGTTTTGCATATGCCAAGAGTCCCTCTCAGTTCTAGTCAGCTCCATACCTTAGAATGAGAGAGGTGGGAATCTCTTTCCGGGTCTCAAACTCTAACACCCTGCAAAGGGAGTCAGAACACTGGAAGCTGGATTCTCTGCGAGCAGGGATGACAGCATCTGGTCAGTGCATCAGGCGGGGACTCTAATTCCTTCCAACTTGCCGGGGCAAGCCATATCGAGCTGTGCAGCCGAGCCGTGGTTTGCCATGGTAAGGGAAGGTATATTTATACCTGGAAAGTGCCTAGGAATGTTAGCATTGACCTAAAGTCAGGCAGAGGAAGACGTCATGAATGAACCTCTAAGGAATAGTAGTTCATGCATAATAGATGAGTTCTTGGAGAAATCAATAATCCTAGCTAGGGAAAGTCCCAAAGGTTTAAAGGTCTGGATTCTAAGAACTCATTGTGATGTTGGGTTGACGGATGTAGGTGACCATGCCTGTATTTGGATAGCATGGCTAATGCCTAAATATGGACTGGGATTCTATGCCTAAATAAGGGCAATGCTAATTGTGCCTATATAAGGACCTGATTTAGTAAAACCTATATACGGACATCTAAATCAAAACACAACACCCACTCCACTAACCAATGATCAATAGTACTAAATGCTAAACATTAAATGCTAAACAGAAAATTGAGCACCACATGTTGCTAAAAACATTTGTAAAAGCATACTAAAAAACTTTTGCTGGACATGAAACGCAGAGGTGCTGTGCATATTAAGCAATGTTTCATACTAAGCATATATTTACAGTGCAAGTTAAATGAATGAAACATATACACATATGATGAAATGGTTCATAATTAAAGAAGAAAAGATCAAAGCCAGTTCATGTCATGTTACATAAATGAAATTGTTGTGAATAAAAGGTGATAATGTGTCCCTGAAAGTGTTCAAAGAAGTCTGTTCTCTATGAATAGTTCTACTTTAAACATATTACTTTGCCAAAAAAGAAAAATTCAAATTTAGAGAAAACAAATTGTAGGAAAAAAGTTCCAAGGTTTGTCTTTGTTTTGAAAAATGAAGGCCAAATTCATAGCTTTCCCGGTACACTGTGAGCCGAATCCAAAGTCAGTGTAAGGGGCTGGTGAAAACATGAAATCCTCTATTCCTGTAGACAAAAGATCGTCTACCGATGTCGGTGATAGTTGGAATACCTCGTTTAGAAGATTAACTGCACATAGATGTGAAGCATCGCCAGTAGCAATGTTCCTTTCCGATGTTACCTGTGTGCCCGTTGATCCATCTCGTACCTCAGCAGTAGCATGTTGCGTCTCAACGAATGCCGTCCTCAGGATTGGTAGCCTCTGGGGACAACACAAAGCATGGCCCGTTATCGGGTCCAGCAGAGCATCGATATCCGTTGGCATAACTGATGGGACCCACATACCTCAACAACCGCCTCACATTCTACACACCCACCCGCCACCTCTGCTCTGCCAGGTTCGCCCTCGCCACCGTCCCGCGCATCTGCAAGACCCCCGCCAGAGGAAGATCCTTCTCCTACCTGGCGGCCAAGACATGGAACTCCCTCCCCACCCACCTATGACTGACCCAGAACCATCTCTCCTTCAGGAAACAGCTCAAGACCTGGCTCTTCGAGCAGTAGCGGATCCCCCTCCCCCCAGCGCCTTGAGACCCTACGGGTGAGTAGCGCGCTTTACAAATTCAGTGATTGATTGATTGAGTGTTAAACAGACGTCTAGCACACATTCTTCACCACATAGCAGGCAGCGTAGAACAGGTAAGATGCAATCTTGCCAGATTAGTCTGAAGGACAGAAACCATGTGGTATTTAATTGTCGTAGACGAGGTAAGCCCAAAAGTTGTACTATGCGCTCACGACACTTCCTTTCCAGGAGAGCTTTCTCCAAGGTGCTGGGAGTAACACTGGTGGATTGGCTTGCCATAGCGTAGTAGTAGGAATAAAAACAGGATTCCTGCAACGAGTGCTAGAATTAGCGGCAGACCACCAAACACCGAGTGCACAAAGTTTGGAAAGATTCCGAGGACTGATTAAAAAGGTGTCCTGAACATATGGTCTTAAATACATGCACAATTCCGCTCGTATCAGACATGTTTAAGATACGTCCCAACATTTCTGTGAAATGTGTAGGGCAGTTTGAACGTAACAGAGCCTGTATCTCAGCCGAAGTCCTTGCAATTTGTAGATCATAGGTTTCTTTTGCCGAGGTCAAAGGCACGGTTTATTGTAAAAGAATGGCTTTCATTCTGCTTAGTATCAATTTGTATAGAAGAGATGTTCAGTGAAGGCCATAAAGGAGACTCCCTGACTGTGTCTATTTGGCGGAACAAAACTTGCATACAGCAAGTGACCCTGGAGCCAACTATTACCAGATATGGGATGCCTGGCAACATGCCACAACAGCTCTGATCATTCAACATGAGGTAACTCCCTTTTGAAAGTTGGGCAAACGGATTAATCACAGCTGCTGGTGAACCTTGCAGGTGGCAGGATACATTTGCAGTAAAACCGCTACAGGCCCCATGTAAACTAATATCCTGACATATGAGTGAACCGCTCAGTGCATTTTCACAGTGTGGACTGTTAAGAAACACTTCACGCCCCCCACTACAACATCTGTTAGAGTAAGGTAAATCCCAGGATGTCATGATGTATTCTTTACCCAACCTTTCATATTTGCCTGCTTGCATTTGTTTGAGGCAATACTGCAAATGGAAAGTTGTAAAAGGCAGAGTTATTTTGCCATGAATGATCCATTCTGTAGCTGTTTTTTCTGCTACCGTTAATGGTAATTTATCCAGTTTTTCAATGCTCAGCACTGTATACTGTGCTCCCCTTTGTGCCAGTTTGATCTGTTTATCCGTGAGATTGTATTCTGAAAACAGAGATGACGTGTTGATGAAACGCCAAGGCACATAGCCTGCACGCACGTTTTGTAGCGTCCAGCCTAATAACAGAATAGAACGTAATTGAGACTGGCCTTGTCGCAGCAGGACCAAATCTTGTTCCACAATGTCTAAAGCAGAGGATACAATGTTGCCCAGTAAATATATCCTGGATGACAGAGTCGTTAACCCATTGTCGACCACAGCGAGAGATTTCTCCAAATTAATATGATCAATTTCTCGTATTCTTTCTGTGGCGTCTGCCTGGGCAACCTTCCATATTTCATTATAAGCAGCATAGATGCCGGCATATATGAAACGTTTTTGACATGGTTCTCTTGGACCTAGCAAGAAATCTCTAAGGTCTGCGTCTTCTTTAAGTAAAGATAAGTGTTGTTTCACATCCTCTAGTGTAGATTTCTGTAGCCAATCAAGGCATACTTTTCCTACACTGTATGTTGTTACTACCCCTGGATGCTGTCTTTGAACATACCGTGGGTCTGGCCTATTGATTGTAAAACCCTGTATTCTGTTCAGGAATCTTTCTTGACAGATGTTTGTGTCTGTGGGCCAGAGCACCCATTTTTCCCATTCAGGATCTGATCTGTTGTTTTGTAAAATAGCATGTACGTCGACCTCCCCATGTGTAGTGCTATTACTTGCAGGTGTAGATATGGACGGTTTATTCATGTCTTTGATCTTGGCTAACCCAAAGCAAGACGTTTGTTGGACAGTGTCATTCAAAAACATTATTTGCTGTGAGATGATGCAGGCTCTAAACAAAGCTATCCCCCGCACTTGCCAATCTTTTGTACCCCAGACAGATTTTGTGTCAATTGTATCTTTCCAAAAGTCGAAACCCTGTCTATACAGTTGGGCAATAAAGGCTGCAGAATAAATCTGTTTTGTATTAGTTAACATATTTTTCGTTCCTGTTTTGTTCATATTTTTAAAGAAAAATGTTTCCGGATTGGATGTATTGTACCCTGAAAAATATGGAAACTTCATTGCAAATGTTTTTGAGCTACCCCTTGGTGGTGTAGGACAATGTTCCCATTGGTTATACATAAATACATTTCTAGGTGTTGCAGATCTATGCAAGAAATGATGACCATAGTTGCTGTAACAATAAAGCTGTTAATAGTCTGTTGAACCCTCTAAGTATTCATGGTTAGAGAATGCAGCAGACCTTTCGAGATCAGACATCATGTTATTAACAGTCTCAAAGTCCCAATCATCAGAATAGGTACTGGAGGTAATAAAGTCACTTAATGAAATTTTAAATAAGTGTGGAATCTTCAAAAGTTCAGACGGGCCGAATATATCATAATCCGTTTTGTTCCAAACTATACCATCTTGTATAGGAACGGCTGTGATGTTCACTGCTGACAAGTCTCTTGCTTCACGGTGGGATGATTTGTGTGGTTTCAAAAGTAAGTTCACATTTTTACTTTCTGTGTCCAAGTGAATATATCTTCCATTTATCAGCATGCTCATTATTAAGGCTAGCCAAAGCAGAAAGAAAAGTATTCCAGAAATAATCCATAGTTCAATCCATGGTGAAACCAGATAAGTCTTTTTCAGGAGCTGAAAAAAGTCTTGTGCTCGTTCTTTGAAAGTTCTTTTGGCTGGCGTCGTTTCCTCAGAAAACGTATCAAAGTTAATGAAATAGCCAGAGGCAGTTCTGTCAATGGTTGAAATTGCATCACGATTCGTTGAAATCGCTGGCACCAGTTGATCACGTGTCACGTTGGTGTAAACAGATGTATCAGGACGAACTGTTATTTGGGTTTCAAGAGGAATGAGTTCCATAGCATTGTTGCTTAGTCCTTCATTTCTTACTGCTGAATTCTCGATGGTGATGAGTCTTTCAGTTTGAACCTCTTGGATAGTAGCTAGAGGAGTGCGTCTGCTACTTGATCGGAGTCCACAAGGCCTACTGCTTAGTATTGGCCACATAGTGTGGTTTGATGAGGTTGATTGACACAAATCTTTTCTCCATTTTTCCTGCAAGGGACGGCAGAAGTACTGTTCTTGATCCGTGAATGGCTAGGACAGGTACTGGTTGTCTGTAAGAAGGCCCAAATTCCTTCTTGTCTGCAATCTTCCCTCTGACTAGATCCCCAAGCTTTGGGATCCAGACAGGCCCTGCTGGGATGACTGGAATTTCCCCAGTGGTGGTTGGCTTTAGGAACACGTTGCTTTGTTTCGATCTTAGATCATTTAAGTCCTGTAAAACAGCCTAACGATCTTTGGTATCAAATGGTTTATTTTCCACCACTGTGCCTTTACATTCGAGATCAGGAATCCACATTTTTGTCCCAAATAGGACTTCATATGGAGTGACCCCCCTAGAGAACTTCTTGGCAAATTATTTAACGAGCGTTGGACCCCATAAAGATGTTTGACCCACCCATCACCCGAACCTAATACCCTAGCTGTTATAGACTGCTTTATGTCCCGGTTTTTCCTTTCCACAACAGAATTTCCCTCAGGATGAAACGGAGAGGAGTACCGCAATGCAACGCCCAAACTGGCCATGGCTTCTTTGTAAGCTCGAGAGCTAAACGCAGGGCCCTGGTCAGAATGTAGCGTGCCAATTGTGTATGTGCCGATAAAGGCTCGCAAATCTTTTATAACAGTTCGAGCGTCAGCTGGATGCCGAGGCCACATACATAGGAACCTTGACTTAGTGTTTGTGGGATTGCATTTGTCCAAAAGGACGCATGCGCGTAGATAGTCTAATGCTGTCTAACAATGGTGTCTGTACTGGGCAGGCTACTTCGAAGCCTGGTGTCTGGTGGCTTTGAGCACTGCGATCTCTATTGCAGTCTATGCAGTTATTGTTAAAGACGTGAATCAGTGCATTCATTCCAGGCCACCAGTACATCTATTTTAATGTTAATATTGTTTTAGAGATCCCCTGATGTGACAGACCCTCTCCTAGATGTGCTTCATAAATCAAAGCTGCTCTACATTCCATGTTTGGAATTACCCTATCCCCCACTCCAGGAATTCAATCAAATGGAACGTTGTTTGCATCAATTATACACGAGTATTTGAGTGGAAATGTTTTAGGTAACGCTGCACCACTGCCTTTGCTTGATGTATTGACAGCCAACAATAGCTCACTGTCTATTCTCGTTTTTGAACGAGTGATCGCAGCTACGGAAGCTGTTTGCACAGCCCCCTTCGCAGCTTCATCAGCCAATGAATTCCCTGCAACGTGAACGCTATCACGTTGATGACTCAGCGTGTGTATCATGTGAGTGTTGTGTAGTCCGTTTCGCAACTGAACTACTTGTTCCCAAAGCGTTTTATGCTTGATTGTGCCACCTTTTGTATCTTTGAAACCATTTTGAAGCCAATTCTCTAAATATTCATTGTATGATTGAACACAGTAAAAAGAATCGCACACTATAAGTGTGGGGAATTCGCGATCCGTATTTTCAAGTGCCAATTTGAATGCTTGTAGCTTAGCTCGCTGAGCTGTACAATCTCCTAGAGATTGTATTTTAGTGACCATTGGTCCGAATTTACCATCGAGCATGTGACCTTTAACGATTGCGCACGCTGCACTGTAAGCTTGCTTACTCTCCGTAGCGGGTTGTGCTGATCCGTCAGTATAAATTATAAATTCGTACTGATCAAGAGGGAGAATCTCAATAGACAAAGTACATTCATGTTCATATTGCAGGAATGCTTGTGTTTTTAAATAAGCATCATAAACATATTCAACATCCGTTGCAGCAAGAGAATTAACCCATTGTATCCATCTTGGATGTAAAGCTTTTGCATTTGGAATGCTTGCTTTTGTAACTGCCTCTAAGGCTGGTACCGGAGTTACGACAATAATGCGTTTCCTCCGAGCTAGAGCTCTTTCTTTTGCTACAGCGGTTTGAACTGCTGTCAGACTTTTTTCTGTCGAAGTGAAGCGCATTTCCGCTTGTGTATACAAATGTGATTTGTATGCAATTGGTACTTTTTCCCCTTCATTAAAAGTTAAGTAGGTGAATCCACATTGACCCGAAATTATTAGGATCACTTAATTGCGTGTATTTACACATGTTTGTAAGTGATTTGTTGCTAACATGTCAGCTTGAAGTGATCGCAGGATACCTGTGTCCAATTTTTGATTTTTAAATCAGGTTTGATTAATTCGTAGAGAGGTTTAACCTTTTCTGCGTAATTTAGAATGTAAGTTCTTCCAAAATTCAGGAAACCTAGAATCGACTGTAAGTTTTTCAGTTCAGCGGTTTTGGAGGTTGGAGCAGCGTACACTTTTCTAAAAAGTTTGCTGCCAGGCTTTTTCCTTCACTTGAAAGCTCATATCCTAGGGAAAGGACATTGAGATGGGCAATTCTGGATTTTTTAAAGTTGAATTTATAGCCCTCAGAGGCAAAGCCCAGTATAATGGTGTTCACCCTGTTCAAGTGCCTATCCAGGTCATCGTCTGTCAGATAGTTGTCATCGACATATGACAATGCCTCGTCATCATAAATTTGTAGTAACTCTGTTACCCTTGCTGAGAATAACCCCGGGCTGTTCTTGAACCCTTGTGGGAGTCGACAAAAGTGATGCTAAGTCCCCATTATTGAGAAAGCTGTCAAGTACCTACTTTCAGGTGCTATGTTTTGCTAAAAGAAACCATTTGAAATTTCTAATGTGGTTTTATATTTTTTACGCACAATGTTATTCATTATTGCTGTACTGTGTGCATTTTGCACTGCAAATGTCTTAGAACAAGTGTTCAGGTGTCTGTCATCCAAAACTAGACGATATGTATTGTCTGGTTTGGATACAGGAAACAAAGGATTGTTCATTGATGAGGTGCATGTTTCAATCACTCCTTGGTATTCAAGTTGATCTAAGATCTCCCTGACCTGTTTTTTAGCTTCTTGCTTAATTGGGTACTGCCTTTGTGCAGTAGGTTGATTTTTTGACTGAATCTTGTGGTGATCCTACATGATTACATGATTACATGATTTTTGTATAATGCTGGGGCCTGGGAAACTGCCCATTTCGTGGCATATGTATATTTCATGTGTATTGGAACATGGTTGGAGAAGGCTGGCATAATTATGTCTTCGCCATGTGGGCTCTCCCTGACAAATTCTGGTGGCCAGTGCAGTTCTTCTAGAATTATATCATAACCCCTTGAAAGTTTCTCCTAAAAGAGTGCTCTCACTTTTCTTGGTATGTCTCCCTCCATCCGGAGTGTTATTTCATATAACCTTTGTGGAGTACTAACCCTGGTGTCTACAGTCTCAACTGTGATGTACTCATTCAAGTCCACTATCTCCAGAAGTTCCTTCAGGTTCTGGCGAGCTATTGTTACTTCTGCTGCACTGTCCAGCATTATCCGAGCCCATTCTCTGTTCTTGAGTTGTGTTCTCAGAATTCTCGGTATGCCTGATCTTCAGACCTGCTACCTTCTTCTTAGTGAATTGAGGTTTTGGTTTGTTTTGAATGTGTTGATCGTCTTTGAACTTCACGCGTTCTTCTTTGTGATCTGACCGTCCTCTTCTTTCGGTTGTCTGTGACGATATCTGAAAGGTACGAGAGGAGCGTGTATCAGTATCCTGATATCTGTCAGGTTTTCTCAAATTATCCCTATTCCTGAGGTTATACCTCCTTTCAGAGGGCTCCTTTTGAGGAGACCTATCTCGGGATTGAAAATGTTTCTCTTTTGAATGTTGTTTGTTATTTTCCCACTTCTTTTTTGAAGATGTAGGATTGTGTTTAATATAGTCCTTCTCAGGACCTTGAGACAGTTGTGGTTTAACTGGTTTTCCACCCAAACTATCTCTGGCTAATTCTTCATAGGATTTTTCTATTATTCTGGGTAGTTCTTGTTGATGTTCTGTTACATCAAATTCCCTTAAGCGTTGGCGGATCGCCACTGATGCTGCCTCCCCTTTAATATTAGATAATATTATTGTTGAGACCTGGTCGAAGTTTTTTAGTAATTTCATACCTAAATTCAGAGCAGGTTCTGCCCCGTATTCATTTTGAATTTGTTTCCGGACATCAGGTATTACCGCAATAGACGGAACACCATGTGTTTTAGTATAGATGGCAGCAAAGACGGTGCCCCAAGTGGTGCAGTCTTCCATGTGTGGTGTGATCCCCATTGGTAAACAGATTGTTAGGATTCTGTTTTTCTCATAAGGGCTAGTATTAGGAAATACTGCTTCGATTTGTGTAATTTTTTGAGCTATCCAGAATGGAATTTGTTCACGTTTTGTGGGCATTTTACCCATGACTGCATGAAAAGTCTGGGGAGTAATTTTTAGTGTCTTCCCCTGATGAGGGGTTTGATTTGTAATGGTTAATGGTGGTTGAACTGTGAAAGTCCGCATGACATATTGGACTAACTGTCTGTAAATTTTTATTAACTCTTTGAGTTGAGTGAGTAATTCATCGTCTGACATCTCTTCGATATCAGGATGAGGTGTGTAGCCGGCTAAAATCGGCCATGTTGCTCCTGGTCTACCTAGTGGACCGAGCCTGGTAATGTGATTTTAATGTTTTAGGGCGCCTTTAAACCAGAGATTATGCTCCTGGTATGTGAGTGGAATTTTAACATCCTGGAAGGGAATATATTCCTCAGGTAGTTCATCTTCTTTATAGAAGTGAAACAATTTTGTTACTGGATTTGATTCTGGGAATACTATCCATGAATAGAATACCTCTGTCTGAAAAGATTCATGTGCCTCTATCATGAAAACTGCTCTACCATCTCTTGGTGTTAGGCCATGTTTTATAAGTTTTAGAGTGATGGCTCTCCTTAAATTTGGATGGATGTTTATAACACCATCATCGGTTTCTTTTAAACCTGTAATATTAAAAGCTGTTACGACTTGATCAGTCGCAGCCTCACCGGTCACGGTATTATTATCCCCGTTTTGGGACATTGTTTTTTAACAATGTAGAACAAGTTTCAAGGAAACAAAGATAAGGTGCACAATATTTTGGAACACTGTATCCTTCAACGTTAAACAAACCAAACAGCTAATACATAGGATTTTCATCCTACTCAGCTATGGCGGTTATTAACCCTACCCACTCCAGATGTCTTATAGAGTATTATGAGTAGGGGTCTCTTAGAAAAGCACGACTGAGTTACTTCAGTATCTGTTGTTAATTTACAGCCTTAACAAACACGTTGGGCGCCATGTAGTGTAGTTCCAATTTCCCTTATAGGCTCTGTACATTGGAATAATATACACTATAGTTGTGGCATAGGACTGAGGTCAGTATGCCTCTATCGAGTACATTAAACTTAATTACTTTGTGTGCCAGCTAACTCAGAGGCCACTAGAAACTTCTTGAATAAAAAAGAAGGGAGTAGTTTCTGGCAACCGCATTAAAATGACAACTTTGTTTCCCTTTAGAATCAGAACATGTCTCAGAATCGTGGAAACAACAGATAACAGTTTCACTCGTGCATGCTTAGTTTCTTCAGAGTTACTCAGAAATAGATAGACGGGCGTTTCAATAAAAAGGATTTATTGAACAGTCTTGCTTCTCGTGTAAGTGATATGAGCTGTTACAATCGCAAGACAGTATGCAAGATATAATACGTACAGCATAAGCAGTAAGAAGAAATAATACTGCACTAGCATTGTCTTCTAGCTATGACATATATTCATATACACATACATAAATAACATAGGCTAAAAAGTAGATGCTCGTCTGATGCTTCTAAATAGTTCTACTCCAGTGTACCTAACCTAAGTGTAGTACAAGGTAAGAAGTAGGTGCTGTATTCTATTGTATGCTAAGCTATAGTTTTGCATATGCCAAGAGTCCCTCTAGGTTCTAGTCAGCTCCATACCTTAGAATGAGAGAGGTGGGAATCTCTTTCCGGGTCTCAAACTCTAACACCCCGCGAAGGGAGTCAGAACACTGGAAGCTGAAATCTCTGCGAGCAGGGATGACAGTGTCTGGTCAGTGCATCAGGCATGGACTCGAATTCCTTCCGAACTTGCCGTGGCGAGCCGTTTTGAGCTGTGCAGCCGAGCCGTGGTTTACCATGGTAAGGGAAGGTATATTTATACCTGGAAAGTGCTTAGGAATGTTAGCATTGACGTAAAGTCGGGCAGAGGAAGACATCATGAATGAACCCTTAAGGAATAGTAGTTCATGCATAATAGATGAGTTCTTGGAGAAATCAATAATCCTAGCTAAGGAAAGTCCCAAAGGCTTAAGGGTCTGGTTTCTAAGAACTCGTGACGTTGGGATGGACGGATGTAGGTGACCATGCCTGTATTTGGATAGCATGGCTAATGCCTAAATAAGGACTGGGATTCTATGCCTAAATAAGGGCAATGCAAAGTGTGCCTATATAAGGACATGATTTAGGAAAACCTATGTACGGACATCCAAATCGAAAAACAACAACACATCTGCCCCACAAGTGAGCCCCCATCTGCTAGCCATGATCCCCCGCCTTTAATACCTTTTACTCAAACTAAGGCGAAGATTCTAGAAACCTCACCCCCTTTCTTCTGTTACGAAAAACTGAGCTGACCGTACTGATCTGTGTCAAGGTCAAGACAGAAGCTGGCCAGGCCCCAGTATTTTGCCTCTCAGACAGAGCTGTACATTCCACACATTTCTGTGGCAACAACAATCTCTGCTCTGAAAGGCACCAAGCACACTTTCCACACATTATCCCTGTAAAGCTTTGAAAAGCCTCCATCCAGTAGAAAACAAAACAACCTTGAACGTGAATAGCCTAAACAACTTGAGTAATCTGGGGGCCTACCTGTGTGCGCAAAAAGCTGAAGCAAGACAGAGCCAGAATTCAAGATGACATGAGGGCATGTCACAGCCAATTGTAGGAACTTCATAAAACTTCCCAATGTAAAACAGAATGCGCATTTGTGCACCACTGCTCATAACACTGCACTTCAAGACCAAAAAGCAAATTCCACGCCACTCTCTCTTTCATGCTTTCAAATGCACATCCCACACGTTCTGTTCCTGGCAAGGCTCTTCTACTCTGTGACAGATCCCACTCTGCTAAAACTACGAGATTACACAAGAGAACTTTTCAAGGAAAAAAGTACATTCAGGCTAGGGTAATATAAAACACCAAAAGTCAAATAAAATCATGGTAGTCAAAGGTCATCATGAGGTTTCAAACCATAGGAGTGCCTCTAGCTCTACAAGCATTTAAGAGGTATTTCATCAAGGTTTCACAAACAGTTTAAGGATTGGTTGCTAAAGGATGTGGTGGCATTTGCCAGTACAGTTAGGAGATTATTACTTAATGTACAAAAAATGGTATAGAGGGAGTGTAGTAAACTTTGTGAGATGAGGTATTCAAACCAGTGAAAACAGCAGAATGGTTGTACCCAAATGTGGTGGCCAGAAAACAAAGTGGCAATATTTATTTATTGGTTGATTAAAGGGGTTTGAACACATTTTAGATACCAAACATATATACAAAATTATTACCATGTTGACAGGGCTAGAGTGTTCTCCACACTTTACTTTGCCTCTGCTTTCCACTAGATCTGAATATATCCTGATTCATAAGAGTCAACAGCTTTCATCATGCTAGTTGGTATATTCAAGTTTCCAATTTCAAATGCAAAAACAACAGTTGATGAACAGAATGTAGAACCATTCCGCCATGATACACATCCAGGAGTGGATGAACTACAACCAGTTAAAATTTAATCCTGGTAAAACTGAGCTCCTCCTCCCCGGCTCCAGCCCCCTCCACTGGGGTCCGCAGTTCTGGCCTAATAAATTCCCCGGCCCCTGCGAAATCAGTAAAAAGTCTTGGTGTGATCATCGATACCGAACTCTCCCTCAGATCTCATGTAGGCGCTGTGATCTCCTCATGTACGTTTCAGCTACGCAAAATCCGTAAAGTCAGTCATCTACTACCACCTGCCGCTCTGGTCCAGGTTATCATCTCCCTGGTACTAGCCCGCCTGGACTTTTCCAACTCTCTGTACTACGGACTTCCAAAATCATTGCTGCATCGCCTCCAGGTCGTGCAGAACCAAGCAGCCCGTCTTATCTACAAAACTCCCAAATGGCAGTCGGCCAAACCTTTGCTACACAAACTGCACTGGCTACCTATAGAACAAAGGGCGGCCTTTAAGCTGGGCTGCCTCACGTTCAAATCCCTCCACTGTTCCAGCCCTGCCTTCCTGACAACACTCATTAATCCACACCGTCCAACACGCAATCTTTGTTCAGCTCTCCTCAACTTGCTTGCTGTCCCCAAAACCAAAACCAACAAATTCGGCGGCCGTCGGTTTGCCTACCTCGCCCCCAAATTTTGGAATCCTCTTCCCCTGACCATCAAATCCAGTAGCTCCCTCCTTCATTTCAGAAAATTGCTCAAAACCTTCCTTTTTCCCCCACTCGGCTAAATTCCGCCTCCTTTGACCCCAGACTCACCTCTGTCTTATAGCGCCAGGAAACCCACGGTGTCAGTGCGCTCTATAAATTCCACTTAACATAACATAACATAACATAACACTGTCATACATTCACCACAGTACAGAGATCTGGGCCTAAATCCATCGTTTTTTTGCTCACCATGCCGCTCCAGTTTGAACCCAGCCATTGGCAAATCAGTCTTGACCCTGTGCCTCATGGGAACAGTCCAGCCCGAACTGCCAAGCCAGGTCCTCCCTGGACTGGAAACAAGCATCCTAGGACCGGTTTCGGGGTTTCACCCCTCTTCAGCCAGGATAGCTTGATTCCAGTGGCATGGAGAGCACGGGACCCACGTCTGGGCATACCCTTCCCACTCGGGGTGACAAATGCAAAAACAACAGTTGATGGACAGAACGTAAAACAATGTAATACATTCACCCCAATACAGAGATCTGGGCCTAAATCCATCGTTTTTTTGCTCACCATGCCGTTACAGTTTGAACCCAGCCATATGCAAATCAGTCTTGACCCTGTGCCTCATGGGAACAGTCCAGCCCGAACTGCCAAGCCAGGTCCTCCCTGGACTGGAAACAAGCATCCTAGGACCGGATTCGGGGTTTCACCACTCTTCAGCCAGGATAGCTTGAGTCCAGTGGCATGGAGAGCACGGGACCCACGTCTGGGCATATCCTTCCCACTCGGGGTGACAAATGCAAAAACAACAGTTGATGGACAGAATGTAGAACAATGTGATACATTCACCCCAGTACAGAGATCTGGGCCTAAATCCATCGTTTTTTTGCTCACCATGCCGTTCCAGTTTAAACCCAGCCATATGCAAATCAGTCTTGACCCTGTGCCTCATGGGAACACAGCGGTACAAAAGGGGGGTGGTGATGGACGGAGCATCAGAACCAATCAAACACTCACACCCAGTCAACAGATCTGGGTTTGATCCATCACCGTTCTTTAGCCCACTCTGCCACCCCAGTTCAGACATGGCCATATGCAAATCAGTCTGACCCTGTGCATCATGGGAACAGTCCAGCCCGAACTGCCAAGCCATACCTTCCCTGGACCGGAAACAAGCTTCCTAGGACCGGTTTCTGGCATTGCAGCCGTCTTCAGCCAGGCTTGCTTGAATCCAGTGGCAAAGTGAGCAAGGGACTCACGTCTGAGCATACCCTGCCAACTTATGGCGAACAAAGCGGTACAAAAGGGGGTGGTGATGGACGGAGCATCAGAACCAATCAAACACTCACACCCAGTCAACAGATCTGGGTTTGATCCATCACCGTTCTTTAGCCCACTCTGCCACCCCAGTTCAGACATGGCCATATGCAAATCAGTCTGACCCTGTGCATCATGGGAACAGTCCAGCCCGAACTGCCAAGCCATGCCTTCCCTGGACCGGAAACAAGCTTCCTAGGACCGGTTTCTGGCATTGCAGCCGTCTTCAGCCAGGCTTGCTTGAATCCAGTGGCAAAGTGAGCAAGGGACTCACGTCTGAGCATACCCTGCCAACTTATGGCGAACAAAGCGGTACAAAAGGGGGTGGTGATGGACGGAGCATCAGAACCAATCAAACACTCACACCCAGTCAACAGATCTGACTTTGATCCATCACCGTTCTTTAGCCCACTCTGCCACCCCAGTTCCGACATGGCCATATGCAAATCAGTCTGACCCTGTACATCATAGGAACAGTCCAACCTGAACTGCCAAGCAATGCCTTCCCTGGACCGGAAACAAGCTTCCTAGGACCGGTTGCTGGCATTGCAGCCGTCTTCAGCCAGGCTTGCTTGAATCCAGTGGCAAAGTGAGCAAGGGACTCACGTCTGAGCATACCCTGCCAACTTATGGCGAACAAAGCGGTACAAAAGGGAGTGGTGATGGACGGAACATCAGAACATATCAAACACTCACACCCAGTCAACAGATCTGGGTTTGATCCATCACCGTTCTTTAGCCCACTCTGCCACCTCATTCAGACATGGCCATATTCAAATCAGTCTGACCCTGTGCATCATGGGAACTGTCCAGCCCGAACTGCCAAGCCATGCCTTCCCTGGACCGGAAACAAGCTTCCTAGGACCGGTTTCTGGCATTGCAGCCGTCTTCAGCCAGGCTTGCTTGAATCCAGTGGCAAAGTGAGCAAGGGACTCACGTCTGAGCATACCCTGCCAACTTATGGCGAACAAAGCGGTACAAAAGGGGGTGGTGATGGACGGAGCATCAGAACCAATCAAACACTCACACCCAGTCAACAGATCTGGGTTTGATCCATCACTGTTCTTTAAACCATCTCTGCCACCCCAGTTCAGACATGGCCATATGCAAATCAGTCTGACCCTGTGCATCATGGGAACAGTCCAGCCCGAACTGCCAAGCCATGCCTTCCCTGGACCGGAAACAAGCTTCCTAGGACCGGTTTCTGGCATTGCAGCCGTCTTCAGCCACGCTTGCTTGAATCCAGTGGCAAAGTGAGCAAGGGACTCACGTCTGAGCATACCCTGCCAACTTATGGCGAACAAAGCGGTACAAAAGGGGGTGGTGATGGACGGAGCATCAGAACCAATCAAGCACTCACACCCAGTCAACAGATCTGGGTTTGATCCATCACCGTTCTTTAGCCCACTCTGCCACCCCAGTTCAGACATGGCCATATGCAAATCATTCTGACCCTGTGCATCATGGGAGCAGTCCAGCCCGAACTGCCAAGCCATGCTTCCCTGGACCGGAAACAAGCTTCCTAGGACCGGTTTCTGGCATTGCAGCCGTCTTCAGCCAGGCTTGCTTGAATCCAGTGGCAAAGTGAGCAAGGGACTCACGTCTGAGCATACCCTGACAACTTATGGCGAACAAAGCGGTACAAAAGGGGGTGGTGATGGACGGAGCATCAGAACCAATCAAACACTCACACCCAGTCAACAGATCTGGCTTTGATCTATCACCGTTCTTTAGCCCACTCTGCCACCCCAGTTCAGACTTGGCCATATGCAAATCAGTCTGACCCTGTGCATCATGGGAACAGTCCAGCCCGAACTGCCAAGCCATGCCTTCCCTGGACCGGAAACAAGCTTCCTAGGACCGGTTTCTGGCATTGCAGCCGTCTTCAGCCAGGCTTGCTTGAATCCAGTGGCAAAGTGAGCAAGGGACTCACGTCTGAGCATACCCTGCCAACTTATGGCGAACAAAGCGGTACAAAAGGGGGTGGTGATGGACGGAGCATCAGAACCAATCAAACACTCACACCCAGTCAACAGATCTGGGTTTGATCCATCACCGTTCTTTAGCCCACTCTGCCACCCCAGTTCAGACATGGCCATATGCAAATCAGTCTGACCCTGTGCATCATGGGAACAGTCCAGCCCGAACTGCCAAGCCATACCTTCCCTGCACCGGAAACAAGCTTCCTAGGACCGGTTTCTGGCATTGCAGCCGTCTTCAGCCAGGCTTGCTTGAATCCAGTGGCAAAGTGAGCAAGGGACTCACGTCTGAGCATACCCTGCCAACTTATGGCGAACAAAGCGGTACAAAAGGGGGTGGTGATGGACGGAACATCAGAACATATCAAACACTCACACCCAGTCAACAGATCTGGGTTTGATCCATCACCGTTCTTTAGCCCACTCTGCCACCTCATTCAGACATGGCCATATTCAAATCAGTCTGACCCTGTGCATCATGGGAACTGTCCAGCCCGAACTGCCAAGCCATGCCTTCCCTGGACCGGAAACAAGCTTCCTAGGACCGGTTTCTGGCATTGCAGCCGTCTTCAGCCAGGCTTGCTTGAATCCAGTGGCAAAGTGAGCAAGGGACTCACGTCTGAGCATACCCTGCCAACTTATGGCGAACAAAGCGGTACAAAAGGGGGTGGTGATGGACGGAGCATCAGAACCAATCAAACACTCACACCCAGTCAACAGATCTGGGTTTGATCCATCACTGTTCTTTAAACCATCTCTGCCACCCCAGTTCAGACATGGCCATATGCAAATCAGTCTGACCCTGTGCATCATGGGAACAGTCCAGCCCGAACTGCCAAGCCATGCCTTCCCTGGACCGGAAACAAGCTTCCTAGGACCGGTTTCTGGCATTGCAGCCGTCTTCAGCCAGGATTGCTTGAATCCAGTGGTAAAGTGAGCAAGGGACTCTCGTCTGAGCATACCCTGCCAACTTATGGCGAACAAAGCGGTACAAAAGGGGGTGGTGATGGACGGAGCATCAGAACCAATCAAACACTCACACCCAGTCAACAGATCTGGGTTTGATCCATCACCATTCTTTAGCCCACTCTGCCACCCCAGTTCAGACATGGCCATATGCAAATCAGTCTGACCCTGTGCATCATGGGAACAGTCCAGCCCGAACTGCCAAGCCATACCTTCCCTGGACCGGAAACAAGCTTCCTAGGACCGGTTTCTGGCATTGCAGCCGTCTTCAGCCAGGCTTGCTTGAATCCAGTGGCAAAGTGAGCAAGGGACTCACGTCTGAGCATACCCTGCCAACTTTTGGCGAACAAAGCGGTACAAAAGGGGGTGGTGATGGACGGAGCATCAGAACCAATCAAACACTCACACCCAGTCAACAGATCTGGGTTTGATCCATCACCGTTCTTTAGCCCACTCTGCCACCCCAGTTCAGACATGGCCATATGCAAATCAGTCTGACCCTGTGCATCATGGGAACAGTCCAGCCCGAACTGCCAAGCCATGCATTCCCTGGACCGGAAACAAGCTTCCTAGGACCGGTTTCTGGCATTGCAGCCGTCTTCAGCCACGCTTGCTTGAATCCAGTGGCAAAGTGAGCAAGGGACTCACGTCTGAGCATACCCTGCCAACTTATGGCGAACAAAGCGGTACAAAAGGGGGTGGTGATGGACGGAGCATCAGAACCAATCAAGCACTCACACCCAGTCAACAGATCTGGGTTTGATCCATCACCGTTCTTTAGCCCACTCTGCCACCCCAGTTCAGACATGGCCATATGCAAATCATTCTGACCCTGTGCATCATGGGAGCAGTCCAGCCCGAACTGCCAAGCCATGCTTCCCTGGACCGGAAACAAGCTTCCTAGGACCGGTTTCTGGCATTGCAGCCGTCTTCAGCCAGGCTTGCTTGAATCCAGTGGCAAAGTGAGCAAGGGACTCACGTCTGAGCATACCCTGACAACTTATGGCGAACAAAGCGGTACAAAAGGGGGTGGTGATGGACGGAGCATCAGAACCAATCAAACACTCACACCCAGTCAACAGATCTGGCTTTGATCCATCACCGTTCTTTAGCCCACTCTGCCACCCCAGTTCAGACATGGCCATATGCAAATCAGTCTGACCCTGTGCATCATGGGAACAGTCCAGCCCGAACTGCCAAGCCATGCCTTCCCTGGACCGGAAACAAGCTTCCTAGGACCGGTTTCTGGCATTGCAGCCGTCTTCAGCCAGGCTTGCTTAAATCCAGTGGCAAAGTGAGCAAGGGACTCACGTCTGAGCATACCCTGCCAACTTATGGCGAACAAAGCGGTACAAAAGGGGGTGGTGATGGACGGAGCATCAGAACCAATCAAACACTCACACCCAGTCAACAGATCTGGGTTTGATCCATCACCGTTCTTTAGCCCACTCTGCCACCCCAGTTCAGACATGGCCATATGCAAATCAGTCTGACCCTGTGCATCATGGGAACAGTCCAGCCCGAACTGCCAAGCCATGCCTTCCCTGGACCGGAAACAAGCTTCCTAGGACCGGTTTCTGGCATTGCAGCCGTCTTCAGCCAGGCTTGCTTGAATCCAGTGGCAAAGTGAGCAAGGGACTCACGTCTGAGCATACCCTGCCAACTTATGGCGAACAAAGCGGTACAAAAGGGGGTGGTGATGGACGGCGCATCAGAACCAATCAAACACTCTCACCCAGTCAACAGATCTGGGTTTGATCCATCACCGTTCTTTAGCCCACTCTGCCACCCCAGTTCAGACATGGCCATATGCAAATCAGTCTGACCCTGTGCATCATGGGAACAGTCCAGCCCGAACTGCCAAGCCATGCCTTCCCTGGACCGGAAACAAGCTTCCTAGGACCGGTTTCTGGCATTGCAGCCGTCTTCAGCCAGGCTTGCTTGAATCCAGTGGCAAAGTGAGCAAGGGACTCACGTCTGAGCATACCCTGCCAACTTATGGCGAACAAAGCGGTACAAAAGGGGGTGGTGATGGACGGAGCATCAGAACCAATCAAACACTCACACCCAGTCAACAGATCTGGGTTTGATCCATCACTGTTCTTTAGCCCACTCTGCCACCCCAGTTCAGACATGGCCATATGCAAATCAGTCTGACCCTGTACATCATGGGAACAGTCCAGCCCGAACTGCCAAGCCATGCCTTCCCTGGACCGGAAACAAGCTTCCTAGGACCGGTTTCTGGCATTGCAGCACCGGAAACCACAGGCTCAAATTAAGTACTGATCTGAATATTGCCATTGGAGTGAAAATCAGAGGGCAGTCGGGTTGCCCACTCAAAAATGTCGCAGTCCCTAAAACAAAGAGGAATTACTTTATTTTTTGCCATTGGTCGAATATTAAAGTAAGATTGTTAAGGGTTTTGTATGGGAGGCATGCTATTTGAGGAATTAGTTATAAACAGGTGTAGAGTTTACTTGGGAAAGAAGGGCGTAGAATTTAATGAAGGACCTATGTGTGGCACCTAGTTCACATGGTTTTGTACCAAGACTAAAAAAATGATTAATGCTGATGCCAGTTGTAATGATTTACATGCTGCACTGGTAGAGAAGGCTGAGGATGGGACAAGGACAATTCTCTTTACTTTCAGGGCACTAGGAAATGCAGCAGACTCTTTGGTAATAAAGAAGGAAGGTCTAGCTGTGTGGGTCGTCACCAAATACAAACATTATGTATAGATGATGTATCTCAGTGATAATGGACCTTTAGCCACATAGGGAGATTGTTTTTGAAATGGGTTCGATATGGTATCAGTGAGGAGTCAGAAATGAGTGGTGAGTTCACAAGAACATACATTTGGTGCGAAGTAATAAGTTATATTGCATTAGGTACATTAAAGTCACTTCAATATACATAAATACAAAATAATAAATAGCCAATACTCACAGACAGTGACAATTTACCATCAAGGGGAGATTGCTTCTAAAATGGGTTCGATATGGTATCAGTAAGGGGTCAGTAATGGGTGGTGAGTCGACAGGATCATACTTTTGGTGCGAAGTAATAAGTTATATTGCATCAGTTCATTAAAGTCACTACAATATACATAAATACAATATAATAAATAGCCAATAGTCACAGACAGTGACAATTTACCATCAAGGGGCCAATTACGATGTCGGTCGCAAAGGCTCTGAACGGCATTTGGTTTTTCTGAATCGGATTTGGAACACGCCTTCCCAACCGAATTAGAAACATTTCCGACCGACCGATTACGATGTTCGGTAAACGTTTGGTATTCCAATAAATATTTTGGTATTCCAGCCACCACACACTGTCTATGTTTATCACTGTTCTATCTTAAACAGGACCTGTAACTTAAGCTGAGTTTTGAGCCAAAAGCTACACATGCCTTAAATGTTCAGCATATTTAATGCCGGGATAGAAAAAAAATAGTTTCAATTGATAGACATCATGTTGTGCAAATACTAAAATTAAGGCAGTATGGGGAACCTTTTACTTTTAAAACCGATTTTTCCACAAACGTAATCAGACACGCTATGAATTGCCAATAATTACCTTCAAGGCAGTACATAGTGATCTGGGTAACATTTATTTTCCAAGGTATTCTACACCAGTGCCACAAGTTGTCTTTGGGACCCTGGGAAGAGGTTGTGTTGGATGTAATCGGTCCTTTGTCTGCTGAGATGCAGTCTCCTTTTTTGTAGTCTTAACTGGTTTGTTTTCCTGATGACCTGAAGTATCCTTTGTAATTAATATAAGCACAAATAGTATTATCAATTTGCTCGAGGACGTGTTTATAAGTGGAAGATTTTTTAACTCTGGAGTCATTAAGTAGTTAAAGATTGCAATGAAAACAAAGGATGATCAAATTGGAAATGTAGGTTATGATATTTTTTGTAGGAAGGAAAAAGTTATTAAGCTGGTTAAGCTGATTAAGCTGGTCAAAGGAACGGTCGTGGGTCTATTGGGGATCACCCTGACACTTCTGAGAGTCTTCATACTTGCTTTTTAAAAGGTTTTGATTCACACTCTCAAGAAACCGTCTTGCCTTCAGGATAATGTACCCAAATGACTTTCTGTAATGTTAACTCTCATTTAGAGTTCATGTACTGCTGTGTGTGTTACTTTCCATTTTTAGGAAAGGGTACGTAAGGTATTGTTCTCATGTCATGTTTCCTGACCTGCTACAGAATACCCTTGCTTGGTTCTGCATCTATGTTAAAATGTATTAAGGGGCAGATTTACAAGCCCCTTGCGACTCATTTACGCCGCCGTTGCGTCACTTTAGTGATGCAGCGGCGGCGCAAAGCCTGCGCCATGGTGCGGGGTACTTACAACGTGACGCATCGGGGAGATGCGTCACGTTGTAAAGCCCTGCGCCACATGTAGGCGTTCCTGCGCAGGGGCGGCGTTTTGGCGCAGGAACGACTCCTAAAAGTGGCTGAGTGAAATCTACAAGATTTCACTCAGTCACTTTTAGGCCCATGCTGCGTCAAAACCCTGCGCCTGCCTGAAGCAGGCGTAAGGATTGACGCAGCATTAACAAGATAGGGCCCCCCAGAGCATTGCTGGAGCTGCGTCGTGCTTGCGACGCAACTCCAGCAATGCGCCACTTTTACGGCACAGATGCGTCACGCATATGTGCCGTTTTTGCCCCATGGTGCGCCGCATTGTAAATGCGGCGCATCCATGGTGGCGGAGCTGTGGCGCACAATAACTGACGCATCCCTGCTGATATACAGGGATGTGCCAGTTATTGTAAATATCCCCCCTCGTGTTCTGCTAAGAGTTACATTAATGTCGGTGGCTTCGGCTTTCGCCATTAAACATAACTCCACCTACTTGCTGCCTTGTGTGCATTTATTTAGCTAATAGACAAAAATATCTTTGGAATTAAACATTTTTATTGAAGTCACTAGCATAAAAAAACTAAAAATAAATCATAAAGAATATATAGGTTTATGCTAAATTTTGTAATTTGCTTTAATTTTATCCAAATTAAACAAGCTGTGGTATAAATTTTGATCTCTGTCTTAGCAAAGCACTCCATGGTACAGAAGGGTTAGCAGTTTGTTGCCTTTTAATATGCAAGGTAAGATGAGCAAGGTATAGATAGCATCTTGCAACAAACATTGCAAATGTCGCTAATCTACAGCTAGAGAGTTACAGAGTAAACAGTGCTGTAAAGCTGTCGAGGAAAAGGTAGATGAGAGAGGGAGGAATCCCGGAAGTGAGGTAGATGTTTGTGTGTCCTACAATGGGATTACCTCATCATGTTTTAGATATACATCTCAGTGCATTTTGCGTTGCCATGGAAACTAAATTGCTATGGTAAAGAGAAATAGAAGGCTATTCATACTCTGGGCTGTGGAGAACAAGAGGAAGAACAATGGTGAACAGGATTAATTGGTCATAATGATACCTGTGTGAAAGCTATGAAAAATACTGGGGCCTCTGGGTTGCATCTCAGCAGGCCCATCATACAGATACATGAAATATTGCCAGAAAAAGAAAATGCCTGGACCCATTTGGGTAAGAACAAGTATAGATCTAAAAAGACAATAGGAAAATGTGTATCAAAACGAGGAAAGAGGACAAGATTTTGTAGTGAGGGTAATAAGTGGAGAGATGAGATCAAGTTTATGGCTTCACCATGCTGGGAGGCATTTTAAATATCTACAGTGGAACGACAGCTGCGTTTCCCTGTAGAAGAGGTAAAATAGGAGTAACATTAGTACCAAATGCTGAGTCACAAAGTGTGACGCGGACAGAAATTGAACTGTCACCTAGTGCTGTGTCGCCATACTAAAGTCTCTTGTTAAATGCCCCAGTTTGCAGGGTACCCAGTTTGGTAATACAGAAGGGATTGCTCCTACGGAGGTTTCCCTGATGGTGACTACTTTGTTTGTCAATTTTTTCATTTTGGCACCTAATAGTAATGGCATGAAGTGCGTTTGTTCTGTAGACTGTTTAATTTTAATCTGGTTTCCGAGATCCGTTTTCTAATAGTTTTTCCAAAACATTTCAAGCCACAGGGACCACACATTTAGAGTCACATGTAATATGTTGCTGAATCGTGTATTATTAGTGGTATGATGGCTAGTGAAAGAATTCCCTGTTCTCATGTCGGAAAATCAGCAACTGTAACACTTAAGGCAACCATAGCTGAGGTTTCAAACGCTGTGCTGAGGTTAACCCCATACACTATGGCATCACATTGATTAGTACCTCTCTGATAAGCAAATCTATGGCTCCCAAGGACCATTCATGATGCACCATATGCCAATGTAGACCCTCAAAACTGGTCTCCCACCCCCCACATATGACGAAAGACCCAATTTAGGTGGATTTGATATGCTAATACAATGCAATTTAGCGCGAAATATGCTGTGATTTTGGTTTTCTCATACTTAAAACTGCCACAACTCGAATACAAGTTAATTAGGAAATTAAATTCTCCTGATATTTTCTATGAACTTCTTTCTTGGCTGTTTTTATATGTTGCCATTTATACACCTCTTTGTCTCGATGGGGCATCCTCTTTCAGCCTCTTTACCCAGGTCCTTGTTGGTGGCGACTAGAGTGTGGTTCTGTGGCGTAGTAGCTCTACCCAGAGGTGATGCCAACTGGCCTCAATGCACAAATTCATTCTATTGATCCGCGACAAACTACACGCCTTTGGGTGCTAATGTTCTTTATTGACGTGAATGTCCACGAAAATGATCTAATTTCATTCGCAGTAATGTTTTTGACCACCATAATGAGTGAGAACGTCAAATGCTGCACCTGTTTTTTAAGGTCATCTTTTGATGCTGAATTTTTTTTTGCATGAAAGCTAAATGTGAGCAGAAGGATGGCTGGTGCCCAAAGAAGCACCAGGTTCATCCCACCCCCACTTCTTCTGTTTTTCTCCTTTATCTTCAATATCAGTGTGGCGTGTATACACTACGGCCCTTATTTTGAGTTGGACGGTAATTGATGCAGGACATATCACATCCGATAAAATCCAACTCCGCTGGGTCGTAATTTATCGGGCATGACAATTACCACCCAATTATGAGATTTTTCCCAATATTGGGAAATGAACTGTGGATAGGCACTAAAATCTACGTGGCCCATTATTTAGCAGGTATTTTTCCCCTGATAAATGTTTGGTGAATATTGGGGGATTTGATATATATTGTAATACTAATAATTCAACTATAATCCAGTACAATCTGTGTAATTTGAGGGTTAGTTTGCTATCTAACATCCTGGGCAAATACAATCACTGTAATGTAAAGAGATGGAGCTAATGTCTGAAGTCTGAGGCAGAACAATCTCTTATTTGTGTAGTCTGAGGCTTTAGCGCATAATATTTCTGAAAATCTTTCAGATTTCGTTCCCAGTCATGAGCATGTTATATCTGTGTAAATCAAGTAAGAGCCTGTAAGACAATTGGTCAGTATGTGTGGTGGGGGCCAAGTCATGATTTTTTTTTACTCATCTTTATTGGTTTTTAAAAAAAAAGCAGTGGCATTAACAGTAACAGCCCATTGATGTGCTATTGGATGCTTCCTAAGCCTCACCGACACTTCCCCATGAAGTGCAGTACTCAATGTTTGCCCTACATAAAGTTGCCCACAGCCGAGATATCAATTCGTGGGGTCAGTGGCTTTCCATTTTATTGTGATAGCTCTCCTTCCAAGCAATAATGGTAAATCCAGAAGTTTGCGTGCCACTCTGTAGTTCTTTGCATTGCCAAAAACCTCAAAGATGCTTCCTTCAATAGTACGTAATTCGAATATATGACGTTACTTCGCATGCGTTTAGTATGCATGCCATTACTACGCGGTCGTTAGTACGACCGCGTTTTTAGTTCGCATACCTTTCCTACGCAATTCGGAACAACGAATTGCAGTAGGGGGTGCTGGATGTTGGAATAGTATAATTTACTATTCCAACTCCAGTCTATGCGGACACTAGGGAAGGTGTTGGATTTTAAATCCAACACCTTCCCCCCCTAACGCAAGTCGCTGTTCTGACTTGCGTCGGAAAGGTATGCGAACTAAAAACGCGTGCTAAGTAAACGCCGTTTACCTGCCACAACACATCTTTAATCCATAGCTGTAGCGTGAGGAGTCTTGGCCAGTCAAGGCAGGCCCCAGGACATTTTTTATATCATTTCCATGAGGCTGGCGAGCTCTAAGGAGATGGTGAATTGCATGTATTTAAACATGGCATTGTGTTAGAGCTTGCGTGGGTAAGCCAATGCCCTTTCTCATTCTTTATCATGAAAGGCTGTATAGACTTTTGAATCCCAACTGTCTCTTCAGCTATTCAAGTAAATACCAGTCTGGGATCGGATTGCTTTACTGAGCTCATGACATTATCTCTTGCCATTATCCATAGTATTCATAGCTCGGACTTGGGCGTGTGTTTAGGGCTTGGTATTGGTTGCCTTCTGCAGTGACCGACATGTCCAGATCAGTCTACTGTATGTCAGGTACTGCCCTCTGTGAAGGTCATATTGTTCGACCAGCACCTTGAACGTTGTCACGGAGGCCCCTTCAAATAGATCTCCTATTGCGGGGATGCCTAACTCTTCCACAGGTCCAGGTCTCTACTTGTAGGACCATATTTGAGTTTGTGGATACCCGGTAGTGGAAATGGGGCACAAGGACTAACTGGTTAGTACTTTTTAAGCTCTGTTTGAAGCAGTCCTTATTCACCTGCGCCACAATAGAACTAGGACCCAGGCAGGAACAGTGCCTGCAACTGGATAGACTGGAGGAGAAATGGTGTGAGGCCTGTATCTGCCAAGAAACCACTGCAAAAGAGCTACTAAATAGGATGTTCAGCTTCGGGTGCTCATAATCCACCCTGCTTACCATGACGCTTTAGTTTGGTAAGGCCCCTCTGTGCCTACTAGTGTTTCATATCAGGACACCCAGCATCATGTCCAGGTCACAAAAAATGTTTTAAGGGAGAAATAGAGGGAAGTTTGAAAAAATAGTAAAGTAGACAGGGGAGCATAACATCTTCAAAATAATGAGTTTTCCTATTGTTAATAATGGTAATGTCTTTCAGAATGCTATTTGCAAAACGGAAAAATCTTTCCCCCTTCAGAATGCTATTTGGGACCTTAAGGCAGCCACTGCTTTGATCAGATTACCACCCAGAAAGCCCTAATCCGAATAAAACATATGGACCCTAAAATAACAGAAAGTCTTCACTTCCATTTAATTGCCTCGCCTCCCAACTCAAGTCTGCATTCTAGGTTACAGGGGAGGTAGGGAATAAGCATGATTTGGACCATTTCAATCCCAATCCACTTCCCTTGAGCAGTGAACAATCAAAGGGTCCAAGCACTCTGGGTCGTGTCAGCACTGACATCGAGAGAAAACAAGGCATAATAGAATACAGTCCCAGATTAATCCCGCTGAAGCTTTACCTTCTCAAGTTTTGTGCCAAAAGTCCCGTTAACATTGGAGAGGATAGCGAGAAGCAAGAAGAGCGTCACAGGCGGTAGTCAGTGTGGTGTGAAGAGCAGTCTGGGTATCGCAAACAGGCGGGCTGGAGCTTCACGTTGACAGTCCCCCAAGGGTGATCGATGCTTGCTGTTCAAAGAGACAGGTTAGCGGCAGCTCGTGCTGAATTTCTGTGCAAGAGGTGAGGTCTTGTAGCGAACAGGCCCGCTTGCGGTCACGCAGAGCCCAAGAGCTTGATTTGCGCTCCCCTCAGAGTTGACTGTAGTGTCACACTACAGTCAACACTGAGGGGAGCGCAAATCATGGACTACTCAATACTGAAGGGAGCGCAAATAATAGACTGCATGTACCATGATGCACAGGAGCAAACTTTTCTGGGATATGATGTTGTGTCCGGCCCACCTTTTTACCTGCCCAAACTGATTTTTATGTCCTCCTCTACCATTTATCACATGTTCCTCATATTCCTTGATGTAAAAAATTGTATTCTGGCCCATTGACTACACTTTATCCGGCCCGAGCCGGAGAGTACGGCTAGAGCTGGAGAGTATGGCTGGAGCCGGAGAGTACGGTATGGGTGCGGAGAGTACGGTTCGGGTGCAGAGATTCAGCCTGACTGCAGACGTAAAGATACAACTCGTAAATTACCTGTGTGAATATCAAAAGTCGTAAAGTTAGACTTTTTTCTCAGATTGCCTTTGTGAATCGGGCCTAAACTGGATATCTCTTCCCATTTGCAAATCACACCGAAATGTAACAGGTCAACTCCAATGTTATCCTATGGGAGGCTATTCAGTAGTGAAAAACAAATGTAAGAGTTTATCACGACCAGGACATGTAAAACTTAAAAGTGCAAGTCCAACTTTTTAAATACTTTGCCCCTTCTGGGCTGTCCAGGGCCTATCCCAGGGGTGACTTATATGTATTAAAAAGGAAGGTTTGGGCCTGACAAAAGGTTTGCTTTGCCATGCCGAAATGGCAGTTTAAACTGCACACACGGGCTCTGCAATGGCAGGCCTGCGATATATTTAAAGGGATACTTTAGTGGGTGGCACAATCACTGCTGCAGACCCACTAGAAGCATTTCATTTACAAGCCTTGGGCACATGTAGTGTAATTTTACTAGGGGCTTACAAGTAAATTAAATATACCAATTGAGTATAAGCCAATGTAACATGGTTTGAAGGAGAGAGCACAAGCACTTTAGCACTGGCTAGCAGTGGTAATTTGCAGGGTTCTATAAGCCAACAAAAACGAGTTCAGGAAACAGGAGGGTGAAGGGAAAACATGTGGGGATGGCCTTGCAGTGAGGGTTTAGTCCAACAGGGCACAAAAAGAAGAAGTCCATATGTTACTTTAGTACATATGAGATTTGGAGAAAAGAGATAGGTTTCTGTTTTAGGATAAAATATGTATGTACTAAAAACAATTAATTTGGTATTTTGGACAACATACTACTTTTAAAAAAAAATTATATTGGCAGATCTGAAATTATGTATGCCAAAGGAAAATTCTGTATTTAATTTTAAAATGGTTGTGTTTTCGGAAACTGCCAAGCTAATGTTCTCAGTAAAATACTTGCCTATTTGAAGTATAGGCAATCATTTTGAAACTTCAGCTTGGAATATATATGAAATATATTTAGAGATGGTATTTGAGGTGTAACTCACAGTGACATCTGGATGTTTATTGGTGATCTGGGTTACTTGGTAACAGAGGGTACTGACTGCTGTTGCAATTATTTCATGACCTGTGGGGAGGCCTTTTATCACCGATAACCGAAAAACCTTTAGTATTTATGTATTGACGAGTTTCAGAAATACAAATGTCAATCTTTTTGGTGAGGCAGTGAGCTTTGGACATTATCACACTGCTGTCTGAGGACTGGGCATCTACAAATGGTGTAACCTGCTTCCTCCTGTAAGCTCTATGTAATTTAGCAGTAGCATTGCCGAAAGAGCCTAAAAGATTATTGGGAGATTTGTATTTTGATTTTTACGGCCTTCTCCTTCAAAATTCAAACTCAGTAATAATATATGACTGAGAACCTATAGGGAAAAAGGAGGATGAAATATGAGGTTAAGAAATATGCCGTGTAAATCTTGAAAAATAATGATCCTCTGACATTGTTTAACCAGATTTTTAACTCCCTGTAAAATATATAGCTATTAGCCAGCTTTTCGAAAAGCAATTCTGAAAAACCCTAACTATACTGTGATTGTTCAAAGTCGTTTTGTTGAGGGTCAGCCCCACTGCCCCATGGCACAACATAAAAGTACTGCATTTCATCATTCAGAACCTCTGTGTTTTTAGCCATTTTATGTGAAAATTGTGCTGTAAAATGCACCATTTAGGTATACTTTATCAAAATATTCTTCGATGGTAAAGCCCTACCGAGAGGGCGTTGGGCTTTCCATAATTTTAGATGAGGTAGGAATCTATGCCCACCACTTTTAGAGCTGGCAGCCACCACTGATTGTAGTCCTTCAATGGTCAAATTGAAGACAAATCTTGGCCTGCAAATTGCAGTCCCTTTCTAGGTCTGCAGCTTGCAGCACTTTTCAACGTTGAAAATCTGATCCATATAAACACATGCAAACAGTATTTCTGCATGAGCTATTGGCCCTGTAGATGGTTGCTGTACTATTAATCGAATCTTAATCTAGCACACAGAGCAAATTAGGAGGCACAACCTAAAAAACACAACACATTCTTGTGTACATCACACAGGGTTGTTCAGACTGCTTTTACAAACATGACCCAGCTATGTCATTTGCTGTTACAACTGCATTCATAACGTTTACTCAGGAGTCTGGAAAGCACTTACAGCGACGGAAAGCCTTTTATAATATGAATTAATCAGAGCTCTTGAGGAACGTTATGTTGGAAAAAGGTACTGAAAAGCGATTCAGTGGTTTTGTCGATTTATTCATTTTTCATTTACACTCTGCATGACTCATTCTGCGCCGCTGGGACAGGTGTCTGAAAAATACTTATCTTGTTTGTGCAAAGCTTTCTTTCATGCTCCTTTTGCTTAAAGTTATCTCTAACCTAAGATTATCTGCTGACCAGCCCATACCATTATTCATATTTTGCAAATTATTTAGTGAAAGGGTTTTTTTCAAAGGTCATTGAGAAGAATTTATGGAATAACAAACAATGGGGGGGCTAACATGTTTATTCGGAACAGCTTGAGCACAGGCACGAGCAGCAATCATGTTTCTCTGGGGGAGGGGCGAGTGCCAGGGACATTTGCACCGGTTTCGTTCTCCCACTGGGGGCTTCAGGATGTTTTGCGCAGGTCCAAAGGAAGAGAGAAGGGAGAGAAGAAGCTGATTAGCTGGATGATCAGGGAAGGCTCCAGCGTTATGGCGGAGAAGCGTAGCCCCCCCCCCCCCCCGCTAAACGCCAGCAAAAGCCACCAACAAAAATAAGATGATTAAAAAAAATGTTATCATTTCATTTGTTGTCCTACTGGCTAGGCCCGGTGGAGGGGCGGGGCCATTCATCCTGATGCTGCAGCACCAGGGAGGAGGGGGAGTGGTGGGCACTGCCAAGTGGGCATGAGGGTTCGGCCGGCCCTCTGGGGCTGACCAAACCGTCATGCTGGGGTCGACCAAACCGTCAGGCACTCTTAGCCTTTCTCCACCTGGCTGTGTTGTACAGCTGGCTGGAGAAACCAACACAGGCTCCCAGTCCAAGTCTGAGCACCGAACCGAGGCGCTCAGACCAGGGCTGGCTTTAGCATTGGTGGCGCACTGTGCGACAATGTTTGTTGGCGCCCCCCAATAACCAACTCCGTTAGGGATTCCCTCACTACCACCCTTTAACAGTGCCCCTCAAGTCTCTATAACCACTCTCTCTCAGATGTGTTTAATTCGTTTTATAGCGCCGTTGCTACTCAAGTCAAGTCAAGTCAAAGAAGGCTTTATTCGATTGATTAAATAAGCAATCATAAAAGCACACAATTAGAAATACATTAGACATTTCATACATTAATATATTCATATCAAGTATTATATAAACTCCAATTCCAAAAAGTTAAAACAGTATTAAACATACAGAAGCCCTCATCTTATTAAAAACAATCAGGTAAGCATGTGTTTCCTTTGGCTCAAAACTTTTTTTCCTAAAAGCACTATTCTCATTTTCTAGGTATTGTAGTACCAGGAAAGCAGGACGACATTGGCGGAGCCCATACTGTTTTAAAATGGGTACTAGAAACATGCTCCTTTCAACAGGGTAGAATTTACAAAAAAGAGTAACATGAATCGTAGATTGAGGGGAAGTATTATCACAAGGGCAAGGCTGGAGGTCTTGAGACCATTCGTTCATAGTGGGAAAAGTAACTAGTTGATGAAAGACCCCCAACCTAAATCGAGTTAATAAAAACCTGTCGTATGACCCAGGAACAAAGGTTAAATAGGGTTGAATATTAAAGGTAATTAAAACCATCTGATTATGCAGTACTGTGGGTTTTAAGATCTCAGAGGACATTCTAAGGGTATCTAGCAGCAGAATGCCATCTTTTCTTAATTCCTTCCTTGATATTGCCCCTAGAGTAAAAGGATTGGTAAAATACTCTAAATGGCCAAGATCTTTAAAAAAATTATAAACATATCTTAGCCATGGTATCCTCATTGCACCCTCCAATTTTAATATGTCTAAGAGGATATCTCTATTCAGTTTGGCCTCCCCTTTAGTCCACGGCCTGTGCCATAATAGGACAGGCTCAAGCCTGATAAGATAAGAGATAAATGAAAGTCCTAACTCTGCAGGACAGATGCAAGCTGAGGTACCATTCGGTACAGATAAAATATATTTTAAGAAGGAATTTTCTACTCTCTGAATTGGGAGCAGGTTAACAAACCCCCAAACCCCGCTCCCATAAACTGCTGCTGAAACACACTTTGCCTTATAAATTTTAATGAGCTCCTCGGGGGGTCTTTTGCCCAGTTTTCTGGAAAAGACAGGGCAGATGTAGTGCGTAGAAGTACCAGTTTTTTTGCTGCTACTGCTTTTGCCCAGGTGTCCTTATGGGCAAAGAGAATGCCCAAGTATGAGAATTTCTTAGTGGCCCCAATCTTTTGTCCTGCAACAAACATATCCTTATGTTTCTTAGTACCATTACCACAGCGCATAATAAAGGTTTTGGATGAGTTTACCCTTAGACCTAGATCTTTCATAAATAGGGAAAAACTATCCAGAACACGTTGGAGGCCTATTTGTGTGCGAGACATCAGCACCGCATCGTCTACATACAAGAGGGCTGGTATTGAGCGACCAGCTGCTTGGGGGAAGTCTTGATTATCTTTAAGGAGAGCCTCCTCCCAATCCATTTATATACAAATTAAAAAGGAACGGGGCTAAGACACAACCCTGCCTGACTATGCTCCTAATCAGAAAGGAAGCCGAGCACTCACCCTTCAGACCATAGCGCACACGTGCCTTGGCATCACTATCAAATCGTTTAAGAAAATAAATAATATTTGCCTCAACCCCCATAACTACTAATATTGACCATAGTTTAGTGTGGACCACACGGTCAAAAGCGGCGGTGAGGTCCACTCATACTAGTGTAGGGTGTCAGAGCACTTTACATCACACAGAGACAATCAATCATAGGTGTGTAGATTAGTGTATAGGAAATGTTACATAAAACAGAGGACTACAAGATACAGGTGTCACGTCATCCATTCAGGTAGACAGTATAGTTTAACAGTGCTTGGTCTGGAGAAGCACAAACTCTGAATTTAAAACTTAACTCTATGGTTGGGGGTTCTTTTTAATAATCAGAATTGATTTCTATTCAATTAAACCAGTTTTGCCAACATTAGGATAATGAAAGACAGGATAAATTCATATCACTCTAATCTATGCCTTGCAGTTTGTATGCAGCTCTTTGGTGACAGTTAATAGCTCACTGTTTTATGCTAGGATTATAATTTATAAACTGTAAGTCACAAAAGGATCTCTCCGAAAAAACCCAGCAACCCACTGACCTATATGTATTATATGTGCTTTGTGATTTGAATGGTACACGTTCTTTGCAGCAGGCATATTAACCCCCTGCGCTACCTTACCACGAGTCAAAACTTCCAAACGACAAACCTCCAATCTCTCTCTAAGAAGAAGCACGTTAATCACCAGAGTTATAATGACATTTATATTTCTTCCTGTAAATTTCTGGAGGACAGGAATGCGGCAGCAGGTGCTTTTAAAACCACACAATACTTCCAAATACGATGCCCCATCCGAAGTCAGCGCCTGGTGCGATCGCACCGGTCGCACCGCCCTAGAGCCGCCCTTGCTCAGACCAATCCCAGCGCTGCTCACATGCTGGGAATAGCATTCCCAGCATGTGAGCAGCACTGGGATTGGGAGCCTGCGCAGTGTGCAGCAGTTCCTGGGCGTCCGGGAGGCGGGGATCAGGAGGAAGGCGGCGGCCTTCAGAGCAGGTAAGTGTAATTTTAATATTTATATATATATTTTCTTTAGTTAGCATCCCCACACTCCCACCCCACCATTTCACAAAACCAGCGACTGCTACTGTGGATGATGTGATAAAGAGTGGGATAGAAGACTTTTGGATGATTTCACAGGGGAGTTTTTCCTTTTTCTTGCCTGCCTCTGTGTATCCAGTCAGTCCTGCTGCATCGGTTGTTAATGTAGACCAGATAGAAATAGGGCCAGGCAGATTCGCGAGCTAAGATGGTCGGATATGACGAGATAACATTGGGACTATTAAGCTGCTGCCATAGGTGGGGGGGCAACCTTTCAGCACCTAGGTTGGCTTTAGAGGGGACACTGGGTAGGCCCATGAGAAGAGCTAGGACCAGCATTGTTCCAGTTGTAATGACATGCTTGTGCGCCAGGACCTCGCGGGGCTACAAAGATCAATCAATGGGTGAAGGCACAGCTGGAGAGAAGGCTGTGGAGTGAGTGAAGCCCATGGGCTTCAGGTCAGCGTGCTTGAGACCTTTTGGTCTGAGCCAGGAGAGCGGGGAACCCTGGCAGTGCTGAAGGGGAGTGTGTGGCAAACACTTTGACGGAGAGAAAGGTCCCCAGACCACAGGAAGAGAGTGCAGTTTGCAGTGTAGTTATAGCTGGACATGTTCTAGTTTCTCAGCAGGCACTTGTATTGCCAGCCACTCCCTCCACTACAGGCGTCATGAGTGACGTGACCCTGCAATTGTAAGGGCCCGGATGCACGTGGTTAGTTAACCCCTATACTATAGTGAAATCATTTTTAGTAGCATGTAGGTGTACGGTCCACAAAACTACAATGGGAACGAGTGGGTCTTACCCCACGTGTGAGGTAGCAACCTCCTCACAGTTCCTTGTGGTGAACAAGCAAGCAGTGCATAAGGCACCGCTACTATTGCCTGCCCAGGAAGAGGACAGCAAGCAGCACTGTCAAACGAGGCCGACAGCTACCAAGTTCTGGTCCCAAGGTGGGACACACAGCACTGCTCACCTGCCAGTGAAAAAGCAGAAGTATGGCGACACAGACATTACTGGCAGAAGGGCAGTAAAAGTTGCGCTGGCTGCCTGTAGATGAGAAAGGCGCCCCACCCGCAAGCGAGATGAGCCTGGCCGCCAGCTACATACAAAGTAAGCACCAGTTAATGTGGCAGCCCCAACTTGTGTAATTTGTGGGGAGAAAAGCATTGGTGGTGCAGTGAGATCACCTGCACCCAGCCTGCAGTGACAAAAATGACTGCCCCGAGTCAACAACAGCCAACAATGTCCCCGCGACCTTGCCTGAGCCTGCTTGTGTCACAGACTGCAGAGAAGCCCGCAGCGCAGTCAGGGCAAGGCCAGTAGCTTTGAGAAGGCTGCCTCGGCCTGTGATGAGACGGCAGAGCTAAAGCCCGCACCGCCCACAACCAAGCTGCCCTTCGGCACCAGCCATTACAGCTCCTGCACCCTCCGCCTCACCTTGCATGCTGTGCACTGCACAGAAAAAGAGGAGATCCGGCAGCAGGAGCAACGTTGTAGCGGCTTCCTGCAATGCCTCCAGCACCTGAGAGAGCCAAATGGACCACAGCATGAGGAAAACTGCTGTGACCTCTCTCCAAATGCCTTCAATGCACCCTGCCACATGAGGAAGGAAAGAAACAGCAATGGAGCAGTCCTCCCGCAGTCAGCCGGCACCACGTGCCTCTACATCAGTGAGTGGGTCTTCCTCTTCATGCTGCCAGCTCCCGATGAGGACCATGTGCCTCCAGGCAGCCTCCTGGTTATTTTCTGTTCCTGCAGCGCTATCGGGTAACGTCTCCTTGCACTGCACTGAACCCTTTTAATGCCCTGCTAGGCCCGCAGCACCACCAAATCTGTCGGGGCCTATGAATAGCATCGCATTACCACCTAGTGGTCATTGGGAGGTACCACAGGGAAGAAAAAAAAAGACTCAACAAGTCTGCAAAGAAACGGCCTGCAGCACTGCATAGGCTGTAGCAGGGTAAAGTGACAATAGATACAACACTGCCAGCAGTAGCAGAATTAGATACGAAAAGCTGAGAGGAAGCTGAGTGCACCACACGCTCCTTATGGCTGCCTGTTGCTATCACAAGGAGAAACACAAACTGTTGATCTCCCTGGGCAGAGGAGACTCTCTCACCTCCCCAATGGCCCTGCTAATCAGACAGCGACACACTGAATACCACAAACCCACCAGTGTTCTCCTGCCACCAAAGCATGCTGCCAGCAACAAGTCACCAGGTCCAAGAGTGAGGTGTGCCAACAGAAGAATAACTGCCTGCTCAAGCCCAACAATGCTCACAGGAGAGACAGACTGGCACAAGGCCTACCAAGGTGCACCTTGAGACGAATACCTGCAAATGCCCAAAAGTAGCCCTCTGCCACCAGCTCAAGTGAGAAGAGCAGGGGGGCTCCTCACAGACACAAAGCAAGTTATTTGAAGTGCCTAGTTGCCTGCCAGATGCCAGGAAAAGAGATGCAGCACATGCCCAGCCCTCCCTGGAGAAAAAAGAGGAGAGGACAGGACTAGCATGGCCCGAATGCAGGAGGGAGAGCCTCTACATCTCCACTGCAGAAGTCACAGCCCTGCAGTGGGCCAATGACGGCAAAGAGTGTCCTCCCCCATACTGCCTCAAGATGGAGTCACCAGTAACCCAATACAGGCATGAGGAGAGTTGCACATTCCAAGTAGCAAGCTGCCACCACAGCAAGGAGAAGAGATGGTGGCATGAAGTCACATCAAGAAGGAAGAGAAGAGTGACAATCCTGTCACCCAGAAGAACCGGATGAACACAGGTGCGCGGGAGAGATCAACAATTAGAAAGAATATGGACTCATACCACCACAAGACAAGAGTGCACCTGCAGACACAAGACAGCTACCAAGGCGGAGCAACGTCCCTGGAGACAGCTCAATGGGAGAACCAAACGTAAGCTGCAGCAAGCGCGAACCGCATCTCCCCCCAATGCTTTTCCGGTGCGACTGTCAATTCTTGAGCGTCGGCAGTCTAAGTCAGACCGGATCCCTGCTTGTGACTACAGATGCCACGGGTGAAGAACAGCCTCAACTAAGACAGAGTTGCATGCCTGCAAAGTCCCTCTAGTCATCCTCACTCCTGGCGAATCAGCACCACCTGTCTTCTAGGTATAATGGCAACCACAACATCATTGCCATGTACATTACTCAATGCCATCTGCCCCTGTGTCCTGTTGGCCAGCACACCAACCATTAAGTCACCTACAACGAACAACGTTGCCAGATCCCATCAGTAATCCTGCAGCCCACAAGCAGCCCGGCACAGTCCATGCAGTATCATGGCAGCCCTGCATAAGGGCCTCAAAGACATTCCTGCACCCAGGGATCCTGGCACAAGAGATGGTCTGGAAGCGGCTCCACTGACAAGGTACTGGGAGGCACCGGGGATTCAGAGGATGACGTCCTAAGCATCATCGACGTCATTCCAGTCCTCGCAGATTGGTCATCATAGTGCCCAGATGTCCTCAAGAGAAGACTGTAGCAGGACTCCACTGACGTTCCTGATGCACCATGTTTGAGTTGTCTGACAGCAACAGCATCATAGAGAGAGCACACAGGTCCCTTGTATGGTGTGTAAGTGGACATTGATCCGACAACCAGGCTGCCAAAGAATCTGGACTCCATTGATGCATTGTTCGTGCCCAGTAGTAGCTGGTTAAATTATGGATATGTGCCGAGTTGCATGGGTGCTCCCATCTGCACCTGTCAACCATTTTCCCTCGGACTGCCTCTCAAGACCAAGAGACTGAGTGGTGTCCCACGTGCATAGTTTATTTCCGTAGGTTAGACTTTGTTTTGTTTTAATAAAGTTTGGGCAGAATATAGTGTCATGCTGGATACGTTCTAGTGTCTCAGCAGGCACATGTATTTCCAGCCACTCCCTCGAGGGCTGGACACACTTGCCCCCCCACACCCCTCTACCACAGGCATCAGGAGTGAGGTGACACTGAAAATAAAAAGACCTGGGTGCACATGCTGGTGACCAGTTAACCACTATACTCCTTCAGTCTGTGTCATCCTTTTAAGTAGCATGTGGGCGTAGGGCCCACCACACTACAGGCCGGAGAATACATTAATAGGAGGATGGGCTGGGAGAGGTGGGTAGCAGCTAGGGAGGGGAGAACGAACAGGAGTGTTGCTGCTGAGGATGGGGTGGCCCACCAAGTGGAACTGCAGAACAGCAAAGAACTGCTTAAAAGGGCAGATGTCAAGGGTCAAATTAGGGTAGATGGAAGGCAGTGGTAGAGAAGTGGCAAGGGCGAAAAGGAGAGAAGAAGGTCAGTGGTTTAAAGCCAAAATAAAATCAGTGACCAGGGAAGGGGACCGAGGTGAGAGAGGAACGGCAAAGGGAGCCAGGTAAGATGGGGTGGGGAATACACGAGATGAGAGCTCCAAAGGGAGTGAGGAGGAAGGATGGGGTTAACAGCAGCCGCGCATTTTCTGGTCATTCCCGTTGTTCCCATTTCCTTGTACTATATTTATGCTCTGAACACGCAATGAGGTGTGATAGCGGGAATTTAGCCTAACAAGCTTATGCCCAGCTTTTCGTTCAGTAGCACAGATTTTCTACTTTATATCTGGCTGTTGGCGCATACTACAGTATTTATGCTAAGCACCTGATTGCTGGCAGGGACAGTGGGAGTGAAGTAGGTGACAGGAGGATGGTGGAAAAGGGACTCATGACAAAGCCGGAAGTAGGGGTGTTGGAGAGGCCAGAGAGCCACAAGAAAAGGCAGCAAAGAAGGTAGCAGGTACTGGAGGAGAGAAGGAAGTGGAGAATAAAAAGGAAGAGGAGAGTATAGAATGTGAGGATGGTCAAGCAGGCGATGGGTAGTTAGGGCAATGAGGAAATTTTTAAGGAGATTTGGACTGGCAATTTCTGGGGAGGTGCCTGCCTCATAGTGTGAGGTTGAAAGCTTCAGTGGCATCTGGTATGTGTGTGTGGCATGCATGTTGGTGGTGTTTCAGTAGAGTTGCTATTTTAGGCCTTGTTGATGAAGCGGAATGAAGTATGCAGATTTACTCTCTAAAGCAGTTGGAGGTTTTAGTCTTTACTAGTCAGAGTGCTTGGAGCTCTGAATGGAGCAGTGGATTAAGGAAAGGTGCCACATAGTATTTCTGGAAACGTTACCAGTAGTAGCTTTGGTGTTGTGGGCTGATTACATAGAAAAGTCTTTCGTCTGTGACAATTTCTGGGAAGTTAGCAAAGAGTCCGTTTTATGGTAAGTTTCTGTGGGGCTATAAGCTGAGAAATGGGACATAGGATACTGCGAAGTGGGTGAGAGAAAAAGGTGGACAGTGCAGGTTAGTTTGTTGAAGGAATTGTTGGTGATACTGTGTTGGAAAACGTGTGCTTTAGCGAGTGGGAAGTGACCATGTTTGGTTTTATGGTATGGATGTTTTTTGGGGCATTTCAGGTGTCAGATTTATTGGGGAAGGCTGGGTTGGCAGTAGTCTTGATAACTGAGGTGAGGAAGACGAAGGGTAAGTTTTTAAATATTTTGCAGAACTCTAAAATAGATCAGAGGTGGAAAGGCAAAGTGATTGTCATAAAGAAGTCGGGGTTTGGGGCCTGTTACGACATGATTGGTTGGAGAAATTTCTGCAGTTCAAGGGCAAAGATCAGGGTGTTTTTTAAGACACAAAGAGGGATAGCTATGACTAGTTATCAGTCGTTGAGGTTTTTAAGAATGGATTTAGGGAGGTTGGGTTTGAGATCACAGGACTTTGGGACTCATTTATTCAGGATCACGGTGGCTACGGTGGCAATGGGTTTTGGGTTTTTCAGAACAGGAGATAAAAGATATTGGGAGAGTGAGAGGAAACTATTTAGCCGGTTGGGAGGTAAGAAGTGGGGTTAGAAAACAAGTTTTTGGTAGATACACATGGGAGGGCTCTTTCTTTCGTATATTTCCCTAAGCAACCATTTTGTTTTGCTGTCTCCCCATCCAGCCTCCTCCTAGTTAGATGTTTTATGGGTGCAGTTGGAGAGATGAGATTTTTACTCTTTTGGGGCCAAATCCAGTTAGGATGGGGTTACTGCAGGTGGGGGGCATGTCTCAATTTAAGGACCAAACAAAGTGCAGGGAAAGGGAGGTGCATGGTTAGGAACAAGTACTGGGGAGATAGCAGGGTTGATTGGACTCCTGGACTGGCAAGCCAGCTTTGGGGGTGGGGTGCTGCATAGCACCACTTGGCAGAGTTGCAGATTTTACAGATTTATTCTGGAACCTGATGGATATTCATAATATAAGAACTCTAGGGGTCAAAACTGAGCCATGAGGCTCTGAAAGATATTAGGAAAAGGAAGGCCTTGGCAAAGGTTAGGAATGGAAAATATCAGGACTTTTAGGTGTTGGGACAGTTGCAGGGATCGAGGGTAAAAAAGTGAAGTTCGAGGAGTGGTGGAATGTTGTTTATATTAATGATGAGGGGGACATTAGTTGTAAAACAATATGTCAGGTATCTTGCAGGTGTGTGGCCTGTTCTCAGTAAAGTTGCCTTTTATACACTACAAACAGAGGTGCTTATTTACAAATGGCATTTGCTGTTGTTGTATCAAAACATGTGACACACTGGTTGTGCAGGAGGTTCTCCATATTTACAATGTGGGCAAACTCGTCACTTTTTAGAGGCCTGCTTCTACATATACCAGCGCCAAAACTAGCTGTGCCACGCAGAAATTAATATATGCAAGGTAGGCCTCATCGGCAAGAGGCGTGCTGAGCCTGAAATGCATTGTTAACCCAAGCATAGGAAATGACGCACCAGCTGTGCAATAGAAAGAAAAGCCACACATAACAGTTTGGCAAGCTCAACTATGACATGGAGGTGCTTATATTGCAGCTGGGAGTTGCAAGGAGACAACCTCAACCCTTTCCCACCATAGTTAGCTCAGGAGAAGGGAGCGCTTTTATCAGCAGCAGACTTCCATTATTGATCTCAGGGAGGATTAAGTCATCACCTACTACCAGCTCAGTAGGGAGTCCATACTCCAACTGCGACACCAGCTAGCGCCAAGGCTACAGCCTCCATCTGCCATGCCCACCAACATCCCTCTGCAGATCACGCTCATGGCTGTCCTCCATATGCTGGCATCTGGGTCCTTCCAGATTACAACAGCCAGAGTGGCAGGAATCTCCCAGCCAACGTTCTCAGCCTTCCTACCCTCTGTCCTGGATGCCATTGTCTGCCTAACACCAAAGTACCTCCTTTTTCCCGACACACAATAACTGCAGCTAGAGACCAAGCAAGGTTTCTTTTTATGGCATAGCTGGTTTCCACCATGTGCTGGGATCCATGGACTGCACACGTATGCAGCTACATCACATCTGTACAAGAACCGGAAGCACACCTACTCCATCAGTGTCCAGACCATCATGGACCAAACAGAATGTTTACCAACGTGCTGATCAAGTACTCTGGGAGTGTGCACAATGCATACATCTTCAGGCACTCCATCATCAACGACTGCTTCCAGAATGGCCAATATGGGCATTGCTACTTGTAGGTAAGAAAAACTCAGGTACCTAACAGACATCCTAACAGTTAGAAATATATGACACAATACCCATCTCTGTGACTGTTGATGCAGATAAGGCCATATGTATGAGGGGTGGGCATCATGTTACATGTGTAATGCAAACCCCCAACTCATGCATGTTGAGACATACAAAGCCACTCGGTTTTCCTATGAATGATGTAAAGGTACATAGCAATGCATCACTGGCACAAATGCAGTGTAGCATCATTGTGTGCAAGGCAGGTGTTCCATGGGCATTGTGGGGGTGTCTCCATGCCACTTGCATGGATCATGAGGCATGTCATGTATCCCACCCCAGGAAAACTGTAACATGTGACCAATCAGTTGGTCTCCACAGGTGCTGTTTAACAATCAAAAAGAGCTGGTCATCCAAGTCACTCCATTGCGTATGTGTGCTTAATTCTGTGGTACACATACACAGATGATCAGGCCTCTGAGGATGCACCCTGTGAAGGAAGGGGCACCCTCTTGCATAAACACAACCCTTCATGCAATGCAGGACCCAAGCATCTGCGGTACAAGTGTGTATGTGTTTTTCTGCAAGGCAGCACATTCTGTGTGAGTGGAGGCTGAGAGAGCTAGAATGGGCTGTATGGGCAAACTACTGTGCCAGTGGCAGCTTGTGACATTTCAACATGGTAAGGCATAAAATTATCGCCGAACTGCACTGAGGCAAGCAAGCGTAGTGAGAGAGCCCATACAATCTATAGGGGGTTCTCCCCCCCACCCCCAGAAAAGTTTGAAAAAAGAGTGGCTAAATGGAGCATTTTCAAGCAAATTTGAGGAAGCAGGAAGGTTAATAAAGCAATACAATTACATTATTTATCATTTAAGAAATTTTGCTCTCAGCATCTCACCCTCTTTTCTCTCCATGTCACCCTCCTCTCTTCTGCCATCACCCTCCAGTTTACCTTGCTGTCCTGCTCACTTCATCTTCTGCTTCCTCTCACCACACTCTTTTCTCTCTTTACATCATCCTACTCTCTCTCCACATTAGCCACCTTTTACTGTATGTCCATTCACGTTCTCCACTTCTCTTTCATATTTCTCTCACCTCACCCTCCCTCTCTTTCCACCTTATCCTACTTTCTCTCTCCTGACCACGCAAACCTCTCACTGTGTGGGAACTTACTCTCACTAAATTTCACCCTTCTATTTCCACCTCACTCTTCTCATTCTTCCTCACCTTTTTCTCTCTTCCGCACCCTCCTCTCACTCTTTTCTGTCTTTCCAACTTGCCCTCCTTCTCTCCCCATCACTATCCTTCTTTCGTTCTCACTGTGTTCCTTCTTGCCTCAGCCTCCTCCTCACGACCCCTATTACCCTCCCATCTCTCTCTTTTGCTTCTCTCCACCTCTCTCTAGGAGTGGAAGAGCAGCAGCACTTTATCCAGGCCCTCTGGAAGTATGCAACAAGAAGTACCAAATTATGCAGCAGGGTTGACTGCATTTTACAGTGGAATGCAGGGTAGTATTATTTCATTATTATGTTATTGTTTTGCACATGTTAACCCTATGCGAACGGCCTTCCACTGTGCAGCAACATATTACTGCATTTTTAGTAACATTTGATTCTTTTTCTGGTGGTTTTTGTTAAAATCGTTAATTTAGGTTGTAGATGACGGATTATATAGCTAAACTCTCTGAGCAGCAGTGGTACTTGAACACATTTTAAAGATGTATTTATCTACTTACTTTTAGTATATATTTCAGCATATGCTTTCAATTAACATCACTTTTTCCTGACCTGAAATCGGACATTGAAAAATGCAAACATGAGGCACTTAAATCTAACAGCAGCATATTCAGAAGAGTTAGGAGCACTGGTAGCTATATGGTTTTAAATATTCTCAGGGAGTGGAAAAAATGGACCCATTCCCAAAGTGTCTGTCCATTATTGACCCTCTAGCTCTCAAGACAGTTAATGATAAAGCTTTAATTTGTTCAATATCGCAATCTTTTACTACGGCTAACTGTTTTACGCTGCATTCTTGAAACCTTTTCCCAAATTATGAAAGAAATGTTTCATTGCTAGGCTCAAGCATTCCCTTGTAAGTCTTCCTGGCAAGTGGAAAATTCATGTACACGACTTTTAAGTTCTGAAAATTGGGCTAATGTGAGGGATGGGATTTGTAGACCAATAAATTCAGACCTTTTATCTTTAAATAATTTATGAAAAATGATTTTATAAATAATACATTGAAAAACATGATTTGCCTCCTTTAGAAAACATCTGGCTACATTTTCACTTCGTAAGCTGCTGCCAATTTTTCAGATCAAAACACTTTTCTAATATTGTTTTTCATATGGGTATTCATGTGTATTCATGTGAAACATGGCACGGGTTTTCATGTGAAACATAACATATTGCAAGAAGACTATTTTAAGTACATTTTTAACTTACTCTCATACGCTAGAAACAATAAAACAAATGGAGCATGGTAAAGGCCAGCATGGGCCACCTGGCCTACCCTCTAGAACCGGGCCTGAAGCGGACCCCCAGCTGGGTGAACTCCGGATTGGCTATGCCCCCCACGTGACAACAAGGCCCAAGGCTTGTATTCAAAACGCCCGGAGCTAACTTTACCTCCACGCCATCAGAGGGTGGAGACTACACCTTGCAGCTAGGTCTTTGCCGAGCTGATGACATCACAGCCTTCAGGGCTGTGAGGTTCTCAGCCCGCCAAACACGTAGGCTAGGCTTTTTGAGCAAACAACAGGGCAGGGTAGAGAGTGAGACTAGTTAGTCACGTGACGTCTATTAACAGTGGCGATATCGATAAGTGGGGCATACAGGGCCCCGCAGCCCAGTGTTCACGTACTGGCAGTATGTGTTGTTAATGGCATTTTGGCAGCTGATAAATGGGTGTTTTTATTAAATGACTATGAGCTGAGCATTTCCAGCAATGTAACGGGGGTGGAGCCCCAACGCCCTCGTAGAGAAACCGCCACTTTACTGTGCACTGCTGCCTTTACTCAGTGACGTAGGACAGCGCAGAAAGGTGCCTTGCTGCACTGCACAGTGCTACTCTCCAAAATATTTGTGTCCATGTGTCATATGCACATAGTAGGAACAATGCCATGCAAAGGGTAGACAATGATGTGCAACATTAACATGCACTTATGAATCTGACAGGAGCAACACAACGTCACTGAGTTGCAATGTGTCAGTACATGCTTTGTGGATGGATTGAACAACATCAACTGCTCTGGATAAAATATCTTAAAAACTGTGGCATGACAGACATGTCAATTATGAGTACAAAGGCAACACCACAGTAAAGTCTGAGCTGAACATCTCATCATTGGTGTACCAACTCTACGTATCACTCACAGGTCATCAAGCTCAGCCGGGTGAGCCCAAGTACTGTGGATATCAGAAATTGTGTTATATATGGCAGTATACTTGTATGTTGACCAAATTTTCAAGAGCAACACAGAAAGTAGCATGTGGAAACACAATGTGTAGCATGCCACGTCAGTGTAGGGCCAAGATAAGCCTACATCTCAATCCTGGATAGCAATGTGACACCAACAGCCCAAAATACACATATGTTCCAGCAAAAGTGACTGCTATTGTCTCCAAATACACATAGGCATACAGAGGCATTGTGGGGTGACAGCAATGTGGGGCACCTGTTCTTTGTAGTCTGTAGCCCAGATGTAAATCACATTAATCCAGCAATGTGAAACATACAAAGTCTAACACAATGCTAACATACATCAATCATCAACATAGATTAATATTCAGCCTGGACAAGGCATCACAGTGTACTCAGAATACCATCTCAACATTCATTTGTCACAGTAATGATGATAAATGTAAGGCTTAAAACTACACAATCCCTTGCAAGTAATACTTCTACACATACATGTGAACAAAATATGTATTGTGTCTACTTATGTAGTATACGGCTCCTTGTAACAACATCAGTGTGTCACACATGGACATGGCCCACATTGCAATACATTTGAGTTCAGCAAAATACGCCATGACAACTTCTCTGCCAAATGCAATAGTAAAAGTGTGTCAATGAACAGCAAAATGATCCATGTAACATTTGTGAACCGCATCACAAGTATGACACAAAATCACATGTACAAGTAAGATTACAATGAAACGGCTGTGACCATGTCATGTAGGCCACCAACAGCACCTGTGGTTTACCATGAACATATGCATGTATCAGTGTAATACATTTGTGCTATGTCACTACCTACCTAGGGAGGCCCAATAAGCCAAATATCTGATCCTCAATTTGTCACTTCACATATGTAGTGGGAGCACATAACATAGAGTGGTCAGGAGCATGTCCAAATAGCCATCACAGAAAACAACAGGATAAACATGAAATTCAGGATTTAGATGTGTTCAATGTATCAGACCATGCTCAGCATTTGCCATTACACAGAGTAATAGAAGAGACATGTGTAACCTTATGACAAACTGTATGAGTAGCATATATTGTGAATTACCAGAAGAAATGGGTATGACAATGTCACTACACATAACACACATTGACCGGAATGTACATGCAACAGTGGGCCAAAGCATTGACAGTTGTCCTTTCTACATTTACTTTCAGCTGACCAAGAATATATGGTCTCCAGCCATGGGTCATGACCCCATATACACATTCAGAGACTGAGCCGGAGAAGAACTACATCCAGGTGCTCTGCAAAACCCTGCAATATTGTAGAGCAAAGCTTTGGTGTGCTCAAGTCCAGGTTCAGATGTCTTGACATGCCAGGGGGGAGATTGTTGTACTCGCCCCCTATGGTGTGCAAGGTTATACTTGACTGTGCCATTTTGCACAATATTAGCATGCAAACTGATTTGTCCTGTGGGACGGGGACCATCAACAGCAGGATCCGATGGAGGATGAAGATGATGAGGATGGTGGAAACATCCACAATACAGTGGCTGGCAATAGCCGACACACACACATTGTGCAACGTTTCTTCGCCTGAAGCACATGTGCTGGGATAGAGCATCAAGTTACATTTTACGAAGGTTCAACATGCAAATAAATGTTTTAATCCATTATTTGTGTTTATGTTTATTTCACAGTCCCAGTAAACATCAATTCACCCATATCGCGTCAACTAGAAGTAGGCCTCAAAATGTTAGACTCATGTCATCAGACCTCTTGAGCAACATGGGGCCATGTCTCACATCAAAGAATTGCACATATACAGGAAATCTATGTGAATCGGTGTGCTGCATCAGAGGGACAAGCCAGGCATGCCATAATTCCAGTTCCTAATTGATCCTCACTCTCCCCTAGCACTTGAGCAATGCTGAGTTGCACAGCTAGCAGTCTTGCTGTGTTGTGCAGCAGCAAAGTGTACAACAGATGGCACTCAGTAAAATTTGGAACACAAACCAGGAAACGGAGTGCGCGACTGCCCCAGTTCGTGCAGTGGGTCGGCTGGGAACACTGGCAGTTGAAGAGAAGCCCGGGCCGTGACGGAGCCCTGTGCCGAAATACACCTCGTGGCTGGCCTCGGCACGGCGGGCAGCGCTGAGCAAGACAGACTTTCTGCCTGCAACACGCGGGGTCAGAGTGCATTGAGATTCAGAGCCGCAGACAACTGAAAGGTACACAGGCCTCAGAGGAAGGTGCGGGCAGGGGGCCAGCTCTGAATTTAAGCGCATAGGAGGTGCGGGAACAGCCTCCCCCTCCTGAGAACACATAGTGGCCAACTGGTCACATCCCGGCAGGGCGTATTACTGGGAATAAGTGCAGTAAGGTACCTTCTATGACACTCTATATATGCACCTGGTGTTGAGGGTATTACTAGGCCCCGCAGATAAGTGGACTGTGTGGTGATTGACCAGAAGTAGGCCAGCTATGGGGAAAACTGACAACAAACAGGCCAAGCTATGTTTAGACAAATGCTCTACCAGGCAGCAAGGCACTGAACCAGCACCTCCCACAATAGTGCCATAAAAGCAGATGGACTCAGATCACGACGATGATATCAAGGCCATGCTGCGTGAGGTCAAAGTCAGTCTGCGTGCGGTAGAATCAAAGTTGGACTCCCTCGTGGCGGGAATGGATCATGTATCACAAAGGGTGGAGAAACATGAAAGCAGGTTTGAAGCACTTGAAGCCAGAGTGTCGGATTCTCATGACCGTCAAGCTGAAACACAGGAACAACTCCACCGCATGGATAAAGTACTCGATATCGTAAAGGCAAAAAATCAAGATCTTTAAGCGAGTTCGCGGAGAAATAACGTACTCATAACGGGAATTCCGGAAAACACGAACATAAGTAACATGGAAAAATGCGGGTTGGCAATATCTCCCATGGTAGCAACATGTCCGGAGTCATGCCGGCACGAGCTGCCTGGGTGCGCATCAGTAGTTATACTCAGAAATTTTGCCCTGCACTACCATTTGTCTGATATTGAGTTAAGCTTGATGTGTTTTCACTCTACCTAATATTGTTTCAGGATAAACATATTGGATGTACAACATATGCTCGGCCACCCTGCTGCTTTGCGACAGGGCAGAATGCCGGCAACCCCACGTTCCCCCTGGGATAATTCCCGTTAACCCTAAGACTTCAGAGTGTAAGTTGCTGTTGTTAAATGGGGAAACACAACCTGATTGGGTTGTTGGTGTGGGTTGGGGAGGGCAGGGTTTGCTATTGTTATTTGTGTTTCACCGCAGTATGCATCGCAAATGTCCATGCCAGTCCTGAAACCGGGGAGGGCTCTACACAACCCTCGCACCGCCATCAAGAGTCACAAAGGGGTTGCTGCAGTAGTGACGCTCACTCATACAGCTGCCAGGGTGCATCAGATCAGTTTTAACCATTCAGACCATCGCGCTGGCGCTCACACAGTGTAGATGTCAACACTAAACTGCATCACTTGGAACGTGCGCGGTCTTAATGACCACAGAAAAGCTAGACTGGTACAGTCCTATCTCACTCGGCATGTAGCAGATATTTGCCTCCTACGGGAGACGCACCTATAAGAGTCTGCCCGCTCTAGATTACTCTCCAACAGATGGGATGAGGTATACACATTTAACTACTCGAATTATTCATGGGGGGTGGCTATCCTGATTCGGCGGGGTATTCCCTGGCAAATGCAGCGAGAAATCAAGGACCCAGATGGTCGATACATAATATTGCAGGGTACACTTTTTAACCGGTGGGTCATCATCACCAACACCTATGGCCCTAACACTGATGATCCTGTGTTCTTTTATCATGTGTGGCACAAAGTACAACCTTTGGGAGATGCCGCTATAATGTGGGGAAGGGACTTCAATGTTGTACTGTCGCTCACAGCGGACAGGGAAGGTTCCTCGCGCACACACCACCCGCAGGCTGCTGCTGCCTTAAAAGGATTAATGTCCGATCATCATCTATTTGACTCTTGGTGCGTATTTCACCCCACCACCCATGAAGGTACATGTATCACGCAACAGAACCACGCTTGGTCCAGACTCGATTTCTGGCTCACATCTAAAGACGTCCACTCCTGGTCCACTAAGGTCACGCACCATGCCCGCACACTTTCGGATCATGCCCCAGTGATGCTAAAACTCTCGATCCCGAACCCCTACATACAGCCATTTGCGTAGAAACCTCCTGAGACCACCCAGGGGCTCTAATGATATCACCTAGCTTGCCACCTCGGACGGTACCATGGCGATCACACCTCCAGACATTTTAGACACAATGAGGACATTTTATGCACAGTTATACACCTCCCAGATCAAACCGCCTGACTCGGTCCTACAGGAATATTTCGACTCGATAGAGCTCCCGGGGCGGACGGCCTTACGGTGAACTTGTATAAAGAATACTCGGACCTACTAGCCCCCCACCTTTTAGCAGACTATCAAGAAGCTGCACTGGAGGGTGCCCTGCCCAAATCTATGCGCCAGGCCATCATTATAACACTGCTAAAGCTGGATAAAGATCCCTCGAAGTGTGATTCATATCCCCTGCTCTCATTGACTAATTTAGATGCCAAGATTTTTGCTAAACTACTGGCTAATCAGCTCCAGCCGCTGCTTCCCATGATAGTCAGGCCGGACCAATCTGGATTTGTGCCTGGTAGGTCCACCTTGCATAACCTTAGAACTATATTTGCATTACTACACAATCTCACCCCTCAAGTCCCAGCAATTGCGGCTCTCTTAGACGCCACAAAGGCCTTTGACTCCTTGGAGTGGGGGTTCCTGTTCCCTCTGCTTCACAGGCTCGGCTTAAGCCCCTTATTCATACAGCAGATCAGGCTTCTATACACTTTACCCACAGCGAGTCTCAAGGTAAACGGTTTGATATCTGAACCCATAACTATTGTAGTTTAGTTCCTATTTCCCTTATAGGCTCTGCGCATTGGAATAATATACACTATAGTTTTCGCATATGACTAAGGTCAGTATGCTCCTATCGAGTACATTAAACTTAATTACTTTGTGTGCCAGCTAACTCAGAGGTCACTAGAAACTTTTCGAATGAACAAGAAGGGATTAGTTTCTGACAACCGCATAAACATGACAACTTTGTTTCCCTTAGAATCGGAACGCGTCTCAGAATCTTGGAAACAATAGATAACAGTTTTACTCAGTCAATCGTGCATGCTTAGTTTCTCCAGAGGTACACTGAAATAGATAGACGGGTGTTTCAATAAAAGGTTTTCTTGAACAGTCTTGTTTCTCTTGTAAGAGATATGAGCTGTTACGATCATTAGACAGAAAGCAATATATAATACGCACAGCGTAAGCAGTAAGAAGAAATAATAATGCAATAGCATTGTCTTTTAGCTATGACATATATTCATATATACATACATAAATAACACAGGCTAAAAAGTGAATACACGTCTGATGCTTCTAAATAGTCCTATCCTCGTGTACCTAACCTGAGTGTAGTGCGAGGTAAGAAGTAGGTGCTGTTTTCTATAGTATGGTATATACTAAGTCTAGTATGCCAAGAGTTCCTCTAGGTTCTAGTCGGCTCCATACCTTTAGAATGAGCGAGGTTGGAATCTCTATCCGGGTCTCAAACTCTAACACTCTGCGATGGGAGTCAGGACACGGGAAGCTAGATTCTCTGCGAGCAGGGATGACAGCATCTGGTCAGTGCGTCAGGCCGGGATATGGTCTCTTCCAAACTTGCCATGGCGAACCGTGCAGTCAAGTCGTGCTGAGTCGTGCTGTGGTTTGCCAGGGTAAGGGAAGGCATATTTATACCTGGAAGATGCTTAGGAATGCTAGCATTGACGAAAAGTCGGGCAGAGAAAGACTTAATGGATGAACCCCTAAGGAATAGTAGTTCATGCATAATAGATGAGTTCTTGGAGAAATCAATAATCCTAGCTAGGGAAAGTCCCGTTCGGCTTAAGGGCCTGGTTTCTAAGAACTCGTTGTGACGTGGGATGGACGGATGTAGGTGACCATGCCTGCATTTGGTTAGCATGGCTAATGCCTAAATAAGGGCTGGGATTCTATGCCTAAATAAGGGCAAAGCGATTTGTGCCTATATAAGGACATGATTCAGGGAAACCTATATACGGGTATCTAAATCGAAACACAACACTATCACCAGGGGGACCAGGCAAGGCTGCCCTCTGTCGCCTTTATTGTTTGCAATAGCGACGGAGCCCTTGGCAGCCAGAATAAGGCAACACCATGCCAATCGGGAGATTGGGTTTACTACAAGAGGGCTCACCGTATCTATATATGCGGATGATATCATGTTATATATGATGAATCCGAATGACAACTTCGCACCAATGACTAGGGAGTTGGTACGATATGGAGGCCTGTCCGGGGTGGTGGTCAACTGGAGTAAATCCATCATCCCGCTGACAGCAGGGATGCAGGCCTTCGACACTGAATACCCGATAGCTTGGGCAGAGGGCCCGACGCAGTACTTGGGTGTGTGGATCAGTGCTAACCTACAAGAAATTTGGACGGACAACTATGGTAGGGTGGTGGACTGGACAGAGGATCGGGTGAAGCGATGGAAGACATTTCCCCTTTCTCTGGCGGGCCGGATTGCCATAATGAAAATTATCATCCTGCCCAAATTACTGTATTTATTCATCAATGTTCCCGTCCCAATCACGGTACAATTTTTTAAATGCCTCAGGTCACTCATGATTGAGCTGTTGTGGGCGGTGAGACAGCCCAGGGTATCCTGGGAGATACTAACTTTGCCGCTGGCCCAGAGGGGATTGGGAGCACCAGACTTTGCTCTCTATGCCTACTGTGCCCAGGCACAATTTTTACATTTTTGGGTCCACATCATACCATTTCAGCCACACGTGGCAGTCGAAATAGACAGGGTGGGGCCACTACCATTGCGCACTGCACTCTATCAAACATATACACGTCCACGCCATGAAGTCAACACCACAGAAGCCTTGTAGTGGGCATGGAGGGGTCTCTGTGAAGGGGCAAGCACTGACATACTTTACGCTCCCCCGGTGCCACTGGAGAATAAGCCACTGTTTCCGCAACTCATGGATGGCAGGGCGCAGGCGCGTGCGCACTCACACAACATTTACACAGGCCAGGACCTATTCCCAGGGGATAAGTTCTTAAAGTTACAGCAGATGTGTGGCTCTACACCTCCATCGGCGCTAGACATGCTGCTTTACTATCAATTGCGCACCTCGTGCCGGGGCAGATTCAGCACATTTCCATGCCCACCCCTGGCACTGTCGGCACTTGAAAACATAATAACTGTGGAGTCCGGCCGCAAATTGGTATCACGCAGAGAGACTTTCCAATAGTCATGCCCGCATCCCGCAGTGCATGGGAGGTGGACCTGGGGGAGGATATCAGAGGGGAACAGTGTGACTTCTGTTGAAGACAGTTGGAGCAATTGTGTCATAACTACCGCCTAAGGCTTATCCACTTCAAATATATTCATCGCCTTTACCGCACTCATACACAGCTCCATTGCATGGGGCTGCATCCAGGTCATCACTGTTGGAGGTGCGGGGCCCACCAAGCGACCTTCATACACCTAGTCTGGCTCTGCTGATGCAGATGACCCCTGACACAATAAATATTGGAGCCTGAACCTTGGCCCGCAATGTATAGAAGCATGTTGCTAAGATTGCTGGTGCCAAAATGTGATAATGTTATGGCTTGTATGTTAAGATGTTAGTGAGCGTACAACTAGACTGCGGTTTCACCCCTTGATCTGTGGATGCCTTCAAAGTTATAATGAATCTGTTCTGCCTGCCCGGCTGGACGGCTGTCCTGATTGCTAATTAATGTACTGCAATGTTGTGTCACAGTTTACTGTCTCATACGAAATGGCAATAAAAACAAACAAAAACAAAACTACCACACCGGAGAATATCTGCTAAATGTAGTATGTAACCAATGTGTGACCATGCAGAAGAACTGCATCTTGCTGGAACAAATCTCATGGCAGATACCATCAGACATAATGAGTGGCATTGTCATGGACAAAGGCCTAGTGTCATGCTAACATGTAAAAGCTGTCACTTCTAAAGAGCGCACATTTGCATGTGTGGCTTCACACAAAACACAGGACAGATTAACTTTACTTGCTACATGGTCACATAAATCACATCATGCTGCAGTAGATAAAATATATATTTGCCATGCATAGCAATGCAAGGAGGAACAAAGGCCTGTAAGCATAACATAATGAGCAGATCATATTGTACAGTGAGCAAATAGCCAGAGCAGTGTTACATTGTATAGGTAACATGCAAACATCAGCACACTTGAACAATACTGAGATGTCAACAGCAGTGGTCTGTGCAGGTAACAACGGTGGGGCAGTGGGACCACGTTGGGGGGGATTTTGAGGGACGATGCCGAGGGAAAATTAATTATTTATTTATTTTTCCCTCAGCATCGTCCTTCGAAATCCCCCCCACTGCCCCACCGCTGTTACCTGCACGGACCGCGGCTGGATTCAAGAAAGGGAATACACATGGATAAAAAGGCCTACAAAACTTTATGTGTTTACACACATACATAGTGCATGTGGTTTGATTGAGGGATTTTGATAGGAAGTGTGGTCTGCATGGTAGGAGTTGTCTCCCTCTGACTTGAGTATACAAGTGTGTAGTAGAGCGGCTCACTAATCCTGTGTACACCCAAAGGTCACATGTAAGTTGAGTGTGTCACATATGCTGTGTCAGGGAATGCAGTATCCAAGTACCATTCACTTGCAGCCAGGCCATGGGACCGGCATACAGTAACATGATGAGGTTGTGTAAGTCGCTGGGCACTCCTTGCTTGGCCATGGTCACCTGCAGAAATGGCCACTCCAGTGAATCAAACACCTTCTCGGCGTTCAGGAGGGCAACCGCTGCTGGAAGGCTTGGGGACAACTGATTCCGCATCGCAAAGATTGTGTGAAGGTTGATGGCAGTTGAGCGGTGTGGAACAAAGCCAGTCTGAATGGGAGAGATTATCTGCTCCATCAGAAGGTGGTTGAATAGGGATAATGGCCTGTAGGAAGCTCAAAGGCGTGCTGGGTTACCAGGTTTCAGTAAAAGGGTAAAGACTGCTTCTCGCTGGGTGGGGTAGAGAATGCCCTCTTTAAGTGCTTCTGCATATACTTCCTGCAAGTGGGGAGTCAAAATTTGTTGGTAAGCTTTGTAAAACTGACCTGTGAGTTCATCCAGGCCAGGGGACTTGGAGCCACTCAGGGTGTCGATTGCCTGCGCTATCTCCGCACACGTTACAGGGGCTACTAAGAACTGCTGTTGTCCCTCCAATAGCCATACCATGGCCACCTTTGCTATGTATGCAGCAATCGCCTCTAAGTCATGGGTAAGACGAGTCGTATATAGTCATTGTAAATAGATTAGTAATGTTTGTGAGATATCAGCAGTCGTACTGTCATCAGTGAGGAGACTCATCATGCAAGTGTTATGGTAGTTAGGACGCAAGAGCTGCACCAGTGTGCAGCCTGGTCTTTCCCCCTCCCCTTATTGACAAGCTTGGGTATATTTGCTCAGATAGGCAACCTTTCATTCTGCCAGGTCACGGATCTCCTATAATAATTTGGAGCACCTGCATAGCTGGGCGTGCTACGCACCATCCATTGTGGACAGGTCAATATCCCGCAGTTCCCTCTCTACCCTGGATAAGTCACCTTGAATACTCCGAAGAACCCCCACATGCTTGGCAATGCAAACACTGTGGATAGATGCCTTAAAGGCCTCCCACAGCGTGGCATGCTTTCCAACCGACCCGGTGTTAATGCAAAGTATTCATTGATAGCGTTACAAAGTTCTGATTTGAACACTGTATCAGTAATACATTTTCTGGAAATCACAATTGCCAGGCTGTGTGGCCTTGATACAGGATAGGCAGCGTGACCATGACCAGGGCGTGATCTGAAAGGGTGCAGGATATATGTGCCACATCCGTCATTCAAAGGAGGGTCCCAGTGGTCTATTCGTGACCAGACATCATGTGAGGCTGAGTAAAATGTTTAGTTCTTGGTATGGGATGGCAGGCGAGCCAAGCATCTGAAGGATGGAAAGTATCGAGAAGATCATGGACAGTGCTGGAGGAGTGGGGCTTGTAGATGGTAGATGACCCAATAGAGTCCATCAGGGTGGCAAGTTATATTGAAATAGCCCCCCCAACAGGATAAAATCTACCTGTGTACACCCATCAATGTGGAAATATCCTGATAGAATTCAGCAGAATCGGTGTTGGGTGCATAAACGTTGACTAATAATACTGTTCTTCCGGCAGGGTGCTGGAGGTGAGCACATATCTTCCATCTGAGTCAACAATTTGATCATGACATACAAAGGGATGCTCTTGTGAATTAAAATACAGACCCCCCCGAGTAGGAACTGTAAAGGGCAAAGAAACAGTTGAGGCCCTATACAGCTGCAAAGGGGCCATCATCCAGGGGGGAGATATGGGTTTCCCAAAGGAATGCCAGTTTGATACCATGTCTTTTTAAGTAGGAGAGAACCGGCTTCCCTTTCCTGGGGTTGTTTAGCCCTCGAATGTTCCATGTTATGAATGTCAGGTCAAGTCCCCGGTTGCCTCCAGAGTGGATGCCCCTGTGCGATCCATTAGTGTGTGGCTTGGGAAGCCGCTTCCTCTGCTGTGTTGTTTGCAGAATTGGGCCACTCACACAGGAGTTTTAAATTGTAGCTGCCATCCATTAACCTCCATGCAGGGGCACACTGGATATATCATACTGCACTTGAGGCCTTGTTTCTTGAGAGCACTTTTGACATCAGAGAACTTGCGCCGAGCCTCCTGGACTGCAAGTGTGAAGTCCAGGAATAGGGGCGGCGTTGAACTCTGATATTGGAGGGGGTCACGCTCTCAGGCAAGACTCAGCACTGTCTTCTTGTCTCTGAAGTTCAGGAGACAAGCTATAGTCGGGCATGGCAGTGCACCAGGAGGGGGATGTGGGCCCAGTGTTTTATGAGCTCTCACTACTATGAAGGTGTTGGTAAAGCCTTGTCTGCTAAAGCGCTCTGCACAGAGGTTCGCGATGAACACATCTGGGCATCCGATGTTCGTGGATTCAGCCACCCCCATAATCAGAAGATTATTGTGGCGCTCACCCCTAAGTCTTCGTTTTTGGCCATTTAAGCATTTAAGCATGCGTTCTACCTTGTCCATGTGCTTCCTGTCATCGTGGCATTGTCCTGCATTTCGGAGATTCTACATTCTGCCTCGTCTAATCTTGTTGTGTTGTGGTTAATGAGCTTGCTCATATAGTCCAGGAGACTGTTAAGAGTGCCAAAGCGGGGGGGAGGAGCCAAGATGGCGACCGGGACGGCAGCGTAGACTCCCGGCTCCGTGAACCTCCGCACCCCGCACGGATATCCTGCCTGAGATCCTCAACTTGTGCTACGTGGTCGTGTTTCTGAAGGAGAGGGGCTCCCGACTGTGTGACTCCGAGGTTTCTAGCCGTGCTATCGCCGGAGAAAACTGCATCTGAACTTTGCGGCCTGTGCGGCCCTGGAGCCGGGACATCGAGTGGGCGCCGTGGCCGGGTGGCAGTGCGACAACAGCGGCCGGTGGTGACTGGGTGGAGTCGGCCCACCGAAGCGGTGTTAAACTCGGCCTACATTTCGGCGTGGTCACTTCTACTGCCCAGTGTAGCTGACCGAGTGCATGACCGGGGGTGCAAATCTCAGATCCTCCGGTGACTGCCCCTGCCTTGCTGGTGAGCTGCCCGGCCGCCGTCCGTATCCTGCCCCGATCATTGCGGGCCGCCCCCGGATTTCTACGGGAGCTGGTCCGTGGTGGGGACGACTGTTGCCCGTGACCACGGATAGTTTTTTGCCTGCCCCCGGAACCCGGTCACCCGCGACGTGGACATCGCGACGCTTGTCCCGGGGTCCCGGCCCCGGTGAGGGTCGGGCATACTTGGCGGCCATCTTGGGTCGATGAAGCCTACCATCCTGTCCGCTGGGCCGCAGCGGGCCTGTGAGCGTACGATTCTTGGGAGTGTGGCGGCGAGATCACAGAGAGCTGAGCTGGGGTACGGCGACCTCCTCGAGGCTCTTGGTACTCTTCACTCCTCCTTGGTTCATGGTTTCGTGATCTTGGGGAGTAAGCTCGATGGTGTGGCGTCGGAGTTGGGGCAGTGGCGGCCCGCCTGTCCGCACGAACACAGAGTCTACCCACACTGCGCGCAGGAGGACGCTGTGGCGGCCCCCCCTGAGGTTAGTACACGACTGGACGCCCCGGCCAGTATGCTACAGTGTGTTCGACCTTCTGAGGGCCTGATCTGTCCCGGAGGCGTTGGACCTGAGTGGGATGTGGTGGCCTCATCCCGTGCATGCCCTCCTGCGACCCAGAGACAACTCCAGCAACTAATGTCTGTTTTGGCTGCTTCTGCCTTCCTGAGCCTTGCGTGCAGTGCAGACCCTAGGGCAGCACTGGGAAGCCTGTTTCCTCACGCGGCGGATTGTGTTGATGCTCAGAGACTTCCACCCCACCTGTGTGCGTCGCTTCTCTGTCATTGTTGGACATTCCTCTGCCTAGGAACATTGGGTATGATGCTGGGTCGAGGGGTTGGCATGGGCAGAATTCCACAGAGTGGTCAGGGATGAGGCTGGCCCCTCGGGGGTGGTCGCCTAGTGGACGGGCGGGCTTGGGGTGGTGTGCTCTCCTGACATGGCTACTGGCACAATAGGTGCATAATGCTCCCCATCGTGGTTTGAGAAGATTGTTTTTGTGCTGTTCCTTGTTCACTTTAGTGGAACCTTACCGTGCGGGAGGGAGAAGCCGGGGGTCTGTTATGAAGGCCCTCCTCCAGTTTATAAATGCTTTCTCAACCCCCCCGTCTGGTGGGGGTCCTTTCCTACTTCTTTTTCCCTATTCTCCTACATTTCGGGTCTGGTTCCAGGGCGACAGGCACACTGCTGGGGGGGGGGGCCGTACTCATCTGCGGAGGTGCAGGGTGGGGGGTTGGGGGAGGGGACTCTGTATTCCTTCATCTTTTTTCCATGGCCTCCTTTTTCTTCTCTGATTCTTTTTGTCTTTCTTTTTCTGGGATCAGCGTGATACACCTCCTTTTGCTATGCCTTGTTGCCGTTCCATGTGTTCACAACTTCCGGGGTGTTCTTGGGGAGTTCTGGCGGGGGACTGCGGGCGCAGCTGTAGACTATGTTTTTCTCCATCCTAATGTTCTTGTATTTGCGCCATTGACCGAATAGATTGCTGTAAATCGCTAACGTTCATTACTCTGCATATCCGTGATCGTTGTTTTAAAATTGCTTGTCACCTGATCCTTCTGCCTTGTTTCATCATAAAATGAAAACCTCTTTCTCCTGGTGCCCTACTTACGCTGTCCACAGTATAAGCAGTACGATTTTGCTCCCCGAAGTGCTGCCTGTGTTTATACTTGTCGTTCTTGCTCTGATTGCTTAGCGGCCGGCCCTGGGGGGTTGTAGGCCCATACTTGTTCTTCTTGAACTGTCAATAAAGGTTTTCAAAAAAAAAAAAAAAAAAAAAAGAGTGCCAAAGCGGGTATCTATCAATTTGAATCCAGTGCAGAGCACAGCCATGATGGCGGATGCACCATCTAACTGTAGCGGGGCAGCGTCGTTGTGATAGGGGTCTTCCGTATCCGAGATTAAATGGTGGCGCCTCGGACACCTGGCCAGGTCGAAGGAGAGTTTCTTTTGTTTGGGGTCATCGTGCCCCATTGTAAGCGTCAGTCATGCAAACCAGCCACAGAAGGAATCACCAATGCATGGAGAGCCCACCTGCCATGAACCTGTGAAGTGTCGATCTGATGGTGACCAAGGTCTCTCAACGCGGTCTTGTCCGCAGGCGGCGCAGTCTAACAGAGGGGTAGAACTAAGTGTTACTGTCAGACCCAAGGGTGGTGGGCCCCAGCTAGAAGCAGTGGCAGCCTGCAAGGATGACTACCAGCCAAGTGCGGCAGTGTGCAAGCTTTACGTTTGGTGCGCAGGCTATATGTCGACCTTCAGTGATAAAATTGACATCTGCTGGATGAATATGAGGCTGATGGGGTCACAGATTACGTACCTAGCACTCGGGTGTAGAGAGGGCCACCGATATGTGGGGGAAGCCCTGGATCATTATCACCCCAGCAATGTCGTGGGAGCGAGCCCGCTCTTTAATCAGCCATTCGCACATGCCGTACAGGCCCCAGCGGCTTAGCGTTACACCCAGCCCTCACTGCTATGATTGCTGCATCACTTTCTTGGCCACAGGTTCAGGTATCTCCACGTTAGTGCTGGAGAAGCAGAGTCAGTCAAATATGCGCCCAGCCCCACCTTCAGGCTCACCCACAGCACCTATCACCACGGGCCTCTGAGGGCCATGTCAGGACGCAGCGGTTGGCCAAGCAGAGAATGCTGCTTGGAGGGTCCGGGATCCCCAGAGAAACAGTGGTGGCTGGGTGGGGGGGGTTTCCCTCCGCGAATAAGAGTGCCAGCAGCATGGGGAAGGTGACGGACACCTACTGAACTGTAGCAGAAATGGGCGCTCAGCTCCGGAGCTTCAACGCCGTATGGCCATCTTGGTCACTGGCTTGGCCACGCCCGCTAATAATATATACTTAATGTAACACGTATAAAAGTTTAAAAAACATAACATATAATCATTTGTAATCACACACATAAATATGTAAATTATATTTACAGTTACCTGATTTATGACACTTAAAAACAAATGTTATCTAATAATAAAAAAGTCATTAAATCAAAGAATATAATGCTTGTAAAATGAAAAAATAGTATTCATTTTTCAAGACACATGTATTTTAATGCCAATTAATTACATTGACAACATAAAAAGTAAACGTATACAAACAATACATTTGTAAATACTTTATAAGATTACATTTTGATGTATAATTTCTAAATATTTTAGATACAAATTTTGGGAAAAATTGATTTCTAAACAAAGAATCAAATATTGTGATTAATTGCTGATAAATAAAAAACATAATTTCGAATTTTAAATGTGAACATAAATAAATAAATATTTTCAAAATAAAATAAAGTGTTATGCTAAACAAAAAATACAATGATTTTTACACAAACTGTATTTTTCACAACTATATTAAAAACAACACTTAAAACGATATTCTTACCTTTGATATTCCTGGAGTTATTTTTTTCTTCCTGATATTCTTAACATGATATTTATGTATCACAATAGTTTTTATTCGATATTTTGCCCAAACACAGCTCCCTGTTGTTGGCACGCTATAGAAAACTTTCGAGAAAAAGAACCATATTAAAAACAAAGCTGAGGTAGTTGTAGGGTTATTGCAGTGCTACAACACATTGTAAACATACCCTGTAGATACAAAGGTCATCGATGTGTTGCCACTGATGCAGTAAAAGGTTACTCCAGTAACTCTTGCACATTGATTGTTGTGGTTTCCTCTCAAGGCCTCAGCACAGTTGATAGAGGTGAACAACCAGCAGTTGAAAAGGCCTTTCTTTAATTTTAGGTTAATAACTTTTGAATCATTTGGCCATCCATTGCAGCAACATTCAGGTCCCGGTTCTGGAGTTGTGTAAGGTACAGATGACTTTTCAACAGTAGTCCGATTGGCCGCACTCTGCTCGTCCTACCAGCATGTTACCCCAAGGTATTGTGGTCCATGAAGTAGCGTCGGCGAATACGCCTGTGCCAAAGTTTTAAATGAAATGAAATGAAATGAAATCCAATTTATAACGCGCTACTTAGCCCGATGGGCGTCAAGGCGCCTAACCAAAAAATACTAGTTAAATCATACTAAGATAGAAATTGCTTACGTATAGCCTTTAGTAAAGTACCACATTTTGAGTGCTTTTTTAAAGAGGGTTATTGAGGGTTGGGCCTTAATCTCTAAGGGGAGGGCATTCCATAGCCGGGGAGCCACAATGGAGAATGCCCTACTTCCCCATCTGACTTTCTTAAAACGGGGAACTACTAGGAGATTCATCTCTTGTGGTAAATATTTCGTTACCGGTACTATTTTTTATGCGGTAAAATCTATCAAGAATAACTCAGTAAATATAAGAGGCAGAATCCGTGGTATTAGAGGTTTAAAAATGCTTTATTCCTATACAAAGGAAGACAATTCGAATTGTGGGCCTTCTGTTCCATCACCTCGAAAGTTCAGGAAGGAAGGGAGCATATATTATTGACAGTTAAGCAGTTTTATAGAAAATACATTACAGTGAAACAGATGCAAGAGGCGTAACAGCTGATAAAAGGTGTATACGTAGCTAATAGAGGGCGTAATTCAAGAAACGTCACTAAACATGATATCACAAGTGGGTGGATCCATAAAAGAATCCTGCAATGTCAGCAGAAATGTTTGGCAAAGATGCGCACGCAGCCGCATGACGTGTGATTGACGTGCAACTAGAGGGTGAAGGAGACTTGACATTTAGCTCTACATTTGGAGACAGAAGTCTGGGGTTATGTCAACCTAATTCCAAATCATATCTAATATCCTATGTTTAAGGAACTGTGTTATCCAAAAGGAAAGGTCTCTTAGGATAGAATCTTATTCTATACTGACTATACTGACTGTTAGTGCGTGTACAAGCGTCTAAGTGTCTACACTAGATGCGAGGGGGTAGGAATATTCCATGGTAACGGGGCTATGAATTACTTGCATGAGGACAGCGAGGCCTGGCCCCTTTGCATGGTAGCTGGAGGAATGTTTACCTAAACTACTAGACAGGAATGCATCGGATGAGGAGCGGAGGAGATAATCTCGAAGGTGAAATACAGTTTTTGGCAAGCGACAGGCTGGATCAGGCACCGTTAGCCGCGCAAGGAGTAAGACAAAGTTCATGGTCACAGATGCAGGCTCAGACTGGAGCTTTCAGAGTCAGAAGGCAGGAAAAGGCTTGATGACAGAATTCGGGCCTACTCGCCTGAATCTGTGAAATGTGGAAAGTGAACCACATAAAGTCGGTGGCCTTTCATACTTAGGAATGGAATATCTGACCCATTCATGGCGGATCTGAAAGAGGACATGTTGACGGTGGACGCACATATATTTGCGTCTTCAGAACTGGAATAGGAGGGAACATACATGTACTTATAGCATGCACATGGAGCCGTTGGGGTCTACGATAGGGGACATAACTGATCACAAAATTCATATTTCCTCATTCCCTCCTTGTCCCCTTCGGACCCTTAGGAGATATCGATCTTCATCAATCCATCGATCTGTTCATATAGCATCATTTGTTCTTCTTTCTTCTTCCGGGATCTCGAACGAAAACTTGGATGTGGGATACACGAGGTGGCACACAGACCACAAATCGCTGGCCCACATTGTAGACATAAGCAGCAACTGAATAGTATGAGAAAGCCAATACCTAGGAAGGATAGGATTCTCCATCCCCAGGCTGACAACACGCCCCAGAACCAACCGGACCAAGTCCAGGTGCCTGGACTCTGGTGTATCTGGCTTATAATCTTATGAAGGCGGGTTATGGCTTTATATACAGACGGTGAATTTTCTGGTATGAAAATGCAACAACTTGATCCGATGACCCTACAAGCTCCGCCCCTATCGGCCAGGATGACGTCAAGGACAAGACGATTTTGAAGCACAACAATCCGCATAGCAGACTGCTCTTCTGTTAAATTGCCTAAGGCGGAAATAGTTTCGTTCACTACTGCTTCAAGGGTTCTGGTTAATCTACGTATCAGCTTACTATTAGTGACTGTACCTATATAGGGAAAGAAACCTTTATTGAAATCTGTGTATTTCTCCCATGCTGTTTCAGTGTAATCGACAATTGGGAGATCTCTCTGCTGTCTATTGTGTACTAAATGAGTATTTCTATGATAATCAGGAGGAGCTAGGAAAACAGGTGGCAGAAGGAATGCTATGTAACAGGTACCATCCCAATCTAAAGGTAGACATATATATGCGGTCTGGCCACATATGAAGTAGGAATGATGGGAAGCTCTAAATGTAGACTTGCCTTGATCACTGAATTTTATTACAGTGGTGCATTTACTGTGGCCCATGTGTATGGAACCATTCTTTTGTATACATAATTCCCCTTTTACTGGGAATACTGACATGGCGGGCAAGATTGGTGTAGCTTCAGATTCAACGTTCAGGATCATGAGGTTAAGTGTAAAATTACCTAATCCATATACTTCATTTTCTAGATCAGTTCCTGTTCTTTTGGGAAGTCCCTCCTTGTTAGGGTAGCAGACTTTAAGTAAAACTAGGTTCAGGTTTCCCCATACCCAGTTGTCTTGATAAACTGCGGAATTTGAATCTAGGGTATTAATCAAACTGAACCATGCTCCACAGGAGCCATTGTGTGTGAACGGATAGGGAAAGAGGGGCAAAACTCCCTTATAGTTCTGATAGGGAGGGAGTTGGCCACATATCCAACAATTTGTGGCATTGCTGGTTTGATGGGAATGATGTAACATACTAATGAAAGTGTTATTGCGCAGCGCAAATCTATAGGACAACTCATGCGGAGGAAATTCGCTAAAAGAATGTTCTGCAGTTATATTATAAGCACGTTTAAGAATAGGGTAATACATATGCAATAGTATGCTGAAAATAATGATCAGAAGACTTAGAAAAAACAAAATTAATAATGTTACTGTACAGTGACTACGAAGTGATTTACAATACGCATGCTTTTTCAGCTGCTTTCGCTGATTCCTTTCTCTATTCCGGTCTAGAGGATACATGTCAGGGACAAATTCAACCGATTCACCTTGGAGAGGACTTAAACAATCAAATTGTCTGACTTATTAGACCTCAATTTTAGTTTATAGATTTCTGAGTTTGATTGCTCAACCAAGGGGAGCTTTGAGTCTGTCTTTGAGGAAATACAGGGTTGTGTATCTACACTGGGTGGTAGTCCATAAAATTTCTTGATATGACTCGAGTGCAACCACCCTTTTCTTCCTTCGATTTTCACGGCTGTCCTTGTGGTGAGTAGAACTAACTTCGGTGACTTCCACCTAGGATCCAGTTGGGTCTTCCGGTCAAAGTTCCTGACCAGCACCAGATCACCAGGAACCACGTCATGGGGCTTCACCTCAGTATTGTCGGGAAAAGCTGCGGATACCTGTGAACGACAAGATTGTAGTGCAGACATCAAGGAAGCCAGGTAATCTGTCAGCATATTACAGTCAACGTCAGTGATTTTACGAGGTATAGGCGTCCCCCACATATTTGGTGGTCTACCGAAGATCACCTCATACGGGGATAGCCCTGTTCGAGAATGTGCTACCATTCTCATGTAAAAGAGCGCAACTGGTAAGGCTACTATCCAATCAACTCCTTTTTCTCTACATATTTTAGACAATCTAATTTTCAAAGTTTGATTATGGCGTTCTACGAGACCTGCTGCCTCGGGATGTCGGACACAGTGAAATTTCCATTGATAGCCTAATAGAAGGGAAAAGTGTTTCATTAGTTCGGATGAGAACGGCTGGCCGTTATCTGAGTAGACAACACGTGGTAAACCGTACCGTGGGAAGAATTCTCGAACTAACTGTTTGGCAGTAGTCGGGGCAGTGTAATCTGAAACCGGGTATGCTTCTGTCCAACGGGAAAGAGCACAGACAACTACGAGAACATATTTGAATCCTCGACATCGTTCCATCTGGATATAATCCATCTGGAGGACTTCAAAAGCATGATCGGGAGTTTGAAATCCACCCTGCTCTACGGGGATGCTTTTACCTGGATTAAACTGACAACATATCATACAGGTACGAACTTTTTGTTTAGCTGCGGCTCGCAAATGTTTGTTGAACCAAATGTGTTGAATGCTGTCTAGCATAGCTTTTTCTCCTAGGTGCGCTGGACTATGTATAGTGTTAATGATGACTTGGACCATTGAGTCGGGAAGAAACCATATAGATTTTTCCTTCGTCATCCATCCCTGATCTGTTTGGATCCCTCCTAATTCAGTCCATTTCTTTATTTCTTCTGGTGTAGCATGTGTCTGTATGTCAATTACATCAAGGGCGGGATCCTTAACTGTCATGCAATGTGTTAGTGTCGGGACTATTGTCTTTGTCGCGTCAATTGTGAGAGTCTGATTCTGAGCAGTCTGTTTAGCTGTTCTGTCAGCTAGGTCATTACCCTGAGAAATGATATCGGTGACTTTTGTATGGGCTTTGCATTTCATAATCGATATTTCAGTAGGTAGATGAATCGCATCTAATAGGGCTTGAATGAGGGGTCCGTGTTGGATGTGGGCACCGTGAGAAGTTAAATAACCTCTCTCTCGCCACAGTACGCCGAAGTCATGGACGACTCCGAATGCATAACGTGAATCTGTGTATATGTTGACTTTCTTATTTTTGGCTTGGATACAGGCTTGTGTCAGAGCGATGAGCTCTGCTGCTTGAGCTGACAAAGTGTTAATACAATTTGTTTCAATGACTTCAGTGTCTGTTGTGACTGCGTAAGCGGCCACTAACTCTCCTGTACTTGTTCTCATACATGACCCATCTACATACAATGTCAAGTCTGGATCTGACAAAGGGATATCTGTCAAGTCTTGTCTGGGTTTCGTCGTGATAGTAATAACTTCAACACAATCATGTGCCAATGGATCTGTTCCGCTCACTGGTAACAGTGTGGCAGGATTTAACGTATTACAACGTCTGATTTCTATATGTGGCTGAAACAATGTTAATTCGTAACCGGTGAGTCTCGCTATAGTCAAGTGTTGTGTTTGTGTGCGGTTCAAGAGAACCTCTACTGCGTGTGGTACTTGTACTGTCAATTGATGTCCTAACACTATGGCATCGCTTTGTCTGATTGCTAAAGCTGTTGCTGCCACCGATTTCAGGCACGCAGGAAGAGCCTGAGCTACTGGATCTAATGTACTAGAGAAATAAGCACATGGTTTGTGCGATCCTGCTTGTTCCTGAGTAAGTACTGACAAGGCAGTACCTTCGCGTTCTGTAACGAAGAGTGTAAACTGTTTACTGTAACATGGTGTTGCTAGGACAGGTGCTTGGCATAAAGCTTTCTTTAAGCTTTCAAAGGCGTGTGTATGTTCTTGAGTCCAAGGGAGGACAGTCGATGTGGCTGCCTCCTGTGTTGTCAACTGGATGAGTGGTTTTGCTAGAAATGCATATTGAGGGATCCACTGCCTACAGTATGAAGTGAGGCCTATAAAAGCCCGCACCTCCTTTTGTGTCTTGGGTGGTGGCATGTTAGCGATTAACTGGATGCGGTCGGATGTAAGCTGCCTTCCCTCCTTGGACAGCGAGTGCCCAAGGTAAACAACTCGCTGGACACAGAATTGCAGCTTAGAAGGGGACACCTTGTGCCCCTTGTCAGCCAAAAATTTTAAAACCGTCAGTGACGCTTTTTCACATTCAGGTTCGCTTCGGGCGGTGATCAGCAGATCATCGACATATTGAAGCAAGGCAGTGTTAACTGGCATGTGGATACTGTCAAGTTCTCGTTTCAGTGCTTGGCTATAGATGCTGGGGCTTTCTGTAAATCCTTGAGGTGCGCGTGTGAATTTAAAACTTCGTCCATTTAAACTAAATCCGAATAAATATTGACTTTCCGGATCAATTGGGACACTAAAGAAAGCATTCTTGAGATCAATTACAGTGAAGAACGTTGCTTCTGAGTCAATAGCTGTAAGTAATGAAGAGATATCTGGGACCACGGGGTATTGTGGCACAATACATTTATTTAATTCGCGCAGATCAATAACTAATCGATATACTGGTGGAGCTTTTGGATCCGTTCTTTTAAGAATCGGAATTATCGGAGAATTACATACATTGGAGTCGGTTTCGACAACCACTCCTTGTGCAATGAGCTCGTCAATGATTTGCAGCAAAGCCACAACAGCATCGGGTGGTAACTTGTATTGTCGTATTCGTGGTAGTACTATTCCTGATTTCAATGTAACTCGATATGGTGTAATATTCATGCAACCAACATCAGTGGGGCCTTGTGCCCATAAATGTGTAGGTAAATTCTGCAGTCGGTGATCCATGTCTCTGGATACGTAGTGACCTTTAAAGTCACGTAAAAATAGTCGTACTCCTTCCGGAGAACAACATATTATAGCTCCTAGAGCTTTCAATGTTTTTATGCCTAACAAGTTTTCTGGACATGATTTAGTAAGCAATAAATCTGTGGTACGTGTCAATGGACCAATCGTAAGTGGAAGAGGTTGTGTTACATCATTAATTATAGGTTTTCCTGAGAATCCAAGGGAAATATTCTGTGAGCCTGAGAGGGGTGCCCCTGGAACTTCACTACGTCTTATAGTTGTTCTGCTTGCCCCTGTATCAAGTAAAAACTTTCTGTCTTCCCCTAATAGTTCGCTATGTACATAAGGTCCCTCTTGGTCTACAGGAACCTCAATAAGGGGTAAGCCAACTTCCCTCTCTAGGCTATCTCATGAGTATCGCTGATAATCGGGATAATCTGTTTGTGCATACTGATACATTTGTTGTGTTGTTGCTTGAGTTGCAGCAGTAGGCTGCGCTTGTGGTGGTGCTACGATCTGTTGTGGAGCTGCCTGTTGCGGAGCTAGCTGTTGCGGAGCTAACTGTTGCGGAGCTAACCTAGGTTGTGCATGCTGAGGTATTTGTTGTTGATTCTGATCCAGTCTAGGTGGACGTGGTCTCTCATGTGTTCTACCTGTAGCAATATTATGTTTCAGGACTGGACAATCGTGTATATAATGACCTGGTTGTTTACAATAGTTGCATGTCCCTTTTGCAGGGCCTGCGGAATCACTCCTTTGATGACTATCGGCTGGAACCGACTGTGCAACAAGCATTTTCATTTTTGTATCTTTCATACGTCTTTGTTCGTGTTCTTGTTCTTCTTTAATTCTATTGTGATGATATTGTAACATCTGTAGCATCTGTGATGGGGTATTACCTTGCCAGGTACTTTCGAATTTCAATACTCTATTCTTAACTTGTATCAGAGAATTTTCAACTAATTTTGTCACAAACAGATGTGGGTATGACTCACTACTGGCTTTTATGCCACTATTTATACCAAAACATTTTTCAAATCGGGAATAGAAATCACTAGTATCTTCGTCTGGCTTTTGTTTACAGGCTGAGATTGCACCCCAGTCTTCCTTTTTCGTAGTTAATAGACGTGGCAGTACCTGTATTAGTAATCCTGCTAGTGCTGTAGTCTTTTCCCCAAGCCCTGCTCCTGCAGCTCGGGCCTTTTCTTCGTTTTCTAATGCTGTCCAATCTATCTTTTGGTCTCCCACCTCCCATTCTTTTTCTTTGAGTTTTTCATAAACACCGGCGGGTAATAGGACTTTTAATATTTTCATAATGTCGGGGTAGGTATACTCTCCCATGAGTAACATGTCTTTTATCTCACGGTGGAAACCTGCTGGTATACACAAATACGCGTGTAAAATTATCACCGGCACCTCTAATTGGGTGTACTTCGCGTAGCGGGTTCTGTCTATCTATGTGATACATTTTTCTTCCCATGATGGGAACTGGAACGTGTTCTGGGCATACGAAATTTAAATATTGGTTTCGGGATTCTAGTATTTCTTTAATCAAATCAGTACCTGACCCTTTCCATATATTCGTGAGTAGTTCTGTCAATATGTCAGGTAAGGGTCCTGGATCGGAGTGTTGGCTTTTATATAATATAAGGAGGTGTTGAATCATGTATATATTAGCTAAACGCTGTTCATATGGATCTAGATTCAGAAACGTGTGTGCAAGTACATCGTCATTGTATTCGCTGGGACTGTCAGCCCATTGTACTGCTGATCTGGCTAATTCTTGTTCGTCCATGGAATCGAGCATGTGGTACCCCCTTCGATCTCGGAGTAATTTATCAGCGGCTTGGAATAAGTGTTCGGGGGATTTTGTATTTAACATAGGGTTTGGAAAATGTCTATTATATTCTGGACGTATTGGACGTACCGGATCATTAAAACCTCTGGTATTATTATGGGGTCTTCCTCTACCCACATAAGCTATCGTTTCTACTTGCTCTGACTCTTGCTCCTCCTCTTCTCTGTTTAGGTTAGCAGCGTCTACCTCTAATCTTTCTTCGTGTATTCGTTCTACTTCTTTGCGGATCTTTCGGTACATAGCTACTATACATAACTGTTTATCATGTCTCCCTTCTGATATATTCCGGCCCCAAGTGACAAGTTTTTGCATTTCTTCCGGATTTACCCCAGGCCGGTCTTGATTTCTGATTACACAGTTTATGAGGAAACGTAACAATTGTCCCTGTACCTCCGCTTTCTGGTACTCCATGGCTCTGCTAATACTTTCAGGACTTCGCCCTGACTGGACAAAGTGATACATACTTTCTAAATGTGTAGTCATTCCTGGTAGCTTCGCTAAATATATTGCAGCTCGTCGAATACGTAATGACGACAGCAGCATTTCGTCCCGTTTACCGGGCACAGGATCATATCTACAATCTACTAGAAGTTCCTTAAGCATGTCGGGAGTTGCTAGTTTGGGCGTACGTTGGAGGGCTAAATCTCTAAGAGTCTGTTTATTTCGCGGCGGAGTGGCAAACATGTCTGTCGTACCTCCTGTAGCACCGTCTGAGGTGCTAGGCACGAAAGGATTCGTTGGGTGTAGGATAGAGATTGTAGATGCGGGAAAAACTGTAGAAACGGACGGGTCTGTTGGAACTTGTGTAGGAGTTTGTAGTTGCGGGGGTACAGACGTATGCTCTTGGTGTTGAACACCATCGGCAAGCGGTGTGTGTGGTATGGCATTAGCATATTCGGGAGCAGCGTCATCTAAATAGGAGGAAAGAAAAACGTCCTTTGCTGTTTTGGGATGTGATTTGGGATGCGCTTTTATCGGAAACAATGGAGGTGGCAAGTCTTTTGGTATTTCCGGAGTAGCCTTAGGTAACCCTTCGGCCAGAAGTGGATACATACCATTCATAAGGGCGTTTCTTTGTCTATCTACTTGTTCTGAGTTTACTCGAGTACCTTCCTCAAGTAATAGATTTTCTCGAGTTTTATTTGAATTCTCTCTACTTTTCTCTTCCTGTCTGTGTGCTTTTTCTGTACGTCTGTATGATTCTTTACGCCATAATTCAATGGCATCTTTCTGTGACTGTCTGGCTTTCTTTTTCCATAATTCTTCTTCTACTCTCATGATGCAATCTGCATCCCAGGTCCCCGCTGCGGGCCATCTCTGACTCTCTGGTAATTCTTTGGTGTAGTCCACCCATAAATCAAGAAATAATACGGCATCTAGACCATGTTTATGATACATGAAGTATCCTGGAGTGTCCCTAGGTGGAATGGGAACAGCTTCTTCGAGTACTCCTTTTCTAGTTTTGATCTGTCTTAGTTTCGAAAAGAGCGGCATTTTTAGATCTTGTTTCTAGAACACACTTTATACGAGAAAACACAATAATGAACAGTCATTCACACCACAATATATAGAACGTATTTAAAACATTTAACGCTTAACAGTTTTACGAACAATGATAACTAATAGAAAACTAGTTACTGACATTATACTGACACTAGATAATACTTATTTATATGCGAAACATACTATATATACTATATATACTGCTAAACAGTACAGATACACTGCTGAAACAGTGCAGACCGGATTTGTGTACCCAAACCCGTCTTGACCGGCACAGACTATGTGCACGTAAAATGCCTCCCCGATAATGGTACTCACCGGGTAGCTCGGAACGGAAGGCCTCGGAACTGAACTGAAACTGGACCGGACTGGACTCGACTCGACTGGACTCGGAACTTCGGAACCTGGCGGGACTCTGTATACCTCGGATCTTGCTCTCTCAGCTAGGCTCTGGTCGGGATACTTCGCACTTCTCACCGCCTCGTCTGGGTGTTGATCGCAGCCTCAGTCGTCCCCGCTTGGCCGGAGGGAGAGACAGGAAATCCTGCGGGTACGCGTTTTTGGCCGTTCAGCTGTGGCAGGAGACCGGGCCTGCAACGCACCGCCGGCGCGTGAGATGAGAAAGTGTCCCTGTTCGGGCGCCAATTTATGTGGTAAATATTTCGTTACCGGTACTATTTTTTATGCGGTAAAATCTATCAAGAATAACTCAGTAAATATAAGAGGCAGAATCCGTGGTATTAGAGGTTTAAAAATGCTTTATTCCTATACAAAGGAAGACAATTCGAATTGTGGGCCTTCTGTTCCATCACCTCGAAAGTTCAGGAAGGAAGGGAGCATATATTATTGACAGTTAAGCAGTTTTATAGAAAATACATTACAGTGAAACAGATGCAAGAGGCGTAACAGCTGATAAAAGGTGTATACGTAGCTAATAGAGGGCGTAATTCAAGAAACGTCACTAAACATGATATCACAAGTGGGTGGATCCATAAAAGAATCCTGCAATGTCAGCAGAAATGTTTGGCAAAGATGCGCACGCAGCCGCATGACGTGTGATTGACGTGCAACTAGAGGGTGAAGGAGACTTGACATTTAGCTCTACATGTGGAGACAGAAGTCTGGGGTTATGTCAACCTAATTCCAAATCATATCTAATATCCTATGTTTAAGGAACTGTGTTATCCAAAAGGAAAGGTCTCTTAGGATAGAATCTTATTCTATACTGACTATACTGACTGTTAGTGCGTGTACAAGCGTCTAAGTGTCTACACTAGATGCGAGGGGGTAGGAATATTCCATGGTAACGGGGCTATGAATTACTTGCATGAGGACAGCGAGGCCTGGCCCCTTTGCATGGTAGCTGGAGGAATGTTTACCTAAACTACTAGACAGGAATGCATCGGATGAGGAGCGGAGGAGATAATCTCGAAGGTGAAATACAGTTTTTGGCAAGCGACAGGCTGGATCAGGCACCGTTAGCCGCGCAAGGAGTAAGACAAAGTTCATGGTCACAGATGCAGGCTCAGACTGGAGCTTTCAGAGTCAGAAGGCAGGAAAAGGCTTGATGACAGAATTCGGGCCTACTCGCCTGAATCTGTGAAATGTGGAAAGTGAACCACATAAAGTCGGTGGCCTTTCATACTTAGGAATGGAATATCTGACCCATTCATGGCGGATCTGAAAGAGGACATGTTGACGGTGGACGCACATATATTTGCGTCTTCAGAACTGGAATAGGAGGGAACATACATGTACTTATAGCATGCACATGGAGCCGTTGGGGTCTACGATAGGGGACATAACTGATCACAAAATTCATATTTCCTCACTCTGAGGAACGAAGACACTTGCTAGTAATATAACAGGTCAAAAGAGAGCCCAAAGCATTAGAGGGTGCAGCCCTTAAAGCTCCAAACACCAAGATTAGAAGTTTAAAAGAAATCCTATACTGGATTGGGAGCCAATGCAGGCTTTTCCTAGCTAAGGTGGCCGATGAGGCAGCAGGTGCAGCTAGAACAAATCTGGCTGCAGCATTTTGTACAACCTGGAGGCGATAGATAAGACCCCTGTTGATGTCTGCATACAGAGTGTTGCAATAATCCAATCTTGACCCAACCAACGCAACCACCGTCTGTCTACGTGACTGGGGGGAGAGATAGTGAACGATTCTCCTAAGAATCTTAATAACCCCCAGCAGGTAGCCACCGTTTGTTCACCTGGAGAGTCATAGACAATGAGGTGTCAAATATGACGCCCAGATTCCTGGCAGAGTGGGATGGAGTAGGGCAAGATCCCAGCGAAGGGGGCCACCACTCGTTAGACCAGCAATCCTGATTGTTGCCAAAAATCAGGACCTCGGTTTTGTCACCGTTCAACTTTAGGGAGTTTTGAATCATCCATTCGGAGACTGCTTGCATGCAGTTCCTAAAGTTGGTCGCTGATGTATTAACCGAGTGGGCCAAGGACACCATGATTTGGGTGTCGTCGGCGTATGACACAACCTCCATCCCCTGCAATTTCACAAGCCTTGCCAGAGGGGCCACATAGATGTTAAACAGGGTCAGACTCAAGGCCGACCCCTGTGGAACCCCGCATTGCATGGCTTTAGCAGGGGAGAGAAACTCACCAAGCATGACCCTTTGCTCTCTTTGATCTAAAAAAGAGGACAGGAGCTTCAAGGCCGAGCCCGCTACTCCTAACTCCCTCAGACAAGATGTTAAAGTCGAGGGAGATAGGGTATCAAATGCTGCCGTAAGATCCAGGAGGACCAAGAGAGTGGTCTGGCCATGGTCCACCTTCATTCAGATGTTATTCACCACCATAGTAAGTGCCGATTCGGTGCTATGGCATCTCCTGAATCCATGCTGGGAATCATCCAAGTATCCAGAGGAATCTAGAAAAGCCGACAGATGGAAATTCAGGTGGGATTCTAGCATTTTAGCTGGAGCAGGAAGCAAAGATATAGGGCGGAAGTTTTTGAGCATTTCTGGGTCCAGAGTGGGCTTTTTAAGCAGAGGCTTCACTATCACCTTCTTCCAGGCTGCAGGAAAGACACCCTGTGTTAAGGCACCATTCATCACCTCCATCAAGGGGGGTAATAAGGTATCCCGACATGCTTTCAACACTTTCAGATGACAGGGGTCAAGAGGAGAGGCAGATTTTATTCTATTCAACAAAAGATCCAACTCCTCAAAAGAGAGCAGCGGAAAAGAGGAAAGGATCTTAGAGGGATCTCTAGTCCAAGTTTCCAGTTTTGCAAGGGACAGGGAAGAATGAGAACCCAGAATACTCCTCTGAGCTTCCAAGGCAAGATATATATCCTCGATTTTATTATAAAAGAAATCTGAGATTTTATTACAGAGCTCCTGAGACCCTACCACTGGATCAGGCATTTGGAGAGAGCAAAGGGAGTCCACAATTTTAAATAGTTCCCTAGATGAAGTAAGGGAAGAGGTAAGATTAGAAAAAAACTCCTGCTTTTCCATTATTATCCTAGCCTTGTATTCTCGCAACAGGCGCTTGTGTGCCTCACCTTCAATGGGGTCCCATAGTTTTCGTCATCTTCTCTCCTGTCTCCTACAGCTCTGCCTCAGGAGCCTTAATGGCTCAGAGAACCAAGGAGCAGATGGATTACGCCTTGCTGAATACCAAAGAGAGGCGGGGGCTAGCACATCTACCACTCTAGTGATGGAATTGTGAGTTCTTGTGCAGCCTCCCCGGCTTCCCCAAAGGAAGAATACGACCTAGCCCCTATAAAAGGAGAGAGGGATTCGTTGGTAACATTCCTAAAACTCCTTTTGGGTTGTCTATTACAGGCATTCAGCTTAGGCGCACTTACAGGGGAGGAAACTAGTCCTAAGGGTACTGCCAAATGGTCAGACCAGACCAAACGTAAAGGGGAACCAACCGAAAATCTTGGGTCGCTAGAAAATACCCCATCTAGAATATGGCCGGCATGATGAGTTGGACTACTAACCAATTGGGTGAGGCCACATGCGTCCAGCGAGTCTAACAAGGAAAGCGTATCATTAGAACCCATGTCATCTAAATGGAAATTTAGATCCCCAAGTATAGTGAGAAAAGGCTTACCGAAGTAGGGCTCTAAAATTCTAAAGAGCTCACCACTAAAATTGGATCTAGGTCCAGGGGGTTTATAGATGAGAATGCCTGTAAAAGATAGAGACGGAGAACAGGAGATAGAAAAATACAGGGCCTCAAAAGAATCCGAGGGCTCGGACAAGGCCTTGATACTACAGATAAGAGAAGTTTTATAAAGGATTGCCAGCCCGCCCCCTCTACATCTAGTTCTATCAAGTCTCTGGAGTGCATAGCCTTCAGGGATGGCCATCAGCAAATCATGACCAGAAGAATCCGAAGCACACGTTTCTGTAACAAACACCCATGAGGGATTCCTAACAGTCACAAAGTCGTTGAAAGCGACATTGTTTTTGATCAATGATCTAACGTTAATTAGGAACCCATTCCCTAGTTGTGAGCTATTGGGCAGAGCATAAGAGGTATGTATAATGTCATTGTCAGGACCAGCGGGCAGCAGACTCACCTTACAAGTGTGGCATGAGGTAGAGCATAAAAGCCCCTTGGGCGAAAATCGATGATGGCAGGCTAAAGAAGAGGGCTTTAAAGCGAGCAAATCCTGCAAAGAATAAGAGCACTTTACCTGTCCCATCAAATGCCGGTCATCTCTTACCGGCACGACCTGCAGCACGTCCTCAGTGCGATACCGCTGCGCGTCAACATGACCCGCTTATGTAGCCGTCTAGCGTCCTTGTGACGACTAGAACGTCGGAACTCGGAGATGGCGCCGCCAGGCGTCCCAATCTACACCCAGTACGCACCCAGTATGGCCGCCAGGAAAAACCCCAGCGTCTCCGTGACAAGGGCCCGCCAAACAGCGGTGGAATCCAAACTTTTATAGTGCAGGTAAGGGGGCTCCCAATTAAAATCAGGGGGGAAGAAAAAACTAATTAAAGCAAATACAAAACGGGGCAGATTAAAAGCCAATAATAAGCGGTAAAGAGAACAGCGTTATACGAGACGCGCTCAGCACGCAACGCGCTCAGCACGCTCTAAACTAGCAAGGCTCTCCAACTAGATTTACCCCCCTTATGTATCCGTCTAGCGTCCTTGTGACGACTAGAACGTCGTAACTCGAAGATGGCGCCGCCAGGCGTCCCAATCTACACCCAGTACGCACCCAGTATGGACGCCAGCAAAAACCCCATTGTCTCCGTGACAAGGGCCCGCCAAACAGCGGTGGAATCCAAACTTTTATAGTGCAGATAAGGGGGCTCCCAATTAAAATCAGGGGGGAAGAAAAAACAAATTAAAGCAAATACAAAACAGGGCAGATTAAAAGTCAATAATAAGCGGTAAAGCGAACAGCGCTATACGAGACGCGCTCAGCACGCAACGCGCTCAGCACGCTCTAAACTAGCAAGGCTCTCCAACTAGATTTACCCCCCTTATGTAGCCGTCTAGCGTCCTTGTGACGACTAGAACGTCGGAACTCGAAGATGGCGCCGCCAGGCGTCCCAATCTACACCCAGTACGCACCCAGTATGGCCGCCAGGAAAAACCCCAGCGTCTCCGTGACAAGGGCCCGCCAAACAGCGGTGGAATCCAAACTTTTATAGTGCAGGTAAGGGGGCTCCCAATTAAAATCAGGGGGGAAGAAAAAACAAATTAAAGCAAATACAAAACGGGGCAGATTAAAAGCCAATAATAAGCGGTAAAGCGAACAGCGCTATACGAGACGCGCTCAGCACGCAACGCGCTCAGCACGCTCTAAACTAGCAAGGCTCTCCAACTAGATTTACCCCCCTTATGTAGCCGTCTAGCGTCCTTGTGACGACTAGAACGTCGGAACTCGAAGATGGCGCCGCCAGGCGTCCCAATCTACACCCAGTACGCACCCAGTATGGACGCCAGGAAAAACCCCAGCGTCTCCGTGACAAGGGCCCGCCAAACAGCGGTGGAATCCAAACTTTTATAGTGCAGGTAAGGGGGCTCCCAATTAAAATCAGGGGGGAAGAAAAAACAAATTAAAGCAAATACAAAACGGGGCAGATTAAAAGCCAATAATAAGCGGTAAAGCAAACAGCGCTATACGAGATGCGCTCAGCACGCAACGCGCTCAGCACGCTCTAAACTAGCAAGGCTCTCCAACTAGATTTACCCCCCTTATGTATCCGTCTAGCGTCCTTGTGACGACTAGAACGTCGTAACTCGAAGATGGCGCCGCCAGTCGTCCCAATCTACACCCAGTACGCACCCAGTATGGACGCCAGCAAAAACCCCATTGTCTCCGTGACAAGGGCCCGCCAAACAGCGGTGGAATCCAAACTTTTATAGTGCAGATAAGGGGGCTCCCAATTAAAATCAGGGGGGAAGAAAAAACAAATTAAAGCAAATACAAAACAGGGCAGATTAAAAGTCAATAATAAGCGGTAAAGCGAACAGCGCTATACGAGACGCGCTCAGCACGCAACGCGCTCAGCACGCTCTAAACTAGCAAGGCTCTCCAACTAGATTTACCCCCCTTATGTAGCCGTCTAGCGTCCTTGTGACGACTAGAACGTCGGAACTCGAAGATGGCGCCGCCAGGCGTCCCAATCTACACCCAGTACGCACCCAGTATGGCCGCCAGGAAAAACCCCAGCGTCTCCGTGACAAGGGCCCGCCAAACAGCGGTGGAATCCAAACTTTTATAGTGCAGGTAAGGGGGCTCCCAATTAAAATCAGGGGGGAAGAAAAAACAAATTAAAGCAAATACAAAACGGGGCAGATTAAAAGCCAATAATAAGCGGTAAAGCGAACAGCGCTATACGAGACGCGCTCAGCACGCAACGCGCTCAGCACGCTCTAAACTAGCAAGGCTCTCCAACTAGATTTACCCCCCTTATGTAGCCGTCTAGCGTCCTTGTGACGACTAGAACGTCGGAACTCGAAGATGGCGCCGCCAGGCGTCCCAATCTACACCCAGTACGCACCCAGTATGGACGCCAGGAAAAACCCCAGCGTCTCCGTGACAAGGGCCCGCCAAACAGCGGTGGAATCCAAACTTTTATAGTGCAGGTAAGGGGGCTCCCACTTAAAATCAGGGGGGAAGAAAAAACAAATTAAAGCAAATACAAAACGGGGCAGATTAAAAGCCAATAATAAGCGGTAAAGCAAACAGCGCTATACGAGATGCGCTCAGCACGCAACGCGCTCAGCACGCTCTAAACTAGCAAAGTGAAAGTAAGTGTCGCGTTAGCCATCCCTGGACACGTGGTTCGAGGTAGTTGCCTCTCGTCAGCAGGTAGTAGGTATATGTGTAGGGTTGCTGCGTAGGCTGCCAAAAAAGTATTCTCAGGTAAAGTACCACTCATGGCGCGCAGGTGCTGATCCATGGGCTCGTCAGCCCCACCGGCTCAAGGGAGCCTGAATACAAACAAAAGTCCGATTGGCCGCACTCTGCTCGTCCTACCAGCGTGTTACCCCAAGGTATTGTGGTCCATGAAGTAGACTTTTCAACAGTGTTGTAGCAGATGCTCTGTTAAGACATGGTTATTCAAATACTGTTAAATAAGGGGCTCATTATGATGGCGATCATAACGGTGATGGGACTGACCACCAAACGTGCGGCGGTCCCACTGGCCCATTTAGGATGCACCCGCCATGCTGGCGGGTGCATCCTGGCCTTTTACCATTGCGAACGGTGCTACTGGCTGCAGCACCGTCCGCAATGGTAAAAGGACATGCACAGCATTTCCCTGCACCACGTGGCAGGCACAACGCTGTGCCTGCCACTTGGTGCAGGGAACTGCAGGGCGGTACCATGGGTACCCCAGTGCAACCCCACCCCCCTAGGGGGCCCTCAACAGGTCCCCAAAGCTCAATTCCTGCCAGCATTTAGCCATGGAAAGGCCGATCAATCACCCACATCCTAATATGGCGGTCGGTGCCTGCTAGGCACCGCCACCATATTAGTGGCCCAGCTACACCCGTCTGGCAATCGTAACGATTGCCGACTGGCGGAAAAGCGGTGGGCGGACTTTGCGTCTGCGACGATACCCACCGCCATCATAATATGGCGGGGGTATTTCTCATTACAATGGCTTAACGATCGCCACTGCCGGCCCGGCGGGGTCGATCGTTACGCCATTGTAATGAGCCCCTAAATGCCATCAACCACACTTCAATAACTGGGCAGACAGTGCTTGCTGAGCAGCTAACTGCACCCGTGCATTGTACATTTTATCACTGACAGCTATGACGCAGTGTAGGTTCTTTTTGCATGTCTCAATTCACAATTTGTAGGATGATGCGCATTAATTGTGATTGTTAGCTACATCTACACAGGAGCATGGCTCTAATGTTATCAAACACCAGTGGATCTAAGAAAGCTTTGCAACCACTCACTTTGATACACTGAGCGGATAATATTGCATTTTAATAAAAACATGTTTAAGCTGTAACCACTTTTTCGAATGAGAACTTTTCATATTAAGTTTTTTACGTATTTAAGGAGTAACAAGGTAGATGCTGTTGGGCAAACCATGTTTACACCTTTATGGGCCATTGTGTTTAACTTTTTATTTTAACACTGTTGAAGATTAAGAGTACAATTTTGAATACATTGTTTTAGGTTTTGAATATATTTTATGGTAAAAATTATACCCTTCTTTGCACTTGTTTTTTGGGTATATTTATTTCGGAAATAACGCTTTATTGCTGATTATGAATGTCTTGTAACTCATTAAACTCTTAGGCCCTCATTACAATGGCGCTCGGACGAGCGTCCAACTCCCTTCATATCAGGATGGAGACCACCCGACATGTAGTCAGCGGCTCCACCCGCCTTATTACAATCCACCCACCATGAAGGTGGTCAGAAACACGCCTTTTTAAATTGCGGCTTGTGCTGCGACCCAAAAAAGGGCCTCACTGCAAGCTGCAATTGAAAAAGGCATGCTTTTAAACATCCATGCACGATGCATGGATGTTTGGGGGGCATCACATGTTCCCCCAAAGCCCCATAGCAGAGGCCCATGGGGAACAAGGGCCCTGCTAGGGGCCCCCTAAGTTCCTTTCTGTCTGCCTTTACATGGCGGTTGCGGTTGAACCGCCATGTAGAAGCAGAGGGAAAAGGGACATCCTAATCCCTGTGGCAGTGCCTCTGCAGGCACCACCCCCATTGTAGGAAATAGGATTCCGACTACCTCCCCAATGTGCTCCTTGAGTCTGTTGGAAGTGGCGGTCTTACCCCCAATTCGATGCGCTCTGACTGCCGGCATCCTAATCCTGCGGTCGGACCTCTGCCTCAGATGTCGGGCGGCCTGTTGTTGATCCACCCAACATCATAATGAGGCCCTAAGTCTCGTCTTAACCCCTTCCATGCCCATGACGGAACGGTTCCGTCATGAGCATCGGTTGCGCTGTGCTCATGACGGAACCGTTCCGTCATGGCCCCGCCCGCGCTCGAACCCTTCAGCACCGCGGGGGAATTCCCGCAGCGCTGAAGGGGTTAACTAGACCTCTCCTTCTGCAAGTCCAGAGCAAGTCCAGAGCCGCCAACTTCTCCCCCAGAGTAGAAGTTTGGGCACACCAATATCATTTTATCCATAGAAGATTCTATGAAATGTCTGTATATTAACCTTGCCCACTTCAAGAATTAAAGATATTTTTGTGAGATTAAATGTTACATTTATTCAATTGTAAGCATTAGCAGTGAAACTGGAATAATGTGTGTATTATCTGTCTCAATCATTCTGTCAATTACATTCTACGTTAATCCTAAATACTTTGGTCATTCAACTTCTTGATATTTCTAGATCTTTGATATGCATATAGCTGTGATGCCTTTGTCAGGGGTGACTTTAGTATGAATCTTGCATATACTAAATGAAGCAGCTCTGTTGAAGGAGCTGGAGGGACTTTAAGGAATCTCTGTTGACCCAGTACAAGTGATTCACTATTAACATCTCCTTATTCTCTTAATATTTGTACCCATAATGGTAGGACTTCCTGTCATACACCCTCACACATTACTCTCATACATTGACCTTTAGGCAGGCAGTTCTATGCTTTTGTTACAAACTGTGAGAGTCCTGAAACGAATGACAAGCAACCTGGGATGGCACACTGTAAGACGTTCACATCAGTAGGGTAAGCAGCATTTATCTGTCACGTTGGCAGGCTCACCTAAGATATGGTGTGAAAGACCCTCCTGACTCGATTTGGTCACAGATTGAATTCCCGAGCATGTCAGAAAATAGGCAGTTATATGATACAGAATCTCTATCGTAAAAGTTAATAGCTTGAGGAGGATACCAGATAATCCTGTATTTCAGCAGTCAGTCTGTGGGGGAACTCCAGGCTTCTTGTGAGGTGATCTGCTGGACGGTGCCAGCACAGACAAGGGATTGAACATTTAAGTCATTGGTTAACCCTGGACACCTGCATCATGCTAATTCATCATGTTGGCTTGAAGCATGTCATTGCACTAGGACTACGTGTGCATGTTTGGAATAAGCTCCAAACTCTAGTTGTGCTGAGAAACTGATGGCGGGGCAGACAGCTAAACAGGTGTTGCCCGGGATGCTAGCCTGAAAGAAATGTAAATGTGTTCAACTGGTCAATCTGCAAATGCAAGGGGTGCTTGGAAGCAGGTATTGGCTTTAATTGATGGAATCACTTGAAGCTTCCGGATAACACAGATTTATTCTTTTTGAGTGGCATTGCAAGGGTGTTACCAGCTGAGCTCTTAAGTCTGTGTTTTAAAGGACAGTTGTAAAATAAATTGCGCTATGTACAGTCTGGGTATTACTAACATTTATATTTTGGAAGCACTTTTTTCATCTTAAACCCTTTTTGAGTATTTTGTATCAGCCTATCTCATAATGTGCGCATGCAAGTTTAAAATAATGATTTACATACTCACAATGCTTTCTGTCACAGACCAGGACCTTGGAGCACTATACATACACAAGTCACTATTCTCCAATGCACCAACCAGGATTAAGTTCTGTGGCTCTCTGGTTGCAGACACAGACCTCTGCACTGAATTAACTAATAAAGGTTTCATAATGTACATAGCACATTTCCCACTGATTAACTTAACTTGTATTTATATTTCGTTTAGGCTGTGCATTGTTTTATATTACCTGAATGTGAACAATTGAACAGTTACAGAATATTTTGTCTTTTTAGCCATTCATTTGACCCCTCCCCCCACGCTAACTCACCCTGCCCCAATTTGCATGCAGCACCAGAGTTCCAATGCCTTTCAGGGCTCGCCTTGGCAGCGCATGCGCTGTCTCTTCGAGACATGCCAAATTCAAGTAAGAACTTTAAGCTCCGTCCATTTCCCCGCCCATCATTTCAATTGGCTCCTCTTACTGTCATTTGTAAATGGTGGCTTTGATTTGTGAATAGATTTAGTAGGCCCTCCTTACTACCCCCTTTTCTCCACGATGACTGCCCTGTTAAATGTATTGTTACTCAGGATATTTTAATTACAGTGTGTGAGCATTTTTTTCTTAAATGACTTTCTCGCTCTCGTGCAACCCCTTGCAGCTTGGTTGTATTCTGAACAGCTGCTCTTCACTCCCTCTAATGGACTGCACCTGCCTCCTCCTCCCTAGACCTCCACCCGTTAACGACGTGAGGAGGAAGCTGGAAATTTGTACGTGTCATAGTAGTTCACCTCCCCTTCCCACCTCCGAAGTGCACACTGTATCTGTTTATGTTTAATTTAAGTGCTTTATCTTTAATACTGGAGGCCACGCACATTCCCTCTCTCCTGTGTGGCTCGAGGAACGCTTCAGCAATGGTGGACGCTTCTTTAGTATACAGCCCCACACAACACTGCGTCTTTAAAACATCACTGCGCGCGGCGCTTTAGCAATGGTGGACACTCCTTCAATATCCAGTCTCACACAGTACTGCGTCTTTAAAACAGTGCGGTACACCGCACTTCAGCAATGGCGGGCGCTTCTTCAATATCCAGCCCCACACAGCACTGCATCTTTAAACCTGCGCGGCACACCATGCTTCAGCAATGACTAAAGAATCATTTAAAGTTTTTACAGCACTGCACTAAGCACCTCGAAGCTATCAGAAGGTAACGAAACACTGCGACTGTGCCGCATTACTGTTGCAACTTAGAGATAATGCAGTAGTCAAACACATGTTTACATGAGCCCAGAAAAATTATGAACATTGTTTTGCCAGTTTCTCGCATTAAGAGCATTGGAACGATAACATTAAACTTGTGTTACATGATTCTAAGGGCACTTTTAACACTATGAGGATATTTTGAAAAGGATTTCCAATGAAAATTGTTTCTAAAAAATCTTGCAAAGGTCTGCAGTTGGCACAGCCCAGATGCTCCCACTGCCCCCTCCCGATAGGCATATTCCTACCAACCATGTTTAAAATAGCAATGGCATTTCATCATCAGTTTGAGGCAGCTTGTGCGCTATTAACCCTAGAGAGGGCTGCTCTTTAAAACCGTGCTGGGTTTATAGGAGATGTATTCTGGGGTATCCGCTGTTTTACATTTTAAATTGTTACACCTTTCAACAAACGAGTTGTGCCCTTTTTTATTCTTCAGTACTTATTTTTATATTTTAACATTTAAACAAATGCAGACATTGCACATGCTGTTAACCATAATCAGCTCAAATGGCACCCATTAGCATCACCTGAGCTGGCTTTGTTGGAACCAAAAAGCATTATTTTACTAAACACTGCTCGTGACTTTATTCGCCCTCCCTTGCACATCGCTCATAAATATAAAGGTTGAGTCGCTCACGTATTAGGATACTCATGCAAAGGCCAGAATTTAAACATTAGGCATATAAGTCGACTGTAATTATGACACCTTAGCTACAGCTGTACACTATCGCTCTGCGAACTACCAAATATAACCTGCCAAGAGAACATCCACTTGCAGTAAAGAACGGATATTTTTTAGATTTGCCTCCAAAATTTATCTTAAAGCTTGAAAATTACTTTTTTACACAGATGTTATTAAAATTTTAAAACAATCTGCAATTTAAAAAAAAATACTGTGGCACTGTCCCTTGGGAACTCCAACTTTAAGTGTATTTATTTGTTTGCTAATTCAGTGTGATTCTTATTTTATGCTGCTTTTATGGTCATCGACCGAAATAAAGTATTTAAAGAAAAAGAAAGAGTCGCTAACAGACACCTTTGCATCTGAAGCACTAATACCTGTCGCTCTAGGGGAGTTTCACCTTAACAAAATCATTTGCTACTTATTCTCCTATGCGATGAATTAAATTGGTGATGAGATGTCTACCACTTAAGGGTCTAATGAATGACTCCACCCCTAGTCTTGATCACCCACTCAGGTGTTCACCTGCACTCTGACATTAACAATAACGGGCACAGAACTAGACTGATGTCATATACCTCACGATGGTTTGGTTGGCTTGAGGTATAGACGGGTGCAACCTTGAACATAAGCAAATATGATTCTGATATGAATTTTGATATTCCCGTCTCCGCAGGTTGCTCGACTGCAACGATTGGCACACCTTAGTGGTGCCAGACCCAGATAGTGATAGTATCACCCTCTGTACACTGTAGATAGAAACACACACAGGTCCTGACGAAATGCCATGAGGGCATGAAACATGTCGACCACTAGAGTAGGAGACAGTTAGAGACAAATACAAGTCACACTAACTGTCCATCTTCCTCTAACTTTTTAATGAGGTGGACAGCTGTCCTAAATAAATACATTCAACAGACTATCCAACCTTTTTTAACTCACTCTACTCATCTACACTCCTTCAGGCCCCTCACACCCACGCACTCAACGGCAAGGAACAAAAGATCTCCGCTAAAGAACCCCTTCACGGGTGCCCGTCGGGCATTGCACCGCCGGCCCGACGAGGAGCAGGCCCAGATGATGAAGCACGACACCTAGCTTGCTGGGTGTGTGAGGGCATTAGTTCCGAATATGGGAACTCCCCTTCCCTACCTATAGGTTCTTTGAGTCCAATCAATATCGACGGATTTGAGAATTGACCTCACTAACAAACCATCCCCTTAAGGAACTGCATACCCTTTCTAAATATAGTCCATCCTTCACGGCGCCCAGGCCAGCACTCTTATAATACAATCAACAAATTAAATTATACTCAACTCCTTCTCACATTTTATCTAGTACAAAATCTATACCATAAAAACATGCCAAATAATCACTCAACTGCAAACAAAAAGACATAAGCAAAAAAAATTAGCATTTAAAAAGCCAAAGCTCTTACATTCACAAATGCGAGACCTTTTGCCTTGCAAATGCTTGTTTATAATGCACTTTTACCGCTGGTTGAGTGTCTCTTCCCGGCTTACGATGAGAGAGGGAGGACAGGGCCTGAGGGTATGACCACACTTCTGGGGGGATTCAAGGGGTCAGGGGTAGAGGTGTTTTGGGTGGGGTTCTTGCGAGGGGGGTATAGCAATAGTAAAAAATGAACAGGAAAGATATAACAGATTTGATAGATTTACTCTAATTGGTGCAGGACATGTCAGATGGGATAACAAATACAGAATACCGCAGGCTAAACAAGATGAAACTCATAAATACAGAATGTAAAAATTGTTACATGTAATGTCAACTCAACCCGCGGAAAAGCGCTGCTCTTTTAAATTGGGCCACCTCCCTTTCTCCTGAGATTGTATTTTTACAGGAAACACATCTCAGGACTGATATTCCAAAGATAGCACTTCCCAAAAAGTACTCACAGGCATATTTTTCTTCTGACAATTTAGCTGTCCGAGGGGTAGGGATTTTACTAGCAAGCACCCTTGACTGGCAGGTTAAGGATGTCCAACGAGACGGGAAAGGCAGATGGCTTTGGGTGAAAGTTAAGCTGCAGAAAACAGACGTGAACCTGGTAAATTATTACGGTCCTATTGAGGATGATACCGCAGCCAAATGTATCAATTAGCAGTACGAATGGAAGGCATATTAATTCTGGGGGGTGATTTTAATTTTATTCAAACTTTGGCAATTGATACATCGAATAAGGCGAAGTGCCAACTAAAGCCTAAAACCGCAAAATTAATAGGCAGCCTTACAAAAGACTTCTCACTAATAGATCCCTGGAGACTAGGCCACCCTAGCCTCTTGCAATTTACCTGTTACTCAGCAAGATTCAGATGAGCCTCACGATTGGATTATTTTTAGTGGATAAATTGGTTGCCAATGGCCCGGCAGAAATAGTGGCCAATTCTTTTTCAGATCATTCCTTAGTTTCATTTACATTAAAATTAAGTAGTACTTTAAAAAAGAGGCCCAGATGCCAATTTGATAAATCCTTACTACAAGATATGAATTGGTTAACAGAAACCAGAGGGTTTATCAAGGAGTTTTTTTAGCTTAATTTAAATACGGCCCCTCTGTTTATGGTCTGGGAGGCTTTTAAAGCTACTTTTAGAGGCCAGACTATATCATATAAGGCAGGAATAAATAACCTACGGAAACATAAGATTTTGGCACTACAAACTGCTGTGGAAAATGCCAGACTAAAGGTAACCCTAACAGATACATCAGAGCCTCTCATAAAAGCACAGCAGCAAGAGCTAGCTAAAGCTAAGGATAAATTGAAAGATTTCTTCTTAATAGAGGAAATTACAGGGAGAAAGGCCTACCAACAAAAACTTTACGAGGAGAGTCAGCAGATTGGTAGATTTTTGGCGTGGTCTACAAAATCTCAAAAAGCTGCTCAATTAATTAGCCAAATTAAAAATCCATCAACAGGCATGCTAGAAGATGATAAGCAGGTTATCGCTGAGGTGTTCCTTGCACATTTCAACCAAATATATGCAGAAATGCAGCGGATAGATGAAGCAGAACTAATGAGATATTTTCATTCATTGGAGCTACCTCTGCTATCGCAGCAGCTTTCAGAGGCATTGAATGCTCAAATAGGAATTTCTGAAGCTCAATTAGTATTAAAAGGTATGCCTAATGCCAAGGCCAGTGGAGCTGACGGGATTCCTGTAGAAGTATATAAGGTATTTCAAGATGAATTACTTCCTTTTTTAGTAAAATTGCTCAATGAAATTAAAGAAGGTATTGATATTCCCCAAAGTTTTAAGGAATCTGTGATCATAATTTTTCTTAAAGAAGATAAAGATCCCTCTGATCCCAGTTCTTATCGTCCTATTAGTCTGCTAAATACAGATTATAAATTGCTCATGAAAATCTGGGCAAAAATGCAGCAATAAAAATGGTTTTATCCCATGACGTCTGATGGCATCTAATACGTATTTTTTAATGCAAGCCATTGATTATTTTTCTATTAATAAGACTAATGCGGTGATTATGAGGATGGATGCCGAAAAGGCTTTTGATTTAGTAGATTGGAGTGTTCTATTTTTTATTTTGCGGACGTTTGGTTTCCCGCTACAATTCGTACAGATGTTAAAAAAAGTGAAAAGTTGTGCAGAAGCCAAAATCATTATTAATGGGTCAGAAGCCGGTAAGGGTATTATTAAACGAGGCACTCACCAGGGATGTCCGCTATACCCCCTCCTGTTTTCATTGTTCATTAAACCTCTAGCTGTGAGGATCCGGAAAAACGTAATGATCTCGCCTCCCATTGAGGGGATGGCAAAAATTAAACTTTATGCAGACAACATTATTTTCTATCTGATAGCAAGGTAACCTAATGCACAGAACGCTTTGGATGAAATCCAAAGGTTTACGCAGGTCGGAGGATACAAAGTTAATCAAGCAAAAACCGAAATGTAAACATTTAGGTGCCAATTACGATCCGTTAAAAAAATTTGCCGTCCGCCTCGTATCCGTATTTTGTTACGTACGAATCGTACAAGTACCGTACAAACTGCGAAGTACGATTCGTAAGTAAAAAATACATACGAATTGTGTCGGGAAAATGGTCCAAGAGGGAGCCGTAAATTTTCACGTCCGAATAGCGTCGGGAAAAGTGTCCGACAGGGAGCCGGACATTTTTACGTGCAAATCGTAAAACAGAAGTCCGAGCGCGCAAGTACGATCCATACCACCCGTCCGAATACACAACCGCATGTAAAAGGCCCCGTACGGAGCGAACGCTGTAGCCTACATGTACACGGGTAAACTTGTGCCCGAATACGAGTCGTACAGCCCCCCTCACCCCGCACATGTCAGCACCGTACCCCGTATGTCAGCACCGTACCCCCCCTCCGCACCGTGCCCCAACACCGTAGCACAGCCCTGCACCTGTACGGGCCGCACCCCAGGCCCGTCTCCCAGCCCCGCACCTGTACGCCACGTACCCCAGGACCGTACCCCAGCCCCCCACCTGTACGCGCCACACCCCAGGCCCGTCTCCCAGCCCCGTACCTGTACGCACCGTACCCCAACACCGTAGCCCAGCCCCATACCTGTACGCACTGTACCCCAACCCCGTACCTGTACGCACCATACCCCAACACCGTAGCACAGCCCGCACCTGTATGCGCCGCACCCCAACACCGTAGCACAGCCCCGCACCTGTACGCACCGTACCCCAACACCGTACCACATCCCGCACCTGTACGTGCTGCACCTCAACACCGTAGCACAGCCCCGCACCTGTACGCACCGTACCCCAACACCATAGCACAGCCCGCACCTGTACGCGCCGCACCCCAACACCGTAGCACAGCCCGCACCTGTACGTGCTGCACCCCAACACCGTAGCACAGCCCCGCACCTGTACGCACTGTACCCCAACACCGTACCCCAGCACCCTCACCCAGCATCGCGTATGTACGGACCGTACCTACGCGAAAAAGACTCGTACAGAACCAGGACACTGTAAAACAGCACAAGGAGGGTCAATTCGACTCGCACAACACCACAAAACACGTCAACATGACAAAATACATCTCTATGACTGACCTGGCACATCCAAACAGGCAAACATAGGACCAAATCACAACCACCTCTTATAACACACCCACCACAAATTCAAACACAGACACACCCACAAATGGACCTATAAAAAGGGCCCACACACACAACCCATGAGCCATTGCAACAGACCCACTGCTCACAGACACCACAGACAAACAACTGCACCTTACTCACACCTTAACTACACCTTAACTTACACACCTTCACACAACCTCCTTCACAAACACCCCCTCTTCACCTTCACACACGCACCGTCACATTCACACCCACACACCCACAACCATCCACACCCACACCCCACACCATGCCCACTGACAAGAATCCAAAGTTCACAACGGCGGAGCTGGAGCTCCTTGTCAACGAAGTCATCAGAGTCGAGCCACAGCTGTTTGGAACATTGGTCAGACAGACCAGCATAGCCCAAAAAACCAGCCTGTGGCAGAGGACCGTCGATAAGGTGAATGCTGTTGCGCCCATCCGAAGGACCAGGCATGAATGCCAAGCCAGGTGGTACGATCAGCGCAGGGCAGTCAAGAGGAAAATGAACCAGGAATACGCCCAGAGTAACATCACTGGAGGTGGGCTGCCCCGCAGACCCGTACATTACCATCCCTGGGAGGAGAAGGTGATGGCCACGCTTCCGCCGGTGGGAGTACACGGAGTCGAAGGAGTCGCAGAGCCTGGTGAGTACACAAACAACTCACGTAACATGGGGGGAATGGCATCCACACCACAAATACACCAAATGCACGCAACTACCCCCAGCCCTCACCGCACACAACCACACCCAAAAACCACGCTCATGCCACTAACGTCTCCATGCCCCATTCACAAATAAAGGCAATGCCATGTCCCAGGCCACACCAACCACAAACCCAAGACTGGATGTCCGGGATGCTGGGAGGGTGGGGCTCACACAACACATTGTGCAACTCAGAACTAGACACCAATGCCCACAGCCCATATGGCCTAGGTACATACCCATGCACCATGCCCAATGCACAGGGACTGGCAAAGTAATGACAAGGTAGCTGACACTTGGCCCTGCTGTAGGCAGCACAAGGCCCTCCTGTGACCACTGTACACTCAAAAAACAACTCCACTAGCTCACATACCCAGCACAGGAACTCACACACACTGTCATGCCAGCATGCACAATGAGGGGACAGACACATCACCTGGGAGACCCAATGACAAATCACACTACACACAACAGCAGGCCTGGTCACACATCCCCCCTCACACAAGCACACACCCCCGGGGCAGGCAACGTATTTACGCACTCTCACAATGGACATGTGACACAACAAAACCAATCCCTAGCCAAATAAGCATCCCAGACAAAAATCTACTGGCAAACACTCAGGAGCACATACCAATCTGTCCCCCGCAACATACCTATCCCCAAGTGTACATTGAGAGGAATGCTAGGCACATCCAACCACCTGGAGGAACTGTGACTACTTGAATATGTATGAAACATGGATGTGGCATGAAACAGCATTAACATTGTCTCTCTCTCACACACAGGGCAACGTCATCGACCTCCCCCCAACAATGGGGGGAACAATCACAGTCCCAGGCTCAGCGTGAAGATGATCCCACCAGCAGCGACGACTATCACCACTCCGTGGATGACCCCGACCAACCTGGCCCCTCTGGTGCCCAAGCCCCTGCAGCACCTGCGTCAGGTACATCTGTGCCAACCCCCACCCCCATTCCTGTCACATCCCAGGAGACACCCAGGAGCCCTGCTCGCACTGAACAACACAGCCAGTCTGACCAGGAGGGACAAGGTTCTCCGGGCACCCAGGAGGAGGCAGACGACCACGCTAATGCCATGCCTCAGGGGTCCCGTAGACCTGATGTGCCCACAACGGCAGGTCAGGCTCGTGTGGGCAGGGGTGGTGGGAGTGGAGGCAGGCCGCGGCGAGAACCTGACCAGCCAGCTGAGGGAACCGGTATGGCACACATGCGCCACATCCTGGACACATACCGGCGTGACACCAGGGGCATCAGCCAGGTTGTGTCGAGCCTCACAGACATCAAGGGGACCCTCGACGAGATGAAGAACCTGCAGGCCGAGCAACATGCCAGTCAACAACAACACCAAGGACGGATGGAGGCAAGACTGGCTGAGCTCCTAGCGGTGCAAACGGACATGAGCCGTTCACTCCGTCGGATCGCCGACAACATGGGCAACCCTCCCTGTACCACCAGGCGAAGACCACCACCAGCCACAGGGAGGGAGGAGGAGGAGGATTCGTCCGACGGAGCATCACAAGCATCGTCAAGGCCTGCATCTGAGGGTCCCTGGAGGAAGGTGGGTCGTCCACGGAAAAGACTGTGAGAGTCAGCGGACCATCCACATCTCCCAGGTCACCTGGCCTGGCACCTGGCCCTCTGGCGCAACAGCACCACCTCACTCAATGACATTCTCTGCCACATGGACTTGCTGGTCACAGTCTGACCAATGATTACCAACACTGTAGTCTGGACTCTGATGACTCCAACTGACAAGGATGCCATCTCCCCCTGTGAACTTTGGATTCAATGCACCCGGTAGAGCACCTTACTTCATCCACCAAAAGACTTACCCCACCAAAAATAAATACTTTATTTTGTCATGAGATGTTGCTGTCATTTGGCATTATTCACCAACATATGTGTGTGTAAATGTCAAACTATGCCTGAGTGTTGAACTAACTCCACACATCCATACCCTGGGATCGGAGTCTGGTACAGGACACACATGGGTCACAATGTATCATTCAATGCAGACATGGAGCACAATACTCACCTGTGATGGCCTCAAGCTGCTGAGGGGGTGCTAGGGAAACTGTGAGGACACACCTATTTGGAAGAGTAACATTAAGGCGAAGAGGTCATGCCTCATTTGGAGGTTCCCGGGGAGGGAGTCCCAGGTATGTGTTCCCAGGTGGGAGAACTATGTCATGCAGGAGTACGGTGGATCAGAAGAATGGTGGCCAGGTCAAGGTTGGATGCACGGAGATGGCACTACGGGGTCTCGGATGACAGTGGTACAAGGTTGGTTTTGGGTCAGTGTTGTGGCTTGCCTCCTGAGTGTGGGTGAGGAGTCTGAAGGTCATCCTGCAGCACACAGTGATCCATTGCAGCTATCTCTGCTGGACGGTGATGTGGCTGGGGCGCGGGATGTTGACGCTGAGGTGTGCAGATGCAGCCTGGATGTGGACAAGTGTCCCTGGATTTTTGATGTGGCTGCTCCGTAGAGGGCAGGGCAGTATTTGACACGGATGTTGTTGTGGACCTGGGGGATGGTCCGTCTTACCTTGGAGTGGATCTATCTGGGGATCATGTGCATAATGCTGAGGGTGTTGCAGTGTGAGGTACAGATAATGGTGATTACCATGGCAAATTAGAGCAAGCAATCCATGATGCACAACATCTTGTGTGCGTGGACACTGGGTGCCTGTGCGGGGCTTCTGTGGGTGGGACACAAGCAGTTGAGCCAGCTGTAAGGGGACAATCCTCAGATGTTGACCTCAGTCCTGTACAAGTCCAGCCTCAGGTGGCTGCTGTTCTGCCATTCATCTATGGATCCCATGCAATCTTGAATATTGGAACTGGAAATGTCTGCGTCCTTGGTGAGGGTGAGGAGTGCCTGGCTGTCAATGGCATACGAGTTGATGATGAGGTCGTGTGTGCATGTGATGGTGGATAGGGGGGTCCTGGACACATTGTAGATTGACACGCTGAAAGATGATACTTGTGCCATGTGCCTCACGACGAAAGCATACTACATGCCGAAGCCTTGAGTCCCACTCCCATGGCCTTGCAGGGGTACAGATCCGGTGGGGAGTAGGAGGGACATGACCTGGTGGGTGTGACAGGTCCTGGAAGGTGTGGCAGCGCTGTGTAGGCAGTCGGAGTTGCACACTCATCATGCAAAGGTGTTGTGTGTGTGCTCAGTGCATGCCTGAGAGCAGGCGGGAGATGTGTGGATGGACCTTGCTTGGAGGGTGGCTGCAACATCACACTGTAGTGTGATGTGGGTCATGCAAGGACCTGAGGGTCGTGCAATGTGCACGTTGCATGTGCAGATGGTCCAGCCTTTGGTACCGCGTGGCCGCAACTGTGGCACAGACAAGCTGAAGACAGCCAAATGAATGTGTTGAGGGAGGAAGGGAGGAGCACCTTTGATGTGTGTGTGTTGCCAAATCTGGAAACTACGTGTGCCCTTGCTGCAGTTGCTGCAACAGCAGGCGGCATGTCCTGGGAATTATGCCACAATATCCACACAAAGACTAGGATGTCAGAAAGGTATACTGCAACAGGTGTATGTCAAGGAAGGGGTTACCGGTTTGCAATGGCACACCCAGAGACAAAGGATGCACAATCACCAAAGATGAGTGACACCGGATCATGAAACTGAATGCCGAGCTGCGCACAGGAAACACACCCCAGAAGGTGTTGATGGCCCGTGGGGGGACTAACATGCCAACACACATACACAGCCATGGACATCATGCACAATAGAGAATCAAATACATGAAGAACAGCATGCAGGTTGCTAATCTACACATAGACTCATATGCACAGTCCTTGACAACCATGCCAGAGATGCCACATGCACAGTGGCAAGAGACCTGCATTGACAGAGATGAGGCACCTTGGAGGCTGAGGAACACCTTTATTACTCAGGCTCACACCTATGCAAAAGCATCAACATTAACAGACTCACAGGTCTATTGGATTAACATGTGGGACCTACACCGGACACCCCCTTTGCACCACAGATGATGTAAATCCATTGTACTGGCACACAAGTGAAGGGGTTGAGCCAAACATCCCCTGCTGCACACGGAGAGGCTGCAATTCCCCATTGAGCATCATATGGGGATGTCCCGCAATATGCCCACCCGTAGCCTCCCGTATGTTTCCGAGGGAAGTTGTACACACATTGATGCCTTCATCACAAACCACAATCCCATAACAGATGACTGTCACGAAGTGTGACTATCCATTCATGTGAGTGATGCCACATGTCATGTGCCCCATGGTGAGTCGACATGTATGCATAGTAACATAACCTGCACAGGAGCAGTGCCCACACATTACACACAACTACCACACCCAAAAAGCCTTGCTGCAATCCTTACCCAAAGGAGAATTTTCACCATGTCCGTGCATGTAACGCTGATTCAGCACATGTTGCATTACTCATGAGGAATAGCAGGAGCACAACGATGCCACGGGCAGACAGCATGCGCAACTACCTGGGGATGAGAGACACACAAGAAGTCAGGAAAAACATAGTCATCCGCATGCATGGTCATGTACTCTACATGATTAAGGTTGACACCATGCCAGTTGTCAATTGAGTGTGTCAGCTAAAATGTGTGGAATGACATCAGCACTCGAGTGACACATCAGCACACACCTCAAAGTCACTTAGCATACAGTCAGCTGGACACACACATTGCAACACATGCCACATAAGGCTCAAAGCGTGCACACTCAGACCCAGGGACTCACCATTATGAGAAAAAGTTGCGTATGAGCTGACTCCGGATGTCCTCCTCCTCCTCCTCCTCACTTGCCTCGTGACCAAGGCCGTCATCCTCCACGGGTTGATGTTCCTGCTCATCGGGATCCAGGATGAGTGGCACAGCTTTCTCCACTGCCATGTTGTGCAGCATGCAGCACACAAGGAAGATTTTGCAGACCTTCACCGGTGCATATGGGAGGGACCCGCCGGTCTTGTGGAGGCACCGGAATCGGCTCCTCAGGAGGCCAAACGTCCTCTTAATCACTCGCCTGGTCTGCCCATGGGCGTTGTTGTAACGGTGATCTGCAGCTGTTCTCGGGTTGCGGAGAGGCGTCACCAGCCATGGCATGTTGGGATAGCCAGAGTCCCCTACATGGAAACATCATGTAAAGAAGTGGGTCAGGAGATGCCGTCACATACTAAGATACCGCTGAATACTGGACAAACAGAGTCTACTCACCAAAAAGACATGCTCGTTCGTTGTGCAGCTGCAGCATCATTTCTGGCACCCTGCTACGCCGCATGATGTAGGCATCGTGTGATAACCCTGGAAAACGTGCACAGACATGTGAAATCACCATGTTAGCAAGACACACCACAAGGGCATTAATGGAGTGGTAATGTTATGGTTACGGAAGGCTACCTCCTGTGCCTGTGGTGGTACCAAAGCCACATGTGTCCCATCAATGGACCCAATTACATGGGGCATCCCTCCCAGGGCATAGAACTCACCCTTGATACCTGTCAACTGCTCACGAGTTGGAAAATGGATGAATTCATCCAGGTGCTCCAACATGGCTTCTAAAACATCATGCAGGACACGGCTGAACATGGTCTGAGACATGCCACCCACATCAGCTATGGTCAATTGAAACGTACCGGTGGCAAAGAAATGTAGGGCTGACATCACCTTCATCTTGTGGGTCAGCGCAGTCGGATAACTGTGTCGCGGTTGGAGGTGTGGTGCCAGCCTGTTTGTCAGGTCCACCATTAACCGTTGGGGGAATCTGTAGCGGCGTATACAGTCACGTTCCCTCATGGCAGCCAAGTCTGGCATTGGGCGGGGGAGAGGCGGTGCCCTGCAGAAAATTGGAAGGAATAACGAAGATTGAGTACATTACTACACCAATGTCAATGAACTGAGCACATGTTCAACAGCTAATACACATATGCCACATACAGAGTCTGGTCTGTGCAAAACATCCTGCACACGTATGCCAGCCAGGTGATACTCCTACCAAGAGCCAGCTACAAACATGGATTGTCAAGGTCTACATGACATGCCATGAAAGTAGCTGTGGGCCAGTGTGAGTGAACAGCCAGACACATTACAGGAGTGACATACATCCACATATGTGCATTTGAAGGATGTCATCTCATACAGACAGCTGCCGGCAAGCTAGACGCACAGGTCACATGTCATGGAAAAAGGACAGACCACACACCTTGCCATGAAGGGGTACATGTCAAATATGATCATACAGACATTGAGACTACGCAGATATGTCCTAAGCTCGCAAGTCCCTGTTAGATGCATACAGACACACGTCACGTGTTATTCCACATGTGTCCTGGTGTGCGTAATAGTGTGACATGGGCATCTACACACAGACACATGTTGGATGCAGCTACAGCAGATGCCGTTGACGGAACACCAACAGCAAGATCATGGGAACACATGACACACACATGACATAGTCACATCGTGGCACGCTGGTAGTGAGATGTCAGGTGTCATCATCCGTGTACCTGGCATCAGGGGACAGTTGCGGGTGTTGGGGACTGTTCCATGCCAGTGATGCAGTGCTTGACAAGTTTGAAATACATGCACACATGTAAAAGGTGTGAAGGGGAAGTGCGCCACATGGTGCCCCATCACACATGATATGTGTACACAGGTCATCACACAACTATTGGGTTAAAACATGAGGAGACATGTGCCAGCTCACTGCCTGACACACCTAGGCCCTACACATGATGCACTGCACTGACAATGACTTGATGTCCATCCTTGTGCGAGTCATACACCTCCATTCCTTTCCTGTGCGCCTCCTATCACCAGTGTAAGCTGTGAAACGCACCGTACACACGCTCTGTGGGGATGTGTACGGTCGTATCACAATATGGGGTTTGGGTAGGAGTACGCGTGTGTGCAAGGACACACGTACGTGTACACACTGGTCCTATCCCCATGGTAGTGTTTGCGTAGGCGTACGCCATAGAGATACGGCTCGTACCCGCGTATGTACGGCCTGTAGCACTATGGCGTACGCCTACGGCAACACTATCATAATGCTACGGGCCCTACACACGCGGGTACGGCCCGTAGCACTAGGGTAGTGTTGGCGTAGGCGTATGCCATAGAGATACGGCTCGTACCCACGTATGTACGGCCCGTAGCACTATGGCGTACGCCTACGGCAACACTACCATAGTGCTACGAGTCCTACACACGCGGGTACGGCCCGTAGCACTAGGGTAGTGTTGGCGTAGGCGTACGCCATAGAGATACGGGCCGTACCCGCATATGTACGGCCCGTAGCACTATGGCGTACGCCTACGGCAACACTACCATAGTGCTACGGACCCTACACACGCGGGTACGGCCCGTAGCACTAGGGTAATGTTGGCGTAGGCGTACGCCATAGAGATACGGGCTGTGACCGCGTATGTACGGTCCGTAGCACTATGGCGTACGCCTACGCCAACACTACCCTAGTGCTACGGGCCGTACCCGCGTGTGTAGGGCCCGTAGCACTATGGTAGTGTTGGCGTAGGCGTACGCCATAGTGCTACGGTCCCTACACACGCGTGTACGGCCCGTATCACAATGGCGTACGCCTACGGCAACACTACCAAAGTGATACGGGCCCTACACACACGTGTACGGACTGTATCACTGGAGTAGTGGTGCCCTAGGGGTACATGTGGAACGCACCGTACCTGTGTGTGGATAGTGAAATTACATAGGGGACACATGAGAGAGAAGAATAAGGGCCTGAATGCATGCTGGTTGTCATGGAGACCAAGTTTCCAGTTCACCATTTTTCATCAGGTGGCCAGCAAAAGTCGGTTAGAGACAATATACTATGTTGCAAAGTGGTTGTTGACTTGACATCATGCTCAAATTTTGAACCATGCAAAGGCCCTCACTGGGGTAGGTTTAAAGGGATTGGAGGAAATGTAGGATGCAAATGAGATTGACCAATCACTCTGTACTCCTGTAAATGAAACAGCCCAGCAAGAGAGATATAAGGCAGCCAGGACCCATGAGAGAGCACTTGCCTGCACAACTTTTCATTCCACACCACTGCTGCTGCTTGTGATTCCTCTGGCACCATGTCCAGGTCTGTGGAGAGGGCCCAGCCTTTCACCCAAGAGGAGAATGAGACGTTGCTGGACGTCATCCTCCCACAGTACCCCTGCCTGTATGGGAGACCAGGGGAGCAGGTGAGTGCTGACTCCACTAGCTGTGACTGTGCCCCTTTTTTGTGTCTGTCACTTCTGGCATTGTGTCCAGGTGTGACAGACATGCAATGTTGTTCATGGTGGGTCCCAGGGGGGGGGGGGGGGAATGCCTTATGTCTCCCATGCAGAGCCTGATGTGGTTCATATCTGCACTCCTCACTTGCATTGTGCTTACTGTGACAATCACTGCATGGTGCATGCCACATTCAGCCTGGCTAATCCTCTTGGAAATGTTGTTTCTGTAGTCCTGATGTGATTCTGTGGTCCCCCCAGTGTGACAGGTGACTGTACCCACAGATGTGTGTGAGTTGAGTGTACCTGTGGTGATAGTGTCCAAATATGTGTACGGCCCCTGGACATTGGTGTGTGTGTAAGTCCCCTGTCATGTGGGTGAGTGTCTATGTGGAGTGTTGCACCCCAGCTGCATGGAGGATGCATATGCCCTACCCATCTGATGTGAGCAGGGAGCCGTGCTGTGTGTCTGACGTGCTGAGCTAGCCCCACACCTGTGACTCCCCCCAGTCAAGTGGCACATGTGCAGAGTGATGTTTGTACCCGCAGTTGCCAATGGCAGGTGATTGTCCTGTGCCTGTGTGTGTCTGTGTACTCCGCTGAGGTTGCGTCAGTGGCCTGGGGCATGTGACTGGTTTGAGGTGCTGTCCATAATCCTGGTGTTGCTTGTGATGCACAGTGTGAGCCATGATCATTGATTCTGTCGCACCCCTCATGCCAACTGTGTACTTTAAATGCCACGTAGTGCATTTGGCCTTCCCCAGAGGATAATATCCCTATGACAAAGGTGCAATGAGTTGGCTGCATACTATGCCCTGTTCAAACAAGCCCAATTGTTCTAATGTGTGTCTCTGTGACATGGAGCAGGTGTATTGATGTTGTCTCACTTTGTCATCCTCACAGGTAGCCGCCTACGCCAAGGGGGAGATTTGGAAGTGGGCCGTCAGGGCCGTGAGGGCGGTGGAGGGTCGCAGTCGGCGCCTGGCCCAGGTGAGGAAACGCTGGCAGGATATCCGGTGCTGGACCAGGAGGATCGCCCGGGTCCTGCTGGGGGACTCACCTCCATGCAAACACGGCGGGCGCCGGCGCCTGACCTACCAAATGAAGCGTGTCCTGGCGGTGGTCTTCCCTGACATGGATAGGCGGTTACAGGAGAAGCAGCAGCAGGAAGGGGGTAGATACATGTGTGTTTGTTGTGTGTCACCAGCTTTTAGAAGTGCTCAGTTGCCTGGATACACTGACAGGGGGGCCAGTCTCTGCAAATAATCTTTGGTCATGTAAGCTCTTACTGTATGGTGACATTGTCCCAAGGAGTGTTCCTTCCTCTGTGGCACCTGATTTCTTCCCTGCAGGGTGTTTCCCAATTGTTGTGCTGACCTGTGTCTACATTTCCTTGCTGTGTGAGGGATCCCTTCAACTTTGCCCATGCCTGCTCAGCAATGTCTCCGCCTGCATCATCTGTGCCATCCTTGGTAGTCACTGTACTTGTGTATGGAGTATGTTGCCATGGCTTAATGTGGACATGGTCCCTTTTCCGCACTATGCATGTGTGTACTCTCAGCCTACCACACATGTGTTACTTGTTCTGCAGGGTATTTGGGCACCTGACTGACAATTGTGGGCATTGTATCTGTGGGTACTCCACCCTTTTCCCTCCATGGGAGGCAACAACTTGTTGGCAGCCCCAGCACCTGTACATTCCTATCAGTCCTGGAATGTGGGTGACCATGTGTGTTCCCTTAGGCTTTCTTAGTTGAGTGGGGTTTAACATGAGGATACAGTCTTGTTGCATGATCTCAGTGTGTGTATTGTGCTGCCACCGCCAGGGGTGGGTATGCATGTGTAATTTGTCATCACACCCACATGTGGTGTGTCATGCAGTGGGGGAAGGACATCCATCCTCATGGGAGTGGGACACTGCTGTCAGTGATGTGTTGTCATGGCACTATCAACATAGTCGCACATTGTGGATGCCTTCATGCACCCATGGAGTTTTGCTGATGGGAGGATGATGTACACACCCCCATGTCTCTGTCCACTGCTGGGAGGCCTCTGCACCCACCCCTCATTTGTCTGGGCACTGCTGGGAGTCCTCTGCACCCACCCCTCATATGTCTGGGCACTGCTGGGAGTGATAGGCACCCACCCCTCATATGTCTGGGCACTCCTGGGGGTCCTCTGCACCCACCCCTCATATGTCTGGGCACTGCTGGGAGTGATAGGCACCCACCCCTCATATGTCTGGGCACTGCTGGGAGTCCTCTGCACCCACCCCTCATATGTCTGGGCACTGCTGAGAGTGATTGGCACCCACCCCTCATATGTCTGGGCACTGCTGGGAGTGATAGGCACCCACCCCTGTGTCTCTGTCCACTGATGTGGATCGTAGCACGACACCCACCCACCTGCCCACACGCTCTTCAGGCCTGGGTACGGGCCGTACCTCAAATGTTGGGGTGCCGTAGGGGTACGGCCCATACCCAGGCCTTCAGAGTGTGGGTACGGGTCGTACCACGCCTACCCCTACGTCACCCCAACAATGGTGGGACGGCCCGTACCCATGCTCTTCAGGCCTGGGTACGGGCCGTACCCCCAATGTTGGGGTGACGTAGGGGTATGGCCCGTACCAAGGCCTACAGAACGTGGGTACGACCCGTACCACCATTGTTGGGGTGACGTAGGGGTACGGCCAGTACCCAGGCCTTAAGAGCGTGGGTACGGGTCGTACCACGCCTACCCCTACGTCACCCCAACAATGGTGGTACGGCCCGTACCCACGCTCTTCAGGCCTGGGTATGGGTCGTACCCCCAATGTTGGGGTGACGTAGGGGTACGGCCCGAACCCAGGCCTTCAGAGCGTGGGTATGGTCGCACCACGCGTACCCCTGCGTCACCCCAAGAATGGTGGTACGGCCCGTACCCAGGCCTTAAGAGTGTGGGTACAGGCCGTACCACCATTGTTGGGGTGCCGTAGGGGTATGGCCCGTACCCAGGCCTACAGAACGTGGGTATGGGCCGTACCACCATTGTTGGGGTGACGTAGGGGTAGGCGTGGTACGACCCGTACCCACACTCTTAAGGCCTGGGTACGGGCCGTACCCCCAATGTTGGGGTGACGTAGGGGTAGGCGTGGTATGACCCGTACTCACGCTTTTAAGGCGTGGGTACGGTGCGTACCACAATTGTTGTGGTGACGGGACGTGTCCACTTCGGTTGTGGCGGGACGCAGGCCTTGGTGGACACGCTTCCCCCCCGGAGTGACCAGTCCCTGGAGGTACGGTATGTACAGGGCATGTATACATTTTGCCTTGGGTGGGGGTTATGTTTCCTGCCCCTGCCCCCCACCTTTGCCCCCGGGTGTTGTTCTGACCTTCTGCGGCATCTGCGTCGGTTCCTGTGCACCAGGTCGTAGGCTATGAGGGCCGGGATGACACGTAGGATGGGGTCCATGGCTGTCCGTCGCGTACAGGTGCTCCTTCCCCGCATCCGCCTCAATTTCCCGGCAGTTTTTGGCTCCCGTAAAAAATGCTACGTGCGGAGTGACGTAGGCACGAATCGTACTTGCTGGTTCGTAAAACGCTGCCTGACTCGGATCGGAATTGTGGGTATATTTTAGCTGGTCGGTGTTTTGTACGATTCGTACAGAAATGGTATTTCTGTACGAATTGTACTTGCGGGTTTGTAAGGTGGTTTTCCCGGGTACGAGTCGGATGGAGAAAACGCTCCGTACGACGGTTCGTACCCGGGTTTTACAGGATCGGAATCGGCACCTTAATGTGACTGCTTCAAGTATTCCAGCCTCTATTCATCTAAAGCCACCGCATCCAGTTAGATATTTGGGGATATATGTTACAAATGATTTTGGGCAATTATTTTCTTTGAATTATACCAGTATGCTCACGAAAGTGAAAAAGCTTTTAGATAAATGGTCTCTGCTTCAATTATCCTTAATAGGGAGGATCGCCATGGTTAAAATGTTGGTGCTTCCATTGTTTTTGTTTCTTTTCATTAATCTTCCCATGAAAATCCCGAATTATTATTTTAAGAGTTGGATCAAATAATAAGGAAGTTTGTATGTAACAATAAACATCCTAGGGTTAAGATAACTACACTACAATTGGACATAACATCAGGAGGATTGGCACTCCCACATTTTTCAACCTATTATCAGGCTTCTTTAGGTAATTTATTTTCCCAATTGGGTGAGGAAAATTCAGTTTTCGATCAAAAACATTTGATGCATATGATGAAGGAAAGTGCTATAGGACTCCCCATATTTTTACGTCAGGCAAAACTCCCTGAAAAGACAAGATACAAGGTGAGACTCACACTGGCTGAGAGAACTCAGTTATTTTTTAAATAGCGAGATATCCCTGCATTCCATGCATATACCCCTATACAGGATAGTGTAGTGGGAGATCTTATATTGTCTAGAGGGCTCTATCAGGTATGGGAAGAACTGGGTTATTCCCAGCTTGTAGATTTTTATCATTATGAAACATTAACTTCCTGGTAAACGGTTTGTTTGTAGGCTATTACTTTGACCACTGCTCTTTCTCTGAGTTCCCTACAAATAGTTAATTTTCTCAAAACGAATTATTTAATGATGGGTGAGACGGTATGGCAAATCGCTAAACAGATGGTAAATAAAATGGTAGGGGTTGGTTGTTGGTATCAGTTACTTCATCAAAACGCCAACTTTCTGACGAAAGAGCTCCAAAAAATGTATTCAGAGACGGGTTGTAAGTTTAATACCAAAGAATGGAAACAGCTTAGTGAACTAGCGAATAAAGCACTTAGAGGTGCTAATTACAAAAGAATGAACTTTCTATCCACTTTCTGCGATTGTCTAAAATGTTTCAAACAAGCCCGAATTAATGTTTCCGTTGTAATAAAGAGGGCGAAGGTGGATGGCTACATATATTTTACGAATGTAATATTCTACAGCAATTTTGGGAGGGGGTTTTTGCTGAAATCTCTCTGATTCTATCTTTGGCAATAGAGCCATCAGCCATGTTGGTGCTATTTGGTTCTTCAGGAGAAGTAAAATGCTTCACAAAATATCAGCAATATTTTATATTAATTGCTATTGCAGTTGTTAGATCACTTATTCTTCAAAACTGAAGAACTAGTATACAACCTAGTATTGAGCATTGGTTTAACAAAATGGCCAGGACCTGCAGATTAGAAGAGGCCTATGCTAAACGTATTGGAGCAATTGTAAGATTCAGGGGTGTTTGGGGAAATTTCTCCTTTAATGGGGCTACAGATGAAAGTTGATTATAAGATTTAGGTATAAATTGTTCATATTAGCACAACGCACTTTTAAGAATTTATAACACTTACGTATTCGTTAAAAAAATATATATATATTTGCACATTGCACTTTGCATTTTTTCCTGGTTAAAGATGTATCAGCGGCTATAAATCTATGCAGTTTCTTCATCAATCTCATCTATTGTGATCCGCTATTTTAGACCAGACAGTATGTAATGAACAATATTCTAGGGAGTCTGATTCGCCATCGGTCATCTTATAATTGGGGACCACTAAGAATTATATTTTTATATTCTACAGATGAAATTAATCAGAATGTAATACAGAATGGGTTTAATAAATGTTGTTAACTATGACCTATCAATTTCTTGGTCCTGCTATTGTTTTGTAAGTTATTTATTGCCTACGCTTTTTGGATGTTATTGAGTTTGTGAATTTTTCCTGTTCTAATAAAAATGTTTTTTTTTAAAAGAGAGAGGGAGGGCGTCTCCTCGCTTTGGTCCCGTTCGGCCTCTCTTCTTCTTACTGTTCCATGCAATCGGTGCTGGATAATTTGTTTTATTAGTTTCTTTTTGACTGCTCAGTTTCAAAGCTGACTTGTGGGTGGATTTTAGGATGACTTGCGAGAACTCAGTCACAATGGGATCATATTCCACAAATCCACACTAAGTAAGTCCCATGATTACGATTTTAAAATTCTGCTCTTTCCTATAATACCAGGAGACTCAGGTCCTGAGCAATAGAGGGTTGCACCATTTTTTCAATTTGTAATTTCAGCTATTATATGCGTATCCAAACAGTATTCTCCACATACAAATACAAACTTCCTCTGTTGGTCAAAAGGCACACAGCTTTCAATCTGTATTTCTATTGTATTCCCTTCATTTCATGTTGTTATCTTCCAAGATATTCCCTAACTATTAATAACTCTCCTGCATTTAGACCCTAAAATCTAAACAAGGATCGGAGGGGCTGACAGCAGCCACCCAGGTAATTATATACACAGGGAGCACTCTGGACACTGTTTAGGTGCTCAGGAAATAATAAACTAGGGATGTCTGTGTAACATCTTCCCCATCGTGGTAGAATGCATATCAAATGACCAACCACACATGGAGCTCTGTAATGCACTTCTTTATCCTTCAGAGTGCAACCGTTAATTAAATGTATTTGTACTTATATGGCGCACTTCTACCCAGAGGTCTCGTAGCGCTGTATTCATACCGCTGTGGAACCCTTCCTGGTTTCCCTGTGAGGCGTCCACTCCTGGGAACCCCCCAAGGTGAAGCCAGGCATCCTAACGCTGTGGGGGCCGTTGTGGAGGTTAAGCAAGCTATTGCCCAGAGTTGCACAGTGGGACCCATGATTAGAATAGGCACCGAGGCGAGAATTATCAGGTCCGGGGAAATTGAATCCAAGAGCCACCGAGGCGGGAATTGAACCCTGGTCCCGGGCCAGACCTCTGCATCAGGGTCTGCCACTCTAAACATTGAGCCACACTTCTCCACCATTACCTGTATGCATTGCGTCTCAGGGGCGGCTTCTCTGCTAAGGTGGAAGAGTGTCGCCGCACTGCTCTAAAGCAGTGCACAGGAAAAAATGTAATGATAATAACAGAGCGGTATTATCGTTCTATTTTTTGTATTGCAGTTGCTGCCAGATTACAGCGGGCAGGTCTGGGCTCCCCACGTCACAAGGAGGAAGAGTGGCTGCTGCACTTAAAGTGTACATGACTGTTTGGCCGGCCGTCTCGGGCCGGCAAACAGTCAAGCGCAATTTGGATGTTCTCCACCCAGGCTGCATACAGCCTGTGTTGAGAACATGCTCAGGTATCCACTCCCTCTCTGAGCGCCGAACCACTGCACTCAGATCAATCACAATGCTGCTATCAGCAGTGTCTTGATTGGCTAAGGGAGTGTAGAAGCCTGGGTGCTTCCTGTTCCTGCTGAGGAGAGGGGGCAGTTGACGATGGCAACCAGCAGGTACGTTTAATTTTTTATTTATATCCTAACCCCCCCTTATCCCGCCACCGTCTCCTCCAAGCCGCCACTGTTGCATCATCAGCTTTATTGACCACACCCAAATGGCTAACGTCATTTCTACGGAGTCAATCAGGGACCAGAAGGGTCCCGAAGTAAGTATGCACAGGGGAGAGGATGTGGCCTAACAGGCCAGAGCTGCTGCCCTTGGAGCTGGGGAACCAGGTTCGAGCCTCAATGTAAGCTCAACATCCTGTGATTCTGGGCAAATCACTTAATCTCTCTGTGCCTACCAAAAATGTCCTTGTTTAATGTATATTAAACTGCAAATAAATATATATATATATCAGGCGCGCAATGCCCATTGAGCTCAAAAGGCTTCAGACCACCCTCACACCACCCCCCATCAAACACAGACAGTTTGTGTGCTTATCGCAGACGCACCCGAGTACTTCACAGGTCTTTAAAATACCATTTCCGTGTTAACGAGACTTTGTTGTGAGGCTTTGTTGTGTTTTTCACCCCTTCATTTCTACTCTGCCTATTGCTGGAAGAAATACCCCCCCCCCAAAGTTTGGCTCTATATATATATGTACAATCTGACCCACAGGTTGACGTCGGCGCTCACTGGTTACGGGGTGGTGCGTTCTTGACCGGCAGAGCCACGCCGGTGAATTTGAGCAGATTATCACTATTCAGTGAAAGTAAAGAACGCACTCTCTCGATTGTAGGATTGATGGCGGTTTATTTAATAGCTGCCCTGCCCCAACGCGTTTCGGTCCAGTCACTTGGACCTTGTTCACGGGATGATTTTACACGGGGACCGGGCGTCATTTATTTTAATTCAACATTTCAACAGAAGTCCACAAAGATGAAGAAAAGTGCAGGAAGAAGCAAGACATGTGCAGAAAGAACCAACAGAGGAGCAGAAAGAAGCCTTGCTGCAAAATCATCCTGTGCCCACATCTTTTTCAGCCGGGTACTGGTGGTAACTGACTCTGACTAACCAGGCCTAGAGCCAGTGCTATGCTAAAAGACACTTAGAATACAGTGAAAACACCTACATACACTAGGGAACACCATGTGTTGGGGTACCCCTGTGATTAGCATGACCTCCTCTGTAAGACCCTAGTACATAATAGGGCAGGGGGATTAAAACTACCTCCTAAAACGCACCACGGGCGTGTTTGCACACTGGTGAAGGGAGGGGGGGCCTGAGGTGACGTGTGCAAACACGCCCTGTGGCCGTTTAAAGTTGGGGGATAAAGTCCCCTTGAATCCTGAGGGTCCCTGGGGTCCAACTAGCCCACCAGGTACCTCCAGTAAGCGCCACAGATGGCCCGGGGACCCCATCCCACGGGACCTGGCCTCTCCTTATTTTTTTAAAATAAAAAAATACATAGGGGAGGGGGGCCATGCGGCCTCTCCTAGACCCGGGGACCCCATCCCCCGGGGCTGGCCCTCTCCATTGGGGACCGTGGGAGGAGACCCAATGCCCCCATGGTCCCCCCGGCACCCCGCATCCTCTGGAATCCGGCATTGCTTTTCCACATGGGGAGCTGCTAATATGCAGCTCTCCATGTGGAAAAGCAATCTGCTTTGCTTCATTGAAGCGAGAGCAGGTTTCCCTGCTCTCGCTTCAATGAAGCAAAGCAGTTTGCAATGACAGGGCGGGTGCCGCCTTGTCTTTGTAAACAGCGGTGTCCGGGGGTGGGTACCCCGGGACACTGCAGGAGCCGGCGGTGGTGGTCCCCAGGGCCATCACTGGCTCCATGAGGGGGCCCCCCTCACAACCAATGCACAGCCCCAGGGGTGGTGGTCCCCACATTAGAATATTAGTGCCCCGGGGAGGTGGCGGTCCCTGGGGCGTGTGGGGGGCTCCAGGCCCCCCCCACACACAGGAGTATTTGTTTTTTTAAGTCCGGGGGCTGGTGGTCCCCGGGGCAGCGGGGGGCCGTGTGCCCCCGCTAATTAAATAATGAAAGCCCCAGAGGGGTGGCGGTCCCCGGGGCTTTGGGGGGCCTTAGAGGCCCCCCCACAGATTAAAAAAGAAGCCCCGGGAAAAGATAAAACGCTTTTTGAATAGAAACAAGGTCCTAACTATAACTACCTACTGGCGACCTCCAGTAGGTAATATATATATATATATATTCATGTGTATATATATATATATATATATATATTCACTGAAAAAACCATAGGTTTCACACATGTTATAGTTAGCTGGACATTTTACTGATAAAAAACCAATGAAATTCCCCCGTTATAGTTACTGTAGGCAACTATAACTCACGCGACCGCAATCCTCTGCTGATGCTAATACTGTATTTAGACACTTATTTGCCCATGTCTTCTTCCATTAAATTTTAGCTATACATATATTACAAATATTTTTTTTTCATAAAGACACATATGTCATCAGCAGAGGATTACGGTCGCGTGAGTTATAGTTGCCTACAGTAACTATAACGGGGGAATTTCATATAACATGTGTGAAACCTATGGTTTTTTCAGTGAATTTGTACGGTTTTTTAAATGCTAAGTTACTTTACGCCATTTGTGGCGTGCGCGCCCACTTAACGCAGTTCGTTCCATGCGCGCACGGTGCGCTTCGCGCACCGTGCGCGCACAGTGAGCACGCGGTGCGCGAAGCGCACCGCGTGCCCACATTACGCTAGATGGGCCATGAACGCACGATGCGCTTCGCGCACCGTGCGCACATGGAGGACATATGATGAGCATCGTTGTGACAGGTAAAATATATGTTTTGATTAGATTTGAAAAGCCATGCACAAAAGGTGCCCTGCGGGCACCTTTTGCACACAGGGTGGGGAGAATGTGGATATATATTTTTTTTTTAATATAATTTCTTACCGTACGCATACGGTAAGCGTAATCGGCGAAATTTTCGAAAAAATTAAAATTGCCTTTTTTCACTTGGGGGGTCGTTGGGGACTCCCTCGACATGGCAAGGTGCTTGGGAGCTGTGTAAACAGCCCCCTTACGTGTTTTTGCACTTGGTTGATCAAACCCCCTGTCAGAGTGCGAGAGAGAAAATGGCGGCCGCCGCTTCCTGGTTTCGACCGATTCGAATGTTTACTAAGATCTAAGGGCCAATCAGAATCGCGCTCGCGCACGCCACCGTACGCGTACGGTGTGCGCACCGTAAGCGCACCGTAAGCTGGCTCAGATATATATATTGATTTAAAGGCTATTTTCTCAGAATCTACTGAACAGATTTACACCAAACCTACAAAAGGCACTTCCTTGACCCGAGGACTACCTCTCTGCCAAATTTCAAGTAATTCTGTTCAGCCGTTCGGGCTGTAGCTGTGTCTAAAGGTCCTATGGAAAAATGCATGGGAAAAACGCGTTTTGGGACCCCCTTTTATCTCAGCCCCCGCTTGACGAATCCCCCCGAGACTTTCAGGGTAGGAGCGGAGCGTAGCGCCCCACCTATTTTGAAAAATTCGCGAGGATTCGTCAACCGGCGCCAAAGTTATTTAAAATAGAATGTTGCGGATTTCCTATGGAAACGTGGTCCTAACTATAACTACCTACTGGCGACCGCCAGTAGGTAATATATATATATATATATATATATATATATATATTACCTACTGGCGGTCGCCAGTAGGTAGTTATAGTTAGGACCTATAATCCATAGGAAATCGGCAAAATTCTATTTGAAATAACTTTGGCGCCGGTTGACGAATCTTCGCGAAAGTTTCAAAACTTTTGGCCAGCTCCGGTCCGCTCCTATCCTGAAAGTCTTGGGATGATTTGTGTAGCAGGGGCCGAGAAAAAAGGGGGAGTCCCAAAACATGTTTTCCCCATGCAATTTTCCATAGGACCTTTAGCCGCAGCTACAGCCCGAACTGCTGAACGGAATTACACCAAATTTGGCAGAAAGGTAGACCTTGGTTCACACTCGTGCTTTTTGCTTAAATGGTGTAAATCCGTTCAGTAGTTCCTGAGAAAATCAAAAGTAAACTCACAGATATATCTATGGACGCGGTGGATCCGCGCACCCTGCCGAGCACGAGCTGTATGCTAATTGGCTGTCAACACTCCAAACCAGGAAGTGTTGGCAGCCATCTTGTGCCGTGGTAGAACCGAGGCACAAGAAACCTAAGAAAAAAACGCGCAGACTGCATAAAGGGGGCAGGGTAGAAACACCCCAACCCCCTAGGCCTGCTCAGGGGGTCCCACAAGGACCCCCAGGGCCCCCAAAAATATATATATTTTTTTAAATCAGCAAAATCCACGCTGGGTGCACGGATACTACCGATGAAAAAAAAAGTGCTGTCTCCCGCGCTTCGTTGCTAATTTGCCCCGGGGCTATTTATATATTGGGTTGGGGAAACCCAAAGGGGCCCCCCACCCCAGGGGAATGCCCCCCCAGTGCTTTATGTAAATATGTGGGGGGCTCTCTGCCAAAAATTAATGGCTGGGGGGCTGAAAGGCCCCCCCAAGCCCAGGGACCGCCACCCCCCGGGGCTTTGTGAAAAAAATTGTGGGGGGCTCACGGCCCCCCACATGCCCTGGGGACCGCCACCTACCCGGGGCTCGAAATATGTAAATTGGGGAGTCCGTGACGGACCCCCCCAGCTCCGGGGACCACCACCCCCCGGGGCTTTCAAAACTGGTGGGAGGGGGGCCACGCGGCCCCCCCTGGAGCCAATGATGGCCCGGGGGACCGCCACCCCCCAAGGCCGGCCCCTGCAATGTCCCGGGGTGCCCTCCCCCGGGACACTGTAGTTTGCTGTGGCAGGGCAGGAGCTTGGCGGCTCCCGTCCTGCCATAGCAAACTTGGTTTGAATTTTGAAAGAGAGAGCAGGAAAGCCTGCTCTCTCTTTCAAAATTCAAACCAAATTGCTTTTCCACATGGGGAGCTGCATCTTAGCAGCTCCCCATGTGGAAAAGCATTGCCGGCTCCCGCAGGAGGCGGGGAGCCAGCGGGACTGTGAGGGGATTGGGGACCCCCCCACAGCCCCCAACAGGGAGGGCCAGTCCCGGGGGATGGGGTCCCCGGGGCTATTAGTGGCCAGAGGAGGGGGGCAACGCAGCCCCCTCAAAAACATAAAATAAAAAAAAGGCCATGCCCCGGAGGATGGGGTCTCTGGGGCTGATTAAGGCCTCGGGAGGGGGGCCACGCGGCCCCCTTCCCAAATTGTATTTTTTTTTTATAAGGGGGCAGGCCCTGGGGGATGGGGTCCCCGGGGCCAAAAAATAAGAAAAAGAAGGGGGGCTATGCAGCCCCCTTTAAAAACAAAAAAAAAGAAATACCGGCATCGCGCCGGAGGCCACGCCCCCTCCTTTCACCACTCTGCAAATGCGCCCCCTGATGTGTTTGCGGATGGGGAACGAATTACCCTTGAATACTGGGGGTCCCTGGGGGCCAAATAGCCCAACAGGAACCTCCAGTATGCACCAGGGGGCTGCGTTGCAGAGAGGTGTTCTGAGGCCACGCCCCTTTTTACACCTCTCTGCAACGCAGCTCTGTGGCGCTTAATGGAGGTAGCTGGTGGGGGAGTTGCACCCCAGGGACCCTCAGGATTCAAGGGGGGTAATCCCCCAACTTAAAACGCGCCACGGGGTGTGTTTGCAGACATGTCACTTCAGGCCACGCCTCCTTCCTTCACCACTGTGCAAACGCGCCCCGTGGCGTGTTTTAAGTTGGGGGATTAACTCTCTTTTAATACTGAGGGTCCCTAAGGGCCAACTAGCCCAACAGGTATCTCTAATGTGAGCCAGGGAGCTGCGTTGCAGACAGGTGTTCAGAGGCCACGCCCCTTTTTACACCTCTCTGGAACGCAGCTCTGTGGCGCTTACTGGAGGTACCTAGTGGGGTAGTTTGACCCTAGGGACCCTTAGGATTCAAGGGGACTTAATCTCTCATCTTAGAACGGCCACAGGGCGGGTTTACACAGTGGTGAAGGGAGGGGACAGGGCCTGAGGTGATGTGTGCAAACAAGCCCTGTAGCGCGTTTTAAGTTGGGGAAATAATTCCCCTTCAATCCTGAGGACCCATGGGGGCCAACTAGTCCACCAGGTGCTTCCAGTAATCAGCACTGTGCTGCGTTGCAAAGAGGTGGTCCAGGCCGTGCCCATTTTCTCTGCAAGGCAGCTCTGTGGTGCTAACCAGAGATACCTGATGGGCTAGTTGTACCCAAGGGACACTCAGAATTCAAGGGGACTTTATCTACCAAATTAAAACAGCCATAGGGCGTGTTTGCACACGTCAGCTCAGCCCCCCATCCCTTCACCAGTGTGCAAACGCGCCCTGTAGCGCTTATTAAGAGGTAGTTTTAATCCCCCTGCCCTATTATATACTAGGGGCTTACAGAGGAGGTCATGCTAATAACAGGGGTACCCCAACACATAGTGTTCCCTAGTGTATGTAGGTGTTTTAACTGTATTCTAAGTGTCTTTTAGCATAGCGCTGGCTCTAGGACTGGTTAGTCAGAGTCAGTTACCACCAGTACCCATTTGAAAAAGTTGAGGGTACAGGATGGTTTTGCATCAAAGACTCTTTCTCCTCCTCTGTTTGTTCTTTCTGCACGTCTTCCTTCTTCCGGCACTTTTCTTTGTCTTTGAGGACTTCTGTAGCTTCTTTCTGCATTTCTTTTTCTTCTTTATGTGTGTTTGTCTTCTTTCTTCACATGTCCTACTTCTGTAGGCATAGTTAGAAATTAGCATTTAAAAAACCTTTGAAATTCACTTTAAAAACCATAGGTTTCAGGCATGTTATAGTTAGGAATTAGCATTTAAAAAACCTTAGAAATTCACAGAAAAAACCATAGGTTTCAGGGGTGTTATAGCTAGCTGGACATTTCACTTGTACAAAACCATAGAAATTCCCCCGTTATAGTTAGTTCAGCTAACTATAACACGCGCCCCCATAATGCACTGCTGATGACGTCACATATTACATCACTCATGACATGGTCAGTGACATCACTGATGACATCATCCATGTGATAATTTGATGCTTCTTCTCACACCCTAATATAACCTTTGATACACCCACTCTAAATTACAGACTGCCATTCTCAAAACCATAGACACTCGAACACCAAGAACTACATACCCACTTACTGATTCTTAGGTCTACACACCCATCCACTCACTCACCCGTACAGTCACTCATACTTATGGTCACTCAGTACAGGACTATCAAAGGCACTCATACACCTATATGGACACTCACACACCGCCACTCATCCACAGAGGTACTCACACACCTACTCAGTCATGCAAATAATTAATCACACTGCCATTTACTCACCTATACAGTTATACACACACCAGCTCAATTACTCATACAAATACTAGCACATTCTTACGTTCTTATACAATCAATGATACAAGCACACACTCATCCATACAGCCACTCTCACAATCACACACTCTCACTTATAGCCATTTATGTACTCCAACATACATATATACTGCCTTTCACATATTTAGCTACTCACACATGTACCACTGAAATATACATTCACTCACTAACACAACCATACACACACTCACCCACCCATACAGTCCATCACAGATGCACTCTTGAAACCATGCACCCAGTGAATCACCTAGTCACACATCTATGCACAGAGTCACACACACCCCACCCACACAAACACTCGGCACCCATATAGATACTCAGACAACTAATCTATAACCCATATAGACACTCTTGTAGCTATTTGCAAACCCATGCAGCCGCTTACACACCAACAGACAGACGGATACAGAGATTCACACAGTTTAGTCACTAACCCATGCATTCAGTAAGATATGTTTAATCACTCACTTATAAAGTCAGTCACGCACCAACAAAAACATCCATTCACACACTTATACACCCACTCATTCTTCAATACGCCTTTCCCTATATATAATAAACATATTTAAACTTTACAGAAACACACAGACACTGGATGATGTCATCAGTGATGTCATCAGTGATGTCTTTTGAGATGTCATCAGTGATGTCACTGACCATGTCATGAGTGATGTAATATGTGACGTCATCAGCAGTGCATTGCGGGGGCGCGAGTTATAGTTAGCTGAACTAACTATTACGGGGGAATTTCTATGGTTTTGTACGAGTGAAATGTCCAGCTAACTATAACACCCCTAAAACCTATGTTTTTTTCTGTGAATATATATATATATATATATACAACCAGCCAGGTCTCAATTTTACATTAGAAAAAATGTTTCAGAAAAATCAATCGCTGCATTTTTTGCTCGAATTGCCTTGTTTGCCTTCATCAAAGTGAAAATGTTAACATGTTTCCGCTGGACAGGTCAGTGTTCGGTAGATTTAGGTGCACAATTTAGACGAACCTCCGCACAAACTCTGCAATCCTATGGCTGACAAGGGCACAGCTAGTCAATTCTGCACAGCATGTATTCAGAATAAAGGCGGGTCCTTACAACTCCAACTGATATTGCTCAGATTTGAGCACATAACTGCTGAAGTTCTCATAGTAAACGAGGGAATACCCAGGCACCTCACAAGCCGTCGGTAGACAGCACTATATTAAAACGTCCTTGGGGCTATACTGCCACCTGCCGATAACATGTATCCACTGTCAGAAACAACATTCTGAGACATCAGGGTCTTTTTAAGTAATTGGAAACATCTATCTGATTTATGTTCACATAAATAGGCCTCGGGTTTTTATTTCTTTGGTAGTCTACGCTCCAAGCCCTACTTAACTAGAATTGCTTCAGATTCACTATGTTGGCACATGAATATGAACCCGAACTGAGTTGATGGTTTACGGTGCCATAATCGTAATATGCCAAAATCTGAACAGAATTGCATAGTGAAAAAATCTATGTAAGGAACGTGTGTGCCTTCAGGTACTTTATGGATTTAATGCATTTCTGAGGTGGACCAGAGACACTTGTTTTTAGCATTTGCAGCTTGTTTACATCACTGTTGAAAGATAGACAAAGGCTCGTGATCAGGAAAGGATGTGCTTTCCCGGTGTGAACAAGATGATGAAAGAGGAAGCCAGAAACTACCACACCTGTGTAGAACTGTTTTGTGGATTTATATTTTTGTGCATCATCAACAATGTACGATATGCATTTTTACAGAAACATTTTATATCGACACACTAAATGAACACACATTTTTTAGGAACGAGTTACCTATGATGTATTTATTGTTGTGTTTAGTTATTTTTGTGTAGAACACCATCTTGAACAAGATAAAAGTCATCTCTATCACTCACTCGTGCTCTCCCCCTGTGCACAACGTCTCCCCATAAGCTGCGCAGCACACAGTTCAACTGAGGTCACAATAGTTTATTTTCACTGTTGCTCTCCTGCTCACTGTAAATCTTGTATGAGAGGCTGTCCAATTGTTACCTGTAACTATAGTTTCAGTTTTTGCACTGAATCTATTCATTCAAAGAAAGTCTTATTGTCAATATTTCACATTTGTTCAAATACCTCCGAATGATATCAGCATAGAGGGTGTCAAATAATTATCAAGACAACGCCATAGTGCTTAGGTGCTAAGGTAATGATGCTTAATTTTTTTGTGCTCTGATTTGATGAAGAAATTATAGATTTTTTCACACCATGAGGCAAATGTTCTGATTTTCTATGCAAGCATTATGTATAAAAACCCTTTGAATTTGGGAGTGGGAGGGATTAATCAGGAGCTTTTCTTGATGCCGCTAGAGATGCTGTCCGATGATTTTGATGCTCATTAGGACTTAGAATATTTTCAGATTTTTGCATACGCTGTATAATTTTGAATCTGTGAGCCTTTATGGATTGACTCTGTACCACTTATTTTTTTATTAAAAAAATTTAACATTTCATTGATTTAGAACTCAGTTCTTGATTGGGCTCATTCAATTCAATCATTTTAATGAACTGTGTTGTGAATAATTTTATGTTTTTTGGAGGTGCATTAGCGCGGGGATACATTGCATCATGAAATTGAAGTTAACACCATCTCCGACCCAGTAAATTGTGGAAGGATTGAATGAGGTAACATTTTGGGGTGTGTATAGTTTGGAGTACCTTTTTGCTCCCCCATCAGTCTGGTGACATGAGCACTTGACCAGGTAAAACAAAGGGGCATATTATCAAGCCAGGCGATAAAATTATCGCCGCTTTAGCGGCAGAAAACTGCAGCTAAAACGGCGATAATGGGCTTGATAATATGCTCTATGGAATTCCAATTGATGCCCATGTTAGATGTCCTTCACATCTAACATGGGCTTCAATTGGAATTCCATAGAGCATATTATCAAGCCCATTATCGCCCTTTTAGCTGCAGTTTTCTGCCGCTAAAGCGGCGATAATTTTATCGCCTGGCTTGTTAATATGCCCCATAGTTATTGAGTGAGGGGTGTGAGTCAGAGATGTCCTAAAAAGCAATGATGTACCAAAGTAAAAAAGATGATGTTTTGAGTGATGGGAGTCAAGGGGAGAGGAATATCAGGAGAGTTGAGCAATACTACGAGGGGTGCCCTTGTAAGTGTTTACAACAGAATTCAAGTACAAAATATTATTTCTAGCCCTCCAAATCTTTTCAAGCACCGAGGCCTTTGCAGTGTATGTAAAGAGCCTGAGAAAATTAGTCAAAAAGATTGGGAATCTGATCACCTCCTATGGAAACTGTGTAACCTGGCTGTCACAGGCTACATTCACAGTGAAATAGTTCAGGATTTTAAGTGTCTATGGCAGTGTTTAACCTGGTGCGTATATTCTGCAGGCCACTAAGGCTGAGAGATAGCTTGGTGGGCTATTGCACTTTTTGCACAAGTGTGTTAGAGTGTCCTCAAGATTAGGTGCATTTTATATTACATGTTTAATATAGCATGATCCAAACTCCAGTAGGAACAAGTGTCTTTTAACATTTGGCAAAATGGATTTACAAAAAGAAAAACAGAGAATATCTACACATTTGCCAAATGTAGGAGCTGATTTAGAGTTTGGTGGATAGGCTACCCATCACAAACATGATGGATATCCCGCTGGCTGAATTACAAGTGACATAAGATATAATGCACTTGTAATATGGCAGACTGAAAATTCCCCCATATGTCAGACTTAGTACCCCATCTGTTAAGCTCTAAATCAGGGTCATAGATCTGAAAGCCAGGAGTTTCCTGCTAAAGTGCAGCAGGGAATTATGTACACATTTATTGTGACCTCTAAGAACATTGAAAATACTTGAAAAATATATTGATCATGAATTGACTGAGTTTATTACTTCCCAGGACTTTTGAGATCTATCACAAAACGGGTTCAAAAGTGGTCACAGCACAGTGTCAACTCTGATTTCCACAGCAGATTACATTAATTGCCAAGTAGACCAAGGGGGTGCTGTTATTTTGATAATGCTGGATCTGTCAGTGGCATTTGATATGATATCATTGTCCCTCCTAGTCCAAAGATTACATCAAGCAGTGATGAGGGCCACTGCACTGGACCTTCTTTGCTCCTTTCTGACCGATAGGGTCCAAACAGTCAGCTGCGGTAATTTTGGAACAGAGTTTTTCAAGCTCCCTTGTGGTGTTCCGCAGGGATCTGCCCTTAACCCCACCCTATTCAATCTATGTCTCCCCTCTCGTGGAACTGGTGTGCTTGTTCAGCTTTCAGGTGTTATTCTATGCGGACAACACTCAAATAGCTGTCTCCTTATCAGAGAATTTGCTGCTGGTAGCAGACAAGTTCAAACAATGGATACATTGCATTAGTACCTGGATGAAAGACAATTGCTTAAAACTAAATGCTGATTTCGGGCACAGCACTGTGTTTTGAACTTAGGTGCCTACGAACTTGGGATCCTTTACCATAGCCAGTTGAATCTGCTAAAAACTTGGGGGGTATTTTTGATAACACTCTTACTTTTGACACCCAGGTCAGCAGGACTATGAGCTCCTGCTTCTTCATTCTCAGAACCTTGAAAAAAATATTTTCTCTTATTCCAGCTGAACTCAGAGGGGCAATGATCATTGCTTTAAGTAGATCTTGCTTAGAGTATTGTAACACTTTATACATGAACATCAACACGTCCTTGCTAAATAGACTACTGGTCATTCAGAATGCAGAAGCCTACCTGGTAATGAATGTGCCTAAACATCTTTCAGATAGGGAAGCCATTCACTCCCTTCGCAGGCTGCCAGTTAGAAAGCGGATAATATATAAAGTTATTTGCATGGTCTAAGTGGCTCTTCACCGTCAAGGGTCCGCTCCTTTCCGAACAGGGTTCCACTGGTTTATCCCTAAAAGACTGCTCAGATCATCATCTCTCAGGTAGGTGACCATACCCAGATTCAGCTAAGCCAGGTGGGGCGGCAGATCCTTCTCAGTAGCAGTGGCTAAATTATGGAACACTGCCTGTACACATTGCGAGTCTGGACTCCTTCCTCATATTCCGTATGGAACTTAAAACCTAGCTTTTTACCCATGCTTGATTGCAGCTCCTTGGTCTCTGCAATTGTTGTCCGTACCAGCTCAGTGCTTGCTTTGATGTCTTGAGGTTTAGTGTGCGTTACAAATGCTATTCCATTCCATTCCTATTCCGTTCCACATTCCCTACCTCACCTATAAAAACATAATGACAAACAGGAATGTTGTGTATCATTGTATCATTGTTCTGTTGTTTCACTCACCTACTCCTCCTCCCAACAAATGGAAGACTAGGGGTGTGTGATGAATTTTGCTCCACCGGTAAAATTAGTGGAGTTTTTCCCGCTCAGCGTAGAGCACAAAGTGTAATTTTTCCTCTCATGCGGCTAACCAGCGTTAAGTTGGTGAGCGCGAGCAAGGCATGTCATATGCTAGACGGCTCTCTGCAAGATTTCTCAACACGGGCAGTTGCAGCAGGTTACTACCACTCACGTTGACAAAGCTGTTGCTCGTGTTGAGGAAGCTGCTGCTCTACTCGAGCAGCAAAGAGAAGCAGTGCCCTCTTGTGCTGGACGTGGTACCGTTCGCACTGATTTTACAGCGCAGGACAAACTCCCGGTGTTAAAATCAGCGCAAGGAGCGCAACTTACTGCACTCTGCTGCGAGCGGAACCGCGCACAGCACGTCAGAGTTTTTTTGGACACTACGCCCAGGCCTACAGAAGACCTGATTAACAAGGAATTAGCAGTATTTCATCTCCTCTCCGCTTCCTATGATAGAAAATATATTTTAATCTTGTCTGTCTGTGTGCATCCCTGTAACTCACAGATCAAAAATTAAACAAGCTGACATACCATTTTGAGTTGGCGGTAAAGTGAGAATGTTTTGAGACCATAATTCAGATACCTCCCATTCAGATTCGGTATTTGGAAGGACGCCCTAGACACGCCCGTTCCAAATACCGAATCACAAACACAATTGTGATTCGGTAATGCGTTACGGAATCCCAGTTTGTGTTCGGTGCATATTTAAAAGCATTTTTCAATCGAAACAACATGATCTGCCGTTTCTGACTGCAAAAATGCTCCGTACATGTGGTCCATAGACAGTCTTTTCAACATTTGGGTTCCTACCAAAACTGTGGAATGAAAGTGGTCCAATGTTTCAGTGATTAATGTTTTCTGGAACAGAGATGGATCACATCGCACACCAAAGCACCACTTTGTGTTTGCCGCAGGTCAAGAAAGGGTAAGAATGCTTTATGAAAACATCATGAACCAACATCCCCATGCAGAAGCAACAGCACCTCAAACTGCTTTAATAACAGTTTCTCCAAGAAGACCACCAAGCACTCATCACCCTGCCCAATGGATAATCTAGCCCACCCTACTGAAGGCTGCTTCCTCTTGGGGTTCACTTACCCACACTATGGATAGCAGAGGACGGCAGGCTCAGAGGAGACCACCATGGAAGCCTGTGGAAAGGGGCTTAGTCGTCCAACATAGAAGTTGGTGAAATACTGCCACTCCCACAGAAACATCCAAAGGCCTTTCAAAGCTAGCCCACTCACTGAGGATGTTAAGTCTTGTCATTGCATGGCATTGTGACTACAGCATCTTCTGAAAAGTGTTGTGGTTCTAGAAATAGCTGGGGAACCCATTGAAAAGGCTTATCAGAACCCTGCAGAGAGTCCCTAAAAGTCAGCATTGGGGAGATGGTCCTAAGTTGGATAATCAATCAAAAGCCCTTACTTGGAACTTGCCATTATGGACACCAGTGAATCCACCTTCTCCCCACAGCCTCCCTATAAGTGGTGACAGGGAAGGTCCTTGTGACAGTCGAAGGGAGGGTCCTAAACCCAGAGCAGGCAGTGGCTCTGGCAGCAGAGAATGCACCCACTTCTTCCATTCACTTGAGAAACCAAGTGGTCTTTAGAACTGGATCCATGACTGGGGTGTGCACCGATTTCCCTTTATCCTATTATGAATTCTGCTCATTGATGTAGTATCCTGTTAACTGATAACTGTTATTCAGCACCAAGATACCCTTCTGGGTGAACATGCACTTTACAAATACACATTTTGGCCCAGATTCTTAAAGGTTTAGCCTCGGGTTAGTGTTACTTTTGTAACGCCAAACCTTTTTTAGGATTCACAAACCAACGCAAATTGGTATTTGCATTGGCTTGTATGGAAAAGTAATGCAAAGCAGTATGAAACGCTGCTCTGCATTACTTTGCATCAAGGGGGCATTACGTGGGTGGTACATGGCAGTACCTGTGCTACCACCCATGCTTTTTGACGCTAAACCATATTCTCAAACATCAGTAGAAAGGGTTTAGCGTTAAAAATTAATGCAGCTGAAAGACAGGCGTTAAACAGAGAAATGTTTTCATTTCTCCGTGCTTTTCCGACTTTGCATACGTGCTGCACTGTGCAGCACACATACAAAGTAGGAAAAGATTGTTCACTTGTCTAAGTACAGTATTTTGCACGGGAAGGAAACCCTATGTTAGACTTATACACACACCCTAGCGCTATGGCGCTAAGGTGTGTGCGCGGTGCTTGGTGCTGAAATCAGCGCCGAAGCTATGAAGAGGGGAGGAGAGAGCTATTTCTATGTAAATATGGTGCTCTCCAGCTCTCTCCCTGTCACGCAACGCAGCGTAGCCTCTTTGGGTGCAGCTTTGCATTGCCTGACACCTTTCAGAATCTGAGTTGTTATGTTATCATGTATATATATGCTGTTTATGAAAGGATTATGTATCATGGACGGCTGTACCATCACAAGCCACTTCCTTTGCTATCAATGCTTTACTGCCCCTCAGGCATGCACCCACCCATGCCCCTTGCGACACTTTTGCGCCGCCGTTGCGTCGCTTCTGTGACGCAGCGGCGGCATAAAAAAAGCAGCCAATTTACAACGTGACGCTTCTAGTGAGATGCGTCACGTTGTAAAGCCCTGCATCACATTACACCTGTGTCAGGTATAATGTATGCAGGGTGGGTGTTCCCATGCAGGAAAGCCTCGTAAAAATGACACCGTGAAATCTACAAGATTTCACTGTGCCACTTCTAGGATGCCATTGCGTCAAAACCTTACGCCTGCTTGAAGGAGGCGTAAGGAGTGACGCAGTACAATAAGTATAGGCCTCAACATGCATTGCTGGAGTTGCGTCGTGCTTGCGACACGACTCAAGCAATGAGTGACTTTTGAGCCAACAGATGCACCAGAATTTCTGGCACATCTGTCAATCCTTACGTCATGGTGCGTCATATTGTAAATACGCCGTATCCATGGTGGCGCATGGGTATCGCAGGCTGGCGCAGGGAAACTGGCGCATCTCTACAGATGCGTCAGTTTCTTGTAATCCTGCCTCCAGGTGTGTCCGCTCTCTGCATAGTAAAGTGACGTTCCCACATGGAGCAGGATTCCCACAGGAGCCAGGCCTGTGAATTTGTGGCCGTTCCCTCCACCTGTACCTGCCCATTAGTTCCAACTTGCTGACCCCAACAGTACATTTTTCTAGACATATTTATTTTAGTTGCCTGATGTCCCGGAGATGGTAAATGTACCTGTATAGATACTGCTGATCACGTTCGCCCAGAGTGATGTCTCCCCCCATGAGGTCAAGACTGGAGGCCTCGCCAGTTCCAAGGACATCTGTCTGGGCAATCAGCAATTATTGCCATAATAGGACACTATATACATCAAAGACGTTTGAACGCAAGGGCAAAAACGGCAAATTCTTAGGGCCCCCACTTTCCAAGAGGCCCCTAAAAAAGTTTCATTTCTCTCCACCTCCCATCTATCTATTTCTCCATCTCAGTTTTTAGCACATTATTCAATATTGTCAACATCAATAGGTTTGAATTAGCAGAAAAAGGGCAGAAAATACCAATATGATCCAAAGAGGGGCCTGTACCCGGCACACAAACTCCTTAAGATGGCACTGAGATTGCAAGAGATCACGTAGAACATAATATTACACCCCCCACCCCACAGATCCTCACACCCTCTGGCTTTTTTATGTGCACATGGTTGACAATTCTTGACTACAATATATACATATATAATTTCACTTACTTTCCCACATTTGCACGGTACCTCAAACATTAAAAAGAATAATGTAAGTACTTGTCGAAAGCCACTCGCCACATTCCATCTGTGTGTACGGAGAGTGACCGGAAAGCATCGAACTGTGTGTTCAGGGGGCCGTGTGCCAGCCTCTGCCTCTGCCCCGCCCTGCCACACTCCCAGGTCTCATCGTCTGGCTGCAGACCCAGCAGCAGATGGCACATTAGCAACAGCAATCATACCTCTCAAGGGGAAGCACAAGGTTGATTCTCAAAACTGCGAGTGTGTCAGATCGTAAACTCGGACGGATTCTATCACCAGCAGAAAGCAAGATAAAGCGTTGACTTTTTATCTTTTGACGAAAGGAGACATCGAGCTGTCAGCGCTAGCGTCGAACTGAAGGAGTGAAAAAACATCAGTAAAAACACACTGTCAGCCCATGATGGGACGTGACAGACCGCTCAAGCTTTCGCCTCAGTTTGCTTCAGTTTGATGTCTGCGCTGGGAGTACTTTGACATTACACTAATGCGGTATAATTAAGGGAGTTTATTCTTCAGGTGTCAGGCCCGTCGGCTGCTTACACGTGGTTTCCATTAACCCCTGGAAGCGAGGGGGTTTCTAACCAAGAACAAGCAAGTGGCAACACAGACCTACAGCCTCTAAAAGTGTGCGCACTGTGAGGCGGAAGTTACGGAAAGGGTTTAGGACGACACCTGCGCAAAGCGCGGGAAGTCAGTTACATCTACGACCCCGTCCTTGTTCTAGTGACAGTGGCGGTGCGTCCATTGGGGGCATTGGGGCGTTGCCCCACTAAGCTGGAACAGCCCCAACGCCCCCAATGGACGGCAGCTTCTGTTGTTGAATTAATGAATTTCGCAGCCGAGCATCGCAGTCTGTGCCTGCCATGGGTGTGTGTGGGTGGTGGGGGCGGGGCTGCTGCTGACGTGAATAGCGGCGCGCAGCAGTCCAGCAGACAGCAGAGCAGTGGGCAATGCGCATGTCATGTTTTGGGCTCTATTCTGGAATCCTGGCCCGAACATGCGCACACGTGTGTGTGTGGCACTTAGAGATTTTGACTACTACAGGTGACTGGGACCCGAGGGTGCTTCTCCTAACACAGGCCCCCGGGTCTCATTATGGGCAGGGACTAACCCTGCTCTTAAGCCAATGCTGGCGCTGCTGGCACAGTGGTGCTGGTAATGCAGCGCCAGGATTGGCTGAGTTTATTCACCGCGGTCCCTGGTGCGCCGTGCGTATGGTATGGCCAATCACACTGCGGCAATGTGAAGCCATGCAGTAGTGATTGGCCATTCCAGTCTCTACGCTGTTCGGCGCACCATGTCACCGCGCCAGTGCCTGCTGCCTGCCACACGAGACGACGACACGACCACGAGGTGAGAGGACTAAGTAACAGTCAGAGACAGAGAGAGTCACGAGTCGGAGCGAGCACGAAGACGAGCAGACGAGACACAGTGTGCCGGAGCCAGCAGCGAGTCAGTCAGTTTTGAGTTTGACTCTAGTATGTATCACGACACTCACTATGATTGTGGAGGCTTAAGTTTTTGTATTTTTTTTGTAATGTGTACAGTACACCGCCACGTCACCGAGCCCTTCGACTGAGGCCCAGTCCCTGACCTGACCCGTTATACATAAGAACCCCTCTCCTCACTTGCACTTACCCAGCTGAGTAGCTACTGAAGAACGGGCACCTTAAGTCCTTGCCAGCAGTCCGCCCTCAACTTTAGGAGCACGAGGAAGCCAGAAGGACATCCCACTAGACTGGAGAACACAAAAACATTTGTAGAGGCAATAAGCCCGAAATTTGATGTATAAACTTGTCACTTGCCTTTAGAGGTTTACGAACATGTGTATACGTCAATGTGACGTTTCGCTGGGCAGGATTTCATTTAAAACAAGGTGCTCTTAAAACTGGATTCTTCGCCATAGTAAAATGTTATTCGCCCACCACGGGGAATAAAGGTGTGTCTGTTGGTACTGAGTGCAGCTCTGCTGTAGTGTTTATTTGATTTGAGGTGTTTTATATGGCGCAAACATAGCCCGTCTGGGTATCTGTGCGCTGTACAAACAGAAAACATGTTAAACATACAAATGTAAAAAGGAATAAGCAAAAAACAATGCATGTGTGATGGAAATCCTTTCTGGCATGTAAGGGGGCTGCGTTGCAGCACATTTCACATCATAAGCTTGCAAAGTGTGTCCCATACGGCAGGCACCTCGCCTACGCACAAGGTTTCCCGTGTTGTTGGCAGCAGAATGCGTTGTTTGCACCAAGCCAGGAAAGGTTATTATAGCGAGCCGTTTAAATGGCACATCCATTGTGAGTCATCACCGGAATAAGGATGTGACGGTGACATAAAGCCGCTCGCCTTCTGAGCGGCTCGAGCCTCAGTGGTGGCAAGTCAGGTGCCTCATGATCATGCGTCATGCCAGCTGTGCCAGTTGTGTCATCTGAGAGTGTGCCTCCTCGTTCCGTTTGCTCCAACAAATTGAATGCTTTTTTCATGTCTGGAAACCTTTGCTGACAAATGACTGTACGGTACCTGTCTGTCTCATGTATAAAGTAGTCGTAGTTGAGTCCCAGGTGGCACAGGAGGCGTGGGCTCGAGGTGATGAGAGGGCAGAGACTGGCCTTTCATTCAATAGGACATTTCCCCCATGGGCCGGAGGCCAGTTTTGAAATCCCGGGACCGCTGGTGGGGTCTCTCTCCCTTGCCCCAGTTCCCTGGGGTTAATTGCAGCATCCACAGGGGGCCTAGAGAGAGGGAGAGAGGGAGAGGCGAGCTAGAGCGAAGAGGTGAAGGGAGCGGGACTGGTTTGATTATTTTTTGCCAGGGTGGCTTCTGGTTTCCATTCCGGCACATTTTGCACTAGCGGTTTAAATATAATTGTCTTCATTGTATTGTTGCAATTATATAGTGCTGCAGCTGCTTACTACCCCTATGTGGGTGACTTAAGTTGGTGTGTGGTTGGGTGACTTAAGTTGGACTCTAGCCAGCCGGCGGTCCAAGCTCTGGCCTAAAAATGCTTTCTTTGTACTATTTACCCTATGCGCTAAATACCCCACCCTACTCCATGCACCTTGAAATCAGTATCTAGGAAAGATAGATGCCTGGCCAAAATGTGTTTCTCAGCAGACTGAGGAATTTTTGCAAAGGTTCAACTTCCGGGAAATTGTGTATCAAAATTTGTACCAACTTGACCAAAGCAAAATGCAATTTTTAGTTCTTAAAAATGTCGGGGCAGATTTACAAGCCCCTTGCGCCACTTTTGCATCACTTTTAATATCGGAAAAGTGACGCAAGCGGCTTGTAAATAAGCCCTGTCATGTTACCAATAGTCTGTCAGTGCAAACATTATCAACCGAGCAGGCTGGACAGGGCCAATGCAGGTGTAAAATCGCCTTGTCACTGGTGCAAAATGGCTTGTTCACTCCTGCATGCTGCCTGTGCAGTGCCACCCTTCTATCTACAGTACAGTCTACTGTCTGATGTTGTTGCACCAAGGATATTGCTAATGTTTTTCCTAGAGAGAGATCAGAGTTTTGTGTAATGGAAGTTTTGACTCATGGGAAGGTAGTGCAGAACTTCAGAAGGTTAATGTGCCTGTGGCTGCAAAGAACATGTACGTGATGCAGATCACAAAATGCACATCATGTAAATAGGTCAGTGAGTCACTGCATTTGTCAGAGAGATCATTTTGTTACTTGCAGTTTGTAAGTTGTAATCCTAACATACAACAGTGAGCTATTATTAACAGTCATCTAAGAGCTGCATGCAAACTGCAAGCAGGTAAAAATTGTAGCGTTATGTTTTTCCCCCCCCAGTCTTTGAGATATGTGACATTGTAATTGTGCATGCACAAGAACGTTTTGCTTTCACAAAACATTTGGTGAGTGCCGCATTATTGGAAAGTCAAAACTTTGCAAAGTATGGTGAATCCTTCCCTGAGCATGCTCTGCATGAGGCTGTGGAAGCTTATCCTATGCTCAACCAAGAGGACCTCAAAAGTGAGTTGACTGTACTGTACTCAATGCCTGTGTACCGAAAGGCCAGAGATGCCAGGTCTTTGCTGGCTTTAATTCATAAACTTAATATGGAAAAGACATTTACAGAGACAGTGGGCCCGATTCACAGAACTAACTTAAGACAAAATCCTAAACTTACTACCATTTTGGTATTCACAGAAGGCACTTAGGGCCATATGTAGAAAGCAAATTTGCGATCGCAAACGCTGAAATTCGCCGAATTTCGGCGTTTGCGATCGCAAATTTGCTAAGTGGAATGTAGGAAGGCAAATCTGCATGCAAAATAAGGAATCGCTAAATTTGCGATTCCTTATTTTGCAATTGCATTTAAGGAATCGCAAATTTTGCGATTCCTTAAATGCAATGTAGGAACCTCCAAAAAAGTGCTATTTGGCCTTAAGGAATCGCAAATTACCACCAACTACAGGTTGGTGGTAATTTGCGATTTCTTGTAATAATGCAGTTTTTTGCATTTTTCAAAGTGGAATGTGGTGCACACACATGCCCTTAGGGCATGTATGTGCACCACATGTGCACCCATGCTAATTTCAGGGGTGCAACAGGGTGTCCTATTGACACCCTTGCAACCTTGAAATTGCATTCTCAATTTGCGATTCTCTAATTGAGAATCGCAAATTGAGAATGTCTTCCTAATCATTCCTATGGGCCTTTTAGCCCATAGGAATGCATGGCAAGGTATTCCTTATTTGCGATTCTCAATTAGAGAATCGCAAATAAGGAATGGGTGGGATTCGCAAAAAAAATTGCTAATCCTACCTACATTGCATTTTGCTATTCTCTAATTGCGATTCCTTAAAAATTGCAATTAGAGAATCGCAAAACACAGTCTACCTACATATGGCCCTTACTCATTTTGGTATTCACAGAAGGCACTTACTCATTTCGGTATTCACAGAAGTTAGGAGTCCTAACTTTAGGACTCCTAAATGCCTTCTGTGAATACCGAAAGTCTTAAAATTAGGATTTTTCTCAGTTTAGTAGTAGTATAGTTAGGACTCCTAACTTTAGGACTCCTAAATGCCTTCTGTGAATACCGAAAGTCTTAAAATTAGGATTTTTCTCAGTTTAGTAGTAGTATAGTTAGGACTCCCAACTTTAGGACTCCTAAATGCCTTCTGTGAATACCGAAAGTCTTAAAATTAGGATTTTTCTCAATTTAGTAGTCCTAAATTTAGAACTCCTAACTTTAGGACTCCTAAATGCCTTCTGTGAATACCGAAAGCCTTAAAATTAGGATTTTTTTCAGTTTAGTAGTTGTATAGTTAGGAGTCCTAACCTTAGGACTCCTAAACTGAGAAAAATCCTAATTTTAAGGCTTTCGGTATTCACAGAAGGCATTTAGGAGTCCTAAAGTTAGGAGTCCTAAACTTAGGACTACTAAATTGAGAAAAATCCTAATTTTAAGACTTTCGGTATTCACAGAAGGCATTTAGGAGTCCTAAAGTTAGGAGTCCTAACTATACCACTACTAAACTGAGAAAAATCCTAATTTTAAGACTTTCGGTATTCACAGAAGGCATTTAGGAGTCCTAAAGTTAGGACTCCTAACTTCTGTGAATACCGAAATGAGTAAGTGCCTTCTGTGAATACCAAAATGAGTAAGTGCCTTCTGTGAATACCAAAATGGTAGTAAGTTTAGGATTTTGTCTTAAGTTAGTTCTGTGAATCGGGCCCAGTGGCTTTACTTAAAATTGTCATAACCACTCCTATGACAACAGCAGAGGCAGAACGATCTTTTTCCGCCTTAAAGAGGATTAAGACATTCCTAAGGAACACCATGCTTCAGGAAAGACTAAATGCTTTGGCAATGCTCTCTATAGAGAGCAAGTTAGTTCAAAATATCTCAGATTTTAACGTTCAAGTAATTGAAAAGTTTGCTGCTCTTAAAGACAGACGTGCTGATTTTAGATACAAAAAGTAAACATATGTATGTTCAATGCTGCTAGTTTTCGACCACCTGTTTAGTTGTTTGTTAAATAAAAAACACCTGTGAGGTACTCAGAAATGCATTATATCTCAAAGTCTGTTATGAAGCTCTGTGGTTATACTGAATAAGCAGCTACCTATGTTATATGACATGATCTCTTTATTACTGTAATAACTGCACTTTCTTAATTGCTTTATTAACCTTTATGCTTTCTCAAATTTGCTTGAAAATGCACAATTTTTCCACTCTTTTTTCAAAATGTTCTCGGGGGGAGAACCCTCCCGAAGCCCCCTTAGGTTGTTCGGGCTCGCTCGCTACGCTCGCTCACTATGCTGAAGTATGACAAACATTTTACGCCTACCACTTTCAAATGTCACCGTCCGCCACTGGACTACATGTGGTGTGAAATCCTTTCCCACCTCCAGAAAATACATTTCAGAAAAAAATGCTGTAAATACAAGACCTTTGCACTCAGTATTTTTCCTTCCTCTGTGTCCCCCAAGGATCAGTCGCAAGTATTGGACGTCAGAAGGGCACTCTAGATTAATGAGGATAGATCTTGTTCTTTGCATCAGTTTGATCACCTATATGTGACCTTTGGGCAGCAGATCAGAGTCGAAAAGCACATTCTTAAACCACAGCTGTGTCCAATTCTATTTCTAACTTCCACAATGGCCGAGATTCAGGGAAGGTCCATGAAAGGACTTGCTGCTTTCTGGACAGAAGTTTAAGGTCGGTCACTCTTTCACTCAGGTCTGCAGAACGGCAACCTGGACTTCTCATACTCTTGTTCACCACAACAGACTCCAGGCGGCATTGATGCACCCGAGGGAAGTGACTATTAAGTCCTGTTTGCACCCAATACAGTTTAAGACCCTCCACAGGGTCTTATGCAACCGATATAGATTACACGTAATGGGAAGGGCGGCTTCCCCTCTCTCTGTGCTTTGTAGTGAGGTCGACGGGTCCTTTCAGTATACATTATGGGGCTGCCTGCTCATCCAAGCGTCCTAGGTCACCATCACTCAAGAGCTCAGTGCATTCTGAAAGTCACAAACCTACCTGAACGGAAATATGTCCTCCTAGGGATTCCCAATGATGTGGACACCCCATGAGCCTAGATCTTGTTTAGTGGTCAGGGCCTGCTAGTCGCCAAAAGAGACGTGGCCAGGCTCTGGAGGGTGCAAGAGAACCCAACCATACAGGTATGGATGTGAGGGATAGACATTTACATGGCCGCAGAGAAAGTCACCCACAACAGCTAGAGGTGCCCCCGTAGATTTTATGAGATTTGGAGAAGCTGGCTTCGATACTACGGACTAGAGCCATCACAGGGAGGTGTCGGACTTCCATCCAACTCGGACACTAGCAAAGACTGTAAAAAATAGGGGGGAAATGTCATGATTTGAGTGGTTTTTGTACTGTCCTCCAAAACTTTTGGGATGTTTTACTCTTTGTATGCTACAATGACTTACTTCCAGTGTGCTTGTATTGATATCAGTGCATGTTGGGCACCATTCTGCGCTGCTTTAAAAAAAAAAAAAAAAATACAGCTAAAAAAAAAAAGAGAATGATAATATAGAACCAGAGGAACGAGCTGAGCTACTGGAAGCCTGGAGGTGGTCAGCTGATCAAGCGGCTGAACAAGTGGAGCTAGACAACTGCTATCCCTGTGCCCCAGGAAAGTTAAGAATTGTATGCAAAGCCTTGAATAACAACCTCGCTAAGTGTGTCTACTCAATGTGCAAAATCAATAAAACCCTTGAAACATTAAGAAATGTACCTCCACTTGCCAGTCCCCCAAATTTCTTTGACTATACCCTTCTGGACGTGCCCATAAATATTATCAACTTTAGGTAGATGACTAAAGTAGGGGATGGTAACACAGAAGGAGAAATAGTACCTGATAGGCCTGACAATCCAGACAAGTACCTCTCAGGGAGTAGCAGAACCATTATTGAGGGATCACAATTAGATGATTCAATCTTTCTGAATATTCTGGCCAACAACTATATGTGGAGCACAATTCTCAGGGCTGAAATTTGCCAAGGATTTGTTATCTCTGAAGCCATAAATGCACTACATAGAGGTCTGACATCTATACTCCTGTTGATGGAGACATCATTAGGGGGTTAGAGCACATAGCATTTTGTTGACCTCGATACTTCGAACCTTAGTAGCAACAAGACAAAACACCGATGCCGCTTTCGAGATGGAAGGTGAAGCAATAGAGCCAGAAGCCAAGAAACTAAACTGTATCAAACCATCTGATGCAAGTACTGCTAACAATCTCAAAGAATTATTGTCCAGAAGGTCAAACCAAATAGAGAACAAAGTCATCAGTTCAGGCAGTAGACGTACCCGCACCAAGTGGTTAAGGGTAAATGACGACAAAAGTGAAAGGAAAAGTAAGTACTGGCGGGGGGCCACAAAGGCAGGGATAAATGATGACCCCACTTATCACAAGGAAAAGAGGGTGAATCAAGGGGATCTTGTAAGTGACGATGAAGAAAAAGGGACTCACATAAATAGGCGAAATAAGGGAAGAAACATGAGGAAGGAGTCAAATTATCCCGTATACTCACTTAAATGGCTATTTTCTGACCTCACATGCACAAAGACAGATCTGACTCCAAAAGTGCTTTGGGGTCTGAAGTCATGGAAGGGGGAGATCAACAGACATCCATTCCCAACTATCCCATTTTCCAGTCAAAGGCAATGCAGGGATCTGGGAACAAAGCAATCGTAGAGCAAGCCAGTGAAGTTGTCACAGATAAGTATAAAGATCCATGGAAAAAGCCAACATTGTCCAGTAAAAGGACACAGAAGAAGAAACACTGTTTAAAGAGAAAGGGAACTGAGATGCCAGCAGTAGAAATTAGCCCAGAAACCAGCAGTATGACATTACCTACCAAAGGCACTGACTGGTGTTGTATAGAGTAAGTGCCCTGCAGCAAGAACTTTAGTTGTGTTAGGGGCAATACAAGTACTAAATCCATTAGCCCCTCCATTCTCTGCAACAGAAAGAGCAGTCAAGGCTAAGACTGCGAGAAACCCCCTAAATGCAACTACCTGCCACTTGAAATTTATCTACCTCTTTCTCGATGCGGGTTTTAGGAATCTCTTGAATAGATCGAGACTATTAGCTCTTCTTTTATGTGGTACTTGAGTTAAGCGTAGTGACATCAAGGGTCATAAAGAGAGTAATTCTGATCAATCAACAAACTGCACCTAGACTGAGTGACGTTCAAACAACTAAAGAGGAGTTTGCAGCACTAAGCACAAGCATGCTAGTCCTAAATCACCTGGGCGAGTTCCACATGAGGGGGGTGGATGTCCTTCCGTATTTCCATCCAACATCCAGGGACAAAGGTATACCATGGCATAACTCGCCTCAAAGAGAGATTCCCAGGTCCTCAAGTCCAAGTAAGCATTGCTCTCCATGGGGTACCCAAAAGGACAGTCGTTCGGATTCTAAGGAGGGCAGTTACGAAAATCTTTGTATCATCACACGTGACTACTCAAGGAGAATTAAACTTCCAAACACTGAAAGAACAGTGAATAGACCAGGATGTCAAGACTAGTCATGACTAGCAACAGCCCTGGCAAGCAGCAGCAGAACTATGACGAAAGGGCAGCTTGAAGGGTAAAGAAGGACCCAATTACCATAAGCTACTGTAAAGGGTGTATATGTGGCACCCGCATAAGGAAATTAGTTTTGTTAACAAGGACTGCGTATACATTTTATCATGGAATATTGCGGGGTTAACCAGTGAATTGGCAGATGAAGACTGGCTAAAGTTCATAAATAGTCATGGTATATGTTGCTTCCAGGAAACATGGGCCTTGTCTAAAAGAAGTGTAAACGTTGTTTTTTGGGAAATAAGCGTAAAGGCATAACGCTCTAGAAAGAGGCGCTCTTGCAAGTTGAACTGTAAGTTATAGCATTTGGGTGCGGCTCAGCTTTCTCCCAATGTTCTGCATGTGAGACTTTCCAATATTAGCCAAGAAGATGATGTGTTTGATATTCTGAAAGTTTACATCCCACAACGGTTGGTCCTCTGAGGTCCAGGCGGTCTGGGGGGACTTTGTTCACTATGTTGTACTTATCAAAGAGGAATCTTATATTTGAAAGGAATCTGGGAAAGGTAAGCGGGGTAAGCATCTGGCATGCATATGCGGTGATTTTAACATGGAACCATCTGACGCTATTGTTAATAGAGAGGTGTTGGTTGAAGACCATTGTTCAGTCATCCATGAGCCCGCTATGAGTCTATATAAAACAATTCAGAAGGATGAGGCCTTTTCCTCATTCTTGCTAAGGCAACGGAAATGGTTTATCAATGGTCGTACCCCTTCAGATTGTCCTGCAAAAATAACCTATGACAATGGCAGAAGGGCATAAGTCATAGATTATATTATAATTAATGCAAAATGTTGAAAGAATGTTTTTTATATTGGAAGTTACTAAAAGAGCTGAACGCGACTATGATTCAGTCATAATATGTATCAAAACAAGCACCAGGAGGTATCTTAATGCTGGGATGCATAGCAAGGTGGAGTATGGACCTTAGATCGTCTCAACCGATAATAGAAGTATAATATGAAATAAAAGAAATATCAAAATGAAATCTTAACCTTTGAAGCTATTATGGCAAAATATAGCACTACTATCTTGAAAGCTCCAACCGATAACAGTAACAACATATTGGCTGCATACGACCCCACGATTAAAGGACTGGAAGAGCAGTGGACATCGTCGATTGAGACCAAGGAGGTTAGATTCACCGGTAGAAATCACTGTAGTTGGCACAGTTGGTGTGACCCTGAATGTCTTGCAAGCTTTAATGCTGCACCATTGTAATTTACAGAGTAAATTATACCTTCAAACATGCATTTGGGAGGACAAATATCTGCTAAAAACAAAGAAATTGGCTCAGTGGAATGCGCTATGGGCTGAGCTGTGAGACAGTCTAATTATAAACAAGTATTTGCCGTGTAATAGGTCTGGCATTCACACGAGTTTGAGCTATTGTCATTGTAAATGACAATGCCTTTTATTTATGTTTTGGGTTAAATAAAAGGCATTGTCATTTACAACACTAATAGGTTAAACTCTTGCAAATGCGAGACCTATTGCATTGCGATAAAGGGCCTTCTCGACCGCTTGTTAGATTGTAAATATCAGAGGAAGAGATCGGACTTCGATGTCTTCAAAGTTGTGATAAATAGTGCAGTGAAGAAGATATGTAAGTGTTGTAAATTACACAGACACAAAGTCTGAAGTGAGAGTTACATATGATCCGAACTATAAACACTAACAAAGTGCTCCAACACCTTTCGCTCTGTGATTACACTGTTGCGGCTCAGGAGGAAGAGTGGGACGGGGGCTATTTCCAGCCTTCTCCATGATTTGAGTGTGCAGTGTGGCATTGTGTAATGTCATTGCTATCTTTGGCCTAATAAAAAACACTCCAGCTGTAGTAGGGCCCTGGCTTCACCTCCTGGTGCAGGGTGGTCTGTGCTTTAAGGCAGGCATGGAGGCATGGTCTCGGCTTCAGCTCCGGCCTTGTACAGTGCCCCTGCTATTACTAGTGAGCGAGATGCGCTAAGGTGGTGGTGGTGGTGGTATTGGTATTGGTGGTGGTGGTGGTGGTATTGGTGGTGGTTGTATTGGTGGTGGTGGTAGTGGTGGTATTTGTGGTGGTTCTATTGGTATTGGTGGTGATGGTGGTGGTGGTGGTACTGGTATTGGTGGTGGTATTGGTGGTGGTGGTAGTGGTATTGGTAGTATTGGTGGTGGTCGTATTGATGGTGGTGGTATTGGTGGTGGTGGTATTGGTGGTGGCATTGTTGGTGGTGGTATTGGTGGTGGTAGTGGTGGCATTGGTTGTGTTGGTGGTGGTATTGGTGGTGGTATTGGTGGTGATGGTGGTGGTATTGGTGGTGGTATTAGTGGTGGTATTAGTAGTGGTATTGGTGGTGGTGGTGGTTTTGGTGGTGGTAGTAGTATTGGTGGTGGTACTGGTATTGGTGGTGGTATTGGTGGTATTGGTGGTGGTGGTAGTGGTATTGGTGGTGGTCGTGGTATTGGATTGGTGGTGGTGGTATTGGGGGTGGAATTGGTGGTGGGGGTATTGGTGGTATTGGTGGTGGTATTGGTGGTGGAGGTATTGGTGGTGGTGGTATTGGTGGTGGTGGTAATGGTGGTGGTGGTAATGGTGGTGGTGGTAATGGTGGTGAGGTATTGGTGAAGGTGGGATTGGTGGTGGTGGGATTGGTGGTGGTGGGATTGGGGGTGGTATTGGTGGTGGTGGTATTGGTGGTGGTGCTGGTAGTGGTGGTGGTGCTGGTAGTGGTATTGGTGGTGGTGGTGGTGGTGGTATTGGTGGTGGTGGTATTGGTGGTGGTGGTAGTATTGGTGGTGGTAGTAGTATTGGTGGTGGAGTTATTGGTGGTGGTATTGGTGGAGGTGGTTGTATTGGTGGTGGTGGTATTGGTGGTGGTGGTATTGATGGTGGTATTGGTGGTGGTATTTGTGGTAATAATGGTGATATTGGTGGTATAGGTGGCGGTACTGGTGGTGGTATTGGTGGTGGGGGAGGTGGTGGCATTGGTGGTGGTGGTATTGGTGGTGGTGGTGGTATTGGTGGTGGTGGTAGTATTGGTGGTGGTGGTAGTATTGGTGGTGGAGTTATTGGTGATGGTATTGGTGGTGGTGGTTGTGGTATTGGTGGTGGTGGTATTGGTGGTGGTGGTGGTGGTGTTGTTGTAAATAAAACAGGCTTTTGAAAACAACTGGTCAGGTGGCTTTAGTACAGATGACATGTAACACAGATGTGCTGTTGTCAGCTTCAGCCCATTAGCACATGATTATGTGCTACCTGGAATTCACATGACGTAATTTGCTAATCATTTCTAAATCCATTTTACTTGGGGGGTTGAAACAGACATGAAATAATGCAGGGTTAAAGAGATTGAAAGTGGGCGACCGTGTTACCGGGGCAGCTGTGCTGCTTAAAAAAACACAAGACGTTTCAGCTGAAGCAGCATGTACGGCATGCAGGAAGAGAAACTCAATGAAGTAAATAGTGCTTACAAACTAACTAAAAGGTCCTGTGTAACAACCTAATTAAAGGGGCCAGCAGCCATGGGAGGTTACAAATGAAGACAAGGCCATACTAAGGAGGGACTAACAAGTCTATTAACGAATCGGAAGGCAGTATTTACGAACAACAATGACACAAGCCAATTAAAAATATAGGTGGAGAGTGGGCACAGCTTCTCTCCCATACTCTACTACAGCAGTCTCGCAGAGCGAGCAGCGCATGCGAGCTACCACTAGGCTCGACCTAAAAACATCAAAATGTTTTGGGAGCCTGTCACCCATGTACAGAGGGGGTCGGCAAATTTTCCAGATTGCCATATTGTCCCAAAGGTCTGGGTTAAACACTTTCATGCTTTGTATAAGGCCGATGCTAACGGAGCTCCTGATCCCCAGCTACACAGAGAGGACCAACGTAAAGTGCATACCGCATTGAATGTCCTAGTACCAGAAGTGGAACGGGCGCCAATAAGTATAAACAAAAAAAACAAGTCACCAGGTCCAGATGTAGTGCTAATTGACCTCTAAAAGGAGAACCCCCAATTGTGGCTAAAGTTGTCACAAAAGTATTTGCCTCATCACCAGGTACAAATAGTGTCCCTTGCTCTTGACACTCAGCCATTTTTGTATCCTTATTTAGGAAGGGCAACAGAGGTTACCCCTCCAATTACCCGCTAATTTCTCTTTTGGATGGGGTGGGCAAATCCTTGGTAATGTTTTATTCGGGTGGGTGTGCAGGGAGAAAATGTTTACTGAGACACAAGCAGGTTTTAGATCAAGGTTAGGAACCAAATACTAAGCTGCATGCCTATCTATGATCTCTTATAAGTATGCAATAAAAAGAAAGTTTTTGTTATGTTTAATCATTGTTGACCTGAAGGCAGCATTTGATCTTGTGGATTAGGCAAAGTTGTGGAGATCCTTGGTAGAGCAAGGGGTAGACATCACTCTTGTGTAAGCAATAGTGGTGTTTCACAACGATAATACAGCCATAGTTAGATATGGGCCGGGAGGTGAATGTAGCAAAACTTTCCCCATTGAAAAGGATGTACATCAGGGCTATGTATTAGCCCCTTTAGTTTTTAGTCTATTTTTAAATGATGTAGTAGATTACTTATGGGAAGAACCTATTAACTCCCCCTATCATAGCAGGGTGAAAGGTCCCGATCTTGCTGTCTGCTGATGACGCAGTCTTGTTGGCCCACACAGAAAATACAATACAAAGATTACTAAAGAGATTTATAGATTACTGTCATAAAATGACTTTGACTAATAACTGCAACAAAGAAAAGCTGAAGCTATCCCCCAGGTTTAAGAGGTGGTTAATGGTAAATGGTGAGCACATCGAGTGTGTTAAGCAGTATGACTGTCTGGGGATACTGTTTACTGAGCAATTACATTAGAAAAATCATATACTGAAGGCAACTACAGTTTTAAAGCAGACACCAGGGGCGGTATTCAAATGCAGGCACAAGGCAGGTGCCCAGAGCATCAGCACCATCCTCCAAATTTAAAAGCAGGCGGCGGCAGCAGCAGCACGTTATGGTGCAGAACTTTGGGGGTACGGAAGTTTATATACATTGCAAGTGGCAGAAAACAACTTTCTTGGGGTGCTCTTAAGATTGGGCCCTGGCACGCCCTTGCTGGCACTTTATGTCGAGCTCAGCCTCACATCAATCGCTGCAGTAGCATTCCTAAAACCACTGTTAGGATTGGATTAGAGTGGTGAGGAACCCAAAGGCAACAATCTACCTAAAACCCTTTAAAGAGGCTGATAACACCAGTGATCCAAGTGGGAGCACTTGGCTGGCTCATGTGAAAAGCATATTGAATGAGCTACAGCTGGGGTTCCTATTGACTTACCCGAGTAGGGTAAGGTGGTTGGCGGTAGAGCGCGTAAAGGAGAGTTATTATGTGCCCAGGTGGGAAAAAGTAATGTCCATGATAAAACCAGTGAGTATATTGGGGGAGTAGTTCAATGGTGGGCATAGCCCACGCAGTATGTTATACCTGGACTTGATTTACCCTGAACAAAAACGTACACTATATGTCAACGTCAGATTGGATATTTTACCGACTAGGGCATATCTTGTTAGGTGCTCAAAGCTAACCACAGGAAGTAAATACTGTGATTTTAAGTTTGGGGGAAGGATCATTTTTTGCATTTACCGCCGTTTTGCACAAAACATTACCTATTACGTAAAAGATTGTTTCTGCTCCATTTAGATTTCACGAGATCAAATCTATGACATCGGTGCTATCGTTTTGTGGTAGGATGGAGCTTGAGCACATTTTTAACTCAATAGCCTCGTGTTTATGGGCAGCATGGCCATGCATGAAGGCATTGCTACCTTCTGTGAAAAATTGACCAGGTACCAGAAGGAATACACATTGGTGGTGGAAGCATGCTGCAAACGATATTACTTTTAATATGAATTCCTGGGGAAATCATTTTAGCTATGATTAAACTATGGCTTCTTTATTAATAATTGTTATGCACTTGCACTTTGTTCGGATGATGAAAGGCAGCTGCAGATCAAACAGATGTTCCCTTCTACACTCTTTAGGCAAGATACTGCTGTTTCAAGTATTCTGGTGTATTTATTTATTTATTTATTTATTGACTGTTTTATATATTATTGTACGGCTGAAAGCTGAAACAATTAATTAAGCTTTTAAGTTTAGGCGAACCCATTCGCTGTCGCTTTTTTGTCTGCTCAGTTTGTTCTAACTGCCAATTTTAAATTAAAAATGTTGTTTTAAGCTGCTATGAAATTCCACTTTTGTCGTGTCTGGAAGTGAAACCTTGTAAAGTAAAACAGCTGACATTAATTCTCGTGAATTATAGTTTAATCAATCTAAGTGACTGTTTTGTGAGTGACAGCCCTGCTGCTGCGACATTTATATATGGCAGAAATAGCAATAAAACAGTAATAGACTCTATTTTATTTGTGCTGAACATTTTGTTGCAGCGGAAACCTTGCCATGAAAATAGTTTTCAATTAAAATTTTCACCTAAATTTAGAACCAAAATCTGTTATAACAGTAATTTATAATCATAGAATAAGGGTCTCAATTGCAGAGGATACATTTCAGGAACTAGCAAAGATAAGAGTTGTGGAACCCTGTAGTAGCCGCTGACGGCAATGGGCTTTAGTGGTATATGGTTGACCAATACATTTCAGGTGGTTTTGAAAAATGATTGCCCCCCTAATAAGGTCTGCAGGGCTGCTGCAAATTGGGTGGTTCAATGAGGAATGTCAGGCTCTCCGAAGGGAAGTAAACAGACTGAGGTGTAAAGGTCTCTCTGTGGGTGAATGTTTGATTTGTTCAGCATTTCGTCAATCATCTGTTCTTTTTACTGTTACAATGTTGGCACTTTCCTGCCCAAAAGCTTCTAAGGCCCTCTAGGAGTGTCCAACTGCCTGGGTCTGTTAATGCGCCCCATTAGGAATGCATATTGAGCTCAGACAGTGAACAATAGGGGATTATGTGTGGGCCGATTGGCCATCCTACCAGGAAGCTTGGGGGCGGTGCTGTTCCCTGTCCCACTTGCATTTCAAATGGATTGCCTACAGCACTCGAAAAGAAACTGAACAATAGTCTATTGTAACCCTAGAATTCTTTGTCCCCTGGCAGGGGAAAGGGAGAACTTTCCAAAAACAGATGAAGGGGTAGCCCAGAAAATTCCCCCAGTTGAAAGGATGGCACCAGGTATATATATTGGACCTCCTGAGCAACTCTTCATTACACTCCTGGACCTGCAGACAATACAGAAGAAGAACTGCCTTGATCCCAAGAGGGCTGCCCTGCTGCTTGAGGCCTGCCTTGTTCCTCAGAAGACTGCCCTACTGCTTGACGCCTGCCTTGTTCTTCAGAGGGCTGACTTGCTGCTACCAGAGGACTCTCCTGCTGTTAGAGGCCTGCCTTGTTCCTAAGAAGACTACCCTGCTACTCGAGGCCTGTTTTGCTTTTCAGAGGCCTGTCCTGCTTCTTGAGGCCTACCCTCTCAGGGAGGGAAGACTGGGCCTGCTCTCTTCATGCCAAGCTAACCTGAGTGACTCCAAGGATCATTTGGCTGAACAAAGGACAGCCTTAACACTTCTTTTAACTTGCTGGTCATAAATGGGGCTTTCAATATCTGCTCCTATTAACTCCCAGGTATCTCCTTGACCCTTTGGCTCCAACCCCAGCTGGAGGGAGAACCAGTTTGGATTCTGATAGAGGAGCGTTAACCTCATCTTAATACAGGAGTGACTAGAGGCCTATCTGGAGCACTCATAAAGAATGGAAATATTCAGCCATCATAAATCTAGGGCTTCTGGAAATGTTTACAGTAAAGTGAAGAAGAAGTGATGAAAACATCTGTGGGCATAGGGTGAGAAAACAGGCAGTATTCCAAAGGGATCATTCTCCAATCACTTGCTACTGTGCAAAATAAGACTTGTACATCACGACCATCTTCTCCAAACATTCCTCGGCCTTGGAAGCCTATACTGGAACAAAACGCCCTACTGGAAACAAGGGGACCCCTGCCTTCTGTCTGGCATCAAGGGTCTGCAGCTACTTTCCAAAGGTGAGGTGACTGACTTCATATTTGCCTGCTCCATAGATACAAAAATTAGAAGGACTTCTAACTCCAAGAGTGCCCAGATGACCACACTGGACTAGTCCCTGCAGGATCCATGGCTGGAGAGAGACCAAGTGCCTAGAAACCTGCTCTGACCCCTGAGGATTCAGAGCAGATTCAGAAATTTTGCAACTGTTAAAGAAAAGGGAAACATAGAATTTTCTCAACCTCTGGAGGACCTGGACAGAGTGCTGATGCATGCCCAGAGAGGTTGCACATTAAAGTGGACAAGAAAACCAGGTTTATTTTACTCTGACTTTTTACTGCATAGAAAATGGGTTCATTCGGACCTTGCAGAATAGCTGGCCTCTTGGAGCCGTGCCCACCGAGAGCTTTCAGCCTGGCCCTTCAGGATGACGTTAAGATCCAAAAAAGTAACTAAGTCCAAAGTGGGGGCAAGGTAGCATATCTATCCGAGTGTCTCAGTGACCTTGACAGCTGCAAAATCCAGCTTTCTCTCAAGTAGGGTTTTTTCCACCACAACCAATCAGTGGGAGCTTGACGATGATGTGTCAGACGTTAAAGGATCCTCACCAACTTCAGTCTTGGATTTTTCCCCGCTGAAGGATTTTGCCATCTATTTTAGAGACTGAGTCCTAAGGTAAAAACTTTGACCCACTTGGTAGATTCGAACTCTGTTCCATTGCAGGTGGCCTGAAATCGTGCCTAGGTCCCAGTCAACGGTGAACTATTACTATGGATGGGTACCATACCTTTTCGAGAAGTGATTTGCCTTGAAACTTTAAAAAATCATATCTCTGCTTCCCGTTATCTCATTTTTAAAAAGCTAGTGTCTTTCTGATCATAAGACATTTCTCTATCTTTCACAATTGGGAACTGTATTGTGTTGCTTTCTTTACTTTAAAATTGATGGTACTCCTTGTATTTAATATGTTTCTCTTGGGTATTATCTACTGCTTGTGCCTGGCTACCAGGGGATGAGCAGAGTTTCTCTGAGGCTTGTGTTCAGATTTAACAAGGGTGTGTTTATGAAGTTGGTTTGACTATCCTTTACAACTTAATGGCCTACTTTCTGACAATACCTATATATGCCTACCTTCTCAATATTTTGGAAGTCAATATTCTGGCAATTATATTTTTGAACCAGAATATTTAAAACATTAATATTCTGATACTATACCCTACCTTAATTGTTAGACCTGACAGCCTTAGAGTGGTCTCCTCCCCCCAATGTTTTGCCTACCTCCTACATTTTGCTGATATCATTTTAGCAGGGTTTAGGACTCTGTGCACTTTATCAATGCTAATTAGTGCTAAAGTGCATGTGCTTGCTCCCCTAAAGTTGGTAATATATTTACTCATTTCTTATTGGCATATTTAATTTACTTATACATCCCTAGTATAGTGTACTACATGGTAAATAATTTAATTACCGGGACTTAATTTGATACAGAAACATAATAAAAATAGCTCAGTAAATAAGAGGCAGAATCCGTGGTATTAGAGGTTCGGAATGGGCTTTATTCCAATGATCGATTCGAATCGGTTGCTCCAAGTTCCATCACCACGAAGGTTCAGGAAGTGAAGTACATACATTATTGATAATTAATCACTTTTATACAATAGGCATTACAGTGAAGCAAATACAAGAGGCGTAACAATTGATAGTGTGGATAATATATTCATGCGTAGCAAAAATAGGCGTAACTGGGTGTGATTAAAGAACGTCATCAGATGTGATGTCATAATAGGGTGGTTACATGAAAGAAGTTCGCAATGTCAGCAGAAATACTTGGCAGAAATGCGCGCGCAGCCGCATGACGTGTGATTGACGTGCAACTAGGGGGTGAAGGGGACTTGACGTTTAGCTCTACATGTGGCGACAGAAGTCTGGAGGGTCAAGTCAACCTAATCCCAAATCATATCTAACATCCTATGTTTAAAGAACTATGTTATCCAAAAGAGAGGTCTTCTTAGAGTAGAATCTTATTCTATACTGACTATACTGACTGTTAGTGCGTGTACAAGCGTCTAAGTGTCTACACTAGATGCGTGGGTGGAAATCTTCCATAGTAATAGGGCTATGAATTACTTGCATAAAGACAGAGAAGCCGGGCCTTTGCTCGGTAGCTGGAAGAATGTTTACTTAAACTACTAGACAGGAATGCATCGGGCAGGGAACGGAGCAGATAATTTCGAAGGTGAAATACAGTTTTTTGGCAGGCAACAGGCTGATGTCAGACTTCGTGAGCCGCGCAGAGAATGAGACAAAGTTCATGGTCACAGATGCAGGCTCAGACTGGAGCGTTCAGAGGCAGAAGGCAAGAAAAGCTTGATGACAGAATCAGGGCCTACTTGCCTGGACTGTAAAATGGCATAAGTGAACCATATAAAGCCGGTGGCCTTTCATACTTAGGAATGGAATATCCGGCCTATTCATGGCTGATCTGAAAGAGGACATGTTGACGGTGGACGCACATGTGTTTGCGTCTTTATAACTGGAACTGGAGGGAACATACATGTACTTGTGATTCATACATGAAACCGTTGGGGTCCAAGATAGGGGACATAACTGATCAGAAAAATCCATATTTCCACATTCCCTCCTTGTCCCCTACTTGCCCGTCAAGAGATATCAATCTTCATCAATCCGTTGATCTGTTCATATAGCATCATTTGTTCTTCTTTCTTCCTCCGGGATGAATGAAATCTTGGTGGTGGAATACACGATGTGGCACACAGACCACAGATCGCTGGTCCACATTGTAGACATAGACAGCAACTGAATAGTATGAGAAAGCCAATACCTAGGAAGGATAGGACCTTCCATCCAAAGGTAGATAATACACTCCAAAACCAACCGGACCAAGTCCAGGTGCCTGGATTCTGGTGTATCTGGCTTACAATCTTATGAAGGCGAGTTATGGCTTTATATACAGATGGCGAATTTTCTGGTATGAAAATGCAACAACTTGATCCGATGACCCTACAAGCTCCGCCCCTATCGGCCAGGATGACGTCAAGGACAAGACGATTTTGAAGCACAACAATCCGCATAGCAGACTGCTCTTCTGTTAAATTGCCTAAGGCGGAAATAGTTTCATTCACTACTGCTTCAAGGGTTCTAGTTAATCTACGTATCAGCTTACTATTAGTAACGGTACCTATATAGGGAAAGAGACCTTTATTGAAATCTGTGTATTTTTCCCATGCTGTTTCAGTGTAATCGACAATTGGGAGATCTCTCCTTACTCTATTATATACTAAATGAGTATTTCTGTGATAATCAGGAGGAGCTAGGAAAACGGGTGGCAAAAGGAATCCAATGTAGCAAGTACCATCCCAATCTAGAGGCAAACGTACATATGCCGTCTGACCACATATGAAATAGGAATGGCGGGAAGCTCTAAATGTAGACTTGCCTTGATCACTAAATTCTACTACAGTGGTGCATCTACTATGGCCCATATGTATGGAACCATTCTTTCTTACACATAATTCACCTTTTACTTGAAATATTGACATAGCGGGCAAAATTGGAGTCGCTTCGGATTCGACATTTAGGATCATAAGATTAAGCGTAAAATTACCTAATCCATACACTTCATTTTCTAGATCATTTCCTGTTCTCTGGGGAAGTCCCTCCTTGTTAGGGTAGCAGACTTTAAGTAAAACTAAGTTCAAATTTCCCCATACCCCGTTATCTTGATAAACTGCAGAATTCGAATCTAGGGAATTAATTAAACTAAACCATGCTCCACAGGAGCCGTTGTGTGTGAACGGGTATGGAAAGAGAGGTAGAATTCCTTTATAATTCTGATAGGGAGGGAGTCGGCCACATATCCAACAATTTGTAGCATTGCTAACCTGATGGGAATGATGTAACATACTAATAAACGTGTTATTGCGCAGCGCAAATCTATAAGACAACTCAAGCGGAGGTAATTCACTAAAAGAATGTTCAGCAGTAATATTATAAACATGTCTAGAAATAGGATAATATATGTGCAACAATATACTTGCAGTAATTATTAAAAGACATAAGAAAAACAAAATTAATAACGTCACTGTGCAATGACTACGCAGTGATTTACAATACGCCTGTCGTTTCAACATTTTTCGGGTGTATTCTCTATTCAGGTCTAAGGGATACATGTCAGAGACAATTCAACCGCTTCACCTCGGAGAGGACTTAAACAATCAAATTGCTTGACTGATTAGACCTAAGTTTTAGTTTATAATGTTCGGAATTACTCCTTTCAACAAAAGGAAGTTTTGAGTCAATGGGTGAAGACACACGAGGTGTGGTATTCACATCCGATGGTAGTCCATGGAATTTCTTGATATGACTTGAATGTATCCAGCCTTTCCTTCCTTCGATCTTCACGGCTGTCCTTGTGGTGAGCAAGACCAGCTGCGGCGACTTCCACCTAGGATCCAGCTGAGTCTTTCGATCAAAGTTCCTCACTAGGACCAGGTCGCCTGGAATTACGTCATGGGGTTTCACCTCAGTATTGTCGGGAAAAGCTGCAGCTACCTGTGAACGACAAGATTGTAGTGCAGACATCAAGGAAGCCAGGTAATCTGTCAGCATATTACAGTCAATATCAGTTATTTTGCGTGGTATAGGCGTCCCCCACATATTTGGTGGTCTGCCAAAGATCACCTCATACGGGGATAGCCCTGTTCGAGAGTGTGCTACCATTCTCATGTAAAAGAGTGCAACTGGTAATGCTACTACCCAGTCGACACCTTTCTCTCTGCATATTTTGGACAATCTGATTTTCAGGACCTGATTATGTCTTTCTACGAGACCTGCTGCCTCGGGGTGTCGGACACAGTGGAATTTCCACTGATAGCCTAACAAAAGTGAAACGTGTTTCATTAATTCGGATGAGAACGGCTGGCCGTTATCTGAGTAGACAACACGTGGTAAACCGTATCGTGGGAAGAATTCTCGAACCAACTGCTTGGCAGTAGTCGGGGCAGTGTAATCTGAAACCGGGTATGCCTCTGTCCAACGGGAAAGAGCACAGACAACTACGAGAACATATTTGAATCCTCGACATCGTTCCATCTGGATATAATCCATCTGGAGGACTTCAAAAGGGTGATCAGGAGGCTGAAATCCACCCTGTTCTACAGGTACGCTTTTTCCTGGGTTGAACTGACAACAGATCATACAGGTACGAACTTTTTGTTTAGCTGCTGCTCGTAAATGTTTATTGAACCAAATGTGTTGAATGCTGTCTAGCATAGCTTTTTCTCCTAGATGCGCTGGACTATGTATAGTGTTAATTATAACTTGGACCATTGAATCAGGAAGGAACCACACAGACTTTTCCTTCATCATCCATCCTTGATCCGTTTGGATCCCTCCTAATTCAGTCCATTTCTTTATTTCCTCTGGTGTAGCATGTGTCTGTATGTCAATTACGTCAAGAGCGGGATCCTTAACCGTCATACAATGTGTTGGCGTCGGGACTATTGTCTTTGTCATGTCGGATGTTTGAGTTTGAGCAGTCTGTTTAGCTGTTCTGTCAGCTAGATCATTGCCTTGAGAAATGATATCAGTAACTTTCGTATGAGCTTTACATTTCATAATTGATATTGCAGTGGGTAGATGTATTGCATCTAATAAGGCATGAATGAGGGGTCCGTGCTGAATGTGGGCACCGTGAGAAGTTAAATAACCTCTCTCTCGCCACAGCACGCCGAAGTCATGTACAACTCCGAATGCATAACGTGAATCCGTATATATGTTGACTTTTTTATTTGTGGCTTGAATACAGGCTTGTGTCAGAGCGATGAGCTCTGCGGCTTGAGCTGACAAGGTATTTATGCAATTTGTTTCAATGATTTCAGTATCTGTTGTGACTGCGTAAGCGGCCACTAACTCTCCTGTACTTGTTCTCATACATGAACCATCTACATACAACGTCAGGTCTGGGTCTGACAATGGGACATCTGTCAAGTCTTGTCTGGGTTTCGTCGTGATAGTGATAACTTCAATACAGTCATGAGCTAGTGGGTCTGTTCCGATTACAGGTAAAAGTGTGGCAGGATTCAATGTGTTACAACGTCTGATTTCTATATGTGACTGAAACAATGTTAATTCATACCCTGTAAGTCGCGCTATAGTCAAGTGTTGTGTTTGCGTTCTATTCACAAGAACCTCTACTGCATGTGGTACTTGAACTGTCAATGGATGTCCTAACACTATGGCATCGCTTTGTCTGATTGCTAAAGCTGTTGCTGCCACTGATTTCAGGCAGGCAGGCAAAGCCTGAGCTACGGGATCTAATGTACTAGAAAAATAAGCACATGGTTTGTGTGATCCTGCTTGTTCCTGTGTGAGTACTGACAAGGCAGTACCTTCGCGTTCTGTAACAAAGAGTGTAAACTGCTTATTGTAACATGGTGTTGCTAAAACAGGTGCTTGGCATAAGGTTTTCTTTAAGCTTTCAAAAGCTTGTGTATGTTCCTGAGTCCAAGGGAGAACAGTCGATGTGGCTGCCTCCTGTGTTGTCAACTGAATGAGTGGTTTTGCTAGTAATGCATACTGAGGGATCCACTGCCTACAATATGAAGTGAGGCCTATGAAAGCCCGTACCTCCTTTTGTGTCTTGGGTATCGGCATGTTAGCTATTAACTGAATGCGGTCGGGTGTAAGCTGCCTTCCCTCCTTGGACAGCGAGTGTCCAAGATAAACAACTCGCTGGACACAGAATTGCAGCTTAGAAGGGGACACCTTGTGCCCCTTTTCGGCTAGAAATTGTAAAACTGTCAGTGATGCTTTCTCACATTCAGGTTCGCTTCTAGCGGTGATCAGCAGATCATCGACATATTGAAGCAGGGCAGTGTTTACTGGCATGTGGATACTGTCGAGTTCTCGTTTCAGTGCTTGGCTATAGATGCTGGGGCTTTCTGTAAATCCTTGAGGTGCGCGTGAGAATTTAAAGCTACGTCCATTTAAACTAAATCCGAACAAGTATTGGCTTTCCGGATCTATAGGGACGCTGAAAAAGGCATTCTTGAGATCAATTACAGTAAAGAATGTTGCTTCGGAATCAATAGCTGTCAGTAATGACGAGATATCTGGGACCACAGGGAATTGTGGCACAATGCATTTGTTCAATTCGCGCAGATCAATAACCAATCGATATACTGGCGGGGCCTTTGGATCTGTTCGTTTAAGAATCGGAATTATCGGGGAATTACATACATTGGAGTCTGTTTCCACAACCACTCCTTGGGCAATTAGCTCGTCAATGATTTGCATTAAAGCCACTACAGCATCTGGTGGTAACTTGTATTGTCGCATTCGTGGTAGTACCACTCCTGCCTTTAGTGTAACTCGATATGGTGTAATATTCATGCAACCAACATCAGTAGGGCCTTGTGCCCATAGATGTGTAGGTAAAGTCTGCAGTCGGGGATCCATGTCTCTAGACACATAGTGACCTTTAAAATCACGTAAAAACAATCTTACTCCTTCCGGAGAACAACATATTATAGCTCCTAGAGCTTTCAGTGTTTTTATACCTAACAAGTTTTCTGGACATGATTTAGTAAGCAATAAATCTGTAGTTCGGGTCAAAGGTCCTATCGTAAGTGGAAGAGGCTGTGACACTTCATTAACAATAGGTTTTCCTGAGAAACCAAGGGAAATATTCTGTGAGCCTGAGAGGGGTGCCCCTGGAACTTCACTACGTTTTATGGTTGTTCGACTTGCCCCTGTGTCGAGTAAAAATTTTCTATCTTGGCCTAATAATTCACTGTGTACATAAGGTCCTTCTTGGTCTACAGGGACCTCAATAAGGGGTAAGTCAACTTCCCTCTCTAGGCTGGTTCATGCGTATCGTTGATAATCAGGATAGTCATACTGTGCGGTCTGGTACAGCTGTCGTGTCGTGGTTTGTGTGGCAGCAACAGGCAGCGCTGGTGCAGCTGGCACAAACTGTATAGACTGTGGTGGAGCTGGCATGGACTGTGCATGCTGCGCGGCTCCTTGTTCATTCTGATCCTGTCTAAGTGGCCGTGGTCTTTCTTTTGTATTACCTATGGCGATATTATGTTTTAAAACCGGACAATCGTGTACGTAATGACCTGGCTGTTTACAATAGTTGCATGTCCCTTTTACAGGACCTGCCGAAACACTAGACTGTGTCGTACCCTTTTTATGTCCTTCAGCTGGAACTGTCTGGGAGACTAGCATTTTCATTTTCGTGTCTTTCATGCGTCTTTGTTCATGTTCTTGTTCCTCTCTAATTCTATTGTGATGGTACTGTAACATTTGTAACATTTGTGATGGGGTGTTACCTTGCCAGGTACTCTCGAATTTTAATACTCTATTCTTCACTTGGGGTAAGGAATTTTCAACTAATTTTGTCACAAACAGATGTGGGTAAGATTCGCTACTTGCTTTTATGCCACTATTTATACCAAAACATTTCTCAAATCGGGCATAGAAATCACTAGTGTCTTCATCTTGCTTTTGTTTACAGGCTGAAATTGTACCCCAGTCTTCCTTTTTCGTAGTTAATAAACGTGGCAGTACCTGTACTAGTAAACCTGGTAGTGCTTTAGTTTTATCCCCAAGCCCTGCTCCTGCAGTTCGGGCCTTTTCTTCTGCTTCTAATGCTGACCATTCTATCTTTTGGTCTCCCACCTCCCACTCTTTTTCCTTGAGTTTCTCATAAATGCCAGCAGGCATTAATACCTTCAATATTGTCATAATGTCGGGATAGGTATATTCTCCCATGAGTAACATGTCTTTAATTTCTCGGTGGAAACCCGCTGGGTCTTTGTCATGACTGGGTACCACTTTCTTCATTTGTAACAATTCTATTTTCGATATGGGCGTATATACAAATACACGTTTAAACTCATTGTCCTCGCCTTTTATTGGGTGTACTTCTCGTAAGGGATTCTGTCTGTCCATGTAATACGTGGTTCTTTCCTTAATGGGCAATGAGACATGTTCTGGGCATACAAAGAGAATGTACTGCTTTCTTGATTCTAGTATTTCTTTAATTAACTTAGTACCTGAACCTCTCCATCTATTCGTGAGTAATTCAGTCAGTATTTCAGGCAAGGGACCAGGATCTGAATGCTGACTCTGATATAGTATAAGGAGTTGTTGAATCATATAAATCCCAGCTAAACGCTGTTCATCTGGGGTGAGATTCAAAAATGTGTGTGCTACTGTATCATTACCATACATTCCGGGGCTGTCAACCCATTGAACGGCTGACCTGGCTAATTCTTGTTCATCCATAGAATCGAGAAAATGATAACCCCTTCGTTCTCGGAGTAATTTGTCAGCGGCTTGGAACGAATGCTCGGGGGACCTTATATTTATTATAGGTGTCTGGAAATTCCTGTTATTATCTGGACATATCGGACGTATCGGGTCAATAAAACATCTAGTACTATTACAAGATCTTCCTCTACCTACATAGGCTATGGTGTCTGGCTGTCCTGTGGGCAGTCCTGATCCTTCCTCCTCGCTTTGTTCGAACTGGTCCACCGCTAATCTCTCTTCGTGTAGGCGTTCTATTTCTTTACGGATCTTTCGGCACATGGCTATTATACAATTTTGCTTATCATGTCTCCCTTCTGATATATTCTGGCTCCACCTGGTAAGAATTTGCATTGCTTCCGGGTCTACCCCCGGTCGGTCTTGATTTCTGATCACACAATTTATGAGGAAACGTAACAGTTCCCCCTGTATCTCCACTTTCTGGTATTCCATAGCTCTGTTAATACATTCAGAATCTCGCCCTGTTTGGACAAAATGATATATATTATCTAGATGCACAGTCATTCCGGGTAACTTCCCTAAATACACCGCGGCTCGTCTGATACGTAATGATGCCATGATCATTTCGTCCTCTTTGCCGGGCACAGGGTCATATCTACAATCTATAAGAAGTTCCTTAAGCGTGCGGGCATTTATGAGTTTGGGGGTACGTGAATGTGCTGATTCTTGAAAGGTAAGTTTATTTACTCTGGGTGGCGTAGAAAAAATGTTGGTAGCACCTCTCGTAGCCCCATCTGGGGTATCGGGCGTGAAAGGATTCGTTGAACGTGATACAGCAACTATAGGTGTGGACACAGCTATAGAAGTAGCTGTAGGAACAGATGTAGAAACAGATGTGCTTGCCGGAACTTGTGTCAGGATTTGTTGCTGTAGAGATACGGATACTGGATCTTGGCGTTGAACCTCCCTGGCAGGCGGTCTATGTGGGGCGGGATTTGCATACTCGGGAGCTGCGTCATCTAAATATGAAGAAAGAAAAACATCTTCTGCGGTTCTAGGATGCCCCTTAGGATGCATTTTTATTGGAAACAATGGGGGTGGCAAGTCTTTTGGTATTTCCGGAGTAGCCTTAGGTAATCCCTCAGCCAGGAGGGGATACATACCATTCATAAGGGCATTTCTTTGTCTGTCTATTTGTTCTGATTTCACTCGTGTACCTTCTTCCATTAATAGATTTTCTCGGACTCTATTTGAATTCTCTTTATTTTTCTCTTCCTGTCGGAGCGCTTTTTCTGTACGTCTATGAGATTCTTTACGCCATAACTCAATGGCGTCTTTCTGTGACTGTCTGACTTTCCTTTTCCATAACTCTTCCTCTACTTTCATGATGCACTCTGCATCCCAGGTCCCAGCTGCGGGCCACTTCTGACTTTCTGGTAATTCCTTAGTGTAGTCTACCCATAAATCAAGAAATAATATAGCGTCTAAGCCATGTTTATGATACATGAAGTACCCTGGAGTGTCCCTAGGAGGGATAGGAACGGCTTCTTCGAGTACCCCTTTTCTAGTTGTGATCTGTCTTAATTTCGAAAAGAGCGGCATATTGAGAACTGATCTGATACTTGATTTTGAACAAACTTAATACAAATAACCACAATAATGAACAGTCATTCATACCACAATATGCAGAACGTATTTAAAACATTTAACATTTAACATTTAACTGAGCAACGCTGAGGCTGACGATCTAAAAAAAACTTAATCACTAAACATAATACTCGACATTATCTGAATTATTCTGAATTTATATACTTGATATACTAGATATACTGCTAAACAGTACAGATACACTGCTGAAACAGTGCAGACCGGATTTGTGTACCCAAACCCGTCTTGACCGGCACAACCTATGTGCACGTCAGAACGCCTCCCCAGTAATGGTACTCACCGGGTAGCTCGGAACGGAAGGCCTCGGAACTGAACTGAACTTGAACCGGACTGGACTCGACTCGACTCGGGACTTCGGAAACTGGACTCGACTCGGGACTTCGGAAACTGGTGGGCCTCTGTATACCTCGGATCTTGCTCTCTCAGCTAGGCTCTGGTCGGGATACTTCGCACTTCTCACCGCCTCGTCTGGGTGTTGATCGCAGCCTCAGTCGCCCCCGCTTGACCGGAGGGAGATACAGGAAATCCTGCTGGTACGCGTTATTGTCCGTCCAGCTGTGGCAGGAGACCGGGCCTGCAACGCACCACCGGCGCGTGAGATGAGAAAGTGTCCCTATTCGGGCGCCATTCATGTGGTAAATAATTTAATTACCGGGACTTAATTTGATACAGAAACATAATAAAAATAGCTCAGTAAATAAGAGGCAGAATCCGTGGTATTAGAGGTTCGGAATGGGCTTTATTCCAATGATCGATTCGAATCGGTTGCTCCAAGTTCCATCACCACGAAGGTTCAGGAAGTGAAGTACATACATTATTGATAATTAATCACTTTTATACAATAGGCATTACAGTGAAGCAAATACAAGAGGCGTAACAATTGATAGTGTGGATAATATATTCATGCGTAGCAAAAATAGGCGTAACTGGGTGTGATTAAAGAACGTCATCAGATGTGATGTCATAATAGGGTGGTTACATGAAAGAAGTTCGCAATGTCAGCAGAAATACTTGGCAGAAATGCGCGCGCAGCCGCATGACGTGTGATTGACGTGCAACTAGGGGGTGAAGGGGACTTGACGTTTAGCTCTACATGTGGCGACAGAAGTCTGGAGGGTCAAGTCAACCTAATCCCAAATCATATCTAACATCCTATGTTTAAAGAACTATGTTATCCAAAAGAGAGGTCTTCTTAGAGTAGAATCTTATTCTATACTGACTATACTGACTGTTAGTGCGTGTACAAGCGTCTAAGTGTCTACACTAGATGCGTGGGTGGAAATCTTCCATAGTAATAGGGCTATGAATTACTTGCATAAAGACAGAGAAGCCGGGCCTTTGCTCGGTAGCTGGAAGAATGTTTACTTAAACTACTAGACAGGAATGCATCGGGCAGGGAACGGAGCAGATAATTTCGAAGGTGAAATACAGTTTTTTGGCAGGCAACAGGCTGATGTCAGACTTCGTGAGCCGCGCAGAGAATGAGACAAAGTTCATGGTCACAGATGCAGGCTCAGACTGGAGCGTTCAGAGGCAGAAGGCAAGAAAAGCTTGATGACAGAATCAGGGCCTACTTGCCTGGACTGTAAAATGGCATAAGTGAACCATATAAAGCCGGTGGCCTTTCATACTTAGGAATGGAATATCCGGCCTATTCATGGCTGATCTGAAAGAGGACATGTTGACGGTGGACGCACATGTGTTTGCGTCTTTATAACTGGAACTGGAGGGAACATACATGTACTTGTGATTCATACATGAAACCGTTGGGGTCCAAGATAGGGGACATAACTGATCAGAAAAATCCATATTTCCACAGTACCATGGGGCTGTAAATTAAATGCTACTAGTGGGCTTGCATCACTCATTGTGCCACCCACTAAGTAGCCCTCTAACCATGGCTCAAGCCTGCCATTGCAGAGCCTGTATGTGCAGTTCACACTGCCATTTTGACTTGGAAAGATACACCTCATGCCTGGCCTTAAGCTTCCCATTTTATACATATGTGTCACCCCTAAGGTAGGCCTTGGGTAACCCAGGGGGCAGGGTGCAATGTATTTAAAAGGCAGGACATGTACTTTTAAGAATTACATGACCGGGTAGTGAAAAACTCCCAAATTCGTTTTTCACTACTGCAAGGCCGATCTCTCCCATATGATAACACTGGAATTATCTTATTACATATTTTAAGTGTAATTTCCAATTATGAAGAGATAGACTTTTCAGGTTTGATGTCTCTGGACTATGTGCCTGCTGCCTCTGAATATATGCCTCGGTGGGTGACAACTGGGATTTGTCCTGTCCCAACACAAAGGGTGCATACCCACCTGTATTGATTACGGAACTAGGTCAGAAAGGTAGGACATCTGAGCCCTTCAAAGACCTTTCTTTGAAGTCTCCCCCACTTCAAAGGCACAACTGGGTATAAGTACTGGACCTCTGACACTTCTATTTCAGTACACTTCTAGGACCTGTGAAGGCTCTACCAGGAAGAAGAACTGCTGTGCTGCTAAAGGACTGCCACTCTGGTGGACTGCTGCTTTGCTGGACTCCTGATTTGCTGTGCTGCCCTCCTGCCTGTTGTTCCCCTGCCTGGGTGAGAAGGACTGGACCTGCATCACTTGAACCCAGAGTGCCTCCAAGGGCTTGCTGACTTGCCTCCTGATTGAAGTCTCAGGGACATAAAAGACTTCCTACTCACCTGCACCTGGACTCTGTCGTCTGTTAGTCTGCCCTGCCAAATGGTGCCACCATAGTCCTGGACCCTTGGAAGTGAGGCTTAAGATGCTTCTCCAGCCAACCCATGCATCTTCATCGGAACCAGTGCATCTTCACCATTGCATAGATCACAACCAGCCCATTTTCCCCTTTGCATGGATCAGAACCGTTGCATCCTCGTCGCTGCGTGGAGCAGACCCAGTGTATTATCTTCGGAACCAACGCATCACCCTCGGGACAACGCATCGTCTGCTACAAGAGCAGAAACAATGCATTGCATTCAAGACCACCTCATCACCCTTGAAACCGACGCATCACTGTCTTTGCATGGCGAAAACGGATGCATCTCCCTTTATTGTGGGATCTGAACCAACGCATCGCCTCGCCTGCACCCCACATCTTCCTCTATGTTGACGCAAACCAGGATCAAGGTACTTTTGTTCAACAGGCCCAATTGGGTCCCTGTATCCGGCCGGTCCTCCATTGCGGTCAGCCTGAACTTTCGAGTTTGCCCTCATCCAGCGCGACCAGATATCCCAAATAGGCGTTAATTGCTTCTAAGCGCTACTTTACAGTTTATTCCTTAAAAATTGATATCTCTAGTTCTACTTATTGGATTTTTGTCATTTTGGTATTCTTTTATTTATTAAATAGGTGCTCTATTTTTCTTACCTGGTGTGGATTCATTTTGTGTGGTGTTTCTGCTGTCTTACTGTTTAAAGTGTTGCAGAAATACTTTACACATTGCCTCTCAAGTTAAGCCTGACTGCTCTGTGCCAAGCAATCAGAGAGTGATCACTGGTTAATTTAGGGTGCCTCTGTGACTTACCCTGACAAGGATTGTGGCTCCTGCTTGGACAGGGTGCATGCCTCTGCCAATCAGAAACTGAATTCCTAACGATAATGCTATTTGGCCTGATGAAAGGCAGTCGAACTTAATTCATGCCCTTGTCAAAAACGTTTGTGCCACATTTTTTTAATTCTGCCACAATCTGCATCTGTAGTCAGAGATATGGCTGTAGCTTGGGAAGATCTGGATGTTTGGCAGTACTATGTTTATAGTTTTCCACACCATGGTGTTGAGTGGAATTGGGCCATTATGTTCCTAGATGTGTCACTCGTCTACTACAGTAGTTTCTCATCTTCATCTTTTTCTTCATTTGAGATGCTTGAGGAAGAGGAGGAGCTGGACCAGGATCAAACTATTAAATATATTTTATCTTTACATCTTTTTATTTAGAAAAGGATCTCAGCTTGGAGTACAATAGGTGCCCACTACAAAGGTATTCACCAAGTACAGTTGCCCCTAAATACGCCTCAGAATCAGGTCAAACTATTCTAGGTTAATCTCCTTGCAGAATTAGTTCTTTCATCTATCACTGTAGGCCAAAGGCAGAACAGGAAAGTGAAGACATCTGGAACCATTCATAGCAATTCAATATATCATCCAACCCTGATATTCTTGCCTTTCACTGTTAACATCTCCTGTTTTCTACACAGTGTTATGGTGTAGATCTGGGAAGAACAGCAAGAGACTATCCCCAAATGTCACCGCCTTTTTGAGGATCGCTGCACTAAAGATCCTCTCCATCCAATCTGCGGGGACAAGAGTCACCATCACTGTGCCTCCAGATGTGTTGCCCACTGTGGTATTGTCCCTTCTTCCCCTCGGAGGGAAACAGTATGCACGCTTCACCATGCACTGCACTTGCTCCTCTGTAGTCCCAACAGTTCCCTCAGTATTTTCTTCATCTTTTCCCGTAGAGCGTCTGCTGATATCGATGACGGTTCACCAGCACTCGAAGGGTCACACCCCTCCTCAGATTATCGAGGAGCTCCAAGCGGGTGTCCAGTTTTAGGATGCTGTTGATAGCGTACTCCTTAAAAGTCACCGAGTCCATGGCCATGGAGTTGATCTCTGTCAGCTGAGACTTTACGTCTGCATACTGTCTGCCACTCTCTCAGATAGTCCTTCTACCATGCACTGGACTGACTCCACTCCCTCCTCAATCTTTGTTGTTTTCCTTTCTAACTCTGAATGAAGCGCACTGATTGGCTTCAATAGGGCACTTTTGCCTAGTTCTAGATCTATCTCTTTAAAAGAGTCTGATGAGGCCATTTCTTTCTGGGACTTTTTATTTCCCTTGCTCCAAGGAGGGAAGAAATCTATCCTGCTTTTTTCTTATCATCCTTGTTGCCTCAACCTACTCTCCTTTCCAAGCGTCATAATTCTGCTACCAAGTTTTCTGGTGCAGCAACAGGGGTCCGCCATTGTCTTTAAGACCCCAGCATTTAGGGGCAGCGCACAAATGGTCAGTCACTAAAATGATCTGGTTGTACTATTTGCAGGTGTTAGTAACACTGAGTCTTCGCCCCCATAAAGGGGTTTAGTCTTTCTTTCTTTACTCCTTCCTCTAGCCGCTCAGTCCCTACTTGGGCCCTCAGTATCCTAACATCGCCCTAGTTAAGCTGTGTCACACAGACAGTTGCCTTCTCCTCTGTGCTCACACAGGGCTTTTAATCAGTGTTAATGTGACAGGGCCCTCGTCAGGAGGCCATTGTAGCTTGTACAACGCATTGCCCCTGCCAATGACACTGCCAACACACCTACGAACCATCACCCTCCTACAAGTGTGGCAATTGAGACTGTTCTAGGCCTGCAAAGCTATAAGAGTGGCTTGGGTGGCAGTTACTAGTTATTTTGAATGTATATTGAATTAATAAACAACTGTTTTTGTGCTTATCTCTAAATTAAAGAAATAGCGCAACCATGTGGCAGACTGTCGTAAGTGCTAGTGTTGACAATTAAGTGCCGGTGCCAACCACCGAAAACTACCGGCTCAAATTAAGTACTACTCCCAATGATGTGGCACCCTTGCCTGCCCCCACTTCTCAGATGGGGAGACACGTTGTGCTGCGTCACACCTCCATAATGGGGTCCTAGAGAGAAATAGAGTAAGGCCACCTATGCTCCACTCACCGATGTCACCACAAGGAGGCCATGCCCATTGATGTCCGACTCCTTTCTTACCTGATTCCAGAATCAGCAAGCTCCAAGACTCCTTGTGTGGCAGGGACAGGCCGAGGAAAGGGGGCTCAATACAGAGCTCCAAAAGAAGGTGGCTATCTTGGGATCTGGCCAGCCACACTCCCCCTTAAATATATTTTAGAAGAGGTTATAAATGCCATTCCTTTGTGTGCACTGATAAAAATTGAATATTCACCCTGCAGAAAGCCCTTGGCATGTCTTGGACTTTTTGTCAGTATCAAAAATACTCCCCAAGTATAGTGCTTTTGTGTTCCGCTCCAAAACGTTTTATGACGAATGAATGGATGGAATTGAAAAAGTTTTCCCTGCCAAAGTTCAAGGTAAAAACAAGCATTGGCATAGCCAATAGGTCTCGCCTTTGGGACCTTATAAGTGTTTAGCCATGCAACAGTTGCATAACTAAATACTTATAAGGTCCCAAAAGCGAGACCTATTGGCTATGCAAAGCAGCCGTGCGGCCGCGAAAGTTAAAGTGATCGCGATCGGGATCATGATCAAACATCAAAGCGGCCGTGAGGCCGCGAAAGTGAAAGTTATTGCGGCAAAGCGCGGCGCGCGCGCCCGCGCACATGCACTGTAGCTCTAGGCTTGCCTGGTAGCACTTTTTGGAGCCCTCTCAATAGGTCTCGCCAGACCAGCGCATGCGCTGGGTCAGGCGAGACCTGATGAAAGACCAGCGCATGCGCTGGGTCAGGCGAGACCTAATGAAAAATGTAGATGCTCTGAATGTCCATCTAAGGGCCTGATGTGGGACGTGATTTTCTGACCCCTGTGTAAACCCCTGTTAGCGCACGGGTCGGAATTACGAGTCGGGTGTTATGGAATGCATCCGATGATGACCGGATGTATTAAATACCTCGACCTTCACTCATTTTCTGCAGGTCAAGCCTGACAAAATTTAACAGTAAAGGTAAACGGTATTACCGTACCAAGCGGATTGTTGTGCGTTACCTGATAATAACTAACCCCGTGGGATCATTATTTACCAATAGCGCCTACACTTCCAATCAGGCGCTAATGTTGGCAGTATATGTAACGTCTTGCTGTCTAACCACCAAGCAGACGGGATTCCATTAGAATCGAAGGATGCGGTACACCTGGATGCGGTCGACAAAAGAGCTGCTGCAGAGATCTGGCCTGGCAGCTAGAGCTTCTAACGTTGGAACTGGGGAATCAGGTTTGAGTTCCGGCCTCAACTCAACATCCTATGATTGTGGGCAAATTGCTTAACCTCCCCAGGCCCTAAAAAACAAGCACTGACAAAGCAGATAGGTCCAGCTTTGCCTGCTGAACTATTGGCTTTGTCAGCACTTGGACTTATTATTTAACAAAATTTCACAGCAAATAAAAACATTCAGAATGGCTTTCCCTACAAATCCATGCATGCACATGCATGGGTGCCCATCCTGGAACAGTTTAGAATGGCAGGTGACAGCTGCCAGCAGTGCCGTTAGAGAATGTGGCACCCTGCAGGCAGCGGCGAGGACCTAGTGACAGTGACCAATGGCCCTATGCTGTGTTTCAGTGGGTGGAAGTAAAGTGTGACTGACACCACATCAGACCAGTGGCTGAAGAGGTCTGACAGAATGCCTATCTCTGAATATATTTGCATACGGATTTGTATTATCAGCCTTTATAAAATAAGGACAAACTGAGTCATGCATTTAATTGTTAAACTGTAGCAATGTATTATCACATCAGTAAGCTGCAAAATAGGAATATGCTCTTTATTTGAAAATGTCAAGGAATCAACATTTGTTGAGTACAGTGGCATTAACTGCGGCAGAGAACAGACAATATAAACATGCAAAAGAACATATGCACAGTCTGTGGGCTGTCATGTTGCTCCAACATTTTAGTGGAATTTTTGTGCAGTCGAGAAGCAAAATAAATGATGAACACGGCATAATTCCCAGCCAAAGGTAAAAAAAAAACTTTCCTCATACAACACTTGCAAAGGCTCCCGCACAACCAAGTCCTCCTGGTGGCATGAACAGAAATATGCTCAGGTGACATGGTTTTACAGAAGAAAATTCCCTGAAAGTCAACTGATGCGCCATATTGTTTGCAGGTGGGAAACTGGAACCCGTCCTCCTCAACAATCTGGTCAATGGTTCTTGTTGGACAGCATGAGAGGTAAAGAGAAAACTACTTTCACAATATCTAAATTTCAAAGTATCAAAACTACTAAGTAAGAACTCAGGTCGGCAGCTAAAGTCAGGTTAGTTTGTTTATTTTAAATTCTAAAAACAGATTAATGTACACCATTCTAAGCATTATGGTGTAGAAGTAAAAACCAAATAGGATGAAGCCAAATCTCCAGAAGCGATTCACCCCATATAACAAAAATAAATCAACTACCTCTATCACTGCAACATGTTATGAGGAAACAAAAATGCACATTTGAGCCCCTATAAATCCCTAACTGTCCATATACTACTTTAAAGTGGAAATCCTAACCTAAAGAAAGTTTTAGTAAAGAGGAAAACATTTGTCAGCTGTTAGAGCCCTCCTATGAAGTACTCCAACCAGGGCCATGTAGCTTGAAGCCAAAAAGCCAAAGATGAAGTCTGTACCTTCAAGTGTCCTAAAGCAAAAGTGCCATCTGTCCCTAACTACGTTACAGCACAAGCAATTGCTGCAATAAGGCACCTTCCACAGTGCTACTAGTACTTTTTCATTATTCCAGCATCCTCCTGCTTCCTTTCTCTGCCCACATGTTCATACATTGAGATATTTAATACGTCCTTGGTGCCATCTCCTTCTCCCACAAGAACTCGTCCCCATCCGTTATCACATTTCTTCTTCTCAGGCCTCTCTATCTACTGTTGTGTCCCACTTGGTTCCCACCCACAAGGAGCACACACAAGACTGGTAGGTGGATTATTGTTTCTTTATTCTTCTCTCTTGGCGCAGTGCATGCTGGCACTTCCTTCCTCCTCGTGGGGTGTATAGTTAATGCCCCGTCCCCTCTTCCTGACCGAAAGTGGTGTCCGGTGGCTAGTTCCCTCCCCTTGTGTCCTGTTGAGGGTCCTTGTGCCCACCTGCACTTCGCCCCAACATCCACCAGGAAAAATAACTCTTTCTCTCAACTAATGAAGCCTTGTCCACCTGCAGTGGGAATACAAAATGCATGCAACATTCCATAGTGCAGGCAGAATGCGAATTCAAGCATTAGCTGAAAATGAATTGGAAATGCATTTCAGGCCTATATTTAAGCTAAGTTAACAATGCACAGGTTACATTATGTGTGCTCTTTTACAAGCAAATAAGCTGTACTTTCAATAAATACCTCAACAGTTATAAATGACAAGTCTTAATATATTAGTGTCATGACCGTACTATTAAATAAATTAGCATACACATTTAGTTTATCTCTTAAAAATTGTTAATGCACACTTTTGCCAGTTACATCTTTAAAGTACAACACATTAGATTTGTGTTCATGATGAGGATACTAAAACACCTTGTATTCCTGTTTCTTCTTTTTATACATTAGTCACACAGAATATATGCAAGTGCAGACTACTCGTGATTATAACGCACTCCTACTGTCTATTTAAAAAGAGGGGCCCAAACTACTCTACTCCACAGGTTAGCCTCCATAGTGACGTCAGAGGTGCTTCTCGCAGTTTTCCATTTAGGGAATTGCATGCCAATAAACTAAAAAAGAGGCATTTTAGAAATATAGTCTCACAAAAGTAGAGGATACTTGGCACTGGGATCTAGTAGATCCAATTCTTAGAATACTGCATGATCATTACGTTTGGCTATGGGCAGAGTGATTAGACTAGTGCTGGTGATACAGAATTTAATCACCTCTGGTTCCAGTCCCTGAACCTTCCTTGATATGTTTTATATATGGCTCCAAAGTAGCAGACCAATGCACGGGTCAGAATATAGAGTACAAGTGACAAAAAAGAATAGAACATAAGACAAAAACTAAGATAGATTTGTTAGCCCTTGAGACAGCCTTCAGGAGGCCTTTCAAATAGTGGGAAGAGGCTGAAACACGTTGACAGATAAATAAGCTTTTTTTCCCCCTGTACAGGTGAGGAGCTTAGTATTTAGAGCAACGGTGGACGAATAAGCAAATTTGACCAAAGAAGGAGGGTCACTCGCTGAAAGATATTGATATAAAGCTCTCATTTGAACTTTTGCTTCCATTCAGAAGTGGGTGTCAGACTAGAAACAATGAGACTCAAGAACTAGTAAAACGGAGAGTGTTTGCATATAAAAAGTGTTTAGATTTATAAAGAAATGCGTTATATTTAATATATGATCTATGTGGTGTTCAAATTGATAAGGAAATATGCTTTATATAATGCATGAACTTGGTCCTACACAGTAAAAATATGCAAAGCAGATTATCGATAGGGAGTCCTAGGTTTTCTCTATAGAAAATAATTGAAATTACATTTCAGAGGACTTTGTAATATATTAAAGGATATTGATAAATAATATATTCTTTACCCTTGGATAACAAAAAAAATATATATATATATATATATATATATATATATATATATATATATATATATATATATATATATATATATATATATATATTACCTACTGGCGGTCGCCAGTAGGTAGTTATAGTTAGGACCCTGTTTCCATAGGAAAACCGCAACATTCTATTTTGAATAACTTTGGCGCCGGTCGACGAATCCTCGCGAAATTTTCAAAACTAATGGGGCGCTACGCTTCGCTCCAACCCTGAAAGTCTCGGGGGGATTCGTCAAGCGGGGGCCGAGATATATATATATATATATATATATATATATATATATATATATACATATATATATATATGGTTGACTTTGTTGGGCTCCCACCAATGGGAGTAAAATTGATAATTTGAAAGGCAACAGGGAGCAGTTTCAGGTGTTTGGCATTTGATAAAGGGACTCAACCCGAAACGCATCATGCCCTCCATGCAGCAATAAAGTTTTCTCCCAAGACTCCCCGTTGTGTCCCTCTGGTTCTTTTCTCTCACGGGAGAGGAATCTTTGGTGGATGTGTTGTGCGCAATGCCCTAGGCGCGCTAGAGGGACCCGTCTCATCTGTGGCCAGAGCAAGAAGGGCACCAGCTTTCTAGCTTTTTGGACTCCAAGGTATTGGAAAAGCCCTGGCCCTGCATCTAGGAACGGAGCAAAACATCGCTGTGAAACAGTTTGTGATTACACAGAGAGGCTTGTACATTGCTGCAGAGCCTCCGAGACTGCCTGGACCTATACATTGCGGTGAGACGTCTAAGGGGGCCCGGGAGAGGAATTTGTGCGGAGAGGTGACTTGCGATTTTAATATGAACCTAATCATGCTTGTTCAGGCATCACCAGCACTCACTTTGGGTTACAAGGGGTCAACAGGCCAAAGCACGTACCTGCAAGCCAAAATGGTGCTTTCTGGGAGTCGTGGTCCACCAGAGGGACTGCGAAGAAGTGCTACTGCGATTGGTTGACTCTGCTGGGCTCCCACCAATGGGAGTAAAATGGATAATTTGAAAGGCAACAGGGAGCAGTTTCAGGTGTTTGGCATTTGATAAAGGGACTCAACTCGAAACGCGTCATGCCCTCCATGCAGCAATAAAGTGCTCTCCAAAGGCTCCCCGTTGTGTCCCTCTGGTTCTTTTCTCTAGCAGGAGAGGAATCTTTGGTGGATATATATATATATATATACATATATATATATATATATATATATATATATATGTATATATATATATATATATATATATATATATATATATATATATATATATATATATATATATATATATATATATATACTCTTGACTGTGCCAATGAAATCTCTCTACAGGATGCCATCCAGGATCTATGGGACACTGAGGGTATAGGTGGCAAGGGAAATTCCAATTGCCTTGATGGTACCAGCCCTAAGGGACCTATCACATCTTTTAGACCTAAGTCTACCTACAACCCGGTTATGCCCCATGATGCCTTAGATATTTTCAACGACAATGTGACAGCTGAGATCAAAGCATTACACACTAAAACCCAAGCAAAGAAACAACGATACAATCGGCAGACTCAGCAATACAATCAGCTTATCGTTAAACTCAAAAGTAACAAAAAGATCATCATACGACAAAGCGATAAGGGTGGCAATATCGTCTTACTAACCAAGGAACTCTATGACCACGAAGCCTTCAATCAACTAAACGACAGGAATTGTTACATTCGCACAACTGCAGCAGCCATCCAGATTTCAAATAACGAATTCCGGAATAAATTGGCCAACTGGAAGAGACTTAAACTCATTACTGAAGCTGAATTTAATTTCCTAAAAAAGGATAATCCAGTGATCCCCACGTTGTATTTTATCCCCAAGATACACAAGGATCCTGTCAGACCCCCGGGCAGACCAATTATTTCAGCACGTGATGGCATGTGTGAGAAAACGTCTCAATATATTGACTATTTTTTACAGGACTTCGTGAGATCATTAGATTCATATGTACAGGACACAGGGGACTTTCTACGTAAGATCAATGGAATCCAGTGGAGAGATGATTATTGGATGGTAGCTCTAGACGTACCATCACTGTAGACCAGTATTAGTCACAATGACGGCATCCAAGCCACCAAATACTTTCTATCACGCAAACCATCACAGTTTGCGAGTCACAATGAAATGCTGATTGTGATGCTAGAATTCTGCCTCCTTAACAACAATGTCATGTTCAATAGTTTGTTGTACCGGCAACTGAGGGGCGTAGCCATGGGGGCTAGTTTTTCCCCAAGCTACGCCTGCCTCCATATGGGTTACTGGGAGGAGCTGATCCTTCGGAAAGAGTATGCCCAGTGCCTTAATGACAAAGTTGTTGTTTGGCTACGATTTATTGATGATTTATTTGTAGTGTGGAATGGTTCATTAGAAGAGGCCCATGGGTTTATTGAGAGTCTAAATGTGAACAATCTCAATCTCCAATTCACTGCTACATATAGCCAAACTAGTGTCACCTTCCTTGATACGGAGATCTACATCCATGCTGGTAAACTAGAAACTAGGTTATATCGCAAACCCACTGCAGGTAACACCACCCTCCATGCTACGAGTGCACATCCACCCCATCTCATCAATAGCATACCCTATGGGGAGATGTTGCAGTTGAGGAGAATTTGTAGCAATGACACTGATCTCAAGACAGCACAAGGACTGAGCAAACTAAGATTTAGGGCGAGAGGTTACTCGGAGAGTATTATTGAAAGTGCTATAGTTAGATCCAATGCACACAGTCGCAATGATCTGTTAAAACCCATCAGTGGAGTCACTATCAGTATCATTTTGCCACATAACCAAGAAGTGACTAACAAGAACTCACCCAATACTTTCAGAATCATCATGGGCTATAGCAAACAGCAAGCAGACTTACGCAGAATCATCAACAAGAACTGGCCCAATGTACGTAGTGATCCTGTCATTGGTCCTCTGCTCCCACAGCAGGTTACCATCACACATAGCAGAGCCCCCACGATGAGACAAGCATTGGTCAATACCAATCCAGAAACCATTGACAAAACATCATGGCTACAACTCAACAGTGGTTTCTACAAGTGTAAAACTTGCAAAGCCTGTACCCATGGTGTTAATACCAAAACATTTATTGATCCGTTTAGTAACAGGCAGCACAGGATCAATAAACTGTTGACATGCAAGACTGAATTTGCTATTTATGTCCTTACCTGTCCGTGTAACCTTAAGTACGTGGGTAGCACAAAACTAGCGGTACACAAACGCATCTTGCAACACCTGCGTGCGATCTCTAATCAAGACAACACCTACCCCGTAGCTCGTCATTTTAGAGAAACTCATAGTAGTGACAACAAGGGTTTAAGCTACTATGTTATTGATTCCATTGAGCCCAGCAGGAGGGGTGGTGATCGCGAGTCCAATCTCCGCAAATTGGAAACACGGTACATTCTGCAACTTAACACTAAGGTTCCTTCAGGACTGAACATGACGGAGGACTTGCATACATGTTTGGCTTGATCAAACAGGGTTGCATAATTTTGACTATCGGCCAAATATTATATCTAAAATATCCCGTTGATGTTAATATTACTCAGATGACACACTAGGTTAGCCTTCCCCCCTTTGAACAAAAAGTTTTTACATACGGTTGTGTCTACTCGGGAATTTTAACATGTGAAACTTTTTATCTGATGTGTACATAGCAGTATTTTACATATTAAGTCATTTGTCCTAACCTCAAGAAATTTGCAAATTTTAGGTTATTTATTTGGTATTTTACTATTTATTATTGACAATTTGTACTTACATATGTGATTTTTGTGTATTTGCACATCCCAATCCCTTCATGAATCTCTGGGTTTTATCTCTTTTTATCTCTTGAGATTCAACTTAAAAACTTCCATCTATAAACCCACCACACCTTAAACTGTGGAAGCTTCATTAATGAGCATACATTATTTCTTACGGATTTATTTAATCCGTGCTAATGCCTTTTATGTTCCATATTAACCCAATATGAGTTTCATAAATTGAGTACTATGTCCCTGTGTTACATCGGGATGAGTTCCATTTTTACACATGCATTGTTTTGGAAGTATATATTTTTTTCTGAACATTTAAGCGCAGGCACTTTAATTGTATTTCTTACCTTTTTACTAATATTTTTCTTATTTACTGCACTATTCACTTTTCGGATAGCATTGGTCAGTGGGATAACCCGAATTTTTTTAACATAATATTTTTTTATCATAATGTTTATATTTTTATGAGGAATGTTATATTATGTTCTGAGGACTGGCTGAAACAGATTGATTCCGCTTTTGGCAACTTTGTTATTTATGAGCAACTGGTTAATTCATTTTTAATTCCTTGGAGTTTACAAATGCTTATTATGTATTTTTTCAGGCTTTATGGGTATTCATGCCGTCATTGCAACACACGACTTACTTTAGTATTCATCTACATGTCTCTTATGGATAACATGTTAGCCTGTGACTTGATATTCCGAATCCATTGCCAGCGGTAAATTGTACTTTCCTATCCTTCCTTGTCCGTGTACCCATGTGATTCCCCCATGTGACCTGCTATATCACTTTAAATTTGTGACATCACGAGCTAAACGCTGTCATGTGATCAAGGCTCCACGGAGCCGAAACGTTATGGCCGTCGCTCTGGGCATTAAATGAAAATTGCACTATTTCCAGGCTCGTGTACTTACTTCTTTGGCAGTTGAAGGACCTTCAAGGCTGGTGGTAGTAGTCTGTTGGATATATATATATATATATATATATATATATATATATATATATATATATATATATATATATATATATATATATATATATATATATATATATATATATATATATATATATATATATAAACCACAAAGCGCCTGAAGCTTGTTTCAGAAGACACACACAGCTCGCCTGCCATCCGGCATTACATTTTCCATCTTGCCCCCAGGTCCTGGTAAGTTCAATTGCCGACGCGTTTCAAGGCATTCCGCCTCTTCCTCATGGGCTCATGCTCAAAAAAGCAGCACAGACTCGCTTGTCTCCGTGTTTGAACGATTTTATTTTCCTTAAATGGCCCCCTAGTGGACCTTTATCTATCCGCATATGTTGCAAGGTGTTCTGGGACATATAGTCCTGACAGCGAGACAAAAGTTTTCCCTAACTGGGTGTGATGCGATTTGAAATATTTGCATTATTTATAATCCTTAAGTAGGGTCCAGAGTCTTTTGGGGCAAGTTCATCAAGGAAGGGCTCACTGTACTGTTTTACGGGTTGGATGCAGTTCCGCCCACAGCCTCTCGTATTCCATTCTTTCACGAGATGGTGCTCCTCTGCGCGGTCAGCGTGGCCGCGCGAGACATAAACCACAAAGCGCCTGAAGCTTGTTTCAGAAGGCACACACAGCTCGCCTGCCATCCGGCATTACATTTTCCATCTTGCCCCCAGGTCCTGGTAAGTTCAATTGCCGACGCGTTTCAAGGCATTCCGCCTCTTCCTCATGGGCTCATGCTCAAAAAGCAGCACAGACTCGCTTGTCTCCGTGTTTGAACGATTTTATTTTCCTTAAATGGCCCCCTAGAGGGCCTTTATCTATCCGCATATGTTGCAAGGTGTTCTGGGACATATAGTCCTGACAGCGAGACAAAAGTTTTCCCTCAGTGGGTGTGATGCGATTTGAAATATTTGCATTATTTATAATCCTTAAGTAGGGTCCAGAGTCTTTTGGGGCAAGTTCATCAAGGAAGGGCTCACTGTACTGTTTTACGGGTTGGATGCAGTTCCGCCCACAGCCTCTCGTATTCCATTCTTTCACGAGATGGTGTTCCTCTGCGCGGTCAGGGCGGCCGCGCGAGACATAAACCACAAAGCGCCTGAAGCTTGTTTCAGAAGGCGCACACAGCTCGCCTGCCATCCGGCATTACATTTTCCATCTTGCCCCCAGGTCCTGGTAAATTCAATTGCCGACGCGTTTCAAGGCATTCCGCCTCTTCCTCATGGGCTCATGCTCAAAAAGCTGCACAGACTCGCTTGTCTCCGTGTTTGAACGATTTTATTTTCCTTAAATGGCCCCCTAGTGGGCCTTTATCTATCCGCATATGTTGCAAGGTGTTCTGGGACATATAGTCCAGACAGCGAGACAAAAGTTTTCCCTAAGTGGGTGTGATGCGATTTGAAATATTTGCATTATTTATAATCCTTAAGTAGGGTCCAGAGTCTTTTGGGGCAAGTTCATCAAGGAAGGGCTCACTGTACTGTTTTACGGGTTGGATGCAGTTCCGCCCACAGCCTCTCGTATTCCATTCTTTCACGAGATGGTGCTCCTCTGCGCGGTCAGGGCGGCCGCGCGAGACATAAACCACAAAGCGCCTGAAGCTTGTTTCAGAAGGCACACACAGCTCGCCTGCCATCCGGCATTACATTTTCCATCTTGCCCCCAGGTCCTGGTAAGTTCAATTGCCGACGCGTTTCAAGGCATTCCGCCTCTTCCTCATGGGCTCATGCTCAAAAAGCAGCACAGACTCGCTTGTCTCCGTGTTTGAACGATTTTATTTTCCTTAAATGGCCCCCTAGAGGGCCTTTATCTATCCGCATATGTTGCAAGGTGTTCTGGGACATATAGTCCTGACAGCGAGACAAAAGTTTTCCCTCAGTGGGTGTGATGCGATTTGAAATATTTGCATTATTTATAATCCTTAAGTAGGGTCCAGAGTCTTTTGGGGCAAGTTCATCAAGGAAGGGCTCACTGTACTGTTTTACGGGTTGGATGCAGTTCCGCCCACAGCCTCTCGTATTCCATTCTTTCACGAGATGGTGCTCCTCTGCGCGGTCAGGGCGGCCGCGCGAGACATAAACCACAAAGCGCCTGAAGCTTGTTTCAGAAGGCACACACAGCTCGCCTGCCATCCGGCATTACATTTTCCATCTTGCCCCCAGGTCCTGGTAAGTTCAATTGCCGACGCGTTTCAAGGCATTCCGCCTCTTCCTCATGGGCTCATGCTCAAAAAGCAGCACAGACTCGCTTGTCTCCGTGTTTGAACGATTTTATTTTCCTTAAATGGCCCCCTAGTGGGCCTTTATCTATCCGCATATGTTGCAAGGTGTTCTGGGACATATAGTCCTGACAGCGAGACAAAAGTTTTCCCTAAGTGGGTGTGATGCGATTTGAAATATTTGCATTATTTATAATCCTTAAGTAGGGTCCAGAGTCTTTTGGGGCACGTTCATCAAGGAAGGGCTCACTGTACTGTTTTACGGGTTGGATGCAGTTCCGCCCACAGCCTCTCGTATTCCATTCTTTCACGAGATGGTGCTCATCTGCGCGGTCAGGGCGGCCGCGCGAGACATAAACCACAAAGCGCCTGAAGCTTGTTTCAGAAGGCACACACAGCTCGCCTGCCATCCGGCATTACATTTTCCATCTTGCCCCCAGGTCCTGGTAAGTTCAATTGCCGACGTGTTTCAAGGCATTTAGCCTCTTCCTCATGGGCTCATGCTCAAAAAGCAGCACAGACTGGCTTGTCTCCGTGTTTGAACGATTTTATTTTCCTTCAATGGCCCCCTAGTGGGCCTTTATCTATCCGCATATGTTGCAAGGTGTTCTGGGACATATAGTCCTGACAGCGAGACAAAAGTTTTCCCTAAGTGGGTGTGATGCGATTTGAAATATTTGCATTATTTATAATCCTTAAGTAGGGTCCAGAGTCTTTTGGGGCAAGTTCATCAAGGAAGGGCTCACTGTACTGTTTTACGGGTTGGATGCAGTTCCGCCCACAGCCTCTCGTATTCCATTCTTTCACGAGATGGTGCTCCTCTGCGCGGTCAGGGCGGCCGCGCGAGACATAAACCACAAAGCGCCTGAAGCTTGTTTCAGAAGGCACACACAGCTCGCCTGCCATCCGGCATTACATTTTCCATCTTGCCCCCAGGTCCTGGTAAGTTCAATTGCCGACGCATTTCAAGGCATTCCGCCTCTTCCTCATGGGCTCATGCTCAAAAAGCAGCACAGACTCGCTTGTCTCCGTGTTTGAACGATTTTATTTTCCTTAAATGGCCCCCTAGTGGGCCTTTATCTATCCGCATATGTTGCAAGGTGTTCTGGGACATATAGTCCTGACAGCGAGACAAAAGTTTTCCCTAAGTGGGTGTGATGCGATTTGAAATATTTGCATTATTTATAATCCTTAAGTAGGGTCCAGAGTCTTTTGGGGCAAGTTCATCAAGGAAGGGCTCACTGTACTGTTTTACGGGTTGGATGCAGTTCCGCCCACAGCCTCTCGTATTCCATTCTTTCACGAGATGATGCTCCTCTGCGCGGTCAGGGCGGCCGCGCGAGACATAAACCACAAAGCGCCTGAAGCTTGTTTCAGAAGGCACACACAGCTCGCATGCCATCCGGCATTACATTTTCCATCTTGCCCCCAGGTCCTGGTAAGTTCAATTGCCGACGCGTTTCAAGGCATTCCGCAAGGTGTTCTGGGACATATAGTCCTGACAGCGAGACAACTTGCCCCAAAAGACTCTGGACCCTACTTAAGGATTATAAATAATGCAAATATTTCAAATCGCATCACACCCACTTAGGGAAAACTTTTGTCTCGCTGTCAGGACTATATGTCCCAGAACTCCTTGCAACATATGCAGATAGATAAAGGCCCACTAGGGGGCCATTTAAGGAAAATAAAATCGTTCAAACACGGAGACAAGCGAGTCTGTGCTGCTTTTTGAGCATGAGCCCATGAGGAAGAGGCAGAATGCCTTGAAACGCGTCGGCAATTGAACTTACCAGGACCTGGGGGCAAGATAGAAAATGTAATGCCGGATGGCAGGCGAGCTGTGTGTGCCTTCTGAAACAAGCTTCAGGCGCTTTGTGGTTTATGTCTCGCGCGGCCGCCCTGACCGCGCAGAGGAGCACCATCTCGTGAAAGAATGGAATACGAGAGGCTGTGGGCGGAACTGCATCCAACCCGTAAAACAGTACAGTGAGCCCTTCCTTGATGAACTTGCCCCAAAAGACTCTGGACCCTACTTAAGGATTATAAATAATGCAAATATTTCAAATCGCATCACACCCACTTAGGGAAAACTTTTGTCTCGCTGTCAGGACTATATGTCCCAGAACACCTTGCAACATATGCGGATAGATAAAGGCCCACTATGGGGCCATTTAAGGAAAATAAAATCGTTCAAACACGGAGACAAGCGAGCCTGTGCTGCTTTTTGAGCATGAGCCCATGAGGAAGAGGCGGAATGCCTTGAAACGCGTCGGCAATTGAACTTACCAGGACCTGGGGGCAAGATGGAAAATGTAATGCCGGATGGCAGGCGAGCTGTGTGTGCCTTCTGAAACAAGCTTCAGGCGCTTTGTGGTTTATGTCTCGCGCGGCCGCCCTGACCGCGCAGAGGAGCACCATCTCGTGAAAGAATGGAATACGAGAGGCTGTGGGCGGAACTGCATCCAACCCGTAAAACAGTACAGTGAGCCCTTCCTTGATGAACTTGCCCCAAAAGACTCTGGACCCTACCTAAGGATTATAAATAATGCAAATATTTCAAATCGCATCACACCCACTTAGGGAAAACTTTTGTCTCGCTGTCAGGACTATTTGTCCCAGAACACCTTGCAACATATGCGGATAGATAAAGGCCCACTAGGGGGCCATTTAAGGAAAATAAAATCGTTCAAACACGGAGACAAGCGAGTCTGTGCTGCTTTTTGAGCATGAGCCCATGAGGAAGAGGCGGAATGCCTTGAAACGCGTCGGCAATTGAACTTACCAGGACCTGGGGGCAAGATGGAAAATGTAATGCCGGATGGCAGGCGAGCTGTGTGTGCCTTCTGAAACAAGCTTCAGGCGCTTTGTGGTTTATGTCTCGCGCGGCCGCCCTGACCGCGCAGAGGAGCACCATCTCGTGAAAGAATGGAATACGAGAGGCTGTGGGCGGAACTGCATCCAACCCATAAAACAGTACAGTGAGCCCTTCCTTGATGAACTTACCCCAAAAGACTCTGGACCCTACTTAAGGATTATAAATAATGCAAATATTTCAAATCGCATCACACCCACTTAGGGAAAACTTTTGTCTCGCTGTCAGGACTATATGTCCCAGAACACCTTGCAACATATGCGGATAGATAAAGGCCCACTAGGGGGCCATTTAAGGAAAATAAAATCATTCAAACACGGAGACAAGCGAGTCTGTGCTGCTTTTTGAGCATGAGCCCATGAGGAAGAGGCGGAATGCCTTGAAACGCGTCGGCAATTGAACTTACCAGGACCTGGGGGCAAGATGGAAAATGTAATGCCGTATGGCAGGCGAGCTGTGTGTGCCTTCTGAAACAAGCTTCAGGCGCTTTGTGGTTTATGTCTCGCGCGGCCGCCCTGACCGCGCAGAGGAGCACCATCTCGTGAAAGAATGGAAAACGAGAGGCTGTGGGCGGAACTGCATCCAACCCGTAAAACAGTACAGTGAGCCCTTCCTTGATGAACTTGCCCCAAAAGACTCTGGACCCTACTTAAGGATTATAAATAATGCAAAAATTTCAAATCGCATCACACCCACTGAGGGAAATCTTTTGTCTCGCTGTCAGGACTATATGTCCCAGAACACCTTGCAACATATGCGGATAGATAAAGGCCCACTAGGGGGCCATTTAAGGAAAATAAAATCGTTCAAACACGGAGACAAGCGAGTCTGTGCTGCTTTTTGAGCATGAGCCCATGAGGAAGAGGCGGAATGCCTTGAAACGCGTCGGCAATTGAACTTACCAGGACCTGGGGGCAAGATGGAAAATGTAATGCCGGATGGCAGGCGAGCTGTGTGTGCCTTCTGAAACAAGCTTCAGGCGCTTTGTGGTTTATATATATATATATATATATATTCACTGAAAAAACCATACGTTTCACACACGTTATAGTTAGGAATTAGCATTTAAAAAACCTTGCAAATTCACTGAAAAAACCATAGGTTTCACACAAGTTATAGTTAGCTGTACATTTCACTCGTAAAAAACCAATGAAATTCCCCCGTTATAGTTAGTGCAGGCAACTATAACTCACGCGACCGCAATCCTCTGCTGATGCTAATACTGTATTTAGACACTTATTTGCCCATGTCTTCTTCCATTAAATTTTAGCTATACTTATATTACAAATATTTTTTTTTCATAAAGACACATATGTCATCAGCAGAGGATTGCGGTCGCACCGCGCGCCCACTTTACGCAGTTAGTGCCGTGCACGCACGGTGGTCACGCGGTGCGCTGCGCGCACCGCGTGCCCACGTTACGCAGGATGGGCCATGTACGCACGATGCGCTTCGCGCATCATGCGCACATGGGGGACATATTATGCGCTTCGTTGTGAAAGTTATTCATTTGTACTTTTTATTGATATATATGTCATGCACAAATGGTGCCCTACGGGCACCATTTGCACACGGGGTGGGGAAAGTGTGGATAATTTTTAAAAAAAAAAAAATTTTTAACCGTACGCGTACGGTAAGCGTAATCGGCGATTTTTCGAAAAAATATAAATTTGTTTTTTTGGCCTTGGGGGTTGTTTGGGGACACATATATGTATGCTGGGTGGTTAAGAACTGAATATACTCCCCCTGTAGATGTTTTTTGTCTTGGTTTTTGCAGCCCCCCTCAGAGTGCAAGAGAGAAAATGGCGGCTGCCGCTTCCTGGTTTCGACCGATTCGAATGTTTACTTAGATCGAACAGCCAATCAGAATCGCGCTCGCGCACGTCACCGTACGCGTACGGTAAGCGCACCGTAAGCGCACCGTAAGCTGGCTCAGATATATATATTGATTTAAAGGCTATTTTCTCAGAATCTACTGAACAGATTTACACCAAACCTACAAAAGGCACTTCCTTGACCTGTAGACTACCTCTCTGCCAAATTTCAAGGAACTCTGTTCAGCCGTTCGGGCTGTAGCTGTGTCTAAAGGTCCTATGGAAAAATGCGTTTTGGGACCCCCCTTTTATCTCAGCCCCCGCTTGACGAATCCCCCCGAGACTTTCAGGGTAGGAGCGGAGCGTAGCGCCCCACCTATTTTGAAAATTTGGCGAGGATTCGTCGACCGGCGCCAAAGTTATTCAAAATAGAATGTTGCAGTTTTCCTATGGAAACAGGGTCCTAACTATAACTACCTACTGGCGACCGCCAGTAGGTAATATATATATATATATATATATATATATATATATATATATCAAAGAAACTTCCCAAACGTGCAGTCGCGCACAACAGCAGGAACGGACAACTCCAATCGCCAATGCTTACAAATCGTCTTTATTTGATATTCGATACGTGCTCAGTCCATATGAATATATATATATATATTCACTGAAAAAACCATAGGTTTCACACACGTTATAGTTAGGAATTAGCATTTAAAAAACCTTGCAAATTCACTTAAAAAACCATAGGTTTCACACATGTTATAGTTAGGTGGACATTTCATTCCCCCGTTATAGTTAGTTGAGATAACTATAACTCGCGCGCTCGCAATCCTCTGCTCATGACGTCACATATTACATCACTCATGACATGGTCAGTGGCATCACTCATGACATCACTGATGACATCATCCTTGTGATAGAGTGGCGGTCGCGCGAGTTATAGTTATCTCAACTAACTATAACGGGGGAATTTCATTGGTTCTTTACGAGTGAAATGTCCACCTAACTATAACATGTGTGAAACCTATGGTTTTTTAAGTGAATTTGCAAGGTTTTTTAAATGCTAATTCCTAACTATAACGTGTGTGAAACCTATGGTTTTTTCAGTGAATTTGTACGGTTTTTTAAATGCTAAGTTATGTATTTATTATTATATTTTTTATATATTTATTTTACAATAAACTGCGTATTAAAATAATTTTTTGTTTTTTTATGGTTTTTCACCGTGCGCGCACCGTGCGCGCACCCCGCGATTTTAAAAAAAAAATTAAATGTTTTTTTCTGCCTTCGGGGTCCTTCAGGGACCCCCTGACAAGGCTAGTGGGTCAGGAACTCTCTACCCTGCCCCCTTTTCACGTTCGCCACCTTCCTTTTTCACTCTCGCACTCAAAACAAACAAGATGGCGGCCGACACTTCCTGATTTCGACCGATTCGAACGTTGACTGACATGTAACCACCAATCAGAATTACGCTCACGCACGTTAGGGTGCGCGCACGGTGCGCGCACGGTGCGCGGCTATAGATATTTATGTACTTTAACTGCAATTTTCTCAGGAACTACTGAACAGATTGACTCCATATATGCAAAAGGCACATCCCTGACCTGAGGACTACCTCTTTGCCAAATTTCAATTAATTCTGTTCAGCCGTTCAGGCTGTACCTTCGACTAAATGTCCTATGGGAAAATGCATGGGGAAAACGCGTTTTGGGACCCCCCTTGTTTCTCGGCCCCTGCTTGACGAATCCCCCCGAGACTTTCAGGGTAGGAGCTCAGCGGAGCGCCACATTAGTTTTGAAAAATTTCGCGAGGATTCGTCAACCGGCGCAAAAGTTATTCAAAATAGAATTTTGAGATTTCCTATGGAAACACGGTATATATTTATATTTATATATATATAGATATAGATATATATAGCCATCCCTTGGGGAGCAATGTATTGCTATAGATTGTGATTTCCTTCTCATACTTTCGGGGGTTACTGGGAAAACCCCACTCGTAGTATGAAAGCTATCATGACTCACTCGTTCATCCTTTCTCGTATGGAAGAACAGCATTTGGTACGAGGCACTCACATCGGCCTGTTCTCGCGGGCTCTTTATTCAGTGTTTCTGTTACCTGTTCTTTTATTTTTGCCCTGTGTTATGAATCAGTTCAGGTGGTGAGTTTGTGCAACTGGGATATACTGTTGAATAATGCCCAGTCCAGTTACTTACCGGTAATTGTCAATATAGAGATACATAAACGAACTCCTCACGTAGTGTTTTTTTACAGAACACGCTTGAGTCATGCAAAGATTTTCCAGTAGAGGGTGCTAGTTACTTAGTAATAACTTTCAACAGCAGCTAACACGGAAGAAAACCGAGGAGGTTTTATTTATTTCTCCAAACTAACAGAGGAGACAAATAAACTCGCGGATAGAGCAAACAAATAATTCAAAGATTTTTTTTGCATGATTAATTAAAATCTTTCTAAAAAGAATAGTTAGGAAACAGAGCATAGATAAAAACATTATCTAAAAACGTATACAGTCATAAAGTTACAATAAATCAGAAGATTCACAGTGTGAAACACTGCACAGTTCATGCCATTAGAAATTGTGATAAAATACATTCAGCCCGGTTAATCAGGGTTCGGGAATAAAGTGTGTTTATACTGTACATTTGTGTTCCTTTTTGAGCATTGATTACAATGGGAAATTAGAAATGACTAATTAGTCGCTAGTAATACTGGGTGGGCAGTTAGGGGCGTGTCTGGGGGCGTGACAGTGAGCCAGGCATTTAACACTAGCCACATTTCTTTGGCGTGGATCAGAGGTGGGCGAACTTTGAACCATTCAAACAAACATCCTATAGCACAACAAAAAGTTAAAGATGTAGCACTGCCGAGAGGGTGTCGTCTCGATAATTGTAAACTGTCACCATGAGACCCACATTCTAATCCTTCTGCTTCTGGAATCGGGTGTGAGAAGGAACAAGTGCTTGTTTGTCTCTTCCAGCTCTGCCACTACATTTGGGCATGTGACAGCGGGCATAGGCATATACATTCAAGAAAATTCAAGTCCGCATTTGAGGCGACTTTAAATCTATTTTTTTGCTATACATGTGGCTGCGGTCCCATTTATGTGTTCTGTGCCTCAGCTTACTACCTTCTTACTAAGCCAGGTCACCGAACACCCAGCTCCCAACACGTACATTAGGAGACATGGCAAGCATCAGCTTCTATGTCAAACGTGCAGGCAGGCCGGGTTCTAGCGGGTGGGCCGGGCGGGGCGGGCCAGGCCCACCCATACAAGAGCCTTGGCCCTCGCAGTGACGGAATGAAAACCAATAGAAAATGGCCACTTTCATTTAAAAAGTTCCTCTGAATGTGGTTTTTCTTCCTGTTCTAGGAGTTGTGCGAGTGGGCCTGGTCTCTCTCTCACAGGCACCCCCAATCACGCATCGCCTTTTAGAAAGGTGGGCTGTGTTCCCGCCCTCTCGTGCAGGTACAATAGGGGCATGGTGAAGTGGTCACATCCTTTCTTTGGCACTGGGTAACCTTTGCCTACTGTCCTGCTGGGGTGGATAATTCCTTTTCTATTCAGCGCAGGAGAAAAGGTTGTTTATCCTGATTCACCTTTCCTGGCCCCTGCAGCTGCTTATCAGTTCGGGTTGTGACGCAGAATTGGAGGAACCGTGGGGCATATTATCAAGGACGGCGTTAAAATTATCGCAGAAAACTGCTGCTAAAGCGGCGATAATGGGCTTGATAATATGCCTTTGAGAATTCCAAATGGACCCCATGTTCACATATTATCAAGCCCATTATCGCCGCTTTAGCAGCAGTTTTCTGCCGCTAAACCGGCGATATTTACATCACAACCCTCATTGGGTTTGTGGTAAGTGGCATCGGATACCAGCAGAGGAAAACACTAAAAGTTAGTGTCGGTTCTGAGACAAAGAACCATCCGTATTCCTACTCCCTCTCTCTACCGGACCACTTCTAAGCTGCCAGGCCGCCTTCTTGATGACTGTTTTACCGAGGACAATTACTTTTGTTTTTGTTTTTCCCAAATTCACTTCAATCTCATTGGGCCTGGTATATTCGCCCAGTTTTTGATCTGTCGCTGGAGGCCCACTTTTGAATTGCTTGACATCACCAAATCATCTGCATTCAGTAAATCAGACAGATTTGATATGTTTGGATGAAATAGCAGGGGAGCCAAGCCGCACCCTGCCCCACTGTGGTTCGGATTTTCTAAGATAAAAAACGTTTGTACCTAGTTTTATCCTTATTCATGTGTCTGAATGTAGAAGCTCTATTGTCCCTAGCAGCTTCACAGGGATTAACCATGGTTGTAATCTTCTCCCAAGGCCTTCCGGGGACCCGTCAAAGGCTGCCTTTGAAGTCGAAAAACAAATGTATAATAGTGCATGCGAACAGGCAGCCCGGAACATAAGCATAGAAAATGCCATCAGGTTCGAGGTGCAACCTTGATTTTGTGGAGCCCTGTCTGGTTCAGAGGTATTAGCTCGTCTTCTTCAGCCCAGAAGTTAAGGTCTGCCAGCAATAGACCTGCAAGTCATTTTCCTTCCCCATCCAGCAGTGATATCAGACGATAATTGATTGGCTGATTCCTCTTCACTCCCTTAAAAATGGGGTGTAGTATTGAGCCTCTCCAGGAATCTGGGACCTCTTCTTTCCAAAGTACTTCAAAGAAAAAGAATAATGTTGACTGACAAAAATAAATAACACATCGACCAACTAGCCCTTTTACTGAAGGAAACCTTCCTTAAGGAGGATATGCACTTTGCACAGGAACACACTGCCCTCACACACTCTGAAGACAGCCAATGGATGAAGTAGGCTGGCCCACTGCCCCATGCTGTATGCTGTGGTGGGTGAAAGCAAAATGTGAATGACAGCTGAGCTGAGTGTGACGTCTGCTACTACACATTATAAAGTGCTGTATGGAACTGTGTAAAAAATTAATAAAAACTCTGGGGAAATCAATGTTACACCAAAAGGTAGAAGCGTATGTCCCATGCATGTCGTAGTCCTACATAAACTATCAACAGCTATAGTAGTACAGGAGCTCCTGTTGTGAGAAAGCCTGTCCAAGAAGACAAGGGTATCAGCTTTGTTGGTGGGGCATCAGAGCCAATGAGGCTTCTAACTTGGACCTGCAGTTGAAGCTCAAAGGTTGTCCACAAGGTTCTGGTGCCCAAACTCCCCTTTTGAGCTAACCCTGGTTTTTGCTGATAGTTAGATGAGATGAAAAAAAATAGGTTTCATTGTCTTAATCAAGCCATACGTTGAAGGTACAGAGCCTGTAAATTCATTTTCTGTGTTTATACAGGCAGTACCTCAAAACTCTTTGGTCATTACAAGGAGTCACACTTTTGGTTATGTAACTGTTTCACTGCCTCCTGTGGTCGTCTTCAGTGCGGTTCGTTAATGCTCTCCTGCACCACTGCCTAAATATTTAAAACACCAATCTAGCATCCCCACTTCTGAGCTGTGCTCCTTTGCTTGCTGCTGCTGACGCCATTTTAAGGCAGCACCAGGGCAGTAGCCATGGGATGGGGGGGGGGGGGCATTTAAGGGCCGGGCCGGGCCAGCCCATAAGAATCTTTGCCCTGCCTTCCCCCCCAAACGGCAGAGGCACCTGGCACAGTTAAAAGTTGCAGGGGGTTCAGAAGGTGAATGAGCAATAAAATGCAATTACATTTCAGTTTTATCTTGTTACGTTTGCTTAGTGTTCCAAGACAGGTAAAATGAATGTCAAGCTGACTTCTGACAAATTGATGCTTATTCTTTTATGGTGGAAATGTTGTTAACTTTTCTTACTTTGGCTGCAAAGCGAGGGGATTTTTTTAAGTGTATTATGTGATAATCTCTCTGTGGTACCGACGGGGTCACTGGAATCAGGCAACAGAGGAGGCCCAACGCATGCAGCAATATTGACTGAATTATGTGGCAAGCAAAACACAAATTATTCAATTTATTGTGGAATATTTTTTAATAGTATCACTTCATTATTTTGTCATTTTTACATATGTTAGTACTGTCTAGGCAAAGGTTTAACATTATTAGCACCAGTTGTGCATCTAATACCGCTCGCTGTAAGTAACTGAAAGGTGACAAGTCAACCTTTGCGAAGGACCTTCCACTGCACAGAGGTACGCATTGCAGCATTTTTAGTAACTTTTGATCTGTTTGAGCTCAAAACAAAATGTGTTTTTTGTTAAAATCTGCATGCTATGCAGCAGATGATGGAATATGTGGCAAAAGAGGTAAATTCATGATTAAGCAGAAAAAAACACAACCACAGACACAAATAATTCCACAGCCGCAGAAACGCATAATTCCAGTGGCCTTATGCAGTACAGGGAGTTCGAAAAGAAATACTGTAGGATGTCAATTTGTTTCTATTTCACATAAAATGTAAATACCTGTAAATGAACTGTACAAATATTTCAACATATACCAGCAGTTACAAAAGCAAAAATAAAGCACATTTTGTTTAGAATTCTGAAGTCTAATGGAAACATAGATTTTAATAGGATCTAAACAAATCTTGGTGATGCACAAGTGATAAATATTGTATTGTATTGCACACTTGTATAGCACTTGCTACCAATATGTGTGGCACTGAAGCACTTACCAAGCGAATAAATAAGGGCCCCCTGTATATAATGGGAACTCATAGAACAGGGAAATAGTTCAAGAGCAAAATAACATTTCTAGGCAGTGAACATGAATCATAGAATTATGAATCAATGTAAAAATTCTAATAAATTAAAACAGTGTACTCTCACTAAGAACGAATGATAAGTTCAGCGTATTTTATTTGTATTCAGTAAAACATCAAACAATGTGTACAAAGACACAGTAAGACTAGTAGCAACATGGGATAGACATTACTAGCACAAAATAGAATTTCAGACAAAGTACATGTGACAACAACAGGATGTTACATATAATGGCTTATAAAACAGAAAAAGTGATGGTAAATTCGGTAGGAAGATGTAGTTTTCTACGCGTGTTTCGGCATTGAAATGCCTTCTTCAGGAAAAAAAGCCAAGATAATTCCTAAAAAGAACCAAAAAAATGGAGGTGTATAGACAAATATAAACACATGAACATACATACGATTACATTAGTGAATAAGGACTTTATTTCTAAAACAGTATTAAAAAGACCTATATGGAGAATCTTTTAGGTCATCGTTATATACATATATATACCATAGTGGAGTACACTGGGTCTATATACAATTTGTACATGAATAAGTGGCAAACTCACAAAAGGAAAAGAAAGAAAAGGAAAAAAATCCAATATTTACAGAAATGAAGTGGAAGTATAAAGATATAGTAAAGAGGCAAAAGAGTGTCTCAAGATAAGAGACCACCGTGATGCAGTGTGAAAAGGATAAAGCGGAAACAGTGTAAGTGCTACAATAGTCGTCCAAGAAAAATGTCAATCACCAAGAAAAGGCGGATATATCATAATGAAGTGTACAGGTCTAACACTTACTGGGTCCGGGATGGACAAGTAAATTTCCTCAGGTTACAAGGAGCAATCTACAAATGTAACAAAGGGATACTTGATGCCCAGGGTTTTGAGATGCACAGAAGGCTCCGCGGTAAAGAGGATCTATGTGGAGTCTTGGGCAGTCAAGATCAAGAATTCTAAGGAAAATAAAATAAAAATGAGAAGGCACTAATCTAGTAGGAAATGGAGTGGCTGAAGAGATAGTAATCAAAGAGGATGCAATTATCTAAACAAACTCGAGTTCCATGATGATGGATCTAATAACGAGGGCGCTCAGTCCTACATCACCAGAGTGGTATCCCGAATCTTGGGGTACGCAGTCAAGCCCGCAACAGGAGGGTCCTAATATAGGGTCTAGGGCAGCCAAACTCAAAATGTCTGGGAAAATAATAATATAAAGTTGAACAAACACTGGTGATGTGACGGGAAAGTGACTGAAGAAATAAAACTCAAAACGGATGCAATTACCTAGGCAGACTCTCGTTCCAGGAAAGTGGAAAAATCAATCAAGGATAGCGCTTAATCCTAAGTCGCCAGAGTAGCCATAATGTACATCAAAGGGCATGAGCGTAAGGATTTACTTAAGGCTAGAAAAGATAAATTAAGAAATGGTGAAGATATTATTTACCCAAGAAGTAAGGATGTAACTGGTGGGATAACAACTCATGGGTTAAAAAGTGACATGTGCTTAATATGGGAAAAAAGCTTTAACAACAGCAGGAATGTTTCCAATCATGATATGTATGGCCAAAACAGCGTAGTCAAGAGGGAAGTACAGGATATTGCCTGAGTAAATGGCAACATAAATCTTTATGTGGAGATATGGATGGTAAAAGAATAGATTCGTCACTGCACTACTCGGTATTGGTAAAGAATAACTGTAAAGAAAATAAAAAATAAAAAAATGACATCGATTATAAAGTATGTCAAAAGATATGGGAGATAATAGCCATGACAAAAAAGGTTTAGCCATCAAGTGTCAAGTGTGAATGGGCCAGAATATAAAATTCCCAAATATCGATAAATACATCAATGGGAGGATTGAAAAATCGTTGGCCCAACAAGAAACCTAAACCTCAGAATAGTACTTACTTCGATGTGTGCAGACGTTCGCCTCTCTATGTTCCGGACCCGACACGGAAATGACGGATAGGGACTGAATGTTTATGAAGGTGGAGACGGCCAATGGCGTGTTGGTTCGCACTGCACGGGATAATCACGTGAAGCGCGTAATGCTTGTGCAGGAAATGAGAAGCTGGATGCGCGCAAGGATCGATGTTGTGAGCACTAGACCGCTAACCTGGCAAGTGTGGATCGCGGTAAAAGAGAGAGAAAAGAGACTGCTGAAAAAATAGCTGTAAATAATCAGTAAGAACGGGGCACAGTGTATATTAAATACGTCGTAACAGTTCGCAACTGTATAGCCAGAATTAGATTAAACACAACCACTGAATAATCCAATACGTGGGATGTGTTTTACAAACAGGGACAGCTATAATGACCAAGATGCCTGACACAGGGTGTTCAATGATAATTATAGCGGATAGCGTTCTCCCTTGGAATTTCGCTATTTAATCCGTTTTTAAACGTGTCGAGGGTAAAGATCCGATACACCTCACGTTTTTTACGTATTTCCTCTGATTTGGACTTATCAGTGCTTTCTATTTTTTCAATAATGAGTCATTAGATGTGTGTTTGTATTCAATACAATGTTTGACTAGTGGGGCATTGATTTTGGATGTATGTATAGCTGAGCGATGCTCAGTGTAGCGAATGTTAAAGGCTCGGGCTGTCTCTCCTACATAGCCCAAATGACATGGGCAGATCATGAGGTAGATAACGTTTTTGCTTTTGCAGTTGGAGAAGTGGTGCGGGGTGATAGAATATCCATGGTACTTAAACATAGTACCAACAATTGCAGTGTCACAAGCTTTGCAGTTGGAACACCTGTATGTACCTTTAATGGGGGCTGAACCATCGATAGTTTTCTGAATAAACAATGTCGTTTCAGTAAATCTCGAGCGTGTCACAAGGTCTTTCAGATTTTTATTTCTACGGTGAGCGAAGAGAGGTTTAGGAATTTTCTCCTTAATTTCAGGATCGCTATTCAGAATGTGCCAGCTACCATTAATAATTTGTCTGAATTTATTATTCAGAGTAGAATGTTTGGTAATGCAAACCAAAGGATTTTTGCTCGAGGGTATTTTCTCTTTGAGGCGGCAATCTAATTGCAATTTCAAGTGTGCCAGTGTGTCAAAAGGACACCCTGTTGCACCCCTGAAATGAGCATGGGTGCACATGTGGCACACATACATGCCCTAAGGACATGTGTGTGCACCACATGCCACTTTGAAAAATGCAAAAATATACATTTTTGAAAGAAATCGCAAATTACCACCAACCTGTAGTTGGTGGTAATTTGCGATTCCTTAAGGCCAAATTGCACTTTTTTGGTGCTTCTTACATTGCATTTAAGGAATCGCAAAATTTGCGATTCCTTAAATGCAATTGCAAAATAAGGAATCGCAAATTTAGCGATTCCTTATTTTGCACGCAGATTTGCCTTCCTACATACCACTTAGCAAAATTGCGATCGCAAACGTCGAAATTCGGCGAATTTCGGCGTTTGCGATCGCAATTTTGCTTTATACATATGGACCTAGATAACACTGCTAGAGTCAACACTCTGAGGATTCATCTCTTTGAACCAAATAACGTGAAAACAATAATCAGCGCATTTGAGGCTGAAAGCAGGTGTATTATATTATAATTGACCTCTCTAGACGGATGTATGACGTAACAACGCGAGTCATTACAACGCGTGCAGTTACATCGCAATCGTTACAACGACTGCGATGTTACTACGCTATGCTATTACAACGCAAGTCTTTACATCGACTTGCGCTAGATGGCGTGCTAACATTAGAAAAGCGTAATTTACTATTCCAACTCCAGTCCACCTAACAGCAGGGAAGGTGTTGGGATAGTAAACTACACTATTTGTAATGTTAGCACACCATCTAGCGCAAGTCGATGTAAAGACTTGCGTTGTAATGGCATCGGGAGGTTACATCGCGTCCGTTGTAACGATCGCGATGTAACAGCATCGCGGTGTGCTGACTGCGATGTTAACGATGTTTCCCTCTCTAGACATCTCTGCAGAACATCGACTAACATTTTCAGATTTTTGCATGATATAATTTAAGATCTGTGTAGTATGAATCTGCTTTTTGAACTTTATTGACACCTATGAAATGTTGCTTTATATTTATCTAATTTATGGTCATAGCAGCTAAATTACGGTTATGAGGTCCAATGTAATCAATGTACTAAATGCAAAATATGTGGTAAACATTTGGGGTAGTGTTTTCATTGGGAGAAGTGTGGGAATGCTGAGTGGTAGGAACTTTATGAATCCTCTCGGATTCTGGAATTTCCCTTCACAGAAAAATGAGAGAAAAAAATAGCCAAAGTTTGATGTTTGCAGGCTATTCTGGGTGAGAAATCCATGCAAACGACACCATCCTAAGCTTCCTTTGGTACCTTGCTTTAAAAAATCTTTGGGCTTGGAAGGTTTCTCTGTGTACCGACCAAGTCCTGGCCTAAATTCCACAGCTGCCCACATCACCAGAAATTGTCAATTTGCAAGGCAAAAGTTTGATCTTTCCATGTCTTATTGGGGCCTTAGAGAGCCTTTTTTTCATTGATGATAGCTGAGTCACACAAGTGGGTACTACTATTATCTGGAGAAGTATAGGAACACTGGGTGGTCCGACACTTGTGGATCCATTAGCGAGATCTGCTTTCACTTTCGTTTTGCTGTGTAACATCAGTGCGTACTGAGTGCTGTGCAATACAGCAAAACAAAAAACAAACGTGGGACTGGTGGGAAGCATTTCCCTCACGTACTGACTTTGATTTTGGAAAAGAAAACATATCTGGTATTTTTACCAGAAGCATTTTCTTTTCCAATTCTGTGGATGACTGATTGAAGTTGAGCACACTGTGAAAGCAGTGTGTTGGATGTCAACGGGTCGCCTGCCCTAAAGCAGTTATAACCCACCAAATTCATGCAGCCTGATGTACTGTCCAACAAGAATTGATGACAGTCTGCGGGTATATGATGGGCACATTGCATTAACTTCTTTGTTCCATGATCTTATAGGACTTCTCTAATTGTAGGAGGACCACAGGATGGTAGGCTTCTAAGATTGGGGAATAGCGAAAAGCACATTGGACAAATCAAGGTGGCGGGTTCTGCTAACAGACATACACAGCCAAGAAGAAGTCTCAGTTGCCATACATGGTCCATGAAGAAGAGGGCTAGAGAGAGAATAAAAAATATTGACAAGTACAAAGAAGCTAGAAGAGAAGATAGAGAGAAGTTCTAGAAAAGGAAGGAAGATTAGGATAAAGAAAGGAGAGTAAATAGAAAAAGCAAGATAGTGATTGAGAGCCAGGAATGTGAAGATAGATGCAGCAGCATACAGAAAGGGATAGCAGGGAAAAGGTTGAAAGAGGCAGCGGGGGCAGAGTGATTGGGAGTGAATAGAGAATGTAAGAGAGAGCCTAAAGGAGTAAAATGATAGTTAGGCAAATGTAGGCACATGGTGTTTGGAGATTTTAAGTAGAATTTATTGCTTATGATTTTTTGACAAATACACCTGTCCCAATGTGATTTCAAAGAACAATTTTGCACTTCATTTTCTAAAATGGATCTTAGTGTATAATCCACAAACCACCTTGCATAGTGGTCTTTACAATTCTAATCAGGTCTAGCTAGTGTTACTTGACCCATATTGTATTTTGCAAAGTGCTTAACAATAGTACCCCTTTGATACTATATGCTTGTTGTGAGAAGTGCTGACACCTTCTGCATATCAGCCATGTCTACATTTGCTGGTATAGCCGCTAAAATGTAGAACCTACCTGCTGAGAACTTAAAGTTCTCTTGAGGTGATTTGGGTTCCTAGACTACATTTCAATATGACAGTCTCTTAACTACTTCATTACATGAAGCTTGACTTTTATCTGCACCTGTAGTAATGGCAAATAATCCTTCTGCAAGTAAATATCTTCTATTTCTAGTACACATGCAGGCTTCCAGGCTTTCTACATTCACCACTCAGAAAAGTGCATTCTCGTCCAAGTAATGTTAGGCACCTTGAAGGTCCTATGCAAGGAGTGTACTGCATGTAAAAGAGTACAGAATGTCAATAATTCTGGAAGTGGAGGACTCTAGCATCCAAATGAGAGGTATGCGAAGACCATCAAGGAGGGACGTTATATAGAGCAGAAGCCTAGATGTAAACTATGAAACCCCCACTCAGAGCACTAAAGGTAGTGCTGCTGCCAGTGACCTCAGCCAGGTCACAGGCCTCAAGTGGACCCATCATGAGCTCACAAAATCACCTATACTTTACCTTGACAACCTGTCTTTCTGGTCGATGTCGAACTAAGGTTTTCTTATGTACAACACCTTTCGCACAATACGCCTGTAAGTATGAGGGGCATATGCCAATGTCTGAGCCTTCTTAAGTCCATGCAGTTCATATAGGTACTTTGATTAAATTGATTTGATCATCATTTTAATTTAACATAACGCTCAAATGCCCAGAGGCGTCTTGGTGCTGCTGCAATATTGCTAAAAAACGGAGAGGAGGCCAGTAGTTCCTTATTGATTGAACACCAATGTTTGTATTAGTTTCCGGAAAGCCAAAAGATCTAGACATTTCCTCATGGCAATCGGAAGACTATTGGCAAGTTTTACAAAGAAGCTCCTACCACCCCAGGTAGCACGCTTTGTTCTGGGAGGTGTTTGCATCTGAGGATCTGAGCTTCCTATTAGGGGTATACCAGCCAAATTTTGAACGAAAATAGTTAGGTCCACTATTGTACAGTGCTTTAAAGGTGATGCAGAGGGTTTTAAAATCCAAACGTCTGGCTATAGGGAGCCAATGAGGTTTGATCAATGCCTGGGTGTAAGGAATACCAGGATTTTCTGCAGGAGCGTCAGGAATCCGAAGAGAATGCCTCAGCCTTCCCCTACGGCCTTCCGACTCTATCAGACGCTAGAGTATCGGATGACATGCCAGGGGAAAACAGGGAAACAAAACAAGGGAAGGCGGGGGAAACTCCTGTAGCGTGGCTGAAGACGGGTCAAGAATGGGTGAGGCAATACTCAGCTGTAAAACAAAGGCTGTGTTATCACCATTAGTCACAATATCACCCATGTATAGATATGACTAACCCTGTAATCTCACATACCACTGCTCTGTCACATCCAATCTTAAATGGGGTAAGCTTTAAGGTTTCAACATAGAGGATCCTATACAACAGAAAACAGAGGGTTAGAGAGAAATGCCCCACTGAGAATATACAGTAGATCACTCATGAGAATAACTCACCCCACCAATCTACAAGAGTATTACAGGAACAGGGGAAGATTCTCCACCTAGGGTCCATTATGCATGATATGAGAGGTGTTCAGATAGGGCGTAGAAGAAGATCTGTCAAAAGAACAAAACAACACTAAGTACCCCCCAAACTGTTATTATGACTTAAGGTAAAGAAAAGGCAGCGCACAGCGCTGTTACCGTGCTTCTGTCGTACTGAAGTTACGGGCACAGTGGTCCACGCTAGTATCCCCAACGAACATCAAGCCTCTCTCTCTCCTTCTGCCTAGCTGGGGAATATTCCGCGTCAATATGCGGAGACCAGGTAGGTCGTTTCGGCTGAACAAGTGGGCAGTGCCTGGTCCGGAGGTGCGGACAGGGCCGGTCATAAGGCTGAGAAACAGGAGTAAGCGCGATTGGGGTAAAGTACCAAGCTTCCGGCTTGACGCCAGGGAGGCGTGCCGAACCACAGGGATTAGTATCAGTAGTACGGGACTATAGGAGTAACGTTAAGGTTGTAGTAGATTATAAACAAAAGATACAGGGCAGGGTCTGACCTGGCCACGGAAGAGGAGCGGGCTGTGAAGCGGATCAGCGGGAACAAAAGGTAACTCAGGCTGCGGAGGCGGAGCGGGAATGCGAGGCAAAACAAATGGGAACAGGTAACACTCACTCCTCTGCAGGATGCGGGGCGGAACTCAGGCTGCGGAGGTGGAGCGGGAATGCGGGGCAAAACAATGGGAACAGGTAACACTCACTCCTCTGCAGGATGCGGGGCGGAACACCGGGAACAGAGAAGCACGCACTCCGTGTTTGGCCCTGCAGTAAAAAGGAACTGGCTACGGGGCGTCTCTACTGGAAACAAGAGGAGACGCGGTAGTTCCATTCAGTGCTCACAATACGCTAGGGCGGAAGGCGGAAACAGGAAACGAGGTAACGGAAGTCAAGCAACGGGAAACAAGACGGAAACAGAGCTCAAAGCTAGAACGCTAAGCGCGTTTGTGAGCCTCGAGGGTCCTTATATACTGGAGCGTCTTACGTGTCGGACCTCGGGGCATGGCACTGGGATGCTGACTTATGTCGGGAAATTCTTGTCCATAGTCTATTCTGGCAAGAACTAAAGTGAAAACTACTGTTTTTTGAAGGTCATAGGTGGATATAGGGACATATTTACTTTTTTATTTTCAGCGTATATAACACAGATGATGTAAGTGCATTCACTTGATGTTCGAAATTAAGTTTGTCATCAAAGACAACCCCTAAATTCCTTCTTTTCTGTACTGGTATTGGTAAATGTCCCATATTATGAGGCCACCAGATTGGCGACCAGAAGGATTTGTCTTTCCCAAACAGAAGGACCTCTTTTTTTTCCAGCATTGAGTTTAAGGCAATTTGCTCGCATCCATTGGTCTATTTGAGTCATACAGGAGCTAAACCTGTGTCCGACTTCCTCATGATCTTTAAAGATTTACACCATAATTTGGGTGTCATCGGCATAGGACACCACTGAAAAACCCATTGTCTTTATTTTTTTAAAATTTCAATAGATTTTTATAGTTTTTTTACAACGTATGACATTTAACCTGTAACATTTAACATGTACTCTGCATCACTTGTTGTTACAGGGCAGCCCAAATTGGCTGGGTTAGTTGTAGTAAGTTCCGGTAGGTTGGCTGCCCCCCATCCACTGTCCTCGTATGGGCAAGAGAAAGAATAGGAGGGACAAGGATAGAGAGAGAAAAGAGATATAGCATGCAAGGAGATTTTGTTTATTCGCTATTGTCTTATGAGGGTTGCTTTCCGGGTAGTTATACTAGACCTATTCAGGGCGGCTCATATGGGTCTAGGTACTTGTCCAGGGATGCTCACATCTGCCTGCAGGGCTGTCTCCATGGTGAGTCACGTAGGGCAATTGTATCCGCTCCTCTGGGATACGTCACCCAGTTGAGCCATCCCTTAAACGTTGCCTTGGAGGTGTCTTTCCATTTAGTGAGTACCATTTTGACTCCTGCTGTCAGAAGGAGATCCAGTAGGTCTCTGTCTTGTTGTGAATCTACATCTGTCTTAATAAAGGCAGTTACCAGGGTGGCAAACTCCGTTTTTAGAGTACAACCTAACATTTTGTTTAAGAAGGTGAAGATCTTCTCCCAGAATGATTTGGCTTTGGGACAGTAATATATTAGATGAGCCAGGTCCCCCTTTCCCTTATTGCAATTCCAGCACTGGTCATTGGTCTTCAGGCCCAGGGTCGCCAGGTGCGCCGGGGTCCAGTAGATTTTGTGTAATGTCCTGGGGCCCGATTCACAGAACTAACTTAAGACAAAATCCTAAACTTACTACCATTTTGGTATTCACAGAGGGCACTTACTCATTTTGGTATTCACAGAAGGCACTTACTCATTTCGGTATTCACAGAAGTTAGAAGTCCTAACTTTAGGACTCCTAAATGGCTTCTGTGAATACAGAAAGTCTTAAAATTAGGATTTTTTTCAGTTTAGTAGTAGTAAAGTTAGGACTCCTAACTTTAGGACTCCTAAATGCCTTCTGTGAATACCGAAAGTCTTAACTTTAGGACTCCTAAATGCCTTCTGTGAATACTGAAAGTCTTAAAATTAGGATTTTTCTCAGTTTAGGAGTAGTAAAGTTAGGAGTCTCTCTAGTCCCAGCCATACCGGTGTGTATTCCTAGCTGGGCAGGATCCAGTAGCTCCCCTGTTTTGCCAAAAAGGCCGTTTGGAAAGTTTTAAAATCCGCCAGGTTTAGGCCCACAGTTTTTTCTCTAATCTTAGTTTTTTAAGGCTTAATCTTGCTTTTTTGTCTCGCCAGATGAAATTATTTAGCATCTTATCTATTTTGCGATGGAATTAGTCTGTGAGTATTAGAGGGAGCATATTTGACAGGTAGTTGATCATTGGGGTGATCATCATCTTTACTGTCTCTATCTTTCCCCACCATGTTATGAATTTGGGCGACCAACCTTCCAACAGCATCTTTGTCTTGTCTAGCATTAGTTTTTCATTTTGTTCAAGTGTGCTTTTGAGGTCATTCCCGAAGTTTATACCCAGGTATTTAATGAAACCGGTTTGCCAGGCAAGGCCCGAATCCCCCAGTATGTCTCTAGTGGTGTATATATTAAGTAGTTTACATTCTGATTTGTCTTTATTTAGCTTGTAACCGGAGAGGGATGAGTACGTATCTATGGACTCCATGAGGGCCGTGATAGAGGATTTAGGGCTTTCTGTGACAATGAAAATGTCATCCGCGTATGTGTGACCTCGTTGATGGTGACCCCTTTCATCTCCTCATTGGCCTCGATGTCCCTAATCAGTGGTTCTAGGGCCAGTAGGAACAGCGAGGGGGACAGGGGGCAACCTTGTCTTGTCCCTTGCTGGAGGGTGAAGGGCTCCGAGACTGCCCCATTGACTACGATACGAGCACTGGGTTTCTCGTAAAGTGCCATAACTTTCCGCGTGAAAGAGTTCCCCAGGTTGAAAGTCTGCATGCACTGCTCCAGGAAATGCCGTAATACCCTATCAAACGCTTTCTCTGCGTCTAGTGTGATGATCACCGCTGGTTTGCCGGTCTTGGTGGCTCTTTCGAGTACATGACACAGGAGTCTGGTGTTGTCATGTGACATGCGTTTTCTTAAGGAATCCTACTTGTGTGTTACTTATCAGTTGTGGTAGAACATTATTAAGCCTTGTTGCCAGGATTTTGGCGTATATCTTGCAATCAACGTTTATCAGAGAGATAGGCCTGTAGTTTTGGGGCAGCTGATTGGTTTTGCCTTCTTTAGGGATAACTATTATATTTGCTGGTATGTGAGACCATCCCCGCCCCCTCGCAGTGGTTAAATACTTTTTTCATAATTGGTTGCAGGTGAGTTGAGAAAGTCTTATAAAAGGTGGCTGTGTAGCCGTCTGGCCCGGGTGCTCTGTTATCTTTAAGAGACTTCACTGCCATATCAATTTCAGTTGAACTTATCTCCCGTCCCAAAGTGTGTGCTTCCTCGTGTGTTATCTTCGGGAGGTTTAGTCTGTCTTGGTACTCGGTGCAACCATTTTCGTCTAGCGATTGGTATTTTTTATAGAGATCTTGATAGAACTCACTAAATGTTCGTAGGATTTCTTTATGTCCTGTATGTGTGATGTTTTGTGAGTCTGTGATTGCTGACATGGTGTGCTGTCTTTGTCTATGTTTCAGGTAAGAAGCCAGGAGCTTTCCCGCTTTGTTGGCCTCGCATAGGTTGATTGCTTTATATTTGTTTATCCACATTCCGGCCCTTTCGCTCAAGATTCTGTTGAATTCGTATTTTTTCTTTCTGAGTTCTGTCAGTGCACAAGCGTTCTCTGAGTCTGAGATATGGATTGCCTCTAATCTTTGGATATCCTTTTCTAGTTGTCCTAACTGTGCTTTCGCATTTCTGTTAATTTTGGCTTTAATGTCCATAATTGTGCCCCTAATTGTGGCCTTTAATGCGTCCCACATGGTCTTAGGATCCGTGTCCGGAGTGTCATTAAACCTAATATATTCTTTAATGGCCTCTTCTATTTTATCTTTGTTGTTCTTGTCTGACAAGACATCGCTATTAAATCTCCATCTACGTGGATGATCCTCATTATGTCGCCCGCACAGCAATAGGCTAATGCAGGAGTGGTCTGAAACGGTTCTTTTCGCAATGTCTGTGTTCTCTATTAAGTGGGTGTGTGTTCCTGTGATTAGTATGGAATCTATTCTGCTGTATGAGTTGTGTGGGTTGGAATAAAAGGTGTAGTCTCTGGTGTCCGGGTGTTGTAGCCGCCACCAGTCCTCAAGGTTGAACCTGGTACACAAGTTTCTTAGTGTGGTGTGCGCACTTGGGGGTAGTGAATGGCACTGTGATTGTCTGTCCAGAATGTAATCTAACGCTATATTGAAGTCGCCTGCCATCACTGTTAGGTCATTTTGCGGGAGTGTCTCCAGCCTTTTCGAGATGCTCTCCCAAAAATCGGGATCATCAGAGTTTGGGCCATAGATGTTGACTACATGTATGCTTTCTTCCCCCCTTTTAAGATGCGTCACAAGTATTCTCACTTCCTCATCACATTGTTGTTCCTCTATACTTATTTTGGAGTTTTTGTTTATCAAAGTGATCACACCCCGCTTCTTTCCTGTGGCTGGAGAACAGGCCATCTGTCCGACCCATCTTGCCATAATCCGTTCTGCATCTTCAAGAGATAGCCTGGTCTCCTGTAGGAGTAAGACATCTCCTTTTGTTTTAGCTAGGTAGTCTAGTATTTTTTTCCTTTTAACTGGATGGTTGAGACCTTTAACATTTAGGGAGACTATTTTTAGGTTGGACGTTAAGGATTTCGGACTGTCTATTGACATTTTATTATGCTGGATGTTAGCTGTTTACCCAAAGCCATTTTTACATTCTGTTCGGTAGTTCTCCTTCCCCCTTTGGGACAGTGGGTGTGTGCTAACTGTGTCTCCCTCTGTTGGACCCTCTTCAGTGCTCCCCCCAGGTCCTAATGACATTCCCTTCCTTGCAAGCAGAAGTGTAGAGAGAAAGGTTTAGAGAGGATAGAGTGCAGTGGGTCGAATCCAGGCAGGTGTACCTGACATACATTACTAACATAACAAAAACAACACTAAAAAAAACCAAACCCCTCTCCCCCATACCTAAACATCGTCTTCTAGACGTGCGACAGCAAAGATCCCACTCCGCTTTCCCTGGTTCACTATGGTTCATTACGCCAGAGCTGCTATATAGTTACGTTCTTCACATCTTATCTACATCTACTTGTCTTGTCTAGCACACTACAGACCTTATTTATCAAGATAGGTGTACACTCATGGTTACTACGTTCACACTTATACATTCCTATAGAAACGTTCCCCAAAAGGATATAGTGACTATAGTGTTCTAGTATGTATCTTCTTTGTCCCATCAACTGTTTTTGTTGGGTTGCTCGCTCTGTTATTGTTGATATCACGATTCCCATCACTTCTTGCGTTGGAACAGTTTTCAAGTTTCAAGTTTCAGGTTTCTTGGGGGTGTGGCCAACTGGGCAGCGAAATGGCCGCTCTGTGAGCGAGCTCCGCCGGCTGCACTTACTAATCCTTCTTAAATCCTGCCCTACTCACACACAGTGTCCCGATTTGCATACCGGAGGGCGCCGCGTTGCTCCGTGCACTGATGATAGGATTCTGGTGGCTGCCGGAGACCGAGGGGCTGAGCTGTGTCCCTGGACGCCCAGCCCGCGCAGATCCTATGGTGTGAGCCCGCTGCCGTGGAGGTCGGAGGCGGACGGGCGTTGCTACGAGGGTCCGAGGCTGTGTGGGCCTGAGGCGGAGCGGGAGGCTGCGGACTCAGAGCTGTGGAGCGCGGACGGGAGGTACACGAGGCCGCTGGAGCGGATCAGCTCGGGGACCTGGCCGCTGCGCTCCGCCTGCCGAGCTGTGGGAAACACTGCCGAATCTGCCTGCACCTGGCCGAGGAAGGGGAGACCCGAGCGGCGTGGGCGCCATTTTGAGATCACTGCGGGAGTCGGACGCGAGGCTGGCTGAAGCTGTGGTCTGAGGGAGCCGGACGGTAGATGAGCCCACGCTACCACACACACGCCGCGAAGGAGGTCGGTGGCCGCTGGAGGTGAGCCTGCAGGAGCGGCTGGCGCCGAGGAGGCCGCTGAGCGTGCGTTGCAGCCCAGGATTGTCTGTGTAGAGGGGGCGGCGCGGTGCTGGCTCGCCTCCGCTGGCCGACGCCTGTCCCTGAGCTGCGGAGTAGACGTAGATGAGCCTGTGGGGTACTCGGTGGCCGCTAAGCCCATGCTGAGAACGCCTGTGCCGGGGTGATTAGACTGCGGCTTGCGTTGGAAGTGCCACTGGCGTGACTCGGGGCAATGGTGCTGGATCTCCGTGGCAGTGGGACTGTGCCTGGCGGGAGCCCGACCTGGCCTGAGGTGACATGGCGACACTCCTAGCTCAACCCTGTGTGTGGGGGTGTGTGCGAACGGATCGTGTACGGACCGGCATGGAGTCACAGAGATGACTATGTGAAACGCGCCGATCCTGTCTATAAGCTGCAGATTGCCGGGCAGAGGACGCGGATGTGGTTTGCAGGACCGGAGTGCGTCTGAGCCGTGGCGACGATACTCCTGTAGAAACTGGCGGACGGAGCGGCGGCAACATTGAGGCTCCACGAGCTGGCACAGGTGCAAAGTCTATGGGCTGGCAGCTGCTTGGATAACCGTTCCCACGACGCCCTGTGGTGGGGAGTCTGAGGCGACCCAGCTGGCGATCGGGACCGGCTTGTGGCAGCGCGGCTCTGTGGACCTGTCCTCCTGGCCTGCTCCAGTGACACCTGTGGCTTTGCGCTGTGCCCCTGCTGGTCTGGTGACGGAGGAGTGGAGGACGTGCGAGGTGGTGGCTGGGCCCCGGGGGTCGCGGCCGGGACCTACGGCGCCGCCGACTGAATACGGACATACCTGGCTGTATTTGAGGAGACCTCCTTTTACGTGTTCGGGACCGGCCCATCGCCATGGGGGGGAAGAATGAGGCGAAGCAGTCCAGGCTCACTTTTGACCACAAGCGCCAGGCTAAGCAGCAGGCGGCGGACCAGGAGGCGGCGGAGTCTTCCTCGCAGGGGACGGGGCCGGAGGGCGAATACCGGGCTCTGATGCTGGAGGTTCGGTCGAGCCTGAAGAGCATCGATGCCAAGCTAGACGCCATGGCCTCCCAGTTGGAGTCTGTCAAGCAACAAGTGGACTCGCACGAAACCAGGCTAGACAGCCTTGAGAATGAGCACACCGAATGCTGCGAGTTCAGACGCGAAACCAAGAAACAACTTACGTCCGTGGAAAAAGAACTAGAATTCCTCCGGGCCAAAACTGATGATTTAGAGGCCAGGTCCCGTAGATCCAACATTCGTATCACGGGCATACCAGAGACGACGAACACGGGCAAAATGGAACTATATGTGTCAGAGCTGCTCCACGAACTCTTTGATCCGGCGCTCTCCCAGGTGTTCACTGTTGAAAGGGCGCACAGATCGCTAGGGAAGAAGCCGCCGGTGGGGGCGGCGCCGCGCCCTATCCTGGCTAAGATCCTGAACTTCCAGGACAGGGACCTCATCTTACGCCTTGCTCGTGAAAAGGGGAAAATCGTACATAAAGGGAATAACATCTCCTTTTACCCGGATTTCACTCCTTCGGTACAGGCTGCCCGGAAGGAATTTCTACTTTCTAAAAAGCTGCTACTCCAGGCTACCGTCCCATATGCACTGTTATATCCAGCGAAGCTGAGGGTGACACACGAGGGTACCATACACTACTTCACTGAGGCAAGGGCGGCGTTGAAGTTTGCTAGACAGCTCGGAGGTGCTGCGGCGAGACGCACGTCGCCCCGTGCGGAGGTGGAAGATGGTCGCCTGAGTGACAATGACTGACCAAGGAGTGAGTAGGCGGCATGTTCTACCCGCGTAGGGCATTGTACTTGGTGAGTGCGGTGCCAATCCCTTTCCACCTGCGGCTACTCTGGCGGCCCAGTTTCCAGTTTATGGGGAGACGTGAGGTGCCTGCCCCTGGCATGTGTACTGGAATTGCCGAACTGTACCTCCTGGGCAAGGCGAGTGACGCTGGTGTGATGCGGGGACCACTATAGTGCAGCCACCCTGTGCAAGCGGGGGAGTACGCTTGGAGCACCACGCCCCATGGGGTGTCTCCCATTGTTTGTGGGTTCAAGTTGCAAACACGCTTTGCGTGTCCATGGGGGGGATTTGTCACAACCTGATTGGGGGGTTGGTGAGGGTGGGGGGCGGCGGGGGGAATTGGGCTGGTTAACGTTCTGTATGTTTTGGTACGATGGATATGTTTTTTCGCAGATTACCAAGATGCTACCATATGCAGGGCACAGGCTGTACATTAGGAAGGCGATGCAGTATATTTGCGGGGGCGGAGGTGATGTGACCTCAACATAGTTAATGGGATGGCAAACGTTAGGTTATTGACGTGGAACATTAGAGGACTTGGGGACTACAAAAAGGCTCGGCTCATGCAAGGGTACCTCTCTCGGCACAAGGTAGATATCTGCTTTCTGCAGGAGACGCACGTGAACTCCACCCCCTCACTCAGGCTGAAGCACTCACGTTGGGCACGGGTGTACTCCGCTGTTTATTCTAATTATGCTAGAGGGGTGGCAATACTCATAAGGGCCGGGCTGGACTGGAAGGAACACCACACTCTATTGGACAAAGAGGGGCGATATGTTATTACCCATGGCGTGCTACAGGGGAGGGAGATGGTGTTGGCGGCGGTGTACGGACCTAATGTGGATGACCCTGACTTCTTCAGGGAGCTATGGGCACAGATCAGGCTAATAGATTGTTCCACGATTATCCTTGGTGGGGATTTTAATGTAGCACTGGTTGATGCGGTGGATCGTAGGGGTGCGGGAGGGCCTACGCACACCAGAGCGCGGCAGGCCGTCTTTGATATCATGGAGGAGGGGTTGCTGTCAGATATATGGAGAGCCAGGCCCCCTACTGATACTGTGGGGACATGCATAACGAGCCAGCATGCGGCTTGGTCCCGTCTGGATTACTGGTTGATCTCGCCGGATGTGGCATCCTGGGTGGTCGAGGTGGACATTCAAGCCCGGTCACTCTCTGATCACGCCCCTTGCTTGCTGGTGGTGAGGGTACCTGATGCCCCTACCCGTGCGTTCTCCTGGCGGCTGCCCCCGCATGCGCTTACAGACTCTGCTTTTACTGAAGAAATTAGAGAGGACATTGTGAAGTATTTCGAAAACAATACGGGGTCAGTGACTACCGAGGCGGCCCTCTGGGACGCATTTAAGGCGGTGATCCGGGGCCAGTGCATCTCTAGGCAGGCAGGGGTTCTAAGGGCAATACGCGGAACTTTGGGCCGGTTGGAGGGGGAGTTACGGGAGTTGGATGTGAGATTCTGCAATGACCCGTCACCCGCACTGGCGGTTCAGATGAAGGCTAAACTGCTGGAGTTCAGAGTTGAGGCGCAGCGCGAGGTGAAGTTCCTGGGCAAGCAGGCGGAGGCCCGTCGGTATGGTGAGGGGGATAGACCTAGTAGAACCCTGGCGCGGCTAATTTCTCCGCGCGCGCAGTCCAATTTTATAACTTCCATAAAGGACGGGGAGGGAGAGCTCCGGTTAGGGCACGATGCAGTTCTGACTGCTTTCGCTCAGTTCTATTCAACCCTCTATACTTCCAGACAGAACACAGCTCCGGAATCCCTAGACGCCTTCCTAGACTCAATCGCCATTGTCTGGTTTAATGACCACCACCGTCGATATATGGATGTTCCGTTCACTGCCCGGGATGTCGCGCAGGTGATAAAAAGCATGCCCGCGCACATGGCCCCTGGCCCTGATGGGCTGACCACTACCTTTTATAAAACTTACGTTGACGAACTGGCCCCTAGGCTCCTCTCGGTCTTTGCTGAAGCCCAGGAGACTGGCTCTCTGCCGGACTCGATGCGGGAGGCACTAATAATTACACTGCTAAAGCCGGACAAAGATTGCCAGCTGCTGGACTCGTACCGTCCACTCTCCCTCATTAACGTAGACGTTAAAATCTACGCTAAACTGATTGCAGACAGGCTTCACCCTTGCTGCCGATGGTGGCGCTGCCCGATCAATCGGGGTTTATCTCCGGCCGAGCCACGTCGCACAATTTACGAACGATATTTTCAGTACTGCACTATTTACACCCCTCCATACAGGCGGCGGTCATTTTCTTGGATGCCACGAAAGCGTTTGATTCGCTGGAATGGCCCTACCTGTTTCGGATTCTTGGCAGAATGGGATTTAGTCCCCTCTTTATAAACCTGATATGGCCCATGTACGCCGCTCCCAGGGCGCGAGTGCGGGTGAATGGGCTGATCTCCCAGCCATTTGGCATCTCTCGCGGGACCAGGCAGGGATGCCCTTTGTCCCCGCTGCTATTTGCCATTGCCATGGAGCCCCTGGCGGCTCGGGTCCGCCAGCACCACACGGCCCGGGGCATCGGCTTCAGCTCTCGCAGCTTGCTAATTTCCCTGTACGCAGATGATGTGACGCTGTATGTTACTAACCCCGCCGAGAACCTGAACCCACTGCTGAGGGAGTTCGTCCGGATCGAGGGATTGGCAGGAGTAGCTATTAACTGGTCCAAGTCTGTTGCGTTCCCTTTGACGGATGCCACCTCGGAGGTGACTTCGGATTATCCCTTGCGCTGGGAAACTGACTCGGTCAAATACCTGGGGGTCTGGATCAGTCGTAACCTGAGTGACTTGTGGACGCTGAATTACGGCAGGGCGGTGGACTGGCTGGAAGGGAAAATTGAAATCTGGAACAAGCTCCCCCTGTCTTTGGTTGCAAGGATCGCCCTAGCAAAAATTGTGGTCCTTCCAAAGTTTTTATACCTATTTGTAAATCTACCTTTGCCCCTGACGGCGCATTATCACGCTCGGGTGCGGTCACTGCTGTTGACGCTGGTTTGGACTGGAGGCCAGGCGAGATCTTCCTGGGCGCTGCTCACCCTCCCGTTGAGGCAGGGTGGACTGGGGACCCCAGATATGGCATTATACTCACTGTGTGTGCAAGCTCAATTTCTGCACTTCTGGGTTTTCCCCACTCCCTACCAACCGCATGTTGCGGTGGAGATGGCGGTTGCGGCTCCTTTGCCCCTAAGTGTGGCATTATACGGGAAGTCGCCCCGCCCCTCTAAAGATGTGGACACGGTGGCCTTGCTTCGCTGGACGTGGCGAGAGCTGCGGAGGAGGGCACGTCTCCCTCTCCTGTATGCGCCGGCTGTTCCCCTGAGGGGCAATCCATTGATTCCTTGCCTGCAGGACAGAGGGGGGGACATCGTGATTAGAGGGAAAATCCTGCGCACCTTCGCCGATATTTACCCAGGTGGTACCTTCGGGGTTCCCGTGGAGGGTGAGACTGACTTACCGGAGACCTTCGCTGATCTTTTTACTCTCCACAAGCTTAAAGAATCCTGTAAAACGCTATGGCCTCAATTCCCAGATGAGCCCCCACAACTCCAGGCATTACAAAATTTACTCTCGAAAGCATCTCCCAAAAAACTTGTGTCCCGGTTATACAACTGTATGCAAGAGCAGGCCCCTGTCGTTGTGCCTTCCTCGCTGCATGCGTGGAACGCGGAGTTGGAGGCCCCTCTGTCTGAAGAACAGTGGACCTTTTGTTGTGGGCAACTGAAGGAACTATCGCCTAATTATAGGTTGCGCCTCGTGCATTTTAAGTTCTTACACAGGTACTACCGCACACCAAGATCGTTGCATCGTATGGGTCTCAGGGAAGATGATACCTGCTGGAAGTGTGGGGCCGAAAATGCTACTTTTATGCATGCGGCATGGAGCTGCCCACGCCTGGAGGAATACTGGTTGAACATCTTCACTGCTATTAATCAAATCCTCCATAGAACCGATACGCCGACTCCACATTTGGGGCTACTGGGTTATGTTCAAAATACCCCACCAAAGACTAGGAAATTACATGCGCTGTTGCTCCTATATGCTAAACGACAGGTGGTGGTGCGCTGGGGCCGCAGATCCTTGCCTAAATTTACGGAATGGGTGAAAGATGTGACATATGGTAATACACAACTTGAATGCTATTGGGAAACGATGCCGGTCACTTCCCGTCCCAGGGACATCTGGGAGCCCTTTTTGCAGTGGGCCCGGGAGGGGGCTGGCTCCCACAGCTCTACACGTTCCTTGTCTGGAGAGGTTTCTGATGACATGGGTTGATGTTGCTGGGGGTGGGGAGGTGATCGCCTATGCTGCTGGGCTCTAGACGATTTTACAACTGGCGGCAGCCGGCTGTGTGAGGCTGAGTGGAGGCGGGGCCTCGTCGTGGGTGGGGTGGCACGCCGTGACTGGCTAGTCCCTGTGTCCGTATGCAACAGAGCTGAAGCCCGCGTATATCACGCTGTGTTGGGGTCCGATATACACGCATGATCGCTACTGCTGTGCGCTACTTCATATGGGTTGCTCCCTTTGCAGGTTTCGCTCCTCAATTGCTAAAGTGCAATGTTTGGTTACTGCTGCTTTCCATCTGTACCAGTGGTTGTTTTGGTTATGGTTATGTAAAAGTGTATTTGGGTGTAAATGAAAACTGATTATTGTATACATGCTGATTTACAGTAATCGATTGGCTCGGATATTGCCCGCTTTTGCGGTGGCTCTGTGTATCTATAACTGTAATGTCATGGATTTGCTGACCTGAATAAACAGATTAAAAAAAAAAAGTTTCAGGTTTCTTTCCTGGGACTGGGTCGTCCATTCGAGGTAGATATTTGTGAGGTTAGGTCCTGCCTGAGGTAGTTCGTGTGTATTAAAGTAGAGGTAGATCCAGGTTCTGAGTATGACTGAGTTGTCAAATTTGAGACTTTGTACATTCCTTCATTCAACTCTTAGATCTGGTGAGGCTCGCGTCTTGCTTGTGCCTGCTTGAGAGGTTTCCATCTCTTGCTGTGTGGGACCTTGTAGGTATCTGGCCAGTTCTTTGGGGTCTTCAAAGGCGTGCGTTCTGCCTTTGTCGGTGATTCTGAACTTTGTAGGGCCTATGAATGAGAAAATGATGTTCTCCTTCCTTAAGTTGTCTCGCTGGGCCAGAAACCCCTTTCTTATGTCCACTGTGGGTTTAGAGTAGTCTTGGGTGAGGATTATTTTTTGGCCGTTCCACTGCATAGTCTGGTTTTTCCTGGCCACTGCGAAGATGGCTTCCGTGTGTTGCAATCAGAGAGGTTTGCATATTATGGGGCGTGGGACTGCCCTATTTGAGGGTTTGTAGGCTGGAACTCTGTAGGCCTTGTCTAGCACAAGAAGGAGGTCAAACTTAATGTTAGTGATTTTGGGGATCATGTCTTGTATAAAGGTGATGCACGACCCGTTTTTTTCCTCTTCTCCCTCAGGGACCCCCAGGATTCTAATGTGCCCCCTTCTGTTACGATCGCCTAGTTCTGCCGTTTGTCTTTGAAGTATTGCAGTCGTTTTAGTTAGATCTAGCAGTGCCTTGTTTGCCTTTTGTTCCCCATCCTCTATATCAATGACTCTCTGTTCTACTTCCGTCAGTCTATTGTTTGCCGCGTGGATACCAGCTCTGACCGCGGCCAGTTCCAGCTGAATAGCATCAGTAGTTTGTTTAGTTGATTTGGCTAGGTCGTGGACATCCGCCAGTTTTTTCAGAATCATGACCAGTGTGCTATTGATATCCAGTCTTTGTTTGATGGGGGAATCCAGGGTGTCACTCTTGTTCTTTTTTGACTGCTGCGTAATTTTCCCGTCAGTGCCAGCCATGGTTGATAGCCCTCTCTTCTCTTGTTGTAATTTAAGCCTTCCTCTCCCTCTCCGCTCTATGGTTCGATTTCGTGTGCCCCCGCATTGTTGTTTTTTAGGGGTCTTTTGTTGACCTCTGTCCGTTGTTGGGATTGCTCTGCTGGGGGGGATGATCTGACGCTGGCCCCGTCCTTGTAGTCTGCACTTTGCCCTTGTCGATGCAACCCCTTCTTGCTGTGTTTTGCCACCTGAAGTCTCCTCTAGCGTTGGATTCTTGCAATATTTTCATCTACTTGGCATTTGTGCGGTACCTTGTCTGAGTATGTTGGTGATCGCCTATCCTACTGATTGGTTACAGATCTTCTGTGTTCTGTGTTGGGCGCGGTAGTGGGCAACTCATATGTCTTCTTATATCTTATATCTTCGTTCTGAAGATCTGTGTGCCTTGTTGGTGGTGTTGTTGTTGTTAACCTCTTGTCTGCTTGTTTCTCTTCGGCTGGCCTAAGTGCTTTGTTTAGTTCTACGTTATGCACCCCACTGAGTTACGATCTTCTTTCTCATGTTGTGCGTATTCATCTCCTTCTGGCCTCTCTTCATATGTTGAGATATCTTGAGATCGCGTGATTTCGCCTCCCCTGGTATATTGTTTTTTCAGCGATTAATTTCTGTTGTTTACCATTTTGTGCTTATTGTACCATGTGCATGTGCCAGCGACTGGGGCTTAGAGGTAGTTCACTCCCCCGAAGTTTGCATGTCTCTGGCTTCGGTCAACCCTTGGCGGATGTGTACCAACTACTGTTGCATTGTGTCAGGTTAGGCTGACGTTTCTCCCCGTTTCTCTCCTTTGTTTTTTGTTTTGTTTTTTAATTTCCCCTTTTTCACAGTCGCTAATTCTGTATTGTCTTTCTCCCCCACTTCATTTAAAAACGTCTTTGGTATTGCTGTACTGTATTGCTGTACGGCGCTATGGGCGCTTCCTTATATTGCACTCGACATCCATCCTTTTTCCATGTCCCGGTGCGCTGCTTTATCTTCCGCTGTTACTACCTTTCGCTCTGTAATAGCGGCCCGCACTGCCAGTTTTACTTTCTCTTTTGCCTCTTCGGTTGTCGACCGGTACCTAGCATTGCCGGTGGGGTTCGCTGTTTTCAGACACGCTCGCGCGATTGGGCACGTTTTAGATTTGTTTGTTGCACTCCCCGCGGCCCCTCTTCTCGTGTCTTACTCCAATTATTTCATTTTCAGTCCTGGTTGTTTACCAGTCGGACCCAAAATGGCGGCCCCCTTCTTTGGTTTCAGTTTCGTTCCAAAACTGACCGAGTGTTTCCCCCACTAGAGTCGCCTCCTATGGCTTCCGTTGCCCCGGTGGTCTCCGCAGGGAGCTCCCAGCACTAACCTTAGGTGTGCTAGCTGCTGGGTCCTCCGGTGTTCGTTACTGGGCACAGGCAACAGCATTAGTTATGGCAACAGTGGGGGTTTCACTTTCTGGGCGCCATCTTGGATTCTTCCTCTCCAAACCGGGAGCTCCCCCTTTGCAGTAATTTCCTCCTTTCGCTATTGGTGTTGTGTTCTCGCGCCCGGGTCACTTTTCTCCTTAGCCTTTCCAACGTCTTTTGGCGTAGTCCTTTCCCCTTAGCGATCACTCTTGAGCGTTCTTTTGGTTGCTCGCTCCCAGGTTCGGCGGAGCGCTGGATTCAGGTGTCTACACCCATTGCCGTCCAAGCCACGCCCCCCAAAAACCCATTATCTTTATAAGTTTAACCAGAGCGGCAACATAGAGATTGAAAAGGGTAGGCCTGAGATACCCCACAAGATAAGCAAAATTGCTTTGACGTGATTTCACCCGTTACAATATGATGTGTTCTGTTAGCTAAGAACGCTTGTAGTAGCTTCAGTGCTTAAGCCCTTATTCCTAATTCCGCGAATCGGCCAATTAAGATGGTCTGGTTGACCGTTTCAAAAGCCGCTGAGAAATCAAGCAGTATTAATATGGCCTGACCTCCTTTGTCCATAACACATCTTAATTCTTCAGATGCAGAGAGCAGAACCGTTTTTGTGCTGTGTTCCTTCCTGAATCCATATTGGGAATCATCCAATACATTATTACTATCAATGCATGCCATGAGTTCAGCATTCAGAGCCTTTTCCAGCAATTTCGATGGAATAGGAAGTCTGGATATAAGCTTATAACTACTAGGCTCCTGAGGGTTAAGGTCGCTTTTTTATCCGGGCAGGATTGATGCCTGTGATTGAACTATCCCTCTTTTGTTGCTAACCTTCCAGTGAAATTAATTGTGGGTACTTCTCCTGCAAAAAGACATCTAAATTCTTTTTAGTTTTCACCATTGTTGCATCCTTAAAATATTTAAATCACACTGGTCGTCACTAATTTTCCAATATGTTCTTGATGGATTTCACCTAAGATCTAGTTATTTTAAATTAGTGGTAAATTCAATTAAAACATCACTTACAAGGTTGGTTGGAATTAGGAAAGTCTACACTTTATGAAGCAGATTAAGTTTCTTAACTTCACTTGATGTGAGGTTTATCTTTTCGGGCCTTCCAGGCGTTATGATTTCCTGATGCAGACTGTCTCAGATAAGACCTAATCCAGCAAAAAGAAATTGAATGTTGAGTTTGTACATCCAGCCCCTCAGGTAAGAGGTGTGGAAGTGAGGGTTCTGAGCGGAGGCTTAAACAAATTTAATAAGCTGTGCATTACACAAAGCTTGTACAGTTTATAACATACACAGAGCTACCAGTCAGCCTACTTTGCAGCTTTGCATCCTTCTACTTTAAATTCCACCTAATTAATAGGATTTAAAGTTGGATTGTGAAAAGTTGATTTAGTGTGGTTTAATACGTATCAAAAATATACACATACTCCTTCACATACAATCACACTGTGTGCACCTGAATATCAAAATCAGAACATCAATGACAGGATATTGAATTAAAAATATCGACAGGTAAGTATATATATATATATATATTTTCACTGAAAAAAACATAGGTTTCACACACGTTATAGCTAGCTGGACATTTCTCTCATACAAAACCAATGAAATTCCCCCGTTATAGTTAGTACAGCTAACTATAACTTGCGCGACCACAATCCACTGCTGATGACATCACATATTACATCACTCATGACATGGTCAGTGACATCACTCATGACATCACTGATGACATCTCAAATGACATCACTGACGATGTCACTGATGATGTCATCCAGTGAACGTTTAATTTGCAAACATTTTTATAAATATAGAGAAAGGCCTGTTTAAGAATGAGTGGGTGTACAAGTGTGTAAAGGGTTGATTTTCTGTGTTGTGTAACTGACTCGACAAGTGAGTCCTTTAACTACATCTTACTTCAGACTAGTGCATAAACTGTATAAATGTTTTGTATGTGTCTGTGTGTTGGTGTGTAAGTCGTGGCATGGTTTTGTGAATAGCTATATAAGTGTCTATATGGGTTTTTGATTGCTTGTCTCAGTATCTTTATGAGTTCCTACGTGTTTGTGTGGGTAAAGTGTGTGTGAGTGTGCATAGATGAGTGAGTGTGTGATTCTATGACTGGATGTTATTAAAAGTGCATCTCTGAAGGACTGTATGGTTGAGTGAGTGTATGTATGGCTGTATTATGGTTTGAATGTATATCTCAGTGGTACATTTGTGACTAACTAAATAGGAAAAAGGCATAATATATGTGTGTAAGAGTATATAAGTGGTTAGATGTGAGAGTGTGCAATTGTGACAGTGTCTGTATGGATGAATGTGTGCTTGTGTCAATGATTCTAATTGAGCATAAGAATATGATACTATTTTTGTGAGTGAGTGAACTTGAGTGTGTATAACTGCATTAATGAGTAAATGGCAGTGTGATTAATTGTATGAATGACTAGGTGTGAGAGTACCTCTATGGATGATTGTTAGTGTGTGAGTGTCTATATAGATATATGTATAAATTTATATGATACTTTTTATGGACTGAATGTAACTATGAGTGACTGTACAGGTGAGTGTGTGGAGGTGAATGAAGGTCTTAAAGTTTTTTTTTAGGTATGCAGTTATTAGTATTGCATTATTTATGGATTTGAGAATGGAACTGTGTAATTTTCAGTTGGTATATGAATGGTTTTATAAGGGTGTGAGAAGATGTGGTAATTTATCACATTGATGTCTTGAACAGTGACATCGTCAGTGATGTCATTTGAGATGTCATCAGTGATGTCATGAGTGATGTCACTGACCATGTCATGAGTGATGTAATATGTGACGTCATCAGCAGTGGATTGCGGTCGCGCAAGTTATAGTTAGCTGTACTAACTATAACGGGGGAATTTCATTGGTTTTGTATGAGAGAAATTTCCAGCTAACTATAACGTGTGTGAAACCTATGGTTTTTTCAGTGAATTTGCAAGGTTTTTTAAATGCTAATTCCTAACTATAACGTGTGTGAAACCTATGGTTTTTTCAGTGAATTTGTACGGTTTTTTTAAATGCTAATTTTTTAATTATTAAATTATATATATATATTTTTTTATAAAAATACAATTACTATGTATTCATTTATATATTATCTGTATCCTTTAATTTGTTTTTGCTCTTTTTTTAACTTTCAATTAGGATAAAGTTGAACAGTTTATTTAATTTTTTCAATTAATTTTTCTCCACTTTTTTTTTTAATATAAATTCTTGGGGTGCGCGCTCAGAGCGCGCACCTGATACGTTTTCGTAAGTTTTTCATGAATACCGTCGTACGTTATTTACGTACGCATACATACGTTATAGTGCGCGCTGGGAGCACGCACCCAATACATATGCGTACGTACGTACGCATGCGTGCGTGCGTCGTACGCGCTCCACGCGGTTCACTTCCGCATACGCTTAAATTACGCGCATTAACGTTCGCGTATACGCGTGTGCAACGTATGCGCGTTACGTACGCGCATATGACGTATGCACATGCGCTCCTACGCGTTAGCGCATGCGTAAACACAAGGTGCGCGCTCGGAGCTTGCTCAGTGCGCGCACCTCGGGTTATATGCATAATAAAACAACACTTCTAATTGGTTAACATTACTTTCAGTTTCTGATTGTTTCAACACCACACCCAATCCCCTCATGGCAAGTCATGTGATCATGAAACATCACTTTTGATTGGTTTGAAGTACTTTCAGTTCCAGATTCTTCCCAAACCACACCTACTCCCCTCATTATTAGTTCTGATTCCTTTGGAGAAGGAGCTATTCTGTTGTTGAGAGACAATGGCTGAACAGCAACCATCTTCAGACACTGAGCAGGACACTCTTGAGAGGCAGAGGAACAGGAAGCAGAAAGACAGCTTTATATGGCAGTTTTTTACTTTCCCAGAGGGACAAAAAAAGGTAAATGCACCGAAAGTTACTTGTACATTGTGTCAAAAAGTCTTATCACGTGGGAATGCTAACAAGAAATATTCTTTTAGCATACACACAATGACGAGGCATGTTGAGGCAATGCATCCAGTATCTTTTCGTCGAGCTTCTGGAGCAAACCCTCCACCTGCTCATCCGACGACATCTGCAGCAGCTCAGCCGAGCACATCTTCGGCAGCTCAGGCGAGCACTCCTTCTGCAGTGGTGCCTTTGCCTTCTTCCACACCTCTTTTTGGACCACCTTGTTTGGCGAGGTTGTCCACACGCTGCACTGATTGCGGTCGACTTATTTCTGTGGGTGAGACCAGTCTTGATCTCATTCAGAGAAAATTTGATGCGCATGAGTGCAGTAGGCCATAGATGCTTTTTCTTTTTTTTGCGTTTTTCTCTTCCTGTTTCCCTCCATTAACTCAAGGGCTCTTTTAAGAGCCACTTAAAAACTAAACCCCCAAAAATGTTTTGGGTATTTATTTTTTATTTTATTTTTTTGGGGTGCGCGCACCCTGCGCGCACCCTAGGATGTTTTTTAAATTTTTTTTTATTTTTTTTTTTTATTTAATGTACAAAGAGAGGTGAAGAAATGGAAGCATGAAAAGGGAGGATTGAGAAATACAAATATTGTTCACTTATTTTTTTAAAAAAATAACTTATTTGGAAAAAATAAATTTTTTGTATTTTGCAAGGGAACAGAATTTCGTTTTTTCTTTTTTCTTTCTAGTTCTGCAAAAAAAGAAAAAAGTATTAATATTCAATCATACATTTCAAAAAGCATTACATGTTTTTACATACTTTACAAAGCAATTTTTTGCCCTTTTTTTGCTGTTTTCAGAATTTTTTAATTTTCACTTAAAATAGTGAAAACAATTGTATTCATCATTTAACAGCGGGCAAAAAAAAAACAATCTAAAAGATTGTTTAAAAAAAGCCCAAAAACTATCCTCACTAAAATATACCTTGTTAGAAATATTACATATATATTACAAGTACTTTTCTAGATGAATAAAATTTTTCTAGATAAACCGTCTTTAAACCTTGTCGCAAAAGCACACATGCCAAAATAATTTCTGTCAAAGGAGTCCACAATTGTTTTTATTACTTTTCCTTTAGGCCATACACAACAGCTTCAGCATTCATCCGACGCACGCCACGACCACAGCAACGCCGCCCACCACCACCCTCCGCGCCTGGACTCCGATCAGCACCGAAGACACCGTCCGCATGATGAATTCCGTCCACTCCGGATCTCCGACCGACCCCTGCCCTCACCACGTCTTCAACAAGGCAGACGCTGTCATCGCACCCCACCTGCGGGACATTATCAACACCTCCTTCGACACCGCCACCTTCCCTGAGAGCTGGAAGCACGCCGAACTCAGCGCTCTACTCAAGAAACCCACAGCGGACCCCACCGAACTCAAGAATTACCGCCCCATCTCGCTCCTCCCGTTTCCAGCCAAAGTCACCGAGAAGACCGTCAACAAGCAGCTGGCCGCCTTCCTCGAGACAAATGGATCCCTCGACCCCTCACAGTCTGGCTTCCGAGCCAACCACAGCACCGAGACCGCCCTCATCGCTGCCACCGACGACATCAGAGCCCTGATGGACAACGGAGACACAGCGGCCCTCATCCTCCTAGACCTCTCCGCGGCATTCGACACGGTCTGCCACCGCACCCTAGTACAGCGCCTCAGCAACGTCGGAATCCAGGAGAAGGCACTGGAATGGATCATCTCCTTCCTCGACGGAAGGACACAGAGAGTCCGCCTACCACCGTACAAGTCAGAGGCCACCAAAGTCATCTGCGGCGTCCCTCAAGGATCCTCGCTGAGCCCCACCCTCTTCAACGTCTACATGAGCCCCCTCGCGGCCATGGCACGCCAACACAACCTCAACATAATCTCCTACGCCGACGACACCCAGCTGATCCTCTCCCTGACCAACGACCCCGCCGCCGCCAGAGCCAATCTGCACGAAGGGATGAAAGATGTAGCCGAGTGGATGACGACCAGCCGCCTGAAACTGAACTCAGACAAGACGGAGGTCCTCATCCTGGGCCCCTCGCCCTCCGCCTGGGACGACTCCTGGTGGCCCCCCGCCCTGGGCACCGCACCCAAACCGACAGACCACGCACGCAACCTGGGCTTCATCCTGGACTCCTCCCTCTCCATGACCAGGCAAGTCAACGCCGTCTCCTCGGCGTGCTTCAACATCCTACGCATGCTACGGAAGATCTTCTGGTGGATCCCCACCGAGACCAGGAAGACCGTCACCCAGGCCCTCGTCACCAGCCGACTGGACTACGGCAACGCCCTCTACGCCGGTACCACCGCCAAGCTCCAGAAGAGACTCCAGCGGATCCAGAACGCCACAGCCAGACTCATCCTCGACATCCCACGAAACAGCCACATCTCCGGACACCTGAGAGACCTGCATTGGCTCCCCGTCAACAAAAGAATCACCTTCCGTCTCCTCACCCACGCACACAAAGCCCTTCACGACCAAGGCCCGAGCTACCTCAACAACCGAATCAACTTCTACGCTCCCAAACGCCACCTCCGATCAGCCAGCCACGCCCTCGCCGCCGTCCCCCGCATCCGAAGAGCGACAACAGGAGGAAGGTAATTCTCCTACCTGGCCGCCAAGACCTGGAACTCCCTCCCGACCGACCTGCGCCTGACCCAAGACCACCTCTCCTTCAGGAAGAAGCTGAAGACCTGGCTGTTCGAGCAGTAACGGCACCCCCCCCCCCCCCCCGAAGCGCCTTGAGACCCTACGGGTAAGTAGTGCGCTCTATAAATGCCTTGATTGATTGATTGATTGACTGATTGATTGATTTCAAAATCCTTTTTAAGTGATATCTTCAATTATAATCCTTTAAAATTACAAAAAATGCTTTCTTCAGATGCAGTTTTTAGTTTTCAAAATTTAGGTTTCAGAAACATTAAGTAAGAATTGGGTAAATCATAAGGCAAACGTTGCTTGAAAATCAATTGGGAATCATTACACAGTGTCCAGCCTTTTTCACATTTAAGATAAACTGTGTAATGTCCAGAAGTTACAGTAGGTCCTTCATGAAAAATTATTGCAACTGTAACAAAAGTTTTTCCAGAAATTGATAATTGTTGTCCTATAAACTTCTTTATTAAAGTATCCAATTTTGAACCATCAGCTCTACAACGTTGCATCATTAAAATTACATACTGACCATATTTCTGTAAAAATAACGTGGAAAACATGTCAGATTTACATTCAGAACATTCCATGTTGTGATTGGCATCTTTAACTAATTTACTAAAAGTCACTGATTTACTTTGTGGTAATGGTAAAAATATGAACCTTTCTGAATCAACATTACTACTACATGTGTTCATACAGTTTTCACAGCAATGTTCCCATTTGTAAGAGACACAAAATAAGTTTTCTACTTCTACTCCTTCATCTTCAAGTACGCTCAATATATATATTAAGAATTCCTGTGCATCTTGCTGGACATTTTCTTTAAACTGTGTAGATCCAGAACATACATCTAAAAGATTTCTAACATCAGAAGCACTTTCTATTTTAGTTTTATCATTACTCAGCTTCTCATAAAGGAGACTCAGCAGAGAACACAATCTTTTTCCATGATTTACTATTATCTGTTCTTGCAACTTTTCAAGATAAAATACAACATTCAGCACTACATTTGCATAGCAGTTGACACCAGAGCTATTTTCAAAATGGCAACCAACAACCTCTTTAACACTGTCCTTTTTCTTTTTCCTTGCTATCACATCACTGTCCTTTTTTTTTTTGTTCTGTTCATCCACATTACAGATATTTTCAAATCTCCTTTTCCGAGAAACATGTTTTTCAATCACAGGATACTGTCCTAAATGAGGAGCATAGGTTCTTCTTAATCTATTATACTCCTTTGCACAGTTTGTATCAGCACTAACTTTTGAGTCATCAAAGTCTATCATAAATAAACCAGATAATGTTTTTACTCGTGACAGAGCAACATATGCCATACCTTCTTTGAACACAGTAAAACCAATGTTTACAAAAGCACTATCTACAGTCAATCCTTGAGACTTGTGAATAGTTACAGCATATGCTAGAGAAAATGGAAACTGCTTTCTACGCACATATAAGTCTTTCACAAGCATGAAACGAACTGAACAACGACAAATGTCTTTAACTTCTTCTATCTGATAAAATTTTATTTTTAAACATTCAATTCCATCTTTTTTCTGATAATTAATAAAACCCACAACTCTTCCCATAGCTCCATTCACTAAACCTTTTTCTACATCCAAATTTCTCCTTAAAATCACTCGACAATTCATGCAAACATATAGATTTTTTTCTAATCCAGCTGTTTTGGAAATGTTCTTCTCTAGTGTATCCAATTTATTTTTCAGTTTGCCTGTTAATGTAAAAGTAATTCTTTCATGCTGAATTTTGTCCTCTGCTTCCATTTTCTTAATCTCTTCCTTTTCCAATTTCAAAAGTTCCTCATTGAATATTGAGCACTCACGTAGTGTTGGCATTAAGCAGATTACAGTATTTTTTTCAGCAATGTTCTTGTATATTTTCTCTGCAACTATTTCTTCATTTGGAAATAAATTATGTAGCATACTACTCTGTAATGCTTTTTTGCCAACTTCTGTGAGTAGTCTGATATCTTTCAGAATACTTGCATAATCTTCATCGTTTGCTTGTCTCATATTGGTAGTGAGTTCTTTGTACTCAAAGAACGACCAAATATTCGCATTACCAATGCTTCCTAATGTATTTTTTCGTGTCTTCATGTGTCACAGTATTAAACACTGGTTGTCCTTTAACTGGAGTGAGCTGTAAAAGATCTCCAAAAACTATGACGTGTTTACCTCCAAATAACACGTCATAGTCTCTCTTAAGAATTTGTTGCATTCTTAAATGCACAAAGGCAAGCATTAAGTTTGAAACCATGCTCACCTCATCAATAATGAGAACTTGCATCTTCTTCAACACTCTTGAAACTTCAAAGCATGCTTCTCCAGTTAGCTTGTGGTATTCTATTTTGTTCTCATGCTCCACTGGTAACATTAGCAAGCGATGTAAGGTAATTCCTTTTATGTTATAGGCTGCTAACCCAGTTGGAGCAGTTACCACACAAGACAAATTTGAAGCTGTTTTTTGCTGTAGGTAGCTTCTGATGACTTTTATTAAAAAACTTTTACCAGTTCCAGCTTGTCCGCTCACATACATCCTGATTGGTTCAAATGATGTGCATGAGCACTGTTTTTTTTCATGTAGTAATCCATGATCAATTTTTTTGGTGACTTCTTCATAAATGTGTTTTTGTTCTTCATTCAGTTGTTGTTCCAGATTTAGTAAGTCGATTGAATCTTCCTGTGCTTGATTCATAGCCGTTTCTACTTCAGTCATGGCTACTGCAGCTTCATTTTCTACGATTGGTTGTCCTAGGGGATCTTGACTAAGTGTTTCTGAACTTTGGCTGTCTTGAGAACTGTCTCTAGCTACTTCAGCTGCAATTTTTGCTTCCTGTTCATTTTCTTCATTTAACATTTGGACATAAGTTGTGAAAGTATTGCATTCTATGCTGTCTTTACTAGCATTAAAAGAATCTTCATAGCTTTGAAATTCTCCCAGTAGTTCGTCCTCTGAACGCCATGGTTTAAACAGCTGTAAAAGAGCCAAGTAGTAAAATTCCTTTTTGTCAGTAGTGTCGCAACTCAGCTTCCTGTGATTTATCAAACTTCCTTTTGTTTGCTTCACCAAACATCCTTCCTCACCAAAGACTTTATATTTTCCATTGTTGATGTCTTCTGTGGCTTTCCGTGAAAAAATGTAGTTCTGCAGCACTTCATAGAGACACATGTTCTCAAGATGATGACTTCTTTTTGGGTAATATGTGTCCAACATGTTTGTTTTCAAAATATCTGTACTTTCTGGGTCATTCTCGGCCAAATATTCAATTTCTCCAACAGATTTCAGTACCCGATTTCGCATTCCTGCAAGGCCTAAACTGACCCAAATTATTCTTCTGGATTTCGAGTAAAGACTTGCAGATGATAACCTATCTGAGCATTCGTAGGATCCAATTTCTCGATGCGATAACATCTTTAAACTGAAACTGTACAGCTTCTTACTGACAGTCTTCTCGAGAGAAATCTCTTCCCACATTTCCTTCAATTCTGTTTTCTCAGATTTAGTGATGTAAGATGTGACATACCGAGCAACAGCAATAGAATTGTCTGCCACATACTGAATATCCATGTTAGCATTCCACATTGTTAAAATGACTGGGTTGTAGTCATTTATACATTTTGACTCTTCTTTTCTTCTTAGGTTGTATGTATTTTTGGGAGATTTTCTGGTTATAGTATGTCGCACAGCTGACATAAAACTGTTGACTCTTCCTTTTGAAAGAACAGGTCTAGGAAATCCAAATCGACACTTTGTGTAGAATTTATCTTTGGTCTTGTACTTCCGTCGACAGTATTTTCCACACCGATGACTTTGGAAACGTAAAACTTGTTTTAACTTTTTCTCTTCTGTGCTATTAGGTATAGCACATGTTGCATATTCTTCAATCAAAGATAACACTGCTTCATCAGCATCTGTTCCAAATTTTGGGACATCCTTGATCCACAACAGCAGGTGGATTTTTTTTATTGCAGATGAAGGACATCATAGCCTCAAATCTATGATTGAAATATCTGCAAACATTAACCGGATCCAATGAGCACAGTTCTCCTGCTGTCTTGTATTCAATGTTTTTAATGTTTGAATTTGCCTCTCGTAGAAAATCCAATAAATCATCCCAAGCGTACTCAGCACAGCTTAGGGTTACAAACCATGTAGGAGTTCCTAAATTCTGTAACATGCATTTTAATTCTCCATGGCGTCGGTACCAATATTCATTTGTCCCACGCTGACAAGCCATCAGATTGATCAGTTGTGTTTCCAAATGATCATCTCGGTGCTGCACTTTCTCCATAAAATCCTTAGCAGACACATTATGTAGATGTACTCCACTTTTTAAAATGTGATTTACTGCATAAGATAATGCAGACAAGTCGCTTTCAAATAAAAGATGAAACAAATAAGGAATACTTTGACGAAATCTTGAATCTTCAGCATATAGTCTTGTAGTCCGATACTCAGAAGCTGGAATCTGTTCTGGGCGTTCATCGTATCGTCCACCTTTTCCTGTAGGAAACAGCTGAGGAAAACATTGAGCTTCCAAGCTCTTCTCCCATACACTCACGGGAGTTCCTTTTGCTTTCTTCATCTGAAACAGATCAATAGTGTCTCCCATAACTTCTTTTGAATGAAGAGGATGTATGCTAAAATGTTCATAAATTTCTTCTTCTTTTGACTTGTCCACTTTTTCAATTTGTCCAGTTGGTGTTTCTGTGTCTTCTTGTAAATCTTCTTCTTCTTCATCTATATACATTGATTCATACCATTTATTATTCCTTTTCAAATATAAATTTGCTCTTTGTACTTTCTGTACATCTACCAGCTCCTGCCAAATCTTCTTATTCTTTGTAGGTACACCATTAACCAGAATAACTAATGGTTCAGTTTCCAAAGTATCTGCATGAATAGTTTCCATATTTTTTTTCAAATCCAAGGGCAAATACACCGCTCTTCCTTTTAAACCTCTCAGTAAATCTGAAGGAGGTAATTTACCAGTTTTGGGCTCCATACGTACTATGGTCTGGAACGGATGAACACATTGAATGAGTATAGACTCATATGTATTTAAATCAGAAAGTTCGGCAGGAATAGCATCCAATTCTAAATTATTATGTACAGCTCTGGTCGGCATTCTATTTTCTTCTAACTTGTTATAACAGTATTTACAAATACGCTGATCTTCACCCAATTCAAAACAATTTTCCAGAAATATATGTGTTGCAAAATCCTTCCACTTATAATTATCTTCATTTTCACTTTTTTTATACAGATCAACATTCCTTGTTTGAATTTTATAATGGCTTCTGCGGCAACAAATACAAGTAATATTTGGTCTTTCATTAGAGATGATAGTAAATTTTGTCATTTCATCCTCAAAATTTTTAGTAATAATGAGTTCTACATTCTGTTCCTCATTTTCCTCATTAACTGTGTCCTTTTCTGCACTTTCTTGTTCTGGACCGAAGTAACAAAACTGAATCTCATCGGTAACCTTCACTACATCTGATACAGATCCACGGAACAGAGCATTATTTAACTCATTTAACTTTACTGCTGGACTTTTAGCAAAATACAATGTTCTCACAAACTTTCTCATTTCAGTATGATGAACAGCCAGCATCCTAAAATGATGAAAAACACTTTTACACACTTTTCTAGATAGACAAGCCAGAGAATGTCCTTGCAAACCAGTATTCTCTCTCACTCTGCATGGATCTAGTGTTTGAAGCACCTTCATCTTCTGTTTTACACTCTTTTTACTATATTCTCTTAGAAAGTCACGTAATTTATCAATAGATTCCTGACGCACAGTACAAATACTACTACAGTTCCAAGTGTACACTGGGGCTTTTGGACGTCTCCCCATAGCCTCAGCAGCCATCACTTCTTCCTCATTTCTTGGGACCATTTTCTCTTTTTCCATCACACAACGATCCTTAACTTCATATGCTCTACCATTGGTGTCAACTGCATGCAACAAACTATTACTTTGAAGATAACTCTCTTCATTAAAAAATGGTTCAGTACTTGAACTGTGTTTCCATTCTCCCAAAAACACTTTACAAAAGTTACTTTTTTTCACTTCTCTTTTCCTTTTGCTTTGTGACTTCATTGCATTGACTAATTTATCTAATCTACGCATCCTATTCAAAATTAGAATAAAAAGTGTTCTTTTTATTTCCAAAGCCTTACTTACAATATTTTCTATAAAAAAAAAATTCTTAACAAATTTTGATTTTTTCTTATATTTTTTCACATCCTTTAGCAAATTTAACATCACTCTTCTCTGAAACATTTTTCGACGAATTTTTTTAAAATCTAATTTTCGTGTTAAATCAGTTTTACATACTTCTGATTGTACATTAGCTTTTGTTTTTTGCTGTTGACTCTGTTGTTGCTTTGTACATAAAACACTGTTTGTTTTACATTTATTTCTGCCATTTTCTTTTTTTTTAAAGATATTTTTAAAGAAAAAGTTTTCTTACCAGTAGAGTTTTTCTTTTTTCCATCACAAGCTTCTCCTCCTATTTTTTTTCCCCAGTTTTGTCCAGATATACTTGTTGTTGCTTTTCTTTCCTCTTTCTTGTCCTTAAAGGCATATTTTAATTTTTTCACTGTTGCTCAGCAATACCTGCAAGAAACTTAAAAAAAATCTTTTTTGTAATTATAATTCATTAAAATATTTTTTAAGCTTTTCATTAATTTCAAATGTTTTACCATTTGCCTCTCATTTGTGATTTACTAATTTGTGCAGAGTGATAACCACCACAGTTGAAAAAAAACAAGCTGCCCCTTTCCTGCAACTGCAAGTCTTTCAGAACAACTGCAACAGACTTTAAATCTCTGCCCACAATTCCTGTGCGCACACAGCCTCATGGTGTGATTCTAGGCAGAAAACAATATTTGATTGGCAATTTAAATGCACATTTACTACTGTGGTAGAGCAAGTGATAATTGCTGTTACAGCCTGACACATTTTCCTTATAGTTTACAGAGACAAAAAAGAGCACATTTCCTAACAGCTACTTCATACCATAAGTATCTGCAACCTGGGTGAGTGATTAGACTAGAGCAAAGAAAATGATGCCTTGATGATGTTTTTACGTGTTTGCGTTATACACTGCTATCTGAAACATCACACAGAGCTAAGTACTACGCATGGGAGTGTTGGAGAAGCTGCTGCATGTGTGCCAAGAGTGTGTTTCTTGAGACTGTGTATTCTCTGGTGCAAGAGAGATGAGCAAGGAGACTTCCAGAACTGCATGAAGACTGCAGGGATGTATGTAACAGTGCATGTGTGCTAAGGGATAATTTAAGTTTAGAAAACAGGCTACCCCTTTCCTGGGACTGCAATTCTTTCACAACAACAACTTCACAAATTAAATCTCTGCCCACAATTCCTGTGCGCACACAGACTCATGCCGTCATTTTAGGCACATAACACAGGCTGCCCCTTTCCTGGGACTGCAATTCTTTCAGAACAACAACTTCACAAATTAAATCTATGCCCACAATTCCTGTATACACACAGACTCATGCTGTGATTTTAGGCACAAAACAGTGTTCCTGGATAGTACCAAATTACTGTTACAGCCTGACACATTTTCCTTATCATTTAGAGAGGCAGAAAAGAGCACATTTCCTAACAGCTACTTCATACCATGAGCATGTGCAACCTGGGTGAGTGATTAGACTAGAACAATGAAAATGAGGCCTTGATGATGTTTTTACGTGTTTGCATTACACACTGCTATCTGAAACATCACACAGAACTGAGTACTATGCATGGGAGTGTTGGAGAAGCTGCTGCGTGTGTGCCAAGAGTGTGTTTCTGGAGACTGTGTATTCTCTGGTGCAAGAGAAATGAGCAAGGAGACTTCCAGAACTGCATGAAGACTGCAGGGATGTATGTAACAATGCATGTGTGCTAAGGGATAATTTGTGTAAAGACAACAGGCTGCCCCTTTCCTGGGACTGCAATTCTTAC